>NC_068930.1:51126529-51751529 GCF_023091745.1 Budorcas taxicolor
ATCTTTTTACATGAAAATGAAAGTGTTAGTCAGATCCAGCTCTTTGTGTCCCCTTGGGTTGTAGCCAGGCTCCTCTATCCATTGATTCCCCAGGCAAGAATACTGGACAGGGTAGCCATTCCCTTCTCCAGGGGAATCTTCCTGACCCAGAGATGGAACCTGGGTCTCCTGCATTGCAGACGGATTCCTTACTGTCTTAACCACCAAGGAAGCCATCATTTTACATACGAAGGGATTAAGGCCCCAGAAAGATGAAGCAAATCACCCAAGGTCACAGGACTGATGGGTGGATGACCCAGACTAGCTCCTTCTTCCGCTCTGGGTACAAGTGGTAAAACAAACACATATTTTTTAAAAAGATTTTACCTCACATTATATTCAAAAAATATATAGATATTCTTCTTAAAGAATTCCCATTAAGAATTAATATTTTAGACCTCTTTCATACTTCCAAAGCAGGGCCAAATTAAAGTCATGAAGGTTTGATCATTCCCATTCAACATTCCTATTCCTGTAATCACAGACCTTCCCCCACAGTCTTTACTGCACAGCTATCTGAGTTTTATATTTGAAGAAATTAAGGTACAAATTTGGAAAACTCAGTAATGGCCACAGGACTGGAAAAGGTCAGTTTTCATTCCAATCCCAAAGAAAGGCAATGCAAAAGAATGCTCAAACTACCACACAATTGCACTCATCTCACATGCTAGTAAAGTAATGCTCAAAATTCTGCAAGCCAGGCTTCAGCAGTATGTGAACCGTGAATTTCCAAATATTCAAGCTGGTTTTAGAAAAGGCAGAGGAACCAGAGATCAAATTGCCAACATCCGCTAGATCATTGAAAAACAAGAGAGTTCCAGAAAAACATCTATTTCTGCTATACTGACTATGCCAAGGCCTTTGACTATGTGGATCACAATAAACTGGAAAATTCTAAAAGAGATGGGAATACCAGACCACCTGACCTGCCTCTTGAGAAACCTATATGCAGGTCAGGAAGCAACAGTTAGAACCGGACATGGAACAACAAGCTGGTTCCAAATAGGAAAAGGAGTACATCAAGGCTGTATATTGTCACCCTGCTTATTTAACTTCTATGCAGAGTACATCATGAGAAACGCTAGGCTGGAAGAAGCAAAAGCTGGAATCAAGATTGTTGGGAGAAATATCAATAACCTCAGATATGCAGATGACACCACCCTTATGGCAGAAAGTGAAGAGGAACTAAAAAGCCTCTTGATGAAAGTAAAAGAGGAGAGTGAAAAAGTTGGCTTAAAGCTCAAGATTCAGAAAATGAAGATCATGGCATCTGGTCCCATCACTTCATGGCAGATAGATGGGGAAACAGTGGAAACAGTGTCAGACTTTATTTTTTTGGGCTCCAAAATCACTGCAGGTGGTGACTGCAGCCATGAAATTAAAAGACACTTACTCCTTGGAAGGAAACTTATGACCAACCAAGATAACATATTGAAAAGCAGAGATATTACTTTGCCAACAAAGGTCCGTCTAGTCAAGGCTATGGTTTTTCCAGTGGTCATATATGGATGTGAGAGTTGGACTGTAAAGAAAACTGAGTGCCAAAGAATTGATGCTTTTGAACTGTGGTGTTGGAGAAGACTCTTGAGAGTCCCTTGGATTGCAAGGAGATCCAACCAGTCCATTCTGGGGGTTCATTGGAAGGACTGATGCTGAAGATGAAACTCCAATACTTTGGCTACATCATGCAAAGAGTTGACTTATTGGAAAAGACCCTGAGGCTGGGAGGGATTGGGGGCAGGAGGAGAAGGGAACGACAGAGGATGAGATGGTTGGATGGCATCACCTCCTCGATGGACATGGGTTTGAGTGAACTTGGAGGGAGTTGGTGATGGACAGGGAGGGCTGGGGTGCTGCAATTCATGGGGTCGCAAAGAGTCGGACATGACTGAGTGACTGAACTGAACTGAACTGAAGGTACAATAGAAAATATTACATTTAAATAACAAATATTTTTATATGTCATGATCTTTAAACAACACCCTCTGAGTTTCTGAAATAAGTGCCAAGCCTATAAGCAAAACCTAATCTATTCATTGTTTCAAAATATTCAAAATATTCCAGGAGGAAAAAAGGGTGGAAAAATAGATGAAACTAGATTGGAAAAACTACAACTGTAATTATAATTTAATTATAATTATAACATAAATTATCATTGGTAATGGACAGCTCAGTGGTAAAGAATCTGCCTGCCAATGCAGGGGACACAGGTTTGATCCCTGGGTCAGCAAGATCCCCTGGAGAATAAAATGGCAACCCACTCCAGTATTGTTGCCTGGTAAATTCCACGGACAGAGAAGCCTGGGAGGCTACAGTCCATGGGGTCACAAAAGAGTCAGGCATGACTTAGTGATTAAACAAAAAAATTTTTTAAGTGGAATATATATGGTTGATTATATTATCCCTAACAGAAGTAGAAGACATTAAGAAGAGGTGGCAAGAATACACAGAAGAAACTATACAAAAAAATACATTCATGACCCAGATAATCACGATAGTGTGATCACTCCCCTAGAGCCAGACATCCTGGAATGCGAAGTCAAGTGGGCCTTAGGAAGCATCACTATGAATAAAGCTAGAGGAGGTGATGGAATTCCAGTTGAGCTATTTCAAATCCTAAAAGGTGATGCTGTGAAAGTGCCACACTCAATATACCAGCAAATTTGGAAAACTCAGCAGTAGCCACAGGACTGGAAAAGATCAGTTTTCATTCCAATTCCAAAGAAAGGCAATGCCAAAGAATGTTCAGACAACTGCACAATTGCACTCATTTCACACACTAGTAAAGTAATGCTCAAAATTCTCCATACCAGGCTTCAACAGTATGTGAACTGTGAAATTCCAGATGTTCAAGCTGGAGTAAGAAAAGGCAGAGGAAGCAGAGATCAAATTGCCAACATCCGCTGCATCATCAAAAAAGCAAGAGAGTTCCAGAAAAATATCTACTTCTGCTTTATTGACTACACTAATACCTTTGACTGTGTGGATCACAACAAACTGTGGAAAATTCTGAAAGAGATGGGAACACCAGACCACCTGAACTGCCTCCTGAGAAATCTGTATGCAGGTCAAGAAGCAATAGTTACAACTGGACATGGAAAAACAGACTGGTTCCAAATCGGGAAAGGAGTACGTCAAGTCTGTATATTGTCACCCTGCTTATTTAACTTCTATGCAGACTACATCATGCGAAATGCCAGGCTGGATGAAGCACAAGCTGGAATCAAGATTGCCGGGAGAAATATCAATAACCTCAGATACGCAGATGATACCACACTTACAGCAGAAAGCAAAGAAGAACTAAAGAGACTCTTGATAAAAGTGAAAGGGGAGAGTGAGAAAGTTGGCTTAAAACTCAACATTCAGAAAACTAAGATCATGGCGTCTGGTCCCATCACTTCCATAGATGGGGAAACAATGGAAACAGTGACAGACTTTATTTGGGGGGCCTCCAAAATCACTGCTCCCCTCATGGCTCAGTTGGTAAATCATCTGCCTGCAATGCAGGAGACCCGGGTTCAATTCCTGTGTTGGGAAGATCCCCTGGAGAAGGAAATGGCAACCCACTCCAGTATTCTTGCCTGGAGAATCCCATGGACAGAGAGGCCTGACAGGCTATAGTCCACGGGATCGCAAGAGTCAGACACGACTTAGTGGCTAAACCACCACCACAACCAAAATCATTGCAGATGTTGACTGCAGCCATGAAATTAAAAGCCGCTTGCTCCTTGAAAGAAAAATTATGACCAACCTAGACGGCATATTAAAAAGCAGTGACATTACTTTGCCAACAAAGTCCATCTAGTCAAAGCTTTGGTTTTTCCAGTAGTCATTTATGGATGTGAGAGTTGGACTATAAAGAAAGCTGAGTGCTGAAGAAGTGATGCTTTTAAACTGTGGTGTTGGAGAAGACTCTTAAGAGTCCCTTGGACTGCAAGGAGATCCAACCAGTCCATCCTAAAGGAAATCAATCCTGAATATTCATTGGAAGGACTGATGCTGAAGCTGAACTCCAATACTTTGGCCACTTGATGGGAAAAACTGACTTATTTGAAAGGACCCTGATGTGAGAAAGATTTAAGGCAGGAGGAGAAGGGGACAACAGAGGATGAGATGGTTGGATGGCATCAACGACTCAGTAGACATGAGTCTGAGTAGCCTCTGGAAGTTTGTAATGGATAGGGAAGCCTGGCATGCTGCAGTCCATGGGGTCGCAAAGAGTCGTACACGACTGAGTGACTGAACTGAACTGACCTGAACTATTCTATTCAGTGAATGATTACAATTTTTGATAATATAAAGTGTTTATTTAAAAAATTAATCCACATACTTCCTTTTTAGAGAACTTAACAAAGTACCAAGTCACAATGTATACCTGTGGACTGTTGGACTGTATACCAGTGGACCAGTGGACTGTTGTAATCAACAATAAAAAAGGTAAAGGAGAATGCAGCCAATGTTTTCATCTTTTCTTTTAATTGTGTTTAAAAACACACACACACTACCTGAAGTTAAATAGCTTACCCATTTTAAGAGACCTTTAATAGTGTTAAGTATATTGACACTGTTGTACAATGGATCTCCAGAACTTTTTCATCTCACAGAACTGGAACTCTATACCCCTGAACAACAGCTCCCCATTTCCCCTTCCCTCAGCCCTTTGAAACCACTACTTCCTGTTTCTGTGAATTTGACTGTCTTAGAAATCTCAAGCAATGGAATCATACAGAATTTGTCTCTTTGTGACAGGCTTATTTCAGTTATCATAATGTCCTCAAGGCTCATCCATGTCATCCATGTGACAAGCATTTCTTCCTCTTTAAAGCTGAATTATATTCCACTTTAGATATGTGCTATATTTTATCTTTTGTCCATTCACCTGTCAGTGGACATTTGAGTTACTTCCACCTCAAAGTCTTCATGTTAATATATTTTCTGAGGAAACTGAAATAAAATTGTTGTTAGAAAAACTCAAGTAAGCAGCAAGAAGAAAGAATACATATTCAACTACTGGAACAAAGTCTAGCTGCTTGATTTTCATCGCTCCAGGGACTATAAGAAACGGGGCACATCTAATGGACAGTATTCAGTGGGTCTAAAAGAAACTAAATTTGTTATTTATTGACTTCTGTTTTCTATCCCCTTCTTTATTTTGGCACCATTTCTTGATGGAACTATTCAGAGGATGTTGATGTGTAGAAATATGTTTTTAGTCCCTTAATAAGAGATAAAGCTGTAAAAGATGTAGCTAAACTGAGAAAAAAAATTATCACAAATGGATAGATGAAGACTGGGAGAGTGCCAAATATTTCAGATTAAAACTTTTCTGATTAACAAAAATTACATGTAAATCGCAAATTTTTAAAGAAAATTTGTAGTATAGGTACTCCAGGGTTTATTTTGATGATGAATGTGCTACACCATTTGATGTCTAAAAGGTTCCATTTAACCACTTAGAAAACTTTTCTGAATGACAACGTGATATCGGTGGGCGGGGGGCAGGGGGGGCGGGTGCTAATTATTTTATTATTTATTAGAGATAATGAACCTACCATAGAGGACATAGTTCTTCAGATGATTGTATGCCATCTGATTCTATATAGGTAAAGTCCGTCCAAAATCACTTGAGTTTCTTGGGCACTGTAAAGTCACTGCCATCTTATCTGGAGCCATTTTCGTATTTTGTATTTTGCCTCTAGTTCACTTTCTCAGCTCCTACTCCAAGGGGTCATGGATCCCTTGGGTTCATTAAATTTCTGGCTTGGATTATGTGGAATGATTAATGGTGGTGGGCCTGATACATGTTGAGGTCAGCATGCTGAGCATCCTGTATGTCAGCGACAAATACAGCAGTGTGCATCCACTAAGTCACTTTGCCCCCTTTGCAACTGTAATTTATTCATCCCAGAGTACACTCGACCATCTGCTATTTATTTTGTTTTCTTTAAGCATTATTTCCTTCGATTGGCTAAGCCAGGGCACAGGTGAAAAGTGGTAAGAAGCAAAGGGAAGTTCCTGTTGTTGGACACAGGAGGGGTGAGTTGAGCTCCCCTGGAGGAAGAGCATTCAGCTCCACAGAAAAGGCCTAACTGTATTGTTGAATACTTAAATCCCTGTCTAATAGGAGCATTTGGGCCAGGCCCAATCATAACTAGCTAAAGCTAGACCCCTGGGGTGAGCAGTGTAAAGCTGGGGAATTTTAAGCATCCTTAATAGTAGCCTTGTAATAAACTGATGCTCTGAATCTTTGCTAGAGTATATACAAGACTGAACTATAAATCTTACATTTGGCTAAGTGACTCATACAGAAACACCCACCTGATTTCAGACATGCATTTTTGGCAGTGAGGGTGCTAGCTAAATTAGCTACAGTTCTATTTTTAGCTGCTTTCTTTCTCTGCCTAAAACACAATGATTCTATCTGTACAGTTTTACATCTGTGTCCTCCTCCACTACTTATTAGACTATCTCCTGGATTGGGAGATTGCTTCTTTTTTTTAATGCCCAAAACATGGGAATAAAATTTATTTTTTATTTTATCTATAAGCATCTGACCCAGGAAGCTGTTTTTTTTTATGGGAGTAACAATAATAAATATTTATCGAAATGCATTTCAGCTTAATTGAACTCAAACAATCTCTGCTATTTAGAGTGATAAAAATACAAAAACACTTTTTCTTCAGGAAGAGTTGAAGTGTCTCTTGTCTGGGGAGGTCCAGTGTTGACTTCAGGAACTTTGGTCAAGCTGGTATTTGACCTTTGGCAGGAGGCTGCCCTGGGTCTTATATTCTCAACAAACTGGACCCAAGACAATAGTGTGCTTTATAGCCCAGAGCCTGATCAGTGTGTTTCTCCAAGGAAGACCTCAAGCTGAAAAGCCAACATGCCTGACAAGCACCGTCAAGGTACCAAGGGCATAAGCACTAGACATTGGAAAACAAATGGAAAAGCACACACAGCTACATCTGGAATCCTAATGGGCCGCCAATGGTTCCCAGCTAAAGGAAGAATTACCCGTGTTATTTTATCATCCCTTGCGCTAACTTCGCTGTTTATGTACAGCAATAAATGATTTTTTAAAAACATATTTGGGTCATTATGTCATATACCACCAGCAAGTAAGGTTGTTTTATTGTGCTTGGAGTCAAAATACACTGCTGTACCCAGATGTACGGGAAGTTTAAAATCTCCTGTCCTTCTGTATTCATTCCTCCTGGACAAATGAGTTAAGTTTTTAAAAGGGAAATTGAGAATTTTTATGGCTTCTATTCCCACCTCGCCAGTAAAATTTGCACCAGTATTTTTCTACCCAGCAAAGGTGCTTGGCCAATGATAACACTAAATAGTAATGCAGAAAGCCAAACAGCTTCCAACCAACAGGAAATGCCAGAGATTTTTTTTTCTGGAACACTTTGAGCAAGTAGAAATTTTACGCCAAGGCTGTGCTGCAATCCAAAAGCAACTGCACATCAGGAACACAGAGTGAAATCCAGAGGTTTAGGCAGACTCTTCCCATGTACTATGTGGGTTTCTAGCTGCCTTTCGCATTGCTGCCAGCAGTTTTAAAATACACCTGCTCTGTTATCATACATACCCAACATTTAGCAACAAAATGAAATCTCTTCTTAGTTAATCAAAAAAAAAAAAAAAAAAAAAATCCAACGTGCCTATCTCTCTATAATGTATCCTTCTGCATGCTCTTTAATCAGTGAATCTGACTGGTTTCTTTTTCTACCACTTCCTCATACTTTCCAAAAAAATATTTTATTGGAATGTAATCGCTTTACAATATTGTGTTAGTTTCTGCTATACAACACAGTGAATTGGCTATATGTATACATATATACCTTTCCTCTTCAGGCTCCTTCCCACCCCCTCCCCCATTTAAAGCTCAAGTCACCTAAACCTGCTTCCATTCTATAAAGGGAATTTTTTTCACATGAATAAAGTTAAAGACATTCTACATCAAGGGAGGGAAAAGCAGAGGAAGGCTAAGAAAAGCAGATGTTCAGACCTGACTAACCCACCTATCCAGAGAATCAGACCTTGTGTGAATGTTTGGTTTCTGAAGCAGAGGATGGTGGCCTTCCTGTTTACTTAGCTAGCCCTGTCTCTGGTTTACAGGTGGCCTGGAAAGAAGATTTAGGAAATGTTTTCTCTTTCCATAAATGAACATCAAATTATTTTACAATGTGCCCTGGTACATGCATCATGACAGGTTAGAAGGCAGAGACAATCTCAAAAGGGGAGAAAGATGTGGAGAAGTGGGGCAGGCAGTTCAATGTTGTGGGATGAGGGGGGATGGTGAGAAACTTGGCTCAGTTCTTGGTGAAACAAAATTATTTAAAGCTTTTCAAATGTTTTGCTAACAGATAAATCATTTTGTCCTTTAATCTGGCACACCTTCCCTTCCCAGTCTCCTTCTTTGGCAAGACTTCTAAGTTCTGTTTCCTCCAGCAAAGTAACAGACAGATTTTTTGAGAGATCTTCTTTAGTATGCAGCACTGAGTTCCCCAGAACAGTCTTACCATGATCTTACTTTTGCTAAATGATAATCATTATTTTATTATTTTTTTTAAAAAGCAGTTAACTTGATTTTGAGTTAGTACTACTGAATCTTCTCAAAAGGGAAGACTAGAATCACCAGCATTGCTTCCATATGGAAGAAGTCATTACTTGACAATTTATCAACCAAGGCTAGAATTCCATCTCTTTTTTTCCTCCCTTTTCATGATATTCCATCTTTTCTTTTCTTTTGTCTTATTACTTAGCAATTTTTTCCAGCAAACTTCAGAGGTGATTTTGGTGACTTCTTCCCTTCTTTCTTGCTTATTCTTGACCTTGTCCCCCTGACACATTTCTAGCCTACATTTTACCAGTATCTGATTCTTGTCATTTTTCATGTTTCAAGAGAATTTTAGTCTCCTGCTCCTAACTCTTCATTCCCTCAGCCCAGCAGTCTTCACAGATCATCTCTGTCAATTCACATCCCTCCTTCTTCAGAATGCTGCCAGGAATCATCTCTTAAACTAACCCCACAGGGCTCTCCTCAACTAAATCCCTTCAACAATTCTGTTTGCACAATATCAGGAGAAGTTGCCTAGAAAGAAGTTTCTATATTCTGCAGATGTTTATATTTTTTATATGACTCTTCTTTCATTTGCATATAACTTCTCGTCCTTACTGAAACTCAAGGCTCCTTGTAAGCATGGAATGATGTTATAACCAAGTACTTTTTGTGTGTTTCTAGAATTCTTAGTTCAGTGCTCACTGTATTATAATGGAGGAAAATCAAGAACTGTGGTTACCTGACTGAAGTCTGAAATTACTTTTCTGGCTATCATGCTATTTGGCTTGTGATAGCAAAGCATCTCTTAAATAATATTCACTCATGGTCCTTTGTTATCAGGTAGGCTTATTAGTAACATCCACTGGACTCAAGATTTCTGAAGTGACATGGGGTATACTCACCTTCTATTTGTTGGTACAAAAATGAAGAATAAATAGAGCTGGCAAAATAATAACATTTTAAAAATGTTTCTTTTGCTTCCAACCTTCCTTTCAACATTTGTGAGAGTCCTCTCTCCTTTCTCAATTTCAGATATTAAGTGCCTCCTTAAATTCTAACTTCTCCAAATAAAAGCAGCAAGATGTAGTATTTTTTAACTTTACCTAAAATTAATTATCACAATCTTAATATATTCACTCTTTTAAGAATTTTCCATTTTAAGCCTCATTTCCTGTTACAAAAGTATCTCCTGAGAGAGGAGTTTAGAGAATATTTAGGAAGTGAGAGGGCTTCCCTTGTGGCTCAGCTGATAAAGAATCCTCATGCAATGCAGGAGATCTGGGTTCAATCTCTGGGTTGGGAAGATCCCCTGGAGAAGGGAAAAGCTACCTACTCTAGTATTCTGGCCTAGAGTATTCCATGGATTGTATAGTCCATGGGATCTCAGAGTCAGACATGACTGAGTGACTTTCACTCACTCACTCACTCAGAAAGTGAGAAGAATGTTATAGGGGGAGGAGGATGTAGAACAGAGTCTTCACTGACCCTAAAATCAGTGCTGCATTTAATTCCGGTCTTAGTAAGAGACTAGCATAGTCTCTACCTTTCCACTTTCCTTAAGACAAAGATTCCTGTGCCAGAAGACTCATAAATGCCAGGGGGCTTGAGACCTCAACCTGCCTGGGTTTTCCAGTATCAGTGCCATTGACACAACTCCTCTCCCCCACCATGACAGGGACATGGGACATGCCTTTCCCCAGCCCCCTCTTTGCTTCTTCTAGAATATTATCTATAATCCCAAGATCCGAAGTTCTAGTTACTTCCAATACCCCCGAAAAAATGGAGTCTGACACTGCCTTAGAAGCAGAGAACAGTTGCTAAGTCATCATCAGATGAGGCAGAATGACAGTAAGGTACGGAGTGGGATATTAGCAGACACGATCCTGCCTCTCTGGCAAGTCCCTAACTGCATATCCCAATAAAGTTTAAAAGTATTTATTGACTCTGTCTTATTGGTAGTGTTTTTAACTAAGGTATAATTGACATGCAATCAACTGTATATATTTTAAAAGTACAACTTGATAATTTTTGACATTTGTATATACCTGTGAAACCATTACCACAATTCAAGATATTAATGAATATATTCATCACCCTCAGAAGTGTCCTCATCCTCCTTTGTTATCCCTCCCTTCCATTCCCAAGGGATTCCCTTGGTAAATCCATGAGATTCTCTGGGAGTTCAGCTGGTAAAAGAATCTGCCTGCAATGCAGGAGACACTGGTTTGATTCCTGGGTTGGGAAGATCCACTGGAGAAGGGATAGGCTACCCATTCCAATATTCTTGGGCTTCCCTAGTGGCTCAGCTTATAAAGAATCCACCTGCAGTGTGGGAGACCTGGGTTTGATTCCTGGGTTGGGAAGATGCCCTGGAGATAGGAACAGCTACCCACTTCAGTATTCTGGCCTGGAGAATTCCATGGACTGTATAGTCCATGGGGTCGAAAAGAGTTGGACACGACTGAGCGACTTTAACTTGTACTTTCCTCACATTCCTATCTCTTCAGCCACTACAGATTAATTTGTATTTTTTAGATTTACATAAATGGAACCATATGGTATGTACTCCTTTTCCTCTGGCTTCTTTCACTTGGCATGATTGTATGGAGATTCATCCATGTTATATGTATCATTAGTATATTTATTCGTATTGCTGAGTAGTCTTTCATTGCAAGGATACACCTATCTGAAAGGTGTTAACTGGGCCTCTTCTTTGTGGTAGACACTGGAAGATAGAGTCACTCAAGTCTAGGTATCAATTCTTAAGGATCTAATGTGGTGTCTAGTATCTGTGTGTGTGCTCAGTTGCTCAGGCATGTTCAACTCTTTGAGACCCCATGGATTGTAGGCCACCAGGCTCCTCTGTCCATGGGATTTCCCAAGTAAGAGTACTAGATTGGGTTGCCATTTCCTACTCCAGGGGATTTTTCTGACCCAAGGATTGAACCCCCACCTTTACGTTTCCCGCACTGGCAGACAGGTTCTTTACCACCTCATCATCTGGGAAGCCCATGGTGTCTAAGATGGAGACTGAGAAAAAAGTTGATAGTTATAGTAATGTGTGATTTTTGGTGTATGGGAGATAAGCATAGGGCTTCTGAGGCCTCAGCAAAGACCATGAAAATTAGACTTCAGGAAGAGAAGTTCAGCAAAGACTGTTGGAGGAACTAGTGCTTGAGGTGGATTTTGGTGGATATGCAGAAATTTGTTACAGAGTGAGGGCAAAGAGTTACAAGTAGTTCTATATGCCTGGCATGGTTGGGGCAGAGGAAGCTACTTAGAAGGACTTTTATGTGCTGGGTAAGAAGCTTAAATTATATCGATATGTATTAAAGTCATTTAAATAGCAATTGAATTCATAAGTAAATTTACTTTTTACTGTGTAGAATGAGCTAGAAGAAAACAAGACCAAAGATAGGAAGATTAATTAAGAGGGTATCAAAGTAGCCCCAGATTAGAGGGGATGGAGGTATAGACTAAGGTGGTGGATGCAGAGACTGGGGGAAGTGGACAGACCACAAAGAAAGTAAAAAAGACAAAGGAAATAGAATTCTAAGTAATTGTTTTATTTTTACCTTATTTTTGTAATTTTTTTACTACCAAAAACATTTTGTGTTGGGGTATAGCCAATTAACAATGTTCTGATAGTATTCTAAGTACCTGTTGATTCATTAACTGCATAGGGAAAAGTTAAGTAGATTCCCATATTTAAGGCTTGAGCAACTACATAAATAGACAATGGATTAAGAAGTGACAGTAGGGTTTGGGAGGATGATAAAGTTCAAAAGAAGTACAGAATTTAGATGGATATAAACATGGGTTTCGACTGTGCAGGAGTTTGGAGATGGAGATACACTTCCTCATATTTACAGACTTGAAGGACGAAAAAGTTAAAGAATGGAAAAGAGCAACAGGCTTAAAATGAAGTTCTTGGAAACACAGCCTTTATTAGCAGTGTTAAATGGAAAATTAGCTCATGTATCTCATACATTTATTTCTGCTCCTTAATTAGTTTAGAAATTCCTGAAGGAACAGGCTTTGCCTTAAACTTTTTTGTAACTCAGGCGCCTGTGACAAAGGAGTTCAGAACTCATTATTTGCATACTTACAAACTGGAAACATAGTCAGTCTGACTCTATAACCAGCTGTCTCTGAGAAATCAATCCATTTGGCATACTAAACGCTAAAATAATTATTTAATGATGCCCGGGCATGAGCTATCACCACCACCTAGATGTGGTCTATTTCTGTTGAGCAGAAACAAAAATTGCTAGTTACAGAATTTTCTGATATTTAACCACATATGTAAAAGGAAAAAAGTGCTGCCAGTTTCAAATATAGTAATGTGACTTAAGCCAAACCATGATGGTTGGGTCTAGCAGTGGGCTTACATATACAGCTAAATAAAAAATCAGACAACACATTGAACATTCCTTTTGCCATTTTTTGCACATCATGCAGAATTTAGCAGGTGACAACCTGGGATACATTTTTGCATAAATGACTAAGAATCCCAATTTTCTCAACAGCACCCCCACCAAAACTGGGAAAGTCTTCCTAATACAAATTAAATCTAAAGACTACAAATATTATTGTATCTTTAAACTGGATTAAATCAAGGTAAATGAGTGTAAGGTGGTCAGGAAAACCTCAGTGAATCAGTCCTCATTTTTCCTACCACATCAAGTAGAGAAGCTATGATTTAGGCAATTTCTGCTAGGGAAAGTGCTTCCCCTGTAGCATTTTTCCTCCATGATCTCTCCCCCATAATACATTAAGGGGAACCTTTACTTGCCATAGAAAAACAGAGTTATGAATTTGATACTCTGAGTTTGTTGATATGTTTTTAAAGCTGGCAAACAAATAGAGTGCAGAATGTGAAATTTTTTTGCTTCAGCTGCCACATGGCTAGCTGGAAGCTGTATTAAGGACATAGCAAAGTGTCTATTCTGATTTCCAAGAACAGCAAAAATATTAAGTTATGTTTAGGGAGAAAAATTCTTATTCTTGATATCATCAAACTTGTTTCTGAAATACCCTCCAATTTCTTCTAGGTGGAGAACCTCACAAGTGAAATAAAAACAACAAACTTAATTTGACCATCTCCAAAAGATGTCTAACAATTCTCAAAGGAATTTCTCAGACCCTCATTTTTCCAAAGTTTCTTTTTTGTAAGTAGAAAACAACAATGTAGTTTGAGTTGTAAGTACATTTCCTAACTCTTAAAGAAATATTCCTTGGATACAACTTGATTTAAGAAAATTTCTATGCAAAATCTTTCTAAAGAAGATAAATTAGGAAGATATTAATTGTATTAAGAAGCTTTTTCACATTATAAGATCCATTAATATACTAATCTCCCTGGAGAACTTAATTTATAAAGTTTTGTTCACTCAGTCTTTGGGAAAACACATTTATTGTGTAATCCACGGCATGTGTGAATTTTTTTTATAACAGTGGGTCTATGATACTCAATCTATCATTCTCTTCTATTTCTCTTTATATATTCAATTTCCTCCTAATGTGCCAGAACAAGAGAATTCCAGAAAAACATCTACCTCTGCTTTATTGACTATGCTAAAGCCTTTGACTGTGTGGATCACAACAAACTGTGGAAAATTCTTCAAGAGATGGGAATACCAGACCACCTGAACTGCCTCCTGAGAAATCTGTATGCAGGTACATATGTATGAGAAAACAGTATACAACAGTTAGAACTGGACATGGAACAACAGTCTGATTCCAAATTGGGAAAGGAGTACATCAAGGCTGTATACTGTCACCTTGCTTATTTAACTTATATGCAGAGTACATCATGAGAAACGCTGGGCTGGATAAAGCACAAGCTGGAATTAAGATTGCCAGGAAAAAAATATCTATATCCTCCAATATGCAGATGACACCATCCTTACAGCAGAAATTGAAGAGGAACTAAGGAGCCTCTTGATGAAAGTGAAAGAGGAGAGTGAAAAAGCTGGCTTAAAACTCAACATTCAAAAAACTAAGATCATGGCATCCAGTCCCATCACTTCATGGCAAAATGATGGGGACACAATGGGAACAGTGTCAGATTTTATTTTGGGGGGCTCCAAAATCACTGCAGATGGTGACTGCAGCCATGAAATTAAAAGACACTTGCTCCTTGGAAGAAAAGCTATGACCAACATAGACAATGAGAGAGTTGTCTCAACAATGGACCATAAAGAAAGCTGAGTGCTGAAGAATTGATACTTTTGAACTGTGTGTTGGAGAAGACTTGAGAGTCCCTTGGACAGCAAGGAGATTAAAACAGTCCATCCTAAAGGAAATCAGTCCTGAATGTTCATTGGAAGGACTGACGCTGAAGCCGAAGCTCTCATACTTCGGCCACCTGATGCAAAGAACTCACTCATTGGAAAAGACTCTAATGCTGAGAAAGAGTAAAGGCAGGAGGAAAAGGGGACGACAGAGGATAAGACAGTTAGATGGCATCACCGACTTGATGGACATGAGTTTGAGCAAGCTCCAGGAGTTGGTGATGGACAGGGAAGCCTGGCATGTTGCAGTCCATGGGGTCACAAAGAGTCGGACATGACTGAGAGACTGAACTGAACTGAACACTCACGTATTCAACAGAAATTTCACTGCAAGTATATTTTGATATATTACATAAAAGAGATCCTGAAAGATTAAGCAAGTTTTAGAAATACTACCAGCTTTCAATGTAGCATTGGAATGTTGACTTTATTATTTATAGGAACACAGGCTTTGTCTAATGCAATGAATCTTTCTCTGGAGTTTTAGAAACTTGAATTTCTATATACAATATTGGGTTTTCTTAAGGTAAGGTCCAAGGCTTTCCTGGTGGCTCAGTGGTCAAGAATCCACCCGCCAATGCAGGAGACATTGGCTTGATCCCTAGTCTGGGATGAGCCCACACGCTGTGGAGAGCATCTAAACCTGTGTGCCACAATTGCTGAAGCCCATGCGCTATAGAACCTGTGCACTATAGTGCCCATGCTCCAAAACAAAAGAAGGCCCTGCAGTGAGAAGCCTGTGCACCACCACAGGAGCACAGCCCCCTCTCCAGAACTAGGGGAAAACACTTGAGCAGCAATGAAGACCCAACACAGCCAAAAATAAATTTTAAAAAATTGCTTTAAAATAAGGTAAGGTACAGTCACAAAGCACTAAAATCCAAGGAAGACATCAAGTTTGTGAAAAAAAAGAAAAGTAAATCTTGAAATTACATACTGAATAAAGTTCTCCCAAATTTGTCTTGACTTAAATTAATAACTGACCTGCAATTTTTGGTTGATATTGTTTTTAAATTTGTGGCAAAATCCCCAAATCTGAAAATTTAGGTATTTACTTGCCATTTGTTTCCTCCTGGGCAAATGGGGAAACTGGGCTGGATCAATGTTCCCCAAACATGATTCCAACTGAGAAGTCTTTTCTTTCTTTAAAATAAATATTACAGAGATGACCAATATATAAAAACATTTACAAAATTCAGTTGGGGAAATGAAAAAGGAAGATACTTTTGTTCCCTAGCCCCTTTGCTCCATAGCACGTTGCTTCTGAAGTGCCAAGAGTTAGATGGAATACAGTTTTAAAACCACTTGTCTGTGAGAGCTGCAAAGACTCCTTTCAAATCTGAAGCTACACAATTCTAAAATTTACAAACATTTCTATGTGTGCAGTTATCTAAAGAAGAAGGACTAAATAATCAAATCTCTATGCTGGGACTTTCTAGGGACTATGAAAGTGTTTGGTATAACATAGGTGTGATGTAAACTACTACAATTATGAAGGAAAGCTCTCTGGAAACCATCATCATAGAATTAATGGATTCTATAATGTTTCTGTAATTACTTTTTTAATCTAATACTTTCCATCATTTAAAGGAGTCCATGATGGCACGTATAGTTGAATGAGAAAGGCAAACTGCTGGAGGAAAAAAAGTCATTAATATTTCAGAACTGGAAAGTGAAAAGAGTGAGTTTCAATGAGAACTACAAAATAATGACAGGAACTCAGTTTGAAGAAACCCCCAAACATCCAGAAACTCAAAGTAATGAGTTTAATTCCCCAAAGTCGAAAGCAGTTTCCACCCCAGGGTAACAAAAACAAGACCTCATGTTTGTTTGTTTTGGAGTCTCCATTCGGACCTGGAAGGTCAGGCTCTGAACAGCAGAGCCATTGTTCAACATCATTCATCCTGATCATGGTCCAGCACCTGACCAGGAATTAGGAAACCTGGGTTCTCTATCTGATTCTGTGATTGACTCACCCCTAGGGTTTTTGAAGAGTGATAGTTTCTTCCCTCTAGAGTATCTGTGAAATGATCTTTTCTCTCTGGATGATGGAGGAATTACAGAGATTATGCTGTCTCCTAGTAATACTTGGAAATATGCTTAACAAGGTTAGGCTGACATTTTATTACCAATGTTTTTCACTTCAGTACCTAAAACAACATCAGTGAGGGATTATTCTGTGCCAGGACCTTTTCTAAATTCCTTACATGAATTAACTCAATTCTCACAACAGCCCTATTACTTAGGTGTACTATAATCCTTGGCTTCCTGGTGGCTCAATGGTAAAGAATCTTCCTGCCAATGCAGGGGACACAGGTTCAATCCCTGGGTCAGGAAGATTCCCCTGGAGAAGGAAATGGCAACCCACTTCAGTATTCTTGCCTGGGAAATCCCAAGGAGCCTGGATGGCTACAATCCACAGGGTCACAAGAGTAGGACATAACTTAGCGACTAAAGGAATAAAAACAAACAAACTACAATCTTCATTTTGCAAATGAGGCAGCAAAATTATAAAGAAGTTGAGTAACTTGCTTAAAGTCACACAGTTAGTAAGTGGTGGTGCCAGAGCTCTAGAGCAGGCATTGCTCTTCACGCTGCACTACCTCGTCCCTGAAGAAGCTGTCTGGTTTCCCCAGATTTGCTGCAATGAACAGGAAGGCTAGAGCATATCTCTTCTCTTAATTGCCTGTCAAATCAGATTAGCTAGGTTTTCTCTCACACAGTCAGAGACTATGACTTATATTGGCCTTACATTTTTTCCCACTATGGATGCAGGTAGTTGCAGGAGGGTTAAATAACTTCAAAATGGCATTGTAACTGAACTGGACTATCTTTCAATATGTTTGTATTTAGAAGAAAAAAGGCTTAGAAAATTTTGTTAAAGTCATTTTAATAATAATGGCAAATCCTGAACTTTCTGTTAGAGATACTTTGCAATTAATATCAAACTACCAACAAGATAAACTGAAACTTGCAGATCAAGTTTCCATGAAGCAGATGTTGAATTGATTTTGTAAAGTCTGTGTGCATTCATGATACTGTTCTGCCTTTACTGCTCTCCGCCCCACCCCACCCCCAATTAAAAGTTCTATCATCAGATTGTACAGGATAGGGAATTTTTAGGTCCCAGCACAAATGAGAAAACAACTGATAGTGTAAAAAACCTGACAGTGAAAAAACAACTGATAGTGTATTGCCTGTTGATCACAGCTAGCTGCAACACTGAACTACTCCTTCCCCACACGACACCCCTGGTTCCTACTCACTCAAGATTCCCTGGGTCTGTCTTCAATAGGAGCGAAACCAGACAATGGTATCCGGAACATTTGGCCTTACTGCAGTTTGTTTTAAGACATTACAGTTCAAAAGCCTCTAAGCAACTACTGTGCTGCACTAATCACAAAGAGATCTCTCCTACAGGAACTATGAAGTAATTTAACTAGAGTCTTCCTTCCAAGACTTCAATAATTCTAAAAGTCACAGTGAGTCAAAGGACTTGGAAAGGCATTGAGGCTAAGGAAATGCATACTGGTAGGGTTGTATTAACCCTAAACCAATCTGGAAATCGATTCCTGTGAGATTAAGAAGAGCACACTGCAGGCTAGAGGAAATGAAGTCTGGGTGTCAAGTTCAGACCCTTGGAACATGTAAATAAGACACTTGGTCCAGGCAATTGAGACATATTTTGAAGTGTACATTTTGTTCACTAACACAAGGATAACCATACGAATCAACTGCCATGAAACCAGAGCAAAGTCAGAAGTATGGGAGCAAAAAGAAAAACATGACCTTAAGTGGCAACGTAGCAAAGAGCAGACCATGGTCCACTGCTGGAACTTTGCTAAGAGGCAAAAGCAGGAGGCTCTGGGTCTCACCAAACCCAGATGGCAATGCAAAAATAAATGAATGAATGCTGAGTAATTATTTATCAAGCAGCACGATCATTCCAGAAACAAAGAAAATATGTAACATAACAAGAAGTATTAAATCAGTCCCAGCAGAGTTTTGAAATGGGGCAGTAAAGAAGTTCACATTGATTAAAAACCAAAATGCAATCTTGTGCTTTTGATTTGCTTTGCTCTTACAAAATAAAAGTGTTTTATTGATATCCATATGTGGAGACAGAAAGCAAAACCTTTCTTGAATTTCACGCAAAGTAAATGTGGTTTTCAATGTTTCACCCATTCCATGTCAGGCTTCCAATTAACTTTATCAGGCTTATCAGGAAAAACAATAAGAATATATTAATAGCACAGACTTGTAGGTGCTGGATTTCATGCCACTCCTAAAAGAAATATAAATATATATGGGCTTGTCCCTTTTTCAGTGAAAAAATAAACAAACTTTAAAATTAACTTACCATAATCACCCAAAGAATGAATACCTTTTTAGAAAGAAAATTATTCTTTAAAAACTTCTTTTCAGGTTCACTCACAAAGTTCTTTCATTGTTTACAATGTTTGTGAGCCTATTTAGGCTGTTTTGAAAAACAACCACTACTTTCATTCCTTTCTCAACATAATATCTGAAAGGAAGACGAGGAAAACCTCCAGGAAAAAAAAATGCTGTCTTCTAAAGCCTTTGACTATCTGGATCACAAGAAGCTGTGGAAAATTCTTAAAGAGATGAGAATACTGGCCACCTTACTTGCCTCTTGAAAAACCTGTATGCAGGTCAAGAAGCATCAGTTAGAATTGGACATGGAACAACAGACTGGTTCAAAATTGGGAAAGGAGTACGTCAAAGCTATATATTGTCACCTTGCTTATTTAACTTAAATGCAGAGTACTTCATGCGAAATGACGGGCTGGATGAAGTACAAGCTGGAATCAAGATTGCTGGGAGAAATACAAATAACCTCAGATATACAGATGACACCACCCTTATGGCAGAAAGTGAAGAGGAACGAAAGAAACTATTGATGAAGGTGAAAGGGGAGAGTGAAAAAGCTAGCTTAAAACTCAACATTCAAAAATCTAAGATCATGGTATCTGGTCCCATTACTTCATGGCAAATAGATGGACAAAAAATGAAAACCGTGACAGACTTAATTTTCTTGGGCTCCACAATCACTGCAGTTGGTAACTGCAGCCACAAAATTAAATGACACTAGCTCCTTGGAAGAAAAGCTATGACAAACCTAGACAGTGTATTAAAAAGCAGACATATCATTTTGTTGACAAACGTCCAATAGTCAAAGCTATGGTTTTTCCAGTAGTCGTGTTAAGATATGAGATTTGGACCACAAAGAAGGCTGAGCACCAAAGAATTAATGTGTTCAAACTGTGGTGCTGAAGAAGACTCTTGAGAATCCACTGGACAGCAAAGAGATCAAGCCAGCCAATCCTAAAGGAAATCAACCCTAAATATTCATTGGAAGGACTATTGCTGAAGCTGAAGCTCCAATACTTTAGCCACCTGATTCAAAGAGCTGACTCATTGCAAAAGGCCCTGATGCTGGGAAAGAGCAGGGGCAGGAACAGAAGAAGGTGACAGAGGATGAGATAATTAGATGGCATCACTGACTCAACGGACATGAGTTTGAGCAAACTCCGGGAGATAATGAAGGACAGAGAAGGCTGGCAGGCTGAAGTCCATGGGGTCACAAAGAGTTGGACAGGACTGAGTGAACAACAACAAAGAACTCATGAGAACAGTAACACCTTTTGATTTTGCAGGATTAAGGTAGGCCATACAAATTCTCCCAGAGGCTGTGTCAATTTTAATATGCTAAACTACCACTTTCTAATAACATACAGGTAGGAAAACAACTGTCAACATAACCTGAGTCATGAGTCTCAACCAACTATTACCAAAGGAAAGTTACATGACTCGGGGAGGGGAAGAGGCAGAACTAAATTTCTATAGCTTCCTGGTCTTGCAGTAAAAAGTGTACTTCTGCCCTTAAAAGAGAAGGTGCCAGCGCCTGAATAGATCTACACTATTCAGTAGACTCAAAATGCTGTAATCACGGAGATGTCACTGGCTACTTGCCTCTGACTTCTGACAGGGGAGATGCACTAAAAAATCTCCATAGAAAGGTCCAAAACTCTGCTATGGTATTTAATTGAGAAAGTACGTGACCTGATTCTCAGCTCACATTTGTGAAAAACAGGTTTGGCATGGGTGCCTCATGCTCAGAGTTCTTCAGAGGACCATGGGATCTAATATATAGTGAGCACCCAAACTTTTATAGGCTTGAATCCCAGTGAGAACTGAGAGTTCAGCCACTTAGATCCATAACTACAGCAGCTACACCTTCTAGTTTTACCCTGGCAGCCTTGACTTCAAATACTGTGTCCGGCCTCATTAATTAGCTATTCCCAACTGTTACTCACCTCTAGGGGGGTTGCTTTAATTTTTGTTTTTTAAAATATATGCTGGACCACTCCTCTTCCTCTTCCCCCAAAACTTTCTGAAACTGCAGGGGTAGGGTTAAGGTAATCTTTATTTGTTTTAAATCTCCATACAGGTTATAAAGCAAGCAGAGTTAAAAATCACTAACAACTGCCATTGTTGAATTTCCGATATTTCAGCTATTGTAACTGAATAAATCAGTCAGAAAGTCTTGCAAAAAAAAAAAAAATTCATGAATAGAAAAAGATTGAGCTCCATCACAGATTTCAAAGGATCCAAGAATTACTAAAGTAACAATTAAAAGGTACATACTTTAGACTCTAACATTTAGATCAATGCTGTGGAAAGGATATGCAGTGAGACACAATTGTGTGTCATGTGTGTAAATTGTAATTTTCTAGTAGCCACATTGAAAAGAAAAAAAAAGAAAACCAGATGCAATTAATGCTAATATCATGTCTTATTTAGTACAATGTGTGCATGCATGCTAAGTTGCTTCAGTCGTGTGCAACTCTGTGCAACTCTATGGACTGTAGCCTGCCAGGCTCCTCTGTCCATTAGATTCTCCAGGCAAGAAGACTGGAGTGGATTGCCATGCCCTCCTCCAGAGGAGTTTCCCAACCCAGAGACTGAACCCAGGTCTCCCACATTGCAGGTAGATTCTTTACTGACTGAGCCACCAGGGAAGCCCAAGAAATAAGCAGTTTTATTAGAATTAATTCATTTAGGGTAGAAGTAGATGACAAATCTGGCCCAACTTCTACACCTTCCAAGCCAAAATCATCTCCTCCTTGCTAAAGTCAGTACTACAGAGCTGAAGCGCCAACCAAGTAGTTTTAAGATCCAAGGTAACTTCCTATGTAAATATTAACCCAAAGCCTCTACCAGTAGAAAGTTTGAATGGTTCACTCTCTGGGCATAAGGCAAATCAGAATTTTAGATTCTTAACCAAAAAAGCTGGTTAGCCACCTATATGCCTAGTTTTCAAGTATTTTGACCTTATTTCAGAAAACACAGAGGTATCTACTCTTCAGGCTTCTTCATTTAAAATAACAGTTCCACTTACCAATTTAGGCTATTCCATCTTTTTCACTGACTTCAGTACTATCTTAGTTACTTTGTTCATCTAATTGTTTACCTCTTTACTATCAGAGACCTCCAGTAGTACATCTGGGATAAGTGAAGTCATTTCCACCCAAGAACCTAAAAGGACAAGGAGGGCCAGATCCTGAGAGGACAGCTGCATGGGAAGGGCTATTGACAGCTGATAGTAGCTGTGGTCTTTTTCCCGGGGTCAGAGCCCAGCCACTGTGACGAGGTAGTGAGGGAGATAGTCAATTAACACTCTAACTTCATCCTTGCTTTCTCCTCCCTGGTCTCCCATTGGGACCTCCCATTAGATTAGACTCTGCTCTCACTGCCAAGAACCAGTTCTAATCCTTCGTTGGGGAACAGGTTCAACAAGGCATATGGTATAGTAAAAAAAAAAAAAAAAAATCACCTGAAGAGTGTTTTAAAACTAAAGATTCTGGGATCTACCCACTTGACTCCCCAGAACTCTAACTCTTCAGAAGAGGAGAGGGATTATGACACACAGATTTTAGAATTAATGTTTTAAATGTCCCTTTCAAATGTTAAATATCTTGGTTCTTTTAAAGTGTTTTTATTTTTCCATGCTTGTTTTTGTGCTGTTTTAAATTAAGTATTCATCAAAGATAATTTGTTATTCAAATTTCTGAACTCAATCAGTAAAATCATTAATAAACATAAACATTTAATAAAAGACTTTTGGGGGTTCCAATCCAAGATGGTGACATGGGAGACTCCTGAATTCACCTCCTCCCATGGCATTAAATATAAAGTGATTTTCAGAACTAAGACCAAAGAAGGATGAAAAGGGAAGGTTAAAAAACATATGTAATGGCTACATGATCTGACAATGTATGTACAGTATTTTTTGCAAATTAAGGAAATGGGGAAAGCAAGTGTAAAAATCATTTTATTAACTGTTTTCATAATCCTTTTGGTGGGACCATCCAATTTGTGGTCTTACAATATTATTTCCTACTATAACATACCAAAACGTCTTAGATAAATGGCTGACTCTAGGTTTAGGGAAGAAATCTAAAGCCTGAAACATTTTGTCATCTAACAGATAACATGGAAGTTATCACGTGGTATTAAGCATCAGGTCAAAAGAATCCAGAAGTCAACTTGAGGAGGCTCATATTAGTCAAAAATAAGACAATTTGAACATCAATTAAAAATAATAGCTTTGATGGATTGAAGTACATTGAATATATTTACACCTGAATTGATAATGATCCATTTTTTTAAAGTTCATCTTAGAATAATAAGCATGGTAGATTAAGATGACTACAAAATCTTTGTTACTCTTTCCATTGAGAAGAGTAACAAGGAACCTATGAGTTACTCTTCCCTTGATATGGGCTGGTGTTAGCAATTTGCCTATGCAATAAAATACAATGGAAGTTACATTCTGAGATTTCAAAGCCTAGATCAACATAAGATTTGCAACTTCCATCTTGTCCTAACATTCTTTGGGAACCCTAAGTTGTCATTAGTTAGACAATTCTAGTTGACAGTCCCAGGTAAGGCTAGACTCCCAGCCATCCTGACCATCATCAGACATGAACTCACATACATAGCACCTTAGATCTCTCAAACCAGCTCATCTACAGCTAAATATCACCAAATGATCTTAGTTGATGCCACATGGAAAAAAAGAATCACATGGCCAAGAGCTGCCAAAAATTCCTGTCCTACGAAATGCTATAATAGAATAGTTTTTATTTTAAGCCACTAAATTTTGGAGTAGCTTGTTCTGCATTAATAGGTAAATGGAACATATTTTTATATCTGCAGTAACAAAAACCTAAAATGTGTTTTAAAAAAATTGATTTGGGGACCAGAGAAACTGGAAGAGCTTCAGAGAGACTAGCAATGACAGCTAAAAGGTTCAGAGAGACTTTCGTGCGGATTTAAAGGAGAGTGAGAAAAAATGCTAAGGAGTTTGCAAAAGGAGGGCACCCTGATACAGTGGAAGTTTGACAATATTACAGCCTTTAGTAATGTGGAATACAAAAGAGATTAAAAGAAGAATTGTTTGGTTTTTAAGAAGTGTTTTGAGGGGGAAAAGAAGATCTAGAACTTTCTATGGTTAAATAAAACTGTTTCTCATCTCTATTTTCTCCGAGCAAAATATTCTTAAGTTAGAAATGACTTCAGGGCAAAAATCAAATCCAGAGTCCAATAAATAAAGCTTGGTCTCAGATTAAAGCTGTCAAGTATGACTCCAAAACTCTCTCCAAAACATTTAAGGGTATGCCTAGTAGAGTGCCTAGGAATCACATAGGTATGCTTCTTAGACCTTCTCTGCTAGACGATCTGGTGTCCAGGAATCTGAAAGGTGTGCCTCACAGCCCTTTCCAACTAGATGACAGGCTTCTATTTTAAAGCCATTGTTCCACAGCACCCAGACATTCAGCTCAACACTGAGAAGGGCAAGTTTCTGGAATAAAATGTAGATGTTTCTTTTGACTAATTAAGCGAATTGTAATTTGATACACAGGAAGCCCACAAATTGCTTTAACAAAGTGTGTCAGCCTCAACCAAAAGGCACAAAGACAATCCAAGAGAGAAAAAAAATAAAAAGGAATTTGATTCCCAAACTTCTACTGGCAGGAATCAAGACTGGGAAAGGTTGTTCTTTTGCAAAGAGAAAGGAAAAGAAAAAATGACTCAGTGTGAAAACAAAGTCCCAAAAGTCCATGCCAAGAGCTACAGACAATCATTTCCAGGGAAAAGGACTGAGTTCTGATCAATGAACTGGTGACATCTGCCTAGCTGGAATTCAGAATTGCCACAGACCTTATTGGCTATGCACCTCCTGTTTTATCCCTCTGTGAATGGAAATGTATACTGTAGACATCCTGTGCCTGCGCCAATACTGTATGTTAGCTATATGGGAAGGGGGTGAGGGTTCGGGAAGATTTGATAAATTTGTCTCTAATTCACAGATGTTCAGATCAAAGGGAATGACATTATACCTGAGAAAATCACATACAAGTAACTTCATTAGCATCTGGATCTGATTTAGATAATGTCTTAGTTCAGACTGTTACAACAAATTACCATAAACCGAGTAGCTTAAACAACAAACATTTGTTTCCCACAGTTTTAGAGGTTAGAAAGTCTAAGGTCAACAAAGTTGCAGATTTGGTGCTGATAAAAACTCACTTTCTGGTTTGTAGATGGCCATCTTCTAGCTGTTTCGTCACACAGAAAAGCAGAGAGGGAAAAAGCAAGCTTTCTAGTGTCTCTTCTTATAAGGGCACAAATACCATTCATGAGGGCTCTACCTTCATGACCCAATTAACCCCCAAAGGCCTTATAACCTGATATCATCACACTGGGAGTCAGGATTTCAACATAAGAATTTTGGAATGGACATATTCAGTCTAAAACAGCTAATGAGTATTAGGCTTCAAAGAGGACGCCACAATGAGCTGAGAATCTGGAGGAACTGAGAAGAAGATAACTCTCTTTTGCACTTGGTAGGAATGTAGAAGTGTGCTGCTGCTGCTGCTAAGTCGCTTCAGTCGTGTCCAACTCTGTGTAACCCCATAGACGGCAGCCGACCAGGCTCCCCCGCCCCTGGGATTCTCCAGGCAAGAACACTGGAGTGGGTTGCCATTTCCTTCTCCAATGTATGAAAGTAAAGAGTGAAAGTGAAGGCGCTCAGTCGTGTCCGACTCTTAGCGACCCCATGGACTGCAGCCTACCAGGCTCCTCCGTCCATGGGATTTTCCGGGCAAGAGCACTGCATGGGGTGCCATCGCCTTCTCCATGTAGGCGTGCAGCCTGGAGTAGACTCTATGTGTGTGCATGTGCTCAGTCACCCAGTCTTGTCCAGCTCTTTGTGACCCATGGACTGTAGCCCACCAGGCTCCTCTGCCCATGGGATTTTCCAGGCCATAATACTAGAGTGGATTGCCATTTCCTAGCCCAGGGGATCTTCCCAACCCAGGGATTGAACCCCTCATCTCTTGCACCTCCTGCATTGGCAGGTGGATTCTTTACCGCTGCACCACCTGGGAAGCCCCAGCCCCACCTGGGAAGTAGCCACAAATTCTTCAATGCCTCTCGCATTGAAAGGTGGCATCTCACGTCTTCCTCCTTGAATCTGGACTCACTTTAGTGGCTTGCTTGGTCAAAGAATGCAGTAAAAGCGACACCTTAGAATTTCTATGACTTAGAAGCCTCAAGGCTTCCACCTGGCCCTTTTGAAACACTTGTTGGTAGACCTAACCTGTCATACATAAAAATCCAACTACTCCGAGATCTTTCTGCTAGAGGGGCAAGGAGTAAGCTATCCAAATGACAGTCCTAGCTAAGCCTAGTCTTTCAACCATCCCCATCAATGCACCAAATACATGAATGACTGTCCAGAGCTACAGACTAGACACAAAGATTCCTATCTCACTCTGTTCTTTAAAAGATTAGGTAACAGCCTAAGTGAAGACACTATGAAACTTCAGCAAGTACTACATAAATTCCATAAAACAGAATACCCAATCTGTACATCCATAAAGTGACACACATTCACCTCTGTGATTTATGCATTCTCCAAATCTGTGACATGACTCGCACTCTTTCCCACCATGTCCACCCACAATGGACCTGCACAGTTTTCCTCCTTCCATTCTGGCCACCCTGCTGTGCACTGACCTCCAACTACAGACTCAGAGTCTGTAGCCAAGTCAACACTGAAAGATAATTTATTTTTACATACGAGGGGCAAGCGTTCATCCATATCCATCACACCTTTGCAAACTATCAGGCTTTTCTTTCTCCCGTACAAACTTCTGAAAATCTTTATCTAGACATAGTATTGATTTTTAACCCTCAATCCATAAAGACTAGAAACACTTCAAATTTCTCATTCCCCTCCCTGGAAGCATTTAAATAAATTTCCACACACTGAGAGCTGGGTTTTTAAACCATATCTCAAGAGAAAGTAAAAGACCATGTAAGATATATTTCACAAATGTACTTTTTATTTGAGATTTAATCTAGATCCTCCTCTAAACTGTTACCACTATATCTAAAGTAACACAGTACCATTTTCTTCCCTTTGGATTTAGAACTTTCAAATATGTATACAAGCCTACAATAACCTCCCTTTAGTCACAGGCTCCCTAACTATATTTAACTTTTGCAGTCTTGACATTCCTCACCCCAGCTCTTTTTTTGAAGCAATTTTGTTTTGCTTTCATCTGTGATACAATGACAGTTGGAACCTAAAGCTGTATTCCAGGTGGGTCTTGAGTTACTTGCCCTTTGCAAAGTATTTTTTTTTCTGGCCAATCAATTTTATGATAAATTCAAGTTAGGAAAGTTTTAGCAAGTTCAGCTAGAAAAAGGACAAATTGTTATAAACGGAGGATATTCATATAAACTGTGCAATTTCCTTTGATTTTTCTAGCTCCCTTTTCATATCCTCAGCCAAAAAGTTACTGGATTTTAAAATCTTGTGAAATTCTCCCAGCTAACTCAATAACATTAGTAACAATAAAATAAAATATAATAATCCTTAAACAATAAAAAGCTTATATCATTGACTGAGTCCAGTGAACACCCATGTACAATTGGAAGTAGACCCAATCTTATTCTCCTTTTTTCTTTATAATGATGAACTACATTGTTGTCACTTTTTATGTTAACTTGAGTTTTCATACAAGTACAAGCTTTCCTTTGGTAAACATCTTATTCCAAGAGTTTTAATTCTATCTTGTCAGTGGATGCTTCCTTCAGAATTTTGAGTGCATTTTCCATTTTTAACAGCATATTCATATTAAGATCTAGAACATTGATATCTTAACAAATTAACATCAAAGACCGAGATACCCACAGATTGCACAGATGAACCTTCAGCCTAAATCTCATAGTGCCTGGAATGGTTTGCTTTTTTATGTTTTCCATATGAACAGTTTTCTACCCACACAGCAATGATCATACCAATGCAATTTTGAATTTGGAATATGTTCATGGGATCCTATAGCCAGAACTTTCCCACATTCAAATAACAGCAGAACTATAGTATATTCATCCAAAACTTTCAAAATTCTATAAATAATTTTAAAAATGATTAAAGCATACAAATGGCAAATTATTCTCCATATGTACTATTTTTGTGTGCTAAGTCTCTTCAGTCATATCCGACTCTTTGCAACCCCATGGACTGTAGCCCACCAGGCTCCTCTTTCCATGGGATTCTTCAGGCAAGAATACTGGAATGGGTTGCCATGCCCTTCTCCAGGGAATCTTCCCAACCCAGGGAGTGAATCATCTGAGCCACTCAATTCAATGAAATTTATTGAAATCAAGTCAGCAAATATTTATTAAATGCCAGAAATTTGGGGCCTCCCAGGTGGTGCTAGTGGTAAAGAACCCACCTGCCAGTGCAGGCAACATAAGAGCCATGGGTTTGATCCCTGGGTCGGGAAGATCCCCTGGAGGAGGGCATGGCTACCCACTGCAGTATCTTGCCTGGAGAATCCCACGGACAGAGGAGCCTGGTGGGCTACAGTCCATAGGGTCACACAGAGTCGGACAAGACTGAAGCAACAGCGCACAGCACAGTAAGAAATTTAATAATGAAAAAAACAATCTTTACTACATAACAAAGCCCTTATATCTCTACTACCATTAATGTGACCCTTGCTTTTCTGGTAGAGTTAAAATTGGTAGAGATGCAACTCATTTGACAAACTTGTGTACACAACTGTTAAAGCAGACCTTCAGTGGCTATCTTTGTTTTATATCACTTCTGTGAAATAATCAAGGCATCTCAATATTTATTTTGGGTTCGGGGCTGCCAGGTATGGTAATCAATCATTTTATAAAAGTTACTTTTCTTCTGTGGGTTTTGATATTCTTGGCTGTAACGTGAAGGGATTAGACCAGATGATGCCTGAGACCTTGCCCAGTTTTAGGGTACTTGGATTTTGGTCTATCTGGTTAGAAGGAGCATGACTTGGACTAGCAAGATGCTACTCTGTTATGCACTGTAACAACAGCTGAAATACTGACTACATTTTGGGGACATTAGAGTTTGAAGACCATAGCAAGATCTGTTGAGGGCCTGTCACATTTGTGGTCAAGTTTTGCTAAAATTGACAGGTCCTTTTCCATGCAGGAGTGTACAGACTAGCACCAGGTGTCAGTCTGCCCCTAAGAGCCTTGCTTGGCCTTGCACTCTTGGATCACATGAATGTACATGGTGTCTCAACTAATGGTGACTCCTTCCCTCTCCCTCAAATACTTCTCTTAAGAAAGGTTAAATATCTCCATGAAACCTTCCATGATCTCTCCAGATAGGGGTCCCTTCCTCCCTGGTCACTATTCTAACCTGCATGTATTTGTGGTATTACATTTACATAATGGTAAATAATGAATTACCATTATTTAAGTATCTTCTCATTTATTAAGCCATCAGCCTCTTCAGGGTAAGGATCGTGTCTTATTTATCTTTGTATCTGACACAAGAGCCTACCACATAAGATATATTCAAATAACAGTAACAGCTTACATTTATAGAGTACTTATTAAGTGGCAAACACTGTATAAACATCAGCTTTTAACCATTACAACAACCTATGAAGTATATATTGTTATCATCATCACTAAGTCAGAAGGTTAATAACTTGTCCACAGCTACACACAGCTAGACAGTGACAAAGTACGAATATGAACCCAGAGAGTCTGGCTCCAAAGTCAGTGCTACTAACTACTATGCAGTGATTAATTATTACACGATAGTATCTTTCAGTATGTTATCGTGATATATATTATTTAGCAACTTATTCTTCCCCTTCTTCTGAGACAAAGCTTATTGTTTCTAAGCTGGACCTCTATATGATATATAGAAGTTTATATAGAATTATATGAAGTAGAATATTTTAAGTTTTTGACCATGCCACCCAGCTTGTGGGATCTTAGTTCCCTGACCAGGGATTAAACCTGGGTCACTGGCAATGAGAGCACAGAGTCCAAAGCACTGGGCCACCAGGGAATTCCCAGAATCACACTTTTAAAAACAGCCCTAACTCCATTTGGGATAGGTTTATTGAAACAAACAAAAAAGCTTAAGAAATAGATTTTTGGTATTTGCCACTGGGAGAAACTGGAGGAGGAAATGACAACCTACTTCAGTATTCTTGCCTGGATAATCCCATGGACAGAGGAGCCTGGCAGGCTACAGGGGTCGCAGAGAGAGTCAAACTGAATGACTGAGTACACAGCAGGAGAGAATGACCACAAAGGCAAACCTGCAAGCATCAGCTTCTGTAACAGAAGTCTTCACAGAGCTGACAAACATAAACAGGGTCCTGTGTGGATGGAACCTGGCATCGTCAAATACTGCCGCCCCAAGGTAACTAGTCTGGGATTTCCAAGGGAGGGCACTGGAAGAGGGCCAGCCAAAACTAGAGTAGCATCGAGCAACACTGTCTGGATCCAAACTTGGGCCTGACACCTCATAAGTTCCACTCCAGCAAGGCCTAAGGAGTGGTCACAAGTCAATGCTTTTCAGGGATCAGGAAGCTAACAAGATTGAAGGATATCTTGCTAGAAAAACATTTACAAACACTGAGATAAAAGAAAATATACCATTTCTCTCTTTACTATATTAAAAAATAATAATACCCATAAGAAAAGCAGGAATGGTGGGAACTACAGAGAACTAAAGAGAGAAACATACACCGTTCCAGGCATCAGCTGCCAAATCTTTCAACTTTTCATGGGACACCAGATTTTAAGGTGAAAGTTTTCAGTTCTGAAAACATTATTAGCAACCAATCCAATTAAAACACACACACGATGCAAATAAACTCTAGATGTGGCAGTCAAAACTGTTGGTCATCACAGCAGGATCCTCTATGATCCACCTCCCAGAATTCTGGAAATAAAAGCAAAAATAAACAAATGGGATCTAATTAAAATTAAAAGCTTCTGCACAACAAAGGAAACTATAAGCAAGGTGAAAAGACAGCCTTCTGAATGGGAGAAAATAATAGCAAATGAAGCAACTGACAAACAACTAATCTCAAAAATATACAAGCAACTTATGCAGCTCAATTCCAGAAAAATAAACGACCCAATCAAAAAATGGGCCAAAGAACTAAATAGACATTTCTCCAAAGAAGACATATGGATGGCTAACAAACACATGAAAAGATGCTCAACATCACTCATTATTAGAGAAATGCAAATCAAAACCACAATGAGGTACCACTTCACACCAGTCAGAATGGCTGCGATCCAAAAATCTGCAAGCAATAAATGCTGGAGAGGGTGTGGAGAAAAGGGAACCCTCCTACACTGTTGGTGGGAATGCAAACTAGTACAGCCACTATGGAGAACAGTGTGGAGATTCCTTAAAAAATTGCAAATAGAACTCCCTTATGACCCAGCAATCCCACTGCTGGGCATACACACCGAGAAAACCAGAATTGAAAGAGACACATGTACCCCAATGTTCATCGCAGCACTGTTTATAATAGCCAGGACATGGAAACAACCTAGATGTCCATCAGCAGATGAATGGATAAGAAAGCTGTGGTACATATACACAATGGAGTATTACTCAGCCGTTAAAAAGAATTCATTTGAATCAGTTCTGATGAGATGGATGAAACTGGAGCCGATTATACAGAGTGAAGTAAGCCAGAAAGAAAAACACCAATACAGTATACTAACACATATATATGGAATTTAGAAAGATGGCAATGACGACCCTGTATGCAAGACAGGAAAAAAGACGCAGCTGTCTATAACGGACTTTTGGACTCAGAGGGAGAGGGAGAGGGTGGGATGATATGGGAGAATGGCATTCTATCATGTATACTATCATGTAAGAATTGAATTGCTAGTCTATGTCTGACGCAGGATACAGCATGCTTGGGGCTGGTGCATGGGGATGACCCACAGAGATGTTATGGGGAGGGAGGTGGGAGGGGGGTTCATGTTTGGGAACACATGTAAGAATTAAAGATTTTAAAATTAAAAAAATAAAAAACTTTATACTAAAAAAACAAACAAACAAAAAAAAAAAAAACTGTTGGTCAGATCTGGCCCATGGCACACAGCTGCAACCTTGGAATTAGAGGCTCTGAGTTTCCCGGCATTTAGAAAAGAAGAAACAACTACATGGACAAATATGGCTACTTGTAGTCAGAAATAAAACAGAGAATAGAATTCAGCAAGTTAGACCAGGTGAGTAGAAGCAGAGAGATCTGGATGTAAAGGAGGAGAGAGCCCAGAAATTAAGAAGATCAGTGGGTTAAGACAATAGTACCAGAAATCCAAACCACAGAGAACAACCTGAGCCAGGGCATGTTTTGCCCAATAGAGCCTCTCTTCTCCCTGTAAGCTGAAGCTGGGAGAGGGTGGTGGTCATCTCTGAAACCAGGGTATGCACAAGGAAGTCAATGTGGGTGGTTGCAAGGAAAAGCCCTCTTCCTACAGGTGTGCTCTGATCCTGCTGGAACGGAGACAGTCCAGCTGGGATTCCAGGGAGATTCTTAGGTTAGGGCCCCTGAACTTTCTATTCTAAATAGGAAGCACACCTCAGAGACAAGAAGGTTAAGCCCTCCTATATTGCAGAGCCTGCCTTTTCTGCCAGGGTTCCTCACGTGTTCTACAAATTAAGCACATTTTGCTATGACATCAATGAACAGCACTGGTCCCAAGCAACAACATTCAGGTCGATTCCTCAAATGTCAGTTTGCACAATCTGCCCTCTTTCTTGTAGACCACCCAGTCTTCCTATAATGATTCTACATTGTCTCATTTATTTTCTTCATGGCAGTAGAGATCCCAATTTCCTTTAAATTTCATTACCTCCCTTATGCAACTGCTGATTTATTTGTAATTCCCTGACTCTCTATTAGTCAGTTCAGGATGATTTTTTTCTCTCTAATCAGCTGAAAAATATAGCAGAATTGATAAGCTTTTACTTTTACTTTCCTACTCAGAGAAAAATGAGAAGCAAAAAAGAGGGGGGGGGAGGATGTAGGAGAGAAAAATTAAGTACAAAGCAATTAGAAGGGAAAAGAAACAAAGAAAGCAGATGCTACATGTAGGTAGTTCATAGTGTTTTTTGCTGAGTGTTTTGAAAGAAATAGACAAGAAAACAGTCTTAATGAATTTACCCTATCATTTGGTGCAGCTCATGTTATTACATTATTGTAATGAAAAACACATCAGAATATGTCTAGACACATGACATACTCCTGGTAGAGAGTTCCCTGAACTTCAAAAAAATTGTGGTTCAATTTCCTTCTGGGAAACGCTCCAATGGCAACATTTCAGGTTCTTGAAAGACTCTTCAGAATGACCGCCTAAGGGGAGGCCACCTCCACAAGAAGACTTAAAGCACCAGGGCACTGTACGGGCTGGCAGAACTTTCCATGGGAAAATGGTCAGAACAGCATGGCCCCCCTGGAGAAACTCCATGTACAATAATTCACTGATAGCTTTGCTATGTACAGAGTAGCTGTGACAGTCTAAATAAAACACTAAAAAGAACCTGTAAACAGAACAGAAGTAATGAAATACTTTGTTTTGGTGATTCTTTAATTTTAACTACATATGGATTAAACAAATCCAATTGGTATAACTTTCACCAATGTGTTGATTTAAATCAAATTCTATAGACACTGGAAGTCAGGAAAGGAAAACAACACCACATCTCCATGGTACACTACCCATTACAGGGTAAAAGATGCTACGCCTGTGCTCTCACAGAAAAGTCAGGAGAAGAGTAAGTCCTAAACTGCAGTAATCAATGCTTAGACTGTAATTCTGTCTATGCCACTCCCAGACTTAAATCTCTAAATGCCTGAAGCTGGGAAAATCACATAATCCCCTCTTATACATCTGTAAAACAAAGAGTATAAAATGAAACAAAAAGGATCCTCTATTCAATCCAACTCCTAGAATTTTCTAGGATGCTATCACACATAGGACAGGATGATTTGAGAGGTATGGGGATGCTCTCTGTCTATACTCAACAAGTCAAAAAGCGTTTCTTGAGTGTATAACCAGTACTATAATTAGAGCAATGAATGGTCCACCAGGTGAATATAATAGTCTCTAAGGAGTCAACAATCAAGACTGGGAAAGAGGATTAACCCTAGTTAAATAATTAAGAAGCATGACAAAATTGAATATAATTAAATGCAGAATATTGAGAGTTTAGATAAGTTTATAGGAGTTTGGTCGATGGGCTAGATAATAGAGAGGATATCTTATGAGAGGTAGAACTTTAGTTGGGCCTTGAACCATGAGCAGATACAAAGAAAGGTATTCTAGAATGGGAAAATAATACAGCAAAGGCAAAAATTGGGGAATTTGTTGTGGAGGGAGGGCCAGGAGCAGCAATTATCATGGATTTGGGGATACTTCAGCTTGACTGGTACTTATTGGAAAGGTGCCAGGTAAATCAGGCTAGAAGGAGCCAAACTTTGAAGTTTTAAAAGCAGGCCTGGTGGAAGCAAAATCTCTCTCCAGAGAATTTAGCCCTCAGTGCAATAGCTAACCCAAAAGAAGTTTGCCTTACCCTAAGGAGCAGCTCATGTGTTGCTCAATACACACCACAGTCCCACACAACAGTCAAGTCTCAAGGCCAGAATGCAAGCCAAAGGCCTTTGCTGAAACCACCTCCACTTGTGCCACTGAGAGTCCTCATCTAACTTTCAGGTTCAGGAACTGTTTGAACTATGATTTCTACTGATCCTCTTCCCTAGCCTGTATCTCTGAACAACTGTGAATTATAAACCCCTAAACATTCCAAATTCGCTTCTGTTCAGTTAGATAAACCAGACTGTATCCCTTCCAGACTCACAGTAATTCTACCACCACTGCTACTATCATCACGAACACCTCATCCTATGAATTAACCTGTTTAGGTCACCCGTCCTATATTCTGTCCTAGTCATTCTGTCCCATGCTGCTGCTGCTGCTAAGTCGCTTCAGTCGTGTCTGACTGTGCAACCCCATAGACGGCAGCCCACCAGGCTCCCCCGTCCCTGGGATTCTCCAGGCAAGAACACTGGAGTGGGTTGCCATTTCCTTCTCCAATGCATGAAAGTGAAAAGTGAAAGTGAAGTCACTCAGTCGTGTCCGACTCTTTGAGATCCCATGGACTGCAGCCTACCAGGCTCCTCCATCCACGGGATTTTCCAGGCAAGAGTACTGGAGTGGGGTGCCATTGCCTTCTCCAGTTCTGTCCCATTGTCTTTTTCAATTCCAAGGTGACGAAAAAGTTCTGTCAACAAATAATTTTATTAGATACCTACTATGTATCTGGGAACATTAGATACCTACTAATCACTGGGAACAAAAAAATCTTCCAGCCACAATACTAGGTCCTAGGGATACAAAAATGAACAAGATATGATACCTGCTCTCAAAGAAATCATAGTCTCTTTGGGAAAGACAGACAAGAAGGCAAACTGGATCAAGAGAATAATCTACTGTACCTCGGGAGAGGGATTTTTTCAGAGGTATCGTTATGGAGGAGATGACACTTCAACTGATACGTGAAAACTAAGGAGGTGTTTGAGGGACAGAACAGATGAAGAAGAACACTCAATACAGAGAATATAGTAAGAGGGAATACCACAACTTGGGTTATTCAAACCTGTCTTCCCACTGAAAACAATGTTAGTCAATGTAGAAAACATCTTAAACCCATTAAAAAGCTAACAAGTATAGAATAACCAGGCTAAAATCTAAGGGAAACAGAAACTCAGAGAGGTGAGCAGAGCTCTGGAATTCATTTTGCTCCAGGACATTTGTCAGCTAGGTAACTTTGAGTTTTTATTTGTAGACCTCTTGGGATGAGAAGAAATCAAAGCTCAGGTCCTTTAAGGTAGGGAGACAAATCAAAGAGATTCCCTACATTCAGCACTTTCCCCGAAGGACTATATTCTCAAGGAAAGGGTGAACTAGAAGTAAACTCACCCTATCCCATACCCAACTCCAGGGGACTGTAAAGAAACATGTCTTTACTGAGCAGATTAGAAGGGAAGTCCTTAAGAAGCTGCAACCATAAAATGAGCCTTGAGTAAATGTGAAGATCTAACTCACATCACTTTAAAAAAGTACCATGAGAAAGAGTAAAATGCAGAAACAGATCTTCAACAGACTTCAGATAGTGAATCATTGCGTATCTATTATAAAACAGTTAATCTTACCATATTAAAAGAAATTAGAGAAAAGTGGAATAAAATTTAAAAGGAAAATATCAATATGTGCCCTAAGCAAAAAGAATAGATTTTATCTGAAAAGAATAGATTTTATACATAAAACTAATTTAAAGGTTTTTGCAACAGTTGTAGTAAAGATTAGATCAGGCAAGAATCATCAGTGAAGGCCAAATCTAGCGGGAAATTTTTATAAGGTGAAGTCTATTTAGTTTTGTTGTTTTTGTTGTTTGTTTTTACATGCACAGCTAACTTATTTACTTGATTTTATTACCTTCTACAGACAAAGGGTTCATTTTTTAATTGACATAAGAACTCTTAACATGAGACTTACCCTCTTAATTTTCAAGTCTACAAGAGAATATTGTAAACTATAGGACAATGTTGTAAAGTAGATCTCTTGAACAGCAGTCCTGCATAACTTAAATCTTATACTCACTGAACAGAAACTCTTCCCCATTTCCCCTTCACAGAGTGAGAATATTCGTATCATCTTAAAGTGTTACCCTGTAAACTATTAGTTGCAAGAGAGGGGGAAAATAATTATACAGTGGAGAAATCAGATAAATTGACTGACTAATCAAAATTACTACCACTACCTACAGATACAATACCCTGAGAAAGAAATGGCATCACTGATGTAGTATTCTTGCCAAGCATGCATAACCTGACTCTAACCATGAAGGAACATAGACAAACCCCTTTTCTTTAAAGGTGGGTATAGGGACTATAGTCTGTCAAAAAGTAACTATCATAAAAGACAAATAAAGACTAAGGAAATGTTTCAGATGAAAGAAGGTTTAACAGACATGACAAGTGAATACGATACCTGACTCCAGACTGGACACTGAAATGGAGGAGAAAAAAGGCTATCAAAGACATACTTGAGTCAACTGAGAAATGGAATACAGCAGTAGATTAGATAAAAAGCACTGTGTGTGTTAGTCACTTAGTCATGTCTGACTCTTCGCAACCCCATGGACTGTGGCCCACCAGGCTACTCTGTCCATGGAATTCACCAGGCAAGAATACTGGAGTGGGTTGCCATTCCCTTCACCAGGGGATCTTCTTGATCCAGGAATCAAACCCAGGTCTCCTGCATTGCGGGCAGATTCTTTACCATCTGAGTCAACAGGGAATCACCGTACCAATACTCTAATTGTTGAACTTAAATTTACCATGGCAAAATTTACTGAAGTAGATAACTTTACTGTAGTTACTTGAAAATACCCTTATTCTTCAGAAACAAATAGTGAAGTAATCAGGGGTAAAGGACCATGATGTATACAAGTGCTACAAGTGCTTCTATTCCTGCAGCATCTCAGGAAAGAAAAGCTGTAGCAGGAGATGGATACAGATGTCACATATGAAAGGAAAGCATCTAACAACACGCACTACCCAAATGATTGTGCACATTTTTTTATTTACTCGGACTCCATCTTGTCAAAGAAAATTAAAGAGGCTTACAAAAATGCATATAGTATGTAAAAACCCAACAAAAGAAAGTAAAGATGAAGCAATATCTAGCAACCTAGAATTTGTCATTCTGAGTAAAATAAGTCAGAAAAGCAGAAACATTGTATGACACCCCTTATATGCGAAATCTTAAAAGACATAATACAAATGAACTTATTTACAAACAGAGAGACTTGTAGACTTAGAGAACAAATTTATGGTTGTTGGTGGGGGGAGGGAATAAAAAAATGCTTCATAAAAATATTTACATATATACATATATGCACATATGTATATCTATATAAAAATGATTACTTATCATATATATATACCTTTAATTTATATAATATATACAATTAAACATAGAAAGAGCAACAAAGCACAAATAACTAAGCAAATGGAGTACAATCATAATAGGCCTATCTGGGCAGAGTTTACAGATGTTCTTTGTACTGTTTTTATTTTTTCTTCAAGTTATCCATGTGTTTTAAATGTTTGAAGTTATTTCCAATAAAAAGGTAAAAAATGAATCTCAATGAATAGATTCAACTGCAATCTAAATAAGAGGAAACTTAGTACACTAGAAAGCAGGGAAGAAGAAATTATTCAGAATCACACCACAGTGGGAAAAAACAGAAATATAAAAGAGAGGTTAGGATACACAGGCTAAGGAGAGAGGGCAAATATATGTTTAACTGGAGTTTAATTGAAAGAGAAGATAAAAATACTGAGGCAGGAACAGGGACAAAATTGAAGAAGTAATAACTAATATTTGTAAAGTGATAAAAGCCACCAACCCTAATTCATGAATCATAATGAATCTTGAGCAGGTAAATAAAATGCACCTAAAGCAACATCAGAGTAGAACTTCATTACACCAAAAAAATGAAAGCAGCCAGAGGAAAAAATAACAGATTACTTCCAAATAGCAGCAGTTTGGCAGGTGACTTCACAAAAACAAAACTGAAGTCCAAAAGTCAATGGAATTACAATACAACTTTAATGTGCTGAGAGAAAACTGCCAACCTAGAGTTCTACACACAGCAAAATTATCTTTATTATAAAGATGTTTTCAGGCACATGAAGAAATTTTCCTTCTGGTAAACCACAGATAAAGGAATTTTAAAAGAATATACTTCAGGGGAGAGAGGAGGGAGGCTCAAGAGAGTGGGGATATGTATAATAATGGCTGATTATGTATAATTATGTTGTATGGCAGAAATTAACATAACACTGTAAAACAATTTTCCTCCGATTAAAACACAACTAAAAAAAGAATATACGTCAATGAATGTGATCCTGGAGGGGAAGGTCTGAGAAGGAATAACAAGTGAAAAGAATGCTAAATACATGAGAGGATACCATGAACAAAAGCACAGAGACAGAGAACAGTCCACTATGTCCTGAAAATTGCCAGAAGCCTTGGAGTAGGTTGGTAGAGCAGACAGGTAACCTCTCACATTTACCAAGTACAAATCCTACAGTAAAAAATAATATTAACCATGTGAGTGGAGAAGGAAATGGCAACCCACTCCAGTATTTTTGCCGGGAGAATCCCGTGGATGGAGGAGCCTGGCAAGCTGCAGTCCATGGGGTCACAAAAGTCCGACATGACTTCCTGACTAAACAACAACAACCATGTGCTATGAATAGCCTAAATTTTAAAAGTCAGTATATTACAGTTGGGGAACTAGGATCTTGTATGCCACACAGCACAGCCAAAAAATAAATTAATAATAATAAATAAAAATTAAAAAGCAATACATAATTTAAATATACATATATACTGTGTATAATATAAATTATACACACAAAAAATTTAAAGGATAGAATTAAAAACAAAATATAAATAGGCTTTCTGATGATTTCTTCCTATAGTCTGAGGCATTTTTATTCTAAAATCAGGGTTGGCAAACTAGCCTGCAGGCCAAATTCTGGGATATCACCTTTTTTGGTAAATAAAGTTGCATCAGAACACAGTAATACTCATTTGTTTGCATATAATCCGTGAGCGTTTTCATGCTGCAACAACTGTGGTATAGACCATGAAGTCGAAAATATTTGCTATCTGGTGCCTTACACAAAAAGCTTCCAAACCCTGGGCTTGAATACGGACAGGCACAAGGGAGGCCTAGGCTAGTAAGTCACTACAATATGGACAGAAACACACAGGCAATGCTAAGTATTCAAAGGAATTTAAGCAGGAGAAAGGTCACTCTAGCAACACGAAGTAAAAAGAACAAAGATCAGAAAAGGGAGACATTAGGAGATTTTTTTTTCTATGATGTTGATTAAAGTACTTTCTCTGGGACCAGTTTCCCTGTCAATAAAGTGGGAGTGACAATTTACACAGGGTTATTTTGTGGGGCAAATAAAATAACATGTAATAAAGTGTGTCTTAAATGTAAAAGCACTATAACAAATTAAGGTATGATGTTTTTACTTGCAGTAGATTTTCATTAAATGAAACTTCACAAAGAGTTATATATGTTTTGTTCTCTCAGTTTGGGCTGCATTCTTTGATACTAATACATATTGTATTGGTATCACATAGCTATATTGAAATCATTTAGTACCATCTAATTTTAGATGCAATTTAACTGTATTAATTGACTTAAACTCACTAGTTACTTGCCTGGAAAAACACTTCCAGATGCTAATATCCAGTGTAATTTATTTGCCTGTTCAGTTACAAATGATGCTCCTCGGTTGAAAAATATATTGTATAGGCATAGGCATTGACTTCTTATTAACACCTAGCATGCATATTCTGTGTAAAAGACATACAAAGGCCATAAAGAAATCATACAGCAGGAAAAGATCTGTAAACATAATTTTCTTATAATTTTTGAGACTACCAAAACATTAGGAGCTAAATCAAGCATTTCAAGTCTTTAAAAAAAAAAAACTTAAGTGCTTCTCTTATTAATACTTAACTCTATGATCATATTAGTTGATCATTTTTGAGACTCAAGGATATGGTTTTCAATAGCATCTATCTGCATCCACCATCTCATAACACAAAGTGCTGAGAGCATTATCTGTGGCAATAATAGATTATACCCTCCTAATTTTTAAATGCCTCTGTCCTTCATGCATGTACAAATATGTGCTTATGAACGCATGTGGAGATGTTTTTTTAAAACATGACAGCAAATTGGCGAAAGAAAAAATACATTATTATCATCAGTGAAGATAGAAGGTGAGAAACAGTACCACATGCATCCTAATAGAACTGCAGGCTGTTTTAATTTAAATTAGTTTCAGCCTTCTTTGTTGAAAACAGAAGTAAATCATGTAAGGAACTAATTCATACTGGGAGAGACAACAAAGAATGCCAATAAAATTTATTTGCAAAAAAAAAAATATACTACAAAAATATTTCTACCGCATTTCCCGTTTTGTTTTAAATAAAAGAATAGAGGCCCCCTTCCAGGAACATTTTAAAAGGATATAGCTTAAAGGAAACTTTCATTTCTTTTTTTTATATATATTTGGCTGGGTCTCATTTATTATGCATTAATTGCAGGCAAAATCTTAGTTCTCTGCAAAACGAGGCTTGACACAAGCAACATGGTGGTCTATGAAACAGAAGGTTACATGATCCCTAATTCTGCCTGTGTCTAACATATGCACATTATTGTTCACTCCTCTGATAACAAAGATCAGATGCTCCTAGCATACAAAGTACACTCTTTCACAGAGGTAGTCCTCCACCAAATGCTCTAGAAGTCACAGGCAGCTCTTTTATTTACATATCTTTGGAACCTGGATAATTTAATGAGCCCAATTTCATCCACATTTTTGCAGTTATCTTACCTTCCTAAACCAACTGTTATATATACATTCCCCGTGGTCCATTTCATCACGATATTCCTTCTCTGATGGGCACACCAAGGGACATAGAATAGAAGAGTATGTCTGATCCCCTTTAAGAGTTGTGGACATACCCCCAAAGTGTCATTGTTTCCCCAATCTGTTATTCATGAGCTTATCTAGCTTTTAATAAATCTATTTATATTTTCAATCTGCACCACATCCTGGGATAATGCATTCCACAAGTCTCTATTCATTGTAGACCTCTTTTAAGTTTCTGAGAGTGCTCTGAGTCCTAGAATACCAGAATTCTATAAATAAGAAAGCAGAGCTTTCATAATTTTATAGATTTTAATCACATCCTCTATCTCAACCTTCTTCTTTTGTAAATAGAGTCCTCCTCTTTTTACGCTACATGTGGAAAAATATTCAGTGAATGAATTCACCAATTTAAGCTAATTAATCAATATAGAGGCCTATTCTTCTGCCAGTGTTAGTTAACTTTCTCTGGATCCGCTTGCTTTAATCACATCTTCGTTGAGCTCACCAGAACTGCACACCATGTTCCTGGTACAGTGCATAATGAGGCACAAAGAGATTGTTTATTCTAAAACAATTTATAAGCAAGCCTGGAAATGATTAAGACACTTGTGGAATCACCACATACCACCACACTGGAATCAAGAAGGGCTTTGGGTGAAATGGTGCTTGTCAATGAAGATAGGGCACAGAGGGGGAAGCAAGCTGCCCTTGTCAGGCTCACCGCCTCTTAATCCTGGGCTGCCTTCCTCACTGGACAAGCATCATACCAATGTCTCCAGAATAAGGCCTCTTCACACAAGGCTCTGAAACATCAAGAGTTTCCTTGAAAGCACAATTTTCAAATAATTTTATAAGACAAGATGAAGTGCTGTGACCATACATGCAGGAAGATACTAGGATATTTGTCCATTTGTGCTCATATTAAGCCACATTCCAAAGTGATTACCCATTTATAAAACGTCCAACAGATCTTCAAGAGCATAAATCCCCCGAAAGCTAATTCAGGTTTCTTGGCAAGTAGAGAATAAAAGCAAAGATGTTTACATGGTATTGATGAAAATGGAAAAGCATGTTACATTGATCCTACCGCAGAATACATCACTATCATGACAGTGATACAGACAACTTGTGCCCATCAGATACTATTTTTCAGAGACCTGGATAATGCTAGGTAAACAGTTATAAGCTAGCAATTTCCAATTTCCTTTTAAATATAAGCCCCAGGTAGACAATTCCTTTCCAATTACTTCATAGGAAAGAAGAAAAATGCCTGGCTCATATGCAGCCATCTTTCTAACCCCTACCCTTATAAATGGCATAGGCTCTGAGTCAGAATACAGTCTCAGAATGTCTCAATTCAGTATTTCTGGTAATCATTACAAAATTATTACTAGGTTACTGTTTTGGGGGGTTACATTTTAGTGCCAGAGATACATTCCAGTTATTGAAGATAGAAAAATACCCAAATTACATTTACAAACATCCTTCCAAGGTTCAGTTTTTCAAGGACTCTAAGAGGCCATCCATCATCAAATGCACCATTGTTTTTACGTAGCAAAAGGAAAATGCTGCTAATTATTTGTAAGGCTTGTTGTTGTTGTTGTTGTTGGTTAGTTGCTAAGTCGAGTCTGACTCTTTTGAGACCGTACAGACTATAGCCCACCAGGCTCCTCTGTCCATGTGATTTTCCAGGCAAGAATACTGGAGTGGGCTGCCATTTCCTTCTCCAGAGATCTCCCTGACCTAGGGACCAAACCTGCCTCTCTTATGTCTCCTACACTGGCAGGCAGATTCTTTACAGCTGAGGCACCAGGGAAGCCCTTTGTAAGGCTACAGCAACTATACAATATACCCTAGTTTCAGAGCTGTTACCGTGTGGGGGAAATATATCTTGAAATCTATTTAATACAGTATTTTCACCTTCATATTTTTCTCAAACCAGTCCCAAATTTTGAGAGCACTCTTCATCCAGGCCCCATGCTCTGATTTCCAAAGCTGTCCTAAAGGCCGCTTCAAATTAGTGAATTCTGGGAAACTGCAGCACTGTCAGTAGCCTCCCACACTCAGTCATAAGTAGGGGACAAGCAAGGGTTTTATTTGAGGTAAGGATTCTGGTTGACTGCAAACCAAAGAGCAAGAGTCATAAGGAGAACAGTTTCTGGAAATATTGTTTAAAATGAGAAGTCAGGAAATGGTCTAGCAGCCTTAAAAGAACCACTGCTTATGAAGTAGACCTTCCAGTCACACATGCATATGTAGAAAACACAGTTACCATCAGATATATAACCTTTAAATACCAACAATAATAATACAAACCATACACACTTAGGTGACAACTTAGTCCTGGGACAAGGCATCACTCTTGAGCTTGGTTCCCAGGTTCATTCAGTACAGCCCGTCCCTGTTTCCCAAGCTCTCTCCTGGGCATCGTTCCTGAAGCCAACAGGCTTTCTTAGTGTCCAGGTTAAATGCTCTGTTACTGTGCGCTCTGGCATGGGTTCAGAATAAAGTGCAAACCTGTCTTAGTTGAGCAAAACCTAGGGTGGCCTCCTGGGAACACATTACTTGTTGGTTGACCAAGGAACTTAATCATTTCTCTAGACTTTAGGGCTTTCTGGTGGCTCAGTGGTAAAGAATCCACCTGCCAGTACAGCAGATGTGGGTTCAATCCCTGGGTAGGGAAGATCCCCTGGAGAAGGGAACGGCAACTCACTCCAGTATTCTTACCTGAAAATCCCATGGATAGAGGAGCCTGGTAGGCTATAGTTCATGTGGTCACAAGAGTTGGACACAACTTAGCAACTAAACAACAATATAGTCTTGAAGCATACCTATAGTGTTCAAATCAACTCCTGGCTTTCTTCTACATTAAAAAAAAAAAAAAAAACCTCTTTGAGCAGCTGAGATATAAAATTCCTAGAAAGTTCTAGAAAGAGGCTCAGAAATCTGGCTCTTCAACCCTCTCTAGAACCAGTCTCCTTATCTCCCCAGTTGACCTCTGTCTAAATCAATCAAGTAGCATCTTCCTTTAGAAAATGGAAAGAAGAAAGAGCAATTATTCCAAAGACAACTTAATACTTTACTCATTTAATAAATCTTTAATTTTTTTCTGTAGCATTGCCAACAACAAAACATCTCACATGCTGCAAAAAAAAAGAAAAACTGTGTTTTCTACAACAAAGAACATTGTTTCTACTGACTTGGTATTCTTTTCTAAGGTTGAAACCAATGTTTTCTATATTTCATAACTTATATCCATTATTGAATGAAATTGGACAGCACTTCATTGTTGAATTAGAAATAAAGATCCTTAATTATGCTACATATTCTTCATTTGCCCCTTTGCTTCCTCTCTTTTCCACCTTTTTCCCAAGAGGCTCATTTCTAAGAACTACATCAACTGTACTCCCTTTTTGCCTACTGACATCCAGTTAGGTTCAACCAAAGGGAGATACTGATAAGAATTCAAAGGCAGGAGGGGAGAGAGAGTTGAATATTTCTTTCCCAGCTTCTTCCGCTCCAAGCCTAGTTTAGAACTGTTTCTGCTGGTTAAGGCCAGAAAGCCTATAAGGCAGCCTTCTGCTTCAGCTATGGCCATGGTTGGTAGTGGTTTCCCAAGGTTGCCAAACCCTGGTGCTTCACTCTCCCTTCCTTAAATGTACCCAATCTTTTCAATAGTTCTTCCATTCATCTCTCTTCAATTATGCCTTTTCCATGACCCATTTCCTGCTGGGACTTAACAGATACATCAGAGTTTACAATAATCCATGCTACCTAACATTTAGTGTACCTCTGTCCTTCAGTCTAAAGCTAAGGATATCTCTTCCTCAGACACTTGCTAATAATCTCAATTTTAAAAAATTAAAAGAACTTTAAATATTCTTTTTTTTCACTATATGATGGCTTTTTTTTTTTTTTACTTTATTTTACTTTCAATACTGTATTGGTTTTGCCATACATTGACATGAGTCAAATCTTGCCTGAAACATCTCTCTCTTCAAGAGTCTAAGTGTTACCCCTGTTTTAGGCCAGATCAAAAGGCAGCTACATACCTCAACCATGTTTCTCTGTACACACCCTACAGCCCTGTTCTGGTCTCAAAGGATTTCATCTTTCCCATTTCTTTGGTCTGCAATAGCTAGTCTTCCTGTGGGCTTTCACAGCATCCTGAACTTATCTATCTGATTCTCTGTATTGCAACTGTTTTTCTTTTTTGTTCTAAATTTTATTTCTCTATCTGCCCCATTTGATTATAAGCTCTGTGAAAGCACAAACTGTCTTACTTACTTTAATATTTACAGCTTCTCAAACTATGCCACTAGGCACTTGCTAATACTTGTTTTTAAAAAAAAAGAATGAACTGAACATTATGCTTTTGAATTTAATGGGTGATGACATAATAACACAAAACAATCATAGGTGGAACACAAACGCATCATAAATAAACTGCTAACAAGTACTGTGGTCACTCTCTCATTGTTTGATTCACTGTTTCATTCATTTGCTGTTCTATTAAATGTGTTTGCTACTGCTGCTAAGTTGCTTCAGTCGTGTCCGACTCTGTGCGACCCCATAGACGGCAGCCCACCAGGCTCCCCCATCCCTGGGATTCTCCAGGCAAGAACACTGGACTGGGTTGCCATTTCCTTCTCCAGTTAAATGTGTTTAGGGTCTGCTATTAGACAGTATAGGGACTTCCCTGGTGGCTCAGTGGTAAAGAATCCACCTACCAATGCATAAGACTTGGGTTCAGTCCCTGGGTTGGGAAGATTCCCTGGAGAAGGAAATGGCAACCCACTCCAGGGGTTGCCTAGAAAGTCCATGAGCAAGAGGAATCTGGCAGTGCCGAAGTTCATGAGGTCACAAGAGTTGGACACTACTTGCCACTAAATAACAATTGGATAGCATGGTGCTAGGTCCTGCTGCTGCTGCTGCTGCTGCTAAGTCGCTTCAGTCGTGTCCAACTCTGTGCGACCCCATAGACGGCAGCCCACCAGGTTCCCCCGTCTCTGGGATCCTCCAGGCAGGAACACTGGAGTGGGTTGCCATTTTCTTCTCCAATGCATGAAAGTGAAAAGTGAAAGTGAAGTCATTCAGCCGTGTCCGACTCTTAGCAACCCCATGGACTGCAGCCCACCAGGCTCCTCCGTCCGTGGGATTTTCCAGGCAAGAGTACTGGAGTGGGGTGCCATTGCCTTCTTCAGGTGCTAGGTCCTAGAAACACAGATTTATATGAAGCATCGTCCCTACCTGAAAGTGACATTGTTAATTACAAAGACCCTGTGAGGGTCATATTTTGATCATAGATGGATTCCTATGCAAATTCATCTTGAAAGAACTGGTTTCCTATTGCAACCCAGTAAGAACTAGGAAGATCACTTTGAAACGTTGAGCAATGTTTTTTTGTTTTGTTTTGTTTTGTTTTTGTCAAGCAGCACAACTTTCTACCACTCCAACTTCTTGACTTACCATTTCCCTCTTCTCTATTTCCCCTTTCTTTCTCTTATTTACACTTTATGAGTAGCTCTTGCTTGTATTTTCCTTTGCCCTGGTTTTCATTGTAAACTGTTTCAAATGCTTCTTGAAAAAATTTGAAGCATGAATAACAAAACAAAACAAACTGCTTTATTTTTTCCCACTTAAATTTTACCTACTTTTGAAGTTCTTTATTGATTGATCCAGCTAATTTTTCACTTAAATTAATTTTAAAAGGCCAAAATTGCATTAGTAAAATATCAGCAATAGAAAATTCCATGAATGATTAAGAAGTAGTTGAAACACACCAAACTGTTAACATGTCAAGTGACAGGGAGGAGGGGAGGCCCCCACTGGAGATTTTAGCTATTTATATTATATAATTTTCAAAATTTTACAGGCATTTTACTTGTATGCAGAAAAACACATTTAAAAGAAAAAAAATATAGAGAAGACAGCCTAAATTATTTTTGCTTTTCCATGTCCATATGGTGGTCAAATGAACATACAGATTTAAGATATATAGGGTGGTAATTTGATTATTGAGTCATATGTGACCCAGCTGAATGGATGTAATAACAGACAGATGATGGTTTATGTTGTTGATAGAAACTGATTTCCCTCGTTCCATATTTTAGCAGCCAGTCATTTCCAGAATTGGCTTAGACCCTGAAAATAACCTCAGCAGGGATGCTGTTTTGAGCCCAGGACATTCTCTAACAGCTGGAAGACATTCAGTGACTCCGAATGATGAGGGCCAGCGGGAGCATGTGAGGATGGGCACCTGTCCTGGAGCTTCCCTGAGCTGGCAAACACCTTGCTCTGGCAATGAACTCTCCCTCGGGCTCTTTTAGGTATTAAGTTTCAGAACCAAATCGAAGGATGATAGTTCATTTGAAATAACCTTCATATCTAGAGGCCACACTGTAAGACTTTTTAAAGTTTAATAAGCGTCTGCATTAGAGAAGAGTAGAAGGGAAGAGGAGAGCAACACAAATAGCTTTATTTTCAAATTCCGAGGCCACCTTCTTCAGAATAATTCCAAAGATTCACAAAGCAGGTTCTCTCTATTACTCAGTAAAACAAAGTCTCCATAAAATATAAAATTAAATGCAAAGTGTATGAATAATGAAATATTGGGGATCCATGTTTGTGCTTTCATAGCAAAATAACTGAACTGTTTAACATTAAACTCCAAAGATCTAATCATCTATATATCTGAGTGACTCAGACATTGTAAGTAATTTCAGCATTGCAGTATTGTATTTGCCAGGAGATACAGTCAGTTCTTTCACCAACTGAGATATCATTTAGTCTACAACTTAAACAAGCATTGATAAAGTTTTTTACAAAAGATGCTATCAGCAAAACAAACAGAGGACTTTGTATTACTTCAAAGCTTACTTATAATGTGTTTAGAAAAAATTCAATGGAAACAGGAAAATAATGTCTTGATTTTCTAAACTTTACAACATCTGCTTTTACTTACTTTTCAGCATTGTAAAGGTCTGTGGATTTCAAGTGAATTACTTTGCTTTCCCTTTGTCTATTCCTTTACTTGACTATCTCCACACTACGTTATACATCCAGGCACAGTATATGAACCCGTGGAAATTTCTGTGGCATGAATAACAAAGGAATTTTAGACTATGTAATACACTACATGGAAGTATGCCTCAGAAGAAAGACCAGGTGTGCAGGAGCAGATCCCTCTATAAAAATATTCAAAACTCTGTATTATTCTTTCTCATACCATCCAACACTGGTTATTTACATGTCATTCATAATTTTTGCTGCTGCTGCTGCTGCTGCTGCTAAGTCGCTTCAGTCGTGTCCGACTCTGTGCGATCCCAGAGACGGCAGCCCACCAGGTTCCCCCGTCCCTGGGATTCTCCAGGCAAGAACACTGAAGTGGGTTGCCATTTCCTTCTCCAATGCATGAAAGTGAAAAGGGAAAGTGAAGTCCCTCAGTCATGTCCGACTCCTAGCGACCCCATGGACTCCAGCCTACCAGGCTCCTTTGTCTATGGGATTTTCCAGGCAAGAGTACTGGAGTGGGTTGCCATTGCCTTCTCCGCTGGATAATATTAAAAATGTTTCCTAAAGGAAAAGAAAGGACTTTTACATATATGTGTATACTTGAGTATGCGTGTGTGTTTTCCCCAAATCTAAATGAAAGTATTAATGTAATATTTAGTAAATCCACAGGTTTTTTTGGAGAAAAAAAAAGCCACTATAATTTGCCAGGAAAATAACCTCAATGTTAATCTACTCCATTGGGTTTTTGCTTTCCTTCTTCCCAAATTAAAAGAACTTAAATCCAAACACATTTTAGAAATGTCTTCTAATTTATTTTTAAAGAAAGGTATTTCTCTATACTGACTGAGAATTGCCCATAAAAAACACTAGCATCCAACTATTTTGGAGGGCATGTAGGTCTCTCACTCCTTGGACTTTCCCTGTCTAACTACACATTCATTTATTTCATTAAAAGTAGTTACCTTAAAGAAATATAATGATTTCTTCTGCTACATTCCTGATTTCTTAAAATTTGAGATTTCAGTAAATTTTGCATCAATAGGAGACAGTGGGTAAAAAAAGAAAGTTGATATATTGCTTATCATACAAACACAATTTAAGACTTTCTTGGAAACCTTGTTGAGATGCCTTAAACATTTGTTGGTGGCTTTTTGTGAATCTGATTTAAAGGCTATGGGTTATTTGTGGTTAATATACAAAAGGAAAAAAGAAAAACAAGGAGAAATGGCCTTTATGGAGCACACTCCTGAGGTTTCAGGGCTGGGTTAACTGACATTTTTTCCTTCACTTCCCCAGTTAGGCTGACCTCAACATTCTTGGTGTCCAAGACTTCTAAAAGAATGTAAACCACATCATCTTCCCCAGAGGGGAAAACAGAAACAAAGTTGGATGATATGTCAGGATAAGGAATAGGTCCACCATGTGTTTAAGAAGGAGGAAGAGTTCTACTACAATCTTACCAAAAATCAAAGTTTTGTGGACATGGGTTTGTCCACATAAAACAGCAGAGTGGCTCTGCCAATTACTCAAAGGTCCTTTACAAGCAGTTAAAGAGCAAGTTGGGAGCCATTATTCTTGGTTTTTGCCACACACCTGTGAGATCAAGATGGGAGAGAGAATACAAAAAGATCCATATCTCTAAAGGATTTTAAAAATGGCAAGATACTGTAAGTCAGTGGTGAAAAGAGGGAAAGGAAGCAAGGTTCTTCTTTAGCCGTCACTGAATGTTGGCAACACTGCATTTTATGGTTGCTTTCATTATGCGCTAAATTCAAAAGTTTTAGCCATGGATAATTTGATGCTTTGATTTTACTTTATTCTTTTTTTTTTCATTGCATGTTTTAAAATGGTTTGTGTTCAAGAATCAATTTAACCACAACAGAAGAGACTCTGATTGGAATTTGTATGACTTCACTTGAGGTGCAAGTAAACCGGGAAATCAGTTCTGAAAAAGAAAACTCTCAGGCTTGCAAGCTTTCCTTTTTTCTTTAAAAACATTTTTAAGATGTTTTCATCCAATGTTATCTTTAAACCATCACATTTTGAAAAAATCAATGTCAGTGTTTCTCTGAGGCTCCATCATAGGTCCTCCATTGTTCCCATTCCGGGTCTGCATAACTAATAGCATTAACTTACAGAGCCTCAGTTGGCATCCATGTACTGCTCACCCCTATATTTCATCTCAGTTCATATCTGCTGCTCTTTGGACTCACTTACCTAACTGCCTGATGAACAACAGCCTACTTAGTATCTCATAAACCCTCCAGTGCATCACGTTCAGAAGTGAAGTCATTGCTCTTCTTTGCTCACTATCTAAGCTTTTCCCCTGTGGCTTTAGAGTCTACCCAGGGAGCCCATATAATTAATCCAAGGATCTCTCCAACTCTTCTGTCTCATCCAACTAAAGACATAGTCCTGTCAAAATGCCTCCCCAGAATCACGTTAATTTCCTTTATCTCCATCTCTACCACCACCCTAAGTCATTGTTATCTCTGACAAATTTTGCTTAAACAGTATCCTAACCAGTCTCCTTACCACTATTTACTCCTGTGCCATTCATTTTCCCTCCACACAGCCTTCAGAGTAATCCTTCTTGAAGTGATCCCCATAAGACACAAATATGATCATACATACCAGATTAAAATCCACAAATAATTCTCATCATTCCTATAATCAAGTCTAAACACCTTAACTTAAAAGACTCTTACTATCTAATCTATTTCTACTTCTCCACTGAAGAGTTAGACAAGAGCCCAGTTTTGGGCCCTGGAAGAATCCGCCTTCCTGCAACAAATGGTGACTCTGGCGGGGACTCTTCTTCGCTGAGACTGACATCCTGACAACTCGGGGTACTCAGGGGCCAGCTTGCCTGCCAATGGACCAGACCCAGCAGCCACAACTGGGACCCTTTTGTCCCTGGTCTCCTCCTGATGTGGACAACTGGGCAGAGTGCCCCGGCCGGGTAAGGAACAAGAGACTTTATTGACCTCTCTCCCCTTCCCTCTCTCTTTCCTCTCCTTAACCCTTCCTATCCTTCCCCGTTTTTCTAGTCCCCCGGTCCTGGACGCAGGAATCTGGTCGAAGGGCCCTCAGCCTGAGCTGAGCGTTGGAGACTGATCACCTCCTCTTAGCAGAGAACTCGAATTCTGGTTCTGGTCTGGTCTGATTTCTGGTAGGGTCGAGTTCCAGTCCTCCTTTCTCTGGAGGCCCAGGGTAAAGTCCCATAACGCCTGGGTATCTGTAGGTGGCAGGAAACTTCTGTAAGGCCACCCCTTTTGCCCCCCTCTCCCGCCTCCTTCCCTTCTTCTTTCAACCTGGCTTCCTTTCCTGCCTTTGAAATCTTTGAAGACCTGAGATATTTTCCTTTATCTGAAGTTCTGTGTCTCTATAGGAGGTTTCCTGAGAGACTGTATTCTTGTATTTAAGGGAGTGTCTGATGAGGACTGCCAGGTTTATATGTGTGTGTTTTAACTCTGTGTTCTGTGCTGTGATTTTTGATGGCCATTTTGCTTTGTCTGGCCACCAATTGGTTAGACCTGCTGCCATTTTGTTAGAACTTGCTTTGCTTTCCCTGTGCCTTGAGACCAGGGCTCTCAGGAACACTTATCTAGACCATCTCTAACTCCTGACACTGAGGAAAAAGGGAAAAAAGACTTGAAGCTAGATCTTGCACTGTGTCTGTCTAAACATGTCTTGGTATGTCTTTGTCTCTGGGTAATATTTTTGAGGTTAATTTGTAAATGAGCTCTATTTGTTTGGCTTAAAAAAAGGTAAGCGCTTACAAATCAAATAATTCTAAATTAAACCATAAATTTCAGGTTCATGTGAACTGAGAAATATTCAGTATTAAATACCTGATATTAATGTTTGTTTGTTGACCTATCTAATATAGACATGTCTTAGAGTAATTAACATTAAGTAGAATATTTTCATTGTACCTAGGTTTAATAGAAATATTATATCTGTTACAAGTTTGTCAACAAGGAAATAACCTCAAGTGAAGAAACTTATAAAAAATGTAAATGAGATATGAGCTTTTATATAAACTCTATTAAGAATAATTATTCTTTAAAAATATCTGTCTAAAATAGTCTCTCCAAATTGGCATAACTTAAATTTCTAAGGGTTGTGCCAAGTGTGCTAAGTGTTAGAAGTCTATTGAATAGTTGGGTCCAAGATGACAGAGCTGACTTTCACTAGACCTTGAGCCTTGGTATTTACGCCCATTGTGACATATCAACAAGCTAAATGATACACCCATCAACTAAATCTGACCAAAGTTCTAAACCCTTTTGATTGATCTTTTCGATAAAACTTCCTAAATCAAATTCTTTTGAAGTTCTTTTGACCCTCTAGTTAACTTTGGGGTACTTCAGAGGGCCTCTGAAACATCCCAAAGAGATATATTAAACTGTGTTTCTTTGGTTGGTTAAATTACATGAGAAAGATTATCAAATGAGTAATAAATCTGCTCATGTTATAATGTATGATAAAATTACTAATACAGATATTCTAGAAATTATACAGAGTTCTTAACATTCTGATATGTCCTGGTATTCTAATGGAAAAGCTGATGACTTCACAAAAGTTAACAAAAGGACTGAATGAACCAGCAAATATGCTTACAAATTTTATGGTTTCTATCTGAAAAATTACGGGTTTGAATCTTATGTTTTCAGGGAGTAGGGAAAACCTTCCTATCAAACTAATTATAACAATACTTTGGTAAAATTAAATGTTACAAACAAAAAACAATAATATTTTCTATCTGACTCCTCCAAAAATTGGAAATTCTTAGGTTTCCAGTAAGTTTATCAAATGAGTTAGGAAGGTTATCTCACGGGTTCAAAAATCTCAAGAAATTTTTGAGACCTTAAAAAGGGAAGAATTCACTTAGATTTGTTAGGCAAAAATCTGTGATAAGCCTTTGGTGTGAGTTTCCCAGCCTTGTTTTATTTTAAAAGTTCAGTCTGAGACTCTATAAATGTTTCAGCAAAATAAAAAGTCTATAATCAATTATGGTTATATAAATCATCAGACCAAAATTAGTGAGAACAGACCTATTTTGCAAACAAAGTAGCCTTAATTTGGTTATATTTGATAAAAATGAGGGTAACTTTAGGGAGAAAAAGATATTTCAAAAAATGTTAAATCCCAGTTTGTTAATGGAGGTCTGCATCTAATAAGACTCATATCTTAGATAGTTCTTTGCTGTTATGTGATATTAATGTAAAATTTAATTGAATTCTTAAAGAATACCCTAAGTTTGTTTCTGAAGCTGATCTCAGTAATCTATCTTTGGATGAAGATCAGATGCCTCATGACCTGCAACCAGGACTAGAAAAAGACATAATTTAAGAGACTGTCTCCAACCTGGATAGAAGGACTTTTTTCTCAGGAGAAACTACACTACACCAGGATGAGAAGACGACGACATCAGAGGTAAACAGCTTCCCCAAGATGCTGGACCTGATTCGTATGATCATTTATGTTCTCTTGACTTCTTAGACCTTTGCATATAAATCAAGTGCTTTTCTATCATAGGCCTGATTCTATGCTAGTTTTACAAATCAATTCAATTGTTGGGTTTGTGGCCAATTACCTGTGTCTAGTTCTGGGTTACCTTGGTAAATTTCTCTACTACGAGACTCTTACTGGTTGGCCCTGAGAAAATTTACTTAAAAAAAAAATTATAGTCATATTCAGGTCACTGTGATATTACTAGATGGGATCCCCACATCGGGCCAATTAATAATGCCTGTTCTGACTCTGGTCATAAATTTGAGCTTTTTTCTATTACTCAAGCTCAATCAGAGTAACAAGAAAAGTTTCAGCAAAGGAGGAAAAAAAATCTCCAACAATTATGGGATGGATTTATATAGATAACACCAGGCTATGGTAATTTAGGTTTAAAATCTCCTCTGTGTTGGAAACAATTAAATCATAGAGCCAGACATCTTGGAATGTGAAGTCAAGTGGGCCTTAGAAAGCATCACTATGAACAAAGCTAGTGGAGGTGATGGAATTCCAGTTGAGCTGTTTCAAATCCTGAAAGATCATGCTGTGAAAGTGCTGCACTCAATATTGCCAGCAAATTTGGAAAACTCAGCAGTGGCCACAGGACTGGAAAAGGTCAGTTGTCATTCCAATCCCAAAGAAAGGCAATGCAAAAGAATGCTCAAACTACCGCACAATTGCACTCATCTCACAGGCTAGTAAAGTAGTGCTCAAAATTCTCCAAGCCAGGCTTCAGTAATACGTGAACCGTGAAATTCCAGATGTTCAAGCTGGTTTTCGAAAAGGCAGAGGAACCAGAGATCAAATTGCCAACATCCGCTGGATCATGGAAAAAGCAAGAGAGTTCCACAAAAAACATCTCTTTCTGCCTTATTGACTATGCCAAAGCCTTTGACTGTGTGGATCACAATAAACTGTGGAAAATTCTGAAAGAGATGGGAATACCAGACCACCCAACCTAACTCTTGAGAAATCTGTATGCAGGTCAGGAAGCAACAGTTAGAACTGGACATGGAACAACAGACTGGTTCCAAATAGGAAAAGGAGTACGTCAAGGTGGTATATTGTCACCCTGCTTATTTAACTTATATGTAGAGTACATCATGAGAAACGCTGGACTGGAAGAAACACAAGCTGGAATCAAGATTGCTGGGAGAAATATCAATAACCTCAGATATGCAGATGACACCACCCTATGGCAGAGAGTGAAGAGGAGCTAAAAAAGCCTCTTGATGAAAGTGAAAGCAAAAAAGTTGGCTTAAAGCTCAACATTCAGAAAATGAAGATCATGGCATCTGGTCCCATCACTTCATGGGAAATAGCTGGAGAAACAGTAGAAACAGTGTCAGACTTTATTTTGGGGGGCTCCAAAATTACTGCAGATGGTGACTGAAGCCATGAAATTAAGACTCTTACTCCTTGGAAGGAAAGTTATGACCAACCTAGATAGTATATTCAAAAGCAGAGACATTACTTTGCCGACTAAGGTCTGTCTAGTCAAGGCTATGGTTTTTCCAGTAGTAATGTATGGATGTGAGAGTTGGACTGTGAAGAAGGCTGAGTGCCGAAGAATTGATGCTTTTGAACTGTGGTGTTGGAGAAGACTCTTGACAGTCCCTTGGACTGCAAGGAGATCCAACCAGTCTATTCTGAAGGAGATCAACCTTGGGATTTCTTTGGAAGGAATGATGCTGAAGCTGAAGCTCCAGTACTTTGGCCACCTCATGGGAAGAGTTGACTCAATGGAAAAGACCCTGATGCTGGGAGGGATTGGGGGCAGGAGGAGAAGGGGATGACCGAGGATGAGATGGCTGGATGGCATCACGGACTCGATGGACATGAGTCTGAGTGAACTCCGGGAGATGGTGATGGACAGGGAGGCCTGGCGTGCTGTGATTCATGGGGTCGCAAAGAGTCGGACACGACTGAGCGACTGAACTGAACTGAAGGATAATCAGTCTAGTAACACTAGAAAACTGGGCTTTGTGCCTTATAGACAGTGGTGCCAATATGTAATTTCCCTGGAAGATAAAGATTCTACAGAGCAGACTAAGTCAGATGACGTGAGATATACTGTGCTACATCTAATGGAAGCTCTTAACTTAATTCTTACTTGTGACTTTACTAATACTGCTGGCTATGTTATTTGTATTTCACTTGTTTTACAAAATTGCTGTTTCTTACACTGTCAAATGTGTGTCTGAGGCCTCTAATAGAATATATAGTCCCATATGAGATCGATGTTGGCAACAGTATAACTCTAGATACGGGAAGAAGCAACAAGAGGGAATATTTTCCTAGACCAAGAGGCCAGTAAGAGGTGGTCCAGAGAATTTTGGATACTGTTTTATGGCCTAGTCCAGTAACAGCACATTGAGTGGCCTGTCAACAAAATCTTTGCCAACTGAGAATGGACATTCTCAGCACCATGGGATAAAATGGTCATGAAATGCCACCCTCAACATCATGGTCAAGTTTATGAGCAAAAATGGGCACTGCCAACTGAAGACTGACACTTGCCATCTACATCTACAAAGATTAAATCATGACCACTGCAACTGCTGACTTTTAATGCCCCTGAAAGGAGTTCAGGGTGAAAACCAGGAATGAGGCACTCTGTGTTCTAGGAAAAACTGGCAGAACAGGCCTTCAGATAGTTAGATCTTTTCAGGAGAAGATTTTATGAGTCCCAATTCTTGTATCTTCTCATACCTAGAGAAACACTGACATCATTAATGGTGAAATCTGCTTTGGCTATTAAGGAAAAGTTTACAATTATAAGTCAAAGAGTAAAACCATAGAGTAGCTATGGTTCAGATATCCTGGGAAATAACTAGGTGATGCTATGGGTGTACTTTCAGATTAGACCTTGTATCGCTAAACACTTGAGTTTTCTGAGTTGTGTCAGGCTCGGATGCCACCATTTCAAACCAATGTCTGCTGGACATTGTAACCTTACTAGTAACCTTACTTTTTATAAAACTAGGCAACTGGCTACCTGGCTACAAGTCTCCCTGAAGTGCCAGGTCCAGACTGGGTTTCAGGCCTATTCTTCTAAAAAGAAATGAGATTTATTTTGTCTACTAAATTCAGGTTATCACTCCTCCAACTACTTCTAATTGGGTCTGTTACACCAAAATGGCAGACCAAGGGATTGAGATTTTAATCATACAAGACTCAGATCTAGAACTGGGAACTCAGAAATACTTCCAATTCAGTGTCTATACTCCAAGCTGAGGCAGTCCTATGCTCCATTTTGACAGGAAGTTATCACAGTCATAGTTGCCTAGTTCCCTAAATTAAAACTGAGCAGAACTCTGTAGGGCTCTGGAGTAGAGATCAATTCTGTGTTCTCCATTTCTTATCTGTAGGATATAGGCTTCATTCAGCCTCCTTGACCTTCCCTGAGTTCCAAAGGGTGGATTCAAACAATGCTAATCAGGAAAGGGGAGGGGGGCGGAATACAGAAACAGCAGAAACAAAGGTTGGTACAGCCTCCAGACAGAGTCCGGGTTCCTACTCAAGGAAATATGCATAACAATGTCTTTGTGCCCCCACCCAGGTGGAGGATGGTAACTTCAGACTGAACACAAGATTCCTGGAGCACAGCTCTGTTGCCTCACCACCAAACAATCAAAAAGGGTCACAAACCCTGCAACCCTCACCCCAAATGTTCCCTTCTGTTTCCGGGGACCAGAGATGACTATCCTGTTAGGTCTCCTGTTTGGCCCTTGTCTATTTCATCTCTGAGAGGGGCCAACAGTTTCAAACTAAATTGCTGTTACTACAAGGGTAGAAGCTGGTTTCTGACATGGAACACCCCAACTTAGATCAGGTAGAAAGAGACTTCTGCTCTGCTAGGCAGGCCTACACCCATCCACAGCAGGAAGAAGTTACAGAAGAAAGAGACCTCCACCCCAACTCCCAAGAAGTATCTTGAGTATGAAGTCTCTCAGGGGGAGTTGTTAGCGGAAGCACACTGATTGAAACCGCCCACCCTGGCCAGGCACCAGAGTAACCATTTGCATGAGTTGTTTTATGACAGAAGATCCTGATAAGGAATACGAAACTAATAAGCCACCACCAACAGGAAGAGTTCAGGAAAGGTCTAAAGGAGACATTGCGTGTCTGTGCACTTCCCGGAATCCCTCTCGCTAGCATCCATCTTGGCTGAGCGATGCTTGCACCGCCAGGAAAGACTCTGAATTAGAATGATTGGCCAAAGACCACCCGGAAACTAATCCCATCAACATAAAACCCGAGACTGAGAGCCACCCCACAGAGCAGTTCTCCTGGGTTCCCTTACCCTATTGCTCTCCACCCGGGTGCCCTTTCCCAATAAAATCTCTTGCTTTGTCAGCACGCATGTCTCCTCGGACAATTCATTTCCGAGTGTTAGACAAGAGCCCAGTTTCGGGCCCTGGAAGGGGTCCACCTTCCTGCAACAGTTTCACGTCTTCTTCCAGTCACACTGAGCATCTTTTCGTCCCTAGAACATACCATGCTTTCAGTTGGAACACGTAGTTTGTCCTAAAATAGATCAAGGACCCACTTATGTTTGTAAAACACCCTAACTTCTAGTGCAACACTCATCATATACTATTTAATATTAAGCAATGTCTCCTCCATGTTACTATTTGCTCTCTGAGGGCAGAGACCACATTTGTCTTAATTACTACTAAGCACCAGGTACTTGGAAGCTATTTAATAAATACTCATTGAATGTATGTACATTTCTTTCTTCATTGGTACATCAGGCCACATTACCTGCTATAAACTTAGCAGTGACTGGCTCATTCATCACAAAGAAAGTATGAACCATCATATATCCAGTATGCTCCATAATCAAGACATCACATAGAATTTATAAGTATCACTTGCCCCAACTTCTGCCTAGTTACTAGGACAGTAGCAGTGTTATCTAAGCTTAGCCAGACCCAAATACTTGCTTCAGTTCAGTTCAATTCAGTTGCTCAGTCCTGTCCAACTCTTTGCGACCCCATGAATCACAGCACGCCAGGCCTCCCTGTCCATCACTGACTCCCGGAGTTCACTCAAACTCATGTCCATCGAGTCCGTGATGCCATCCAGCCATCTCATCCTCGGTCGTCCCCTTCTCCTCCTGCCCCCAATCCCTCCCAGCATCAGAGTCTTTTCCATTGAGTCAACTCTTTTCATGAAGTGGCCAAAGTATTGGAGTTTCAGCTTCAGCATCATTCCTTTCAAAGAACACCCAAGGTTGATCTCCTTTAGAATGGACTGGTTGGATCTCCTTGCAGTCCAAGGGACTCTCAAGAGTCTTCTCCAACACCACAGTTCAAAAGCATCAATTCTTTGGTGCTCAGCCTTCTTCACAGTCCAACTCTCACATCCATACATGACCACTGGAAAAACCATAGCCTTGACTAGACAGACCTTAGTCGGCAAAGTAATGTCTCTGCTTTTGAATATGCTATCTAGGTTGGTCATAACTTTCCTTCCAAGGAGTAAGAGTCTTAATTTCATGGCTGCAGTCACCATCTGCAGTGATTTTGGAGCCCCCCAAAATAAAGTCTGACACTGTTTCTACTGTTTCCCCAGCTATTTCCCATGAAGTGATGGGACCAGATGCCATGATCTTCATTTTCTGAATGTTGAACTTTAAGCCAACTTTTTCACTCTCCTCTTTCACTTTCATGAAGTGGCTTTTTAGTTCCTCTTCACTCTCTGCCATAAGGGTGGTGTCATCTGCATATCTGAGGTTATTGATATTTCTCCCAGCAATCTTGATTCCCACTTGTGCTTTATCCAGCCCAGCGTTTCTCATGATGTACTCTGCATATAAGTTAAATTACCTTTGGCTAATTCAGAAGTCGAGTGAAACAAATAACTAAGGTTGTTAAATGGTTATTTACTACCTTTATTTATTCTCCTTGGTCCTAGTTTAGAGAAAAGTAGGCAGTTATTCATAGAGAAGGAAATGGCAAACCAAGATGTTATTAAGCTGGAGGAATATTTTACCCATCCCCTGAGTACAGCTGATAGTTACTACCAATGACCACTTAGTTCCAAGTACCACTTAGACCCTGAGCATGTTGCCAGTAAGGTGCTCTTGTGAACTTCTTCAGCCTTGAGAATATGAGAAAAATCATGAGTTTATACAGGTATTACAGTGATACCTCAATCAGAAGAAGGTTTTTTAAGGACCATTTTAACTCTTTCTAACCCTTGGGTATGCTTCCCCCTGGTATCAGATAAAATATCAGGTACGACCTCTTGAGATAGTTTAACTGACAGAAGATGCAATGTTAGTGATATATTGTGTAAAATGACACAATTGTGCCAAAGCTGGTACAGAAGACATGATCCAAGAAGAGGTATGCCACCTGCAGTGTCTCACCTCAGGGCAAGGGCTCAGTTCACTGATGTTCTGCTCCTTGCTGCTGTCTTCTCCAAAGAAATGATCCCTGTCTCTCAAGGGTTACACCAAACAGGAATTTCTTACTGTCTTATTTATTCTCAAGGTTTACTGATGGAATGCTACATTATTATGCCAAAATCATTATTGGCTTGACAGTTTTATTGCTCTATAATTGCCTAGGATGATGAAATACAATTATAATTAGAAATTAAAATATCTTCAGTGGTCTCTATAATTCTGCAAGTCAGCAAGACATGCTTCAAACCCCAGCACTGGATATTGCATAAAGTAAACATCACTTCATGGGAAATAGATGGGGAAACAGTGGAAACAGTGTCAGACTTTATTTTGGGGGGCTCCAAAATCATTCCAGATGGTGACTGCAGCCATGAAATTAAAAGACTCTTACTCCTTGGAAGGAAAGTTATGACCAACCTAGATAGTATATTCAAAAGCAGAGACATTACTTTGCCGACTAAGGTCTGTCTAGTCAAGGCTATGGTTTTTCCTGTGGTCATGTATGGATGTGAGAGTTGGACTGTGAAGAAGGCTGAGCACCAAAGAATTGATGCTTTTGAACTGTGGTGTTGGAGAAGACTCTTGAGAGTCCCTTGGACTGCAAGGAGATCCAACCAGTCCATTCTGAAGGAGATCAGCCCTGGGATTTCTTTGGAGGGAATGATGCTAAAGCTGAAACTCCAGTACTTTGGCCACTTCATGAAAAGAGTTGACTCAATGGAAAAGACTCTGATGCTGGGAGGGATTGGGGGCAGGAGGAGAAGGGGATGACCAAGGATGAGATGGCTGGATGGCATCACGGACTCAATGGACATGAGTCTGAGTGAACTCTGAGAGATGGTGATGGACAGGGAGGCCTGGCATGCTGCGATTCATGGGGTCGCAAAGAGTCGGACATGACTGAGCGACTGAACTGAACTGAACTGAACTGAAGGTGCCATATAGAAAACTATGGAATAGAATGAATTAGATCAACTCTAGATAAACATAAAGGCTTAGCAAAAATGCTGTGCTGTGCTTTTCTTAGCCGCTCAGTCGTGCCTGACTCTTTGCAACCCCATGGACTGCAGCATGTCAGGCTTCTGTGTCCATGGAGATTCTCTAGGTAAGAATACTGGACTGGATAGCCTATTTCTTCTCCAGGGGAACTTCCCAACCCAGGAATCAAACTGGGGTCTCCTGCATTGCATGTGGATTCTTAACAATCTGAGCCACCAGGGAAGCCCCTCAGCTCATGCTTCAAATCCCATCACTGGGTATTGCATAAAGTAAGATGCTGCATAGAAGAGAAAACTAATGAAATGGAATGAATTAGATCAACTCTGGATAAACCGTAAAGGTTTAGCAAGAATAATGCTATTCAATTACTGTACTAGAATCTCTGAGGTACTTCCGTTGTTGTTAGAAACAAGCCAGGAAACTATGACAATGCAGCAACTTTGCTGGGAAACCATATGGTGACTTTCTATAGAAGTGCCCTTTCCAAAGACAGTAGTAAAAACAGAGAATGGTGTTTATAGACACACCTGGAGAAGAAATTTGGCTCCACCTATTTCTCCTTTTGTCTCTTTAAAAGCTTCAGGTCTCAGAAATGAAAAAGGAGTGATGATACCTATTTCACACAATAGCTCTAAGCAATTAATTAGTACATGTAAATTTCCTAGCACATGGTGAAGTACTTGGCTGATAACAAGTATTCAAAAAATTTAGCTCCCTTTCTTCTTCCTTTCTCCACCCACACTCAAGTACCTACTTTGTGCTGTGGGAATCACACAGTCACTGAGCAAAACAGAAACCATTCCAACCTGATATTAGCAGGTCCTATTATCTAGGTATCTTTTCACAGTAATTTGATCTATCATTTGTCCTCTAGAAATAGGATCGTGGAGGTGCATTTTTTACTTTTGTGTTTAACTCAGCTATAATTTAGCACAAAAATCTAAATAAAACTAATTTTAAAGTATATAATTCTACAACTACCTCTAATTTGAAGATAGTATAATAAGTCTAAAATTTATTGTATACTGAAATACCAAGAAACTCCCAACATATCTCATCAATTTCAAGTTTAAATCTACCCTAACTAGATTAATACATCAAACTGTTTGCAGCTACGAGACAGAATTTTCTTATGTTTTCTTATTTTCTTATGCTTATGTTTCTTATTCTTACACTTAGCAGCAGGTAAAGACTCTAAGAGAGGGGTGACAGGATAGAAATAATTATTTCAGTCCACACAGTACTATTAAATGGATTCAGTTTGTTTATTCAGCCAACTACTACGAAGAGCCTGTAATATGCCACTGTTCTAGGGTATACATACATTTGCAGGTATATACTACTAGTGCTGATTCACAATGTGGCACTAATTCACGTTCTTAGTTTTATCTCATGAGTATTATTTTCTTTCTAAGTACAGTAATAACATATGAGTGAGTGAGTGAATGAAGTCACTCAGTTGTGTCTGAGTCTTTGTGACCCCATGGACTGTAGCCTACCAGGCTCCTCTGTCCAGGGGATTCTCCAGGCAATAGTCCTGGAGTGAACTGCCATTTCCTTCTCCAGGGGATCTTCCCAACCCAGGGCTCGAACCCTGGTCTCCCGCATTGTAGACAGATGCTTTACTGTCTGAGCCACTAGGGAAGCCATATGCTAAGTACTTGTGATAATGTTAGACACAGTACAAGTGCTTTATCCCATTTACTCTTTACAACACTCATATAAAACAAGGATTATTATAATCCTTATTTTACCAGATGAAGAAAAGAGCTATGGAAATAATGTTTAACTTACCAAGCCCACCCAGTTGGTAACCAAAAAATCTGAAATTCAAACCAAGTCTGTCTGATTCTAGAATCCATTCCCTAAAGTCTAAACCAATGCTACTCAAAGTATGGTCCTCTGTGGACTGGCAGTATCAGCAGCACCAGGGAGTTTCTTAGAAATACAGAACTACTCAATCATAATTTGGTGGAGTGGGGCATAAGCTGTTAATGCTAAAGTTTGGTAAACATTTACTCTAAACCACTACATAATACACTATCAGTCTTCCTAATTCACAGTACACTAATGGTATCAGGTCAGATTACTACTCACTTGAATTTAAGAATTTTTAACCCTCATCATAGGTGTCCTTTTGGGTAGTTGAAAAACAACTCTGTGCCATATCCTTTAAGCAAAGTGGCAATTCATCCTAATTCTCCTAGGAAAATCCCATTAATTAACTATAATTGTGTTTCTTGGTGGCTCAGAGGTTAAAGCATCTGCCTCCAACGTGGGAGACCTGGGTTCGATCCCTGGGTCGGGAAGATCCCCTGGAGAAGGAAATGGCAACCCACTCCAGTATTCTTGCCTGGAGAATCCCCTAGACGGAGGAGCCTGGTAGGCTACAGTCCACGGGGTCGCAAAGAGTCAGACATGACTGAGCGACTTCACCTTCACCTTCACCTTCATGATATAATTAACAGTAGCCTCTTTCACTCTCAGAAGTGCCATGGTCAGACCACAAGTCACAAGGCAGTCCCAGCTATAAAACACTATTTACCCTGGCTGCCAGTGTCTCTAACCTCACCCCCAACTTCTGTTCTTCAGCTACAGTAATGGCCTTCTTTCAGTTCCTTAGAGATCTCAAACTCATGCAAGGCCTTAACATTTCTGTTTCCCCTTCCTGGAAGTTTCTTCCTCTAGATTTCAGAATAATTTGTTCCTCCTCAGTAGCATCCCGAGGGTGGGCTGGTAAAGTAGTCTGCACAGCATACAGGCAATTTTGAGAATTTTAAAACAATAGTAAAGCCAACTAAAAGTCAGCCTACTTTTTATTTATCATCATGTACCAGCAATTGTAAACAATGTTAATGATAAAACACTGCTCTCCTCCCAAAATACTTTGTGATTTGTCTTTTAATAAACATTGTATCCTACAACGAAGTTACTAAAGAGAACTCTCAGGTATATAGGTGGCCCCCAACAGACACAAACACAAATATTCATCTTGCATTCATTTCAACAATAAATTCCCAATAGTTTCAGGACAGTCATAGTTTATTGGAGGTAGTTTGTGTCTCCAACTTCTGTGTTATTACATATTTCTTAATTTAAACAGTAGACTTGAAGTAAATTGTGGTAATGATTATAAAGATGAAGAAATAGAACTTGACTCATTTCAACTGTCATCTCATTTGGTTTCCTGGAATTTTGATTTGTATTTAAGATTTTAAGCACAGGGAAATTCAGTGGGCCAGCGTAGCCAAAGCAGTCTTCAAAAAGAATAAAGATGAAGGATTCACACACCTCAGCTTAAATACTCACTGCAAAGATAACGGTAATCAACACAGTCTGGTACTGGCATAAGGACAATCACATATATCAGTGAAATACACTCTAGAGTCCAGAAATAAATGTTCACCTCTAAATCAATTAGCTTTCAACAAAAGTGCCAAAACAAGTCAGTAGGGGAAAAAGCCTTTTTAATACATGGTGTTAGGACAACTAGATATCCATATGCAAAAGAATAAAGTTAAGCCCTCATCTGATATTAACTCAAAATGTACCAAACACCTAAGTTCAAGAGTTGAAACGAGTAAGACTTATAGGAAAAATATAAGTGTAAGTCTTTGTAAACTTGCATCATGCCATTTTTTTTTTTAAAGTCATTCAGTCATGTCTGACTCTTTGCGACCCCATGAACCATACAGTCCATGGAATTCTCCAGGCCAGAATACTGGAGTGGGTAGCCTTTCCCATTGCAGGCAGATTCTTTACCAGCTGAGCCACAAAGGAAGCCCAAAACTACTGGAGTGGGTAGCCTATTCCTTCTCCAGTGGATCTTTCTGACCCAGGAATCGAACCAGAGTCTTCTGCATTGCAGGTGGATTCTTTACCAACTGAGCTATGAGGGAAGCCCACACCAGGCCATAGTTTTTTAGATAATGCCAACAGCACAAACAACAAAAGAAAACTAGGAATTGGACTTCATCAAAATTAAAACCTTTTGTGCTTCAAAGGAAACCATCAAGAAAATGAAAAGGTAACCCATAGCACGTGAAAAGATATCCCATAGCATGTGAAAAGATATTTGCAAATCATAAGTCTGATAAAGGACATATCTAGAATATATAAAGAATTCTTACAACTCAATAATAAAAAGACAAAGCAATTCCAGATGGGACGGGTGTTTGGCGGAGACTGGATACATGTATATGTATGGCTGAGTCCTTTTGCTGTTCACCTGAAACTACCACAACATTGTTATTCAGCTATACTCCAGTGCAAAATAAAAAGTTTAAAGTTTGTGGAAAAAAGACAAAGCAATTAAAACGGGCAAAGAACTGTGAAAACAGTATGGAGGCTTTTCAAACAACTAAAAACAGAACTACCATATGGAGGTTTCTCAAACAACTGAAAACTAAAAACAGACCTGGCAATTCCACTCCTGGGTATATATCCAAACAAAACACCTAGACAAAATGATACATGTGCCCCAATGTTCACAGCAGTATTATTTATAATTTCCAAGGTATGGAAACAATCTAAGTGTCCATCAGTAGATGAATGGATAAAGAAGATGTGGTATACATATATAATAAAATACTATTCAGCCATTTAAAAAAAAGAACAAAATTTTGCCATTTGTAGCAACATAGATGGACTTGGAGGGCATAATGCCAAGTGAAATACATCAGAGAGAGAAAGACAAATGTGATATTATATTACCTATCTGTAGAATCTAAAAAATACAACAAACTACTGAATATAATTGAAAAAAAAAAAGAAGCAGATGGCCACCAAACACACGAAATGATGCACAACATCACTAATTATTAGAGCAATGCAAATCAAAACTACAAGGAGGTATCAGCTCACACTGGTCAGAATGGCCAACATCAAAAAATCTACAAACAATAAATGCTGCAGAGAGTGTGGGGGGAAAAGAACCCTCTTATGCTGTTGGTGGGAATGTAAACTGGTACAGCCACTATGGAGGACAATGTGGAGGTCCTGAAAAATAAAACTAAAAATAGAGCTGCCATATGACCCAGCAATCCTACTCCTGGGCATTTGAACCACAATTCAAAAAGATACATGTACCCCAGTGTTCATTGCAGCACTATTTACAATAGCCAGGACATGGAAGCAACTAAATGTCCTTCAATAGAGGAATGGATAAGGAAAACATGGTACATATATACAATGGAATATTACTCAGTCATAAAAAGAAACGAAATTGGGTCATTTGTAGTGACAGGGATGAACCTAAAGCCTGTCATACAGAGTGAATGTAAGTCAGAAAGGAAAAGCAAATACTGTATATTAACACACATATATCGAATTTATAAAAATGGTACTGACGAACCTATTTGAAGGGCAGGAACAGAGACACAGATGTAGAGAAAGGACTTGTGGACATAGTGGGGGAAGGAGAGAGGGACGAATTGAGAGATTAGAATTGACATATATACACTACCATGTGGAAAATAGATAGCTAGTGAGAAGCTGATATATAGCCTGAGGAGCTCAGCTGAGCGCTCTGTGGTGACTGAGATGCGTGGGATGGTGGGTGGGATGGGGGATGTGTGAGAGAGAGGCTCAAAAGGGAGGGGACATATGTATGTGTCTGGGTATACATCTGTGTATGTCATAGCTGATTCATGTTGTTGTACTGCAGAAACTGACACAACATTGTATAGCAATTATACTCCAAATAAAAATTAAATTTAAAGAATTTAATGGGCAAAGAAAACATACAAATAGCCAATAAAAAAATGAAAAGATGTTCAGCATCATTAGCCATTCAGTTCAGTTCAGTTCAGTTGCTCAGTCGTGTCCGACTCTTTGCGACCCCATGAATTGCAGCACGCCAGGCGTCCCTGTCCATCACCAACTCCTGGAGTTCACTCAGACTCACATCCATCGAGTCAGTGATGCCATCCAGCCATCTCATCCTCTGTCATCCCCTTCTCCTCCTGCCCCCAATCCCTCCCAGCATCAGAGTCTTTTCCAATGAGTTGGAAATACAAATCAAAATCGCAAAATAACTACCACCTCACACTCACAAAGATGGACAGAATCAAAATTTTGGATAATAACGTGTTGGCAAGGAGTGCTGGAGAAGTTAGGTCTCTCATTCGTTGCTAATGGGTATGCAAACTGATGCAGCCACTTTGGAAAACAGTATGATAGCTCCTCAAAAGACTTAACACAAGAGTTGCCATGCTGTTGTTTTTGTTGTTGTCGAGTCACTAAGTCGAGTCTGACTCTTTTGAGATCCCATGGACTGTAGCCCACCAGGCTCCTCTGTCCACGGGATTTTCCAGGCAAGAATACTGGAGTGAGTTGCCATGTCCTTCTCCAGGGAACTTCCTGACCCATGGGTTGAATCTGTGTCTCCTGCATTGCAGGTGGATTCTTTACCAGTAAGCCACCAGACACTACTGCACTCCTAGGAATATGTGTGAGTATGAAAGTCGCTCAGTCATGTCCGACTCTTTGTGATTCACTGGACTGTAGCCTGCCACGCTCCTCTGTCCACGGAATTCCCCAGGCAAGAATACTGGAGTGGGTAGTCTTTCCCTTCTCCAGGGGATCTTCCCAACCCAGGGATCAAACCCAGGTCTCCCGCATTGCAGGTGGATTCTTTACCATCTGAGCCACCAGGGAAGCCCAAGAATACTAGAGTGGGTAGCCTATCTCTTCTCCAGTGGATCTTCCCAAACCAGGAATTGAACCAGGGTCTCCTGCATTGCAGGCAGATTTTTTTTACCAGTTGAGTTATCAGGGGAGCCCTAGGAATATACTCCACAAAATATAAACATATATTCAAATAAAATCTTGCACATGAATATTCATATCAACATTATTTGTAATATAAAAACAGTAGAAATAAACCAAATGTCCATCAACTAATAAATAGATAAATGAAATGTGGTATATCTATACAATGATATATTATTCAGCAATTTAAAAAATGAAGTATTAATAAATGCTATAACATAGATGAACATTAAAAACAAGATGCAAAACAAAAGAAGCTTGTCACAAAAGAACATACTTATGATTTCATTTATATGAAAAGTCCAAAACAAGCAAATCTATAGACCCCAAAAGTGCATTAGTGGCTTCCTAGCACTGGGCAGGAGAAGTAGTGATACAGGGAAACAAGAGGTGATTTTAAAGAGAATGGGATTTTTCTTTTGGGGTGATGAAAATATCCTAACATTGACTGTGAAGATAACTGTACAACTCTATGTGTATACTAAAACCCACTGAATTATACATTTTAAATAGGTGAATTTTATGGCATGTGTATCTCACTAAAGCTGTTCAAAAAAGGATTTATAATGTGAAACAATGCAAACTGCATATGATATAGTTATGTTATTTTTATCATTTTACAGAAAAAATACAATGATGTAATTTAAAAGTACTAATCCATTATTCCCTCCCTCTTTTGTACAGTATGTTTATTTTATTTTTTTAATTAATTTGTTACTGGCATGATACTACCATAAAGCTTGATAACATTTTTTCATTGTCTGCTGTTTTCTCTAGCCATTATCATCATTCTTTTCGTTACATTAATATTACTAAAAATAGTTCTATCTAAAGAGGATAGAAATGTTAAAAATTACTTATCCTAGGTGACAAACGCCACTAATGTACTATTTATTTAGATCACTTAAGAGTTTTGCTCAAATTGTATTTAAGGGAAGCCTTCTCATAACCACTTTGTTTAAAAGAGTCCACTGCATGTCCCCAAAGACATCACTTTCTCTCCCCTTACTCAACTTTACATTTTTTATAACTTAAAATTATCTGACATCATATTATTTGTTTATTCCTGTCTCCTTCACTAGAATGTTACTTCCCCTCTGTCTTGCTCACTCTTACATACTCAAACCACAGAACACATTCAGTTTTGGTGAATAAAAAAACACACAAAATTTTATCTACTGCTTAAATGTCTTCACATACACTTTATCTTTGTACACACTTTCTGTTGTTTACTTTGAGATGAAAGCATTGGTTCTCACCAGTCTCCTCATCAGAGTATTTCCTGTATGGACATTGTATTCTGCTAGATAATTCAGAGATGTCTGGCAATCAAAATCTCTTTGTCTAGGAATTTGAAATCTCCCCAAAATTACACAAAGCATTTTATACCTCTGAATTATCTTCAACAAGGTTTATGAGCTGTAGTTCACCCAAATTTCCAACATTCTTTCTTAAAGTTATCAAAAAAGTATAATGTTTTAAGTTTAATCAGCTTAGATTATCCCAGAATTCATTACTCCACTTTAGTGATAAAAACCAGTCTCCTTTATTGAACCTAAATGTTGCTGGACTTTGTTAAACAGACTTCAAAACACTCACTTCTGAAAACTTGGCAAATTTTTATAGCAACTACTTCTTAGAGCCTAGATTATTTTTTTTTTTTTACTATTGTTTCTATCTCCTTCTCAAAATAATAGTTGTGTTTTTAAAACAAAGCAGAACCCTGTTATAATATGGCTCAATATTACAACTGCTTGGGTAGGCCATAAGTCAGATTCTGTCCCTCCCAAAATGCAACAACCACACATGGTAAAAACCTAACCACACTGTTAAGCCTATAACCCTTTTGTTAGCCATGTTCTGGGATATGAAAGCTAAGAAAAAAGGATATTACTATGTATATAGGTATATTAACATAATATTCTTTCTGGAAAAGTTTCTCCAAACATAGTGAAATAATCTTTGGAATACCATTCCTGAAGTCTTTTGAATAATAAATTTGGTGGATTTAGATATTTGTGTATAGATCTTCAACAACTTAAACTAATGGCTGCACTGCAGAATGGTTAAAAGCCTTGACTCTGGAGTCAGAATGCCTATGTTCAAATCCCTAACCTACTATTTCTTAGCTGTGTGACATTGCTCAAGTTACTTATCCTCTCAATACCTCAGTTTTATAAACTTTAAAGTGAAGGTAATAACAGCACCCACCTCAAGGGCTATGATGATTAAATGTTAATCATGTATAGTATTTAGAACTGTGCTTATGACACAGGACACCATCATTTTTAGGTTGAAAGGGAAAAGCATTTAAAACCTTAGTTACCACTAAAGTATCAATTTAAAGTTTAAAATATAATTTCACACATTTTAATATAAAATTAGCAGGAACTTTATCTTAACTTCAGGTTTTCCATGTAAAATAGTATATTATCTGTTCAGCTAAAGTAATAACTTTCTGAAGTGAACACTTATACAGAAGTCTAAAAGATGCAAGATTATTTTCTTACACTGTTGCAGCCTAGTAGGAAAAGGACCCATGGCCCTCCTGCTAAGTTTAGACTAGACGGTTTTCTTAAACAGTCACATATTTCTTCATTAAACTGTTTTTAATGGCCTTTTTGATGACTGCCAGTTTCCTCCACAATAAAGGAAGTTTTGACCTGTGAATTCATTTTTTTAATCTAGTAATAACTTTGAATACATTAACTGAACATTGTGGACCAAATAAGGAGTCAATTACTTGTATTTTCCATCCTCTAAATAAAATACAAATGAACCAACTTCATCATGAAACTTAAAAGGTTGTCTTCATTGGCAAAGAAGTCTAACTATTTTCTGCTAACTCAAGTTCTTTTAAGAGAATAAAGAAAGTTGAATTATCTGTGACCTAAAAACAACCAAGTTTCATTTTCCCTTGCCTTCTGTGAACATCAGTCAAGTGACCTAGTAGTGTTTCACAGTAGCGCTGCACGTAAAATTACTCTAAGAACTCATTACTTAGAGAGCTGCCTATAAATTATGATCCAGCACAGTCTTCATTTTCATAAATAGATGCTGTTTATTTTTCCTTCCTCATTCATTCTTTATTTTCCTTTTTGACTCATCTAGATATCAGGACGGCATGATGAATGCATACTCCTCAAGTCACTATCTTTGGTAAAGAGACCTCAAAGATAATCACGTCATCAACTAGTTACAACAAGTCAGAAGACAGACAACCATGAATGAGTCTGAAATCTTAGCGCAAACATTCTCCAGCCATGTTTGCTTTTTGTAAAAGCACATCCTTTCTCCTCAAGTGTTTAGTTTTTATAGATGTCAACTGAAAAGATTTCAAACTACACACACACAAACACCACATCACCATTTTGTGCCTCTCCAGATAGTGTATGTGTAGGACATCAAGCATACAGGAAATACGGTTCATCTCACCAACACACATTGGAAAAGATCCTCATTTTCAGCATTTTCATGTGTACTTTCTTTGGAGTTTCAAAAGAGAAAGTGAAATATCAGTTTTAAGTTTAAACATGTCATCACAACTTTGGGGATTTTTCACAATTATAAAAGTGAAAAAACACTACTGGGATGCACTAATTATTCACAATAAAATGTTTAAATGCATCTATGATGCATTTTTTCTCTTGAAAATATATCTTTAAATTCTGATGACCTTTTGTTTTCCTAATTATTTCTTAATTACTTGCTTATACTGTTGCTAAAATATCACAATACATACAAGCTGCAATTTTTAATACCCTGGTTTGAAAATATTTCTACAGCTGTTGCTTTTGTAGGAATCTCTTTTTTTTAAGTTGAGGAATAATGCCATTAATGAAATATAGATACTTAATAAACCATTTTTATGTTTAAAAGCAATTCATTAACTGGGCAGCTAACTAAAGAGAATATAAAAACCTCACTTTTAATACTCACAGGTTCTTATTGTGAATATTTGTTCTGTTGAATACTTTTCTGTCAGGCAAAGTCTCCAAGTTGGGAGTGGGCCCCTGCCAAGTCTCTGAAAATCGATTGCTCAAAAATCTTAATTATAAGAAAGTAAACAAAGAGCCGGTTGAAGCAGTGCAGAGTTCTAATGAGTTAATGTAACAAAACTCGGCAGAGTCAACTCTCTTCAAAGCGGCAGGCTCGGCTCTGACAGTCATCCATCAAACTGAAGGTCTCCTTAATAAATGCCAATTATAGGGCACATATGCACAAACGTGGCTAGCCTAAGCTTGAGGATCATTTCCTTCCGAGAAAACTAGTGACCAGGAAAACACCCAGGCGGTATAAGCAACCAGCCCACCGAAAGTAAGGTTTGCTCCTGATAGGAATAATAACCAGCATTATTTCTCCCTCTTTTTTTCAACTTTGGAAAAGTTCAGAACCACACAGAATTTTGTTTGGGGTTATACAAATTCCTTCACAATTTGTATAGAAGTCTAACATAACTTTTTAAAAGCCATGACATGCCCATAATGTATACAGAGTCTCCGACTTCCGCCGTAAGCGAGGCTTTTTCCTAACTTAATCATACTCAAATTTCACCCCTTTTAAAGATCCTGATTCAAAAATGTTCACTCATTCTCCACAGTCCACAAATTTATACCATCTCTTCCTGTGGTATTTTATGTGCATAAATTAAAAAAGAATGGCCTCCAATGAGGATTAAAAGGTTGAAAAAAATCATAGACTTTCCAAATTTAGTTTCATTTTTTATTTTAACTCTCAAAATGTGTGTTAACAAAATATATATATTTTCCTATACTCTTACAAAATAATCCATTTATGTTAACCTTATTACCTAGAGGAAATGCTGAATTGACTCAGATAGGAAGTTACATTGTAGGCTTAGGCTTAGCATCATATCACTATATAACTTAGCATACATGAGAAATACATGTTTGAGGACTCCTGAGAAATAATGAAAATATTTCCCCACTAGCATATTAACTCTTACTGTGGAACTCAAACCATTATATAAATCCTAAGTTTCAAAAATATTTCTCTCCTGCCTTTTTCATTATCTACCTGGCCAGGCATGAAGTCCATCCTCAAACAGGTTTCTGAGAGACGTATGATGACATCAGGGGAGGAGAGAGAACTTTCTTAGCAAGATGGCCACAGATCTTTTGTTCAGAAGCCATGAGCCCCAATTTTATACTACAGCACAATTTCTTCAGTGGAGATAGATGGATTTTTCAAAAAGAAAGTCTGTATCCGCCTATGATGACAGAGATAATTAATGGAATAAATGAAAACGTTCATGTTTGATATTTTTATGCAAATGGATTAGAATAGTCTGCATTAGCCCCAAGTTGATGTCTTATCTAATTGCCGTTTAAAGTGATATCTTCCATTACACATGCAGACCCGTGCTAAATTCATTTATTTCCATCTTGCCTGAAATTATGATGAATGGTCTGAGCTCCATTCAATTATTTAAAATGTGCAAAGAAACAGAAACAATGAAACTGGCAAAGCCCTCTACATTCTTAGGAACAATTTAGGCTAATTAGCATCAACTTCTCCCCCATTCATCATACCCCTTTAGAAATATAAACAAACTGTCAGCTCTAACCTAACAAACAGATCACTGAGCTACTTAACACAAATTATTCTTACATGAAAAGCTCCTTCTCAGGCAATATTCTCCTTTAGGGCATCTGGGAAGCTGAGCTATTAAAATTGAAGACATATGTTCCAGTCAAACTTAACTCCCGGATTGTAATGATTGCTGTTGTGACAGTTTTCAGTCAGCATACTTGCTGCTGGCAACACAGCCCAAGCTTGAGTGAAACAAAAGTCAACTGGAATGATGTACACAGAATCCTAGATACAGAGGACACCTCCTCATCCGACCCATCATAACTGACTTAGTGGGCCTCAACTCATGATCTCCAGTGGCAGCTCAAAGTTTTGCAAAGTTTGGTTTGGGAGCATTAGGGAAAGGAAGGTAACAAAGGCGGTCTTCGACAAGACAGTGGATTTCATCATGTGTTACTGTTCATTACATCCAGTGAATGAGGCTGAAGCTATGGTCAGTGGAAGCCTGTAAATCATAACCTTTCATTTCAGGTAGAGAGGACACAGATAGAAGAGTCCAGGTGGAGAGAAACATAAATTGCAGAGACTGCATGTGTCTCCTCAAGTGGACTACTTAGAAACTCTGAACTCTCCTTTTTTAACTAACAGGAATTAACAATAAAGTGTTTACATACTAGAATTCTGTGACTGAATCCTTGCCTGGATATTGGATATTCTTCATTTGTTTAAATGAAATCACATATATACAGTCAATTCCCATTGCTTGCGGTAGTTATATTCTACAAAGTCACTGTGAGCACTGAATTAGTGAATACTGAACCCATTACTCCTAGAGGAAATATTAAAGCTAAGTTCCTGAGACCCTCTGGATCACAACTTTTTCATCAACCAATCAGTACATTACTTTATGTGTGCCTCAGTTTAAACACACTTTACTTAATATACAGTTGATTTATTAATATTGATGTCACAACCAACAGCATTATAAATCATGCCTGAACACAGCTTACCTAACAGATGTATTTTCTCATAAGGCACATCACAGCCTTCTTGCATTTAGAAACACTAGACAGCACTTCAGCACTATGCTTGGAGGCCACTTTAAACGGTCAAATCACCAACAAAAGACACAAAAAATGCGAGGAACGTGGCACTAAATAGACTGTGAAAGGGACATGTGTTTACAGCATGAGAGCTGAAACAGGAAGGCAGAGCATCTTCTCACTTGACCTCAGCTGGGAACGTGGGCTTCAGATGGCTCAGATTGTTCACCATGCTGCACATGTCTGCAAATGACCGTGAAAGCACAAGCACTGATTCTGAGGTTCCAAACAAATTTTAGCAAGTAGACAAATTCACAAATACTAAATCTGCAAATAATGAGGATCAAATGTGTATACGTTCATACACTTTTTTTTTTCTTCAGATTTCTCATGGAAGGTCTCTGAGTTTTTTTCCTCTTAGTAAGCAAGAGTCATAGTCTAAAGTCAAGCAAAGGATTTCATGAGCTAACTGATAAAGCAGGTGGCCACATTCCTAATAACATGATAAGCAACAAAGGCTTTCAAATATGTTTCTGTTCTTTAGCATCCTAGGAACATGAATATTGATGGCACCTATACTTCTACAGTATAGAAGTATAGAACCCAATGTGGAACAATGGACTGGTTCCAAATTGGGAAAGGAGTACAACAAGACTGTATATTGTTACCTTGCATATTTAATTTACATGCAGAGTACATCATGTGAAATGCCAGGCTGGATGAAGCACAAGCTGAAATTAAGACTGCAGGAGAAATATCAATAACCTCAGATATGCAGATGATACCACCCTTATGGCAGAAAGCAAACAGGAATTAAAGAGCCTCTTGATGAAAGTGAAAGAGGAGAGTGAAAAAGCTGGCTTAAAACTCAACATTCAAAAAATGAAGATCATGGCATCTGGTCCCATCACTTCATGGCAAATAGATAGGGAAACAATGACAGATTTTCTTTTCTTGGACTCCAAAATCACTGCAGATGATGACTGCAGTCATGAAATTAAAAGACGCTTGCTCCTTGGAAGAAAAGCTATGACCAACCTAGATAGCATATTAAAAAGCAGAGACATGACTTTGCCAACAAAGGTTCGTCTAGTCAAAGGTATGGTTTTTCCAGTAGTCATATATAGATGTGAGAGTTGGACCATAAAGAAAGCTGAGCACCGAAGAATTGATGCTTTTGAACTGTGGTGTTGGAGAAGACTCTTGAGAGTCCCTTGGACTGCAAGGAGATCCAACCAGTCCGTCCTAAAGGAAATCAGTCCTGAATATCCATTGGAAGGCCTGATGCTGAAGGTGAAACTCCAATACTTTGGCCACCTGATATGAAGAACTGACTCACTGGAAAAGATCCTGATGTTAGGAAAGATTGAAGGCGGGAGGAGAAGGGGACAACAAAGGATGAGATGGTTGGATGGCATCACTGACTCAATGGACATGAGTTTGAGCAAGCTCCAGTAGTTGGTAATGGACAGGGAAGCCTGCGTGCTGCAGTCCATGGGGTCACAAAGAGTCAGACACAACTGAGCAACTGAACTGAATACTCCTACAGTACAGTGTTAACGCACACCCAGCCTGCCCTACACAGTACAGTGTACTATATCTCTACCTTACTGCAGCAATTGAATTCTTGTTGTCTGCAGTGGATAGCTATTGTTACCAGCATCCCTCTCTCTCCTCCCCCTATCTACCTAGGTTCAGACTACTCACTCACTATATTTGCTGGGAAAGATTGAGGGCAGGAGGAGAAGGGGATGACAGAGGATGAGATGGCTGGATGACATCACCAACTCAATGGACATGGGTTTGGGTGGACCCTGGGAGTTGGTGATGGACAGGGAGGCCTGGCGTGCTGCATTTCATGGGGTCGCAAAGAGTCAGACACAACTGAGTGACTGAAATGAACTGAACTGAACTGATATTTAAGTGGAGTTGTCCCTAGGACTAGAATATTGGCCTTTAAGCCAGTTAGTGCATCCATCCCCTTGGTCACAGTAATTTCTTTAGGAATAAGTACATGACTCAGTCTGGGCTAACGACACACAAGGAGATATTTGCTGAGTTCATCTGGGAAAAACAGTTCCTGTTATAGCCATGGTAGGAACCATGGCTTCAGGATGAAGCAGGCACTGTGAAAAGCAGAGCAGAGAAATGCAGAGAATCTGGGTAGTTGGTGACAGTGTTGTGCTCCTGGAAAAAAAGTCTCACATTTATCCCACTCTATTATAAACATTTCAATTCAATAACTAATAAATACTAAAAATATCCTTTCTTGTTAAGACAACTTGGGTGAGATTCTGTTTTCCTTGTACCCAAGAGAATCCTGATATTTTTACATGCTATTTTTTATTTCCCCTGCTTCTAATACACACACACACACACACACACACACACAGAGAGAGAGAGAGAGAGAGAGAGAGACAGAGAAACATTAGTTACCTGAATTATTTTTTGCTCATCTTTTTATATACTCTTTACTTCCTGGCATCATAACTGGTAACAGTAGCCATTGATAAATACTGGGTTGGTCAAAAAATTCATTGGGATTTTTCCATAAGGTGTTATGGAACACATAAGGTACTTTTTATGATAATCCAATATATAGAATTCAATTATTAGAATGGAGAATTCCTCCCCTGGATATAATCATAACAGTTCAGTTCAGTTGCTCAGTCCGACTCTCTGCGACCCCATGGACTGCAGCACGCCAAGCCTCCCTGTCCATCACCAACTCCCAGAGTTTACTCAAACTCATGTCCATTGAGTTGGTGATGCCATCCAACCATCTCATCCTCTGTCATCTCCTTCTTCTCCCACCAGTAAACCACGTTATCTGCACAATGGTTAACCAAGATGGCTGCCATCACATTGCTGCTCATCCATGAGAACAAAGCTCTTGCTATGATCACCTTAAACATAAAGTTATTCATTTTACATTATACACATCTGTACCAGAGAAGGCTAAAATCTTAAAACAACCAACAAGGATCATCTTTTAACTTTATCAAGAAAAATTACAAAAAAAACACAAGCATATTTCCTGTCCACCCTTCCCAATAGGACAACTTTGGAATACATTTTCTTCAGTATCCCTAACTCCAGTTTCTGAGGATTGGGATAAAATGAATAGGACTGAATGTTACCCAAGCTTCATTCATAAATGCTAAGCAAAATGCCAACTTAAAAAAAAATTTCTGTCCACCCTTTTTTTTCTCTATGGGTGGTTTTAATAGCCATGGTTATTTGTGGATGCAAAACTGCATATAATAAATTGCAACTGCAATTGACTAACCTCAGAAGGACTGACAAGTGACTAATTACTCCCACAGGTGGCCAACTGCTTTGGCAATTAGCCCATTGTGGGCAAAATTCATGGCATGGAAAAAAGAGGCTTCCTTTTCAAAATATCCACACCTCTTTTCTGGAGGAGGAAAGGAGGGAAGAGGACTTATGCATGGGGGGTGGGGGTGCGGTATGGGGAAGCAGGGATAAGGGATAAGTGGAAAAATTAATGGTTTCTTCAACAATGACAAAAAAAAAAAAAAAAACTTAATCTGAAGTTCTCTCCCAAGATGGTGGAATTCTACCTAACCACCTTCTTCCAAAATAACTTCAGTAATAATTTTAAAGAGAAATCAAGCCATCTAGCTAAATATTTAAAATAATTATAAGGCCATCTGCCATGAACAAATATTTCCTCTTGAATTTATTATATGTCTCAGAAATGTTTCAGTGATACTGTAGCAGTTTTGGAGACTCTGTTATAGCCCATTCTTCACAGAATATAGCAAATATATAGCAATAGCATAAAAGATTTATATCTAAATGTACATTTTTTATTAATCTATGTTTATACTATATCATTAGCTTTCTACTAAAACGTCTCAAGATCCTAGATAACATTCCCATACCACAACAACATAGTCAAGAGGGGAATTTAGCTTTTTAAAAATTTATTTACTTGTTTTTACTTTTGGCTGTGCTGGGTCTTTGTTGGTACACAGGCTTTTCTCCAGTGACAGTGTGGAGGCTTCTCACTGCAGTAGTTTCTCCTGTTGCAGAGCACAGGCTCTTGAATACATCGGCTTTAGTAGCTGCAGCACATGGACTCAGTAGTTGTGGATCACAGGCTCTACAGCGCAGGGTCAATAGTTGTGGTGCGTAGGCTTAATTGCTTCGTGGCATGTGGAATCCTCCAGGATTGGAGATCGATCTCATGTCTCCTGCATTGGCAGGCAGATTCTTTATCACTGAGCCATCAGAGAAGTCCTGGAACTTAGACTTTAAAGATTTCTCTCCTAACAGACTTCAATCAAGAACTACATGTTTAAAATATTCATACTACCCAAAGCAATCTACATATTCAATGCAATTCCTAACAAAATTCTAAAAGCATTCTTTTACAAAACTAGAAAAATCAATCCTAAAATTCACATGGTATCAGAAAGGACCCAGACTAGACAAAGCAATCTTGAGCAAGAACAAAGCTGCTGCTGCTGCTGCTGCTGCTGCTAAGTCGCTTCAGTTGTGTCCAACTCTGTGTGACCCATAGACGGCAGCCCACTAGGCTCCTCTGTTCCTGGGATTTTCCAGGCAAGAATACTGGAATGGGTTGCCATTTCCTTCTCCAATGCATGAAAGTGAAAAGTGAAAGTAAAGTCTAGAGACGTTATTCTTCTACCTGATTTCAATGTATACTACAAAGTCGTAGTAATCAAAACAGTACGGTACAAGCCTAAGCATAGATTATGTACATCAATGGAACAGAATAGAGAGCTTAAAAACAAATCTACACATCTACAGTCACTTGATCTTTGACAAAGGTGCCAAGAACACACAAAAAGTTAAGGACAGTCTCTTCAATAAATGATGTTGAGAAAACTGGATATTCATATGCAGAAGAATGAAACGGGACTCATTTCATACCATGCACAAAAATCAATTCAAAATGGATTAAAGACTTAAATGCAAGCACTGAAACTGTAAAACCACTAGAAAATGTAGAGAATAAGTTTCTTGACATTGGTCTGGGAAATTATTTTTTGAATATGAACCCCTGAGCACAGGCAACAAAAGCAAAGATAAAAAATGGAACTGAATCTAACTAAAAAGCTTTGCACAGCAAAGGAAACAACAAAGTAAAAAAGACAATCTACAGAATGAGAGAAAATATTTGCAAACCATCTGATAGGAGACCAATATCTAAAATATTGGGTTGGCCAAAAAGTTCATTTGCAGTTTCTCCTATAACATCTTTTGGAAAAACCCAAATGAACTTTTTGACCAACCCAATACATAAGGAACTCAAAGAACTCAATAACAAGAAAACAAATAATCCAATTAAAATATGGGCAAATGATCTGAATAGATATTTCTCAAAGTAAGATATATAAGTATATGAAAAGATGCTCACCATTAGTACTCATTAGAGAAGTGCAAATCAAAACCACAATGAGATATCACCTTACATCTATCAGAATGGCTATTATTAAAAAAATTAAAAGATAACAAGTGTTGGTGATGTTGCAGAGAAACTAGAACCCCTGTACACTGTTGGTGGGAATGCAAAATGATGCTGCTATGAAAACAGTAGGGTAGTTCCTTAAAAACTTGAAAATAGAACTACCACATGATCCAGCAATCCCACTACTGGGTATATATCCAAAGGAAATGAAATCAGTGTCTTGAAGAGATATCTGAACACCCATGTTCACTGCAGTATTATTCATATAGCTAAGAAAAGGAAACAACCTAAGCATCCATCAATAGATGAATGGATAAATAAAATGTGACCTATTATGTATTATTCCATTGTGAAATGGAATGGAATAATATTCAGCCTTTAAAAAGAATGGAATAATATTCAATGGAATAATATCCAGCCTTTAAGAAGAGAAAATCTTGTCACTTGTGACAACATGGATGAATATGAAGGACATTATACTAAGTGAAATAAGCCAGATACAGAAAGACAAATACTGCATGTTCTCACTTTTAAGTGGAATCTAAAAAAGTATAGCACTTGGAAGCAGAGTAGAGAGGTGGTTTCCAGAGACTACAGGGTGGGGGAAATGGGAAAATGTCCAAAGGGTACAAAGCTTCAGATATCCAACATAAACAAGTTTTGGAGTTCTAATGTACAACATGATGAACACAGTTAACAATATTGTATTGAATACTTGATATTTGCTAAGAGAGTAGATCTCAGTTACTTTCACACACACAAAAAGTTAACTCTGTGAGGTGGCAGATGTGTTCATTAGCATGATTGTGGTAACCATTCACATATATCAGAACATTACATCATACATCTTAAATATGTACAATTTCTATTTGTCAATTATATCTCCATAAAGGTAGGAGAAAATGATTAGGTATTTTTTTCCCTAAAGATTTAAGTAACCACCTTGTGATCAGTCCCTCCATTCACCAGAGGCAGGTCTCATGAAGGACAATACTAGTAGCACTGCAACAATCAAACAAAACAGACACTTTACATGCCAGACTTGGAAAAAGCTGGATACACCTCATTGCCACCCAGCTGAGATGATCCCTACGTGCTACATGCTCAGCTGCATCAGACTCTGCGACCCCATGGACTACAGCCCACAAGGTTCCTCTGCCCATGAAATGTTCCAGGCAGAAACACTGGAGGGGGTTGCCATTTCCTACTCCAGGGGATCTTCCCAGTGCAGACATGGAACCTGCATCTCTTGCATCTCCTGCATCAGCAGGCAGATTCTTTACCACTGACCATCAGGGAAGCCCTAAGATGATCCCTACTAGTATGGAAAAGATGAAAGCCTATGACTGTGTCCAGTTGGTGAGGACTGGGAGAAATAAGCTCTATGCTGAAGACAAAATACACTGCACTGAAAACAAAAACTAGATGGAAATCGTAACATCTGTAAGAACATATAAAACAAATTTGACTCATAAATTCTCTTTTAAGGAATTATTCCACAGATAAACAAGTTTATACACAGATATACATGCTTGTTGAAACAGTCACACATAACCATAAATAGATATTTATATATATAAATATAAGATATATGGTTATATATATATATTCATATATATGCACAGATGTACATACATACACACACATGCAACTAGATAAATATACTACATTTCAGGGTGCTATAGCAGCATGGTACATGCATGTGTGCTAAGTCATGTTCAATTTTGCAACCCCATGAGCTGTAGCCCACTAGACTTCTCTGTCCACGGTATTCTCCAGGCAAGAATACAGAAGTGGGTTGCCATGCCCTCCTCCAAGGGATCGTCCCAACCCAGAGATCGAACTTGCATCTCTGCATTGGTGGCCTTTGGGAAGAGGTCATGAGGATGGAAATCATGAGGACAGAGCTCTCATGAGTGGGATCAGTTCTCTTACAAAAGAAATCCAGAGGACTCCCTCATCCCTTTCTGCTTTGTGAGGACAGAGTAAGAAGACAGAAAATCATCTATGAACCAGGAAGCAGGCCCTCACGAGACACTGAATCAGCAGACCACTTGATTTTGGACTTTTCAGCTCCAGAATTATGAGAAATAAATTTCTGTTATTTACAAGCCACCCAGTCTATGGTATTCTGTTACAAAAACCCATCAGACTAAGACAGGGTGTTAACTATTTACTGTCAATTGGTTCAGACAAAAATAGTATCAGTTGATGGATGGATGGACAGATAGATAGATAAATAGGTAGACAGATAGACAGAGAGGTAGACATAGAGAATAAATGATAAAGAAACTTAGCCAAAATGTCAATCGCATTGAATCTGAATAAAATTTCTATCATTCTTGTAACTTTTTTTGCAAGTTTGAGCTTTTTTTCAAATAAAAACATTTTTTAAAAAACATACTTACAGTTTCTGAAAGCAAATACTAAAAAATGTTTATAGCATTTACCTCTAGGAAATGTAAATAGAGGGCTTTGTGGGAACAGACAGCATAAGGTCATTGAAAAGGAGGAGGACTCTGCTTTCATTTAGTATGTATCTCTACTGTCATAATTTAACATGAACATATGATACCTTTGTCATCAGCTCAGTTCAGTCGTTCAGTCGTGTCCGACTCTTTGTGACCCCGTGAATCACAGCACGCCAGGCCTCCCTGTCCATCACCAACTCCTGGAGTTCACCCAAACTCATGTCCATCGAGTCGGTGATGCCATCCAGCCATCTCATCCTCTGTCGTCCCCTTCTCCTCCTGCCCCCAATTCCTCCCAGCATCAGAGTCTTTTCCAATGAGTCAACTCTTCGCATGAGGTGGCCAAAGTATTGGAGTTTCAGCTTTAGCATCTAATTAATCTAAAGCAGCAGTGTGGAGTTGTAGAAAGTGTGTAGTCTCTGGAGCCAGACAGATGTTGGTTGAAATCCCCTCAGTGCCCACTTTACCTTGGGTGTGGCCTTGATGAAGTCGAGTAATTTTCTTGAGTGTGAAAGTCCTTAGATGACCTGGTTTCTTGTCACAGCTCTGTCACGAACCAACTGGGGAATATTAAGCATGCCATCTCACCTACCTGAGTCTCAAATCTCTTGTCTATAAAAGGACAGAACACAACCATATTTCTTTTCAAGTTCATTTTTGCTGCAAAGAGGTTTGGGTTTTCAGGACATTGTCATTAACCACTGATTTTCAAACTTCCTCGATACTAGTCTTCGCTATTATCAAAGACCTATGTCAGTACCTGTTTTCACTAACTGAAAGAAATCCAAAGACTTTTGCTTTTATTCAAAAAGATGAAAAGCAAAAATAGCGTTCATCGTTGGTTTTGCAGGAAGTGTAACAGCACCCCGAGTGAGGAGAATGTCACTGCCAAGCTCCTTCCCAGGGAGCTAGACTCAGCCTTGAACTGTTGTGTCTGTGAGTATCTGAGCCTTATCTCAATTATTTGTGTGCAACCTTTAGCAAGGTGTGTCCTAAGGTAATTGCTTCTTTCACTTTACAACACTTAGAAAAGGTTTCATAGGAACTCTTTGCTTTTGGATATCTGGGGAATCCTCTAGTTTCTTTAACAGGAAGTGTTTTTAATTTTACCACTCACATGAAGAAAAGATGATCAACCATCTTCTGGGCCGATGGCTATTACCTAAACTCCTCCTGCTGCTGCTAAGTCGCTTCAGTCGTGTCTGACTCTGTGCAACCCCATAGATGGCAGCCCACAAGGCTCCCCTGTCCCTGGGATTCTCTAGGCAAGAATACTGGAGTGGGTTGCCATCTCCTTCTCCCAAACTCGTCCTAATGGGACTTAAAATTTTTTTCATATGCTGGAGTTGAAGCCACACTGACATGTAATCTTTGGACTTCACCAAAGTTGGGGCTGAAGGTACAACGTCCATCCCTGATTCTTCTATTCCTGACCTTCCCCAGGGCGCACTTCTCAGTCTTTGCTTTGTGAGTCCACCTAAAACCCTGCTGGGGCAAACATCAGAGACTGCTTAACTGGGGAGGGCCCTGTTCTCATTTCTCTTTCCCGTTAATGTTGAAACCAGTGCATTGCTGAAAGGAAATTTAATCCATATGCTTCTCAGTAATTTACACTTAACACATCACAATATTCCGTTGTAACAGTCATTTGTTGTCCCAAGAATTCTCTCGAGTCTTTTTAAGGCCTTTTATTCTTAGCAGTCTCAGTTCAGCAGTCATAAATGGAATCTGAACTCCAAGGACAGTGCTTTATCCTTATTATTCCTCACTTATTTTGGTAGACCTTGCAGGCGTCTTTTCCTCCCTTTAGGTAAGAAAGTTTTGTTCTAAGATGCTTTTTACATTCTTTTAGTTATATAATCAGGGTGTTAATAATTACTATTTGCTGGGCATCAATAATGACAGGCTCTATACTAGGAACTTCTCTGTATCTTCTTTAACCTTCATGTTGAAGTAAGCATATTTTTTTCCCTATTTTTCCAGATTCAGAATTCAAAGCTCTGAGAGATTAATTTGCAAAAACCATATAGTTGATAAGAACCTAAGTGTGACCAACTCCAAATATTACACTGTATATCTTTTTTTTAATCATTACAATTATTTATTTATATTCTTGATCAAAATAGTGTAAGTATTGTATATAATTTTGATGAAAAAGTGGAAGTAGTGGCAGATTTTATTTTCTTGGGCTCCAAAATCACTGCAGACAGTGACTACAACCACAACATTATTGAGATGCTTTCCATCTATTTGGAAGGAAAGCTATGACCAATCTAGACAGTGTATTAAAAAATAGAGACATCACTTGCCAACAAAGGTCTGTATAGTCAAATCTATGGTTTTTCTAGTAGTTATGTACAGATGTGAGAACTGGACTATAAAAAGGCTGAGTGCCAAAGAATTGATGCTTTTAAACTGTGGTGCTGGAGAAGACACTTGAGAGTCCACTGGACTGCAAGGAGATCAAACCAGTCAATACTAAAGGAAATAAACTCTGAATATTCATTGAAAGGACTGATACTGAAGCTGAAGCTCCAATACTCTGGCCACCTGATGCAAACAGCTGACTCATTTGAAAAGACCCTGATGCTGGGAAAGATTGAAGGCAAAAGGAGAAGAGAATGGCAGAGGATAAGTTGGTTAGATAACATCACCAACTCGATGGACATGAATTTGAGCAAACTCTGTGGCTCAGAGGATAAAGCGTCTGCCCATAATGCGGGAAACCCAGGTTTGATCCCTGGGTAGGGAAGATCTCCTGGAGAAGGCAATGGCACCCCACTCCAGTACTCTTGCCTGGAAAATCCCATGGATGGAGGAGCCTGATAGGCTATAGTCCATGGGGTCACAAAGAGTCGGACATGACTGAGCGACTTCACTTCACTTCACTAGGAGATAGTAGAGAACAGGGGAGCCTGGTACAGTCCATCGGGTCACAGAGTCAGAAACAATTTAGCAACTGAACAACAACATGGTACTTACTAAGTACTAGATACTATCCCAAGAATTTTACTCATTCAATCCATATACTGTCCCTAAAATGTGAGTATTATTATTATCATCCCCATTTCACTGAGGAAGAAACTGAAGCAGAGAAAAGCTAAGATGCTCGAGGTACACCCAGAGCCCAAGTTATTAAATGAAGTTCAAACTCTGACATATCCTCTCATAAAGTAACTATTATATTTATTTGCACATAGTGAGAACAGACGGGAAGTCTGAGAAACACTGAGAAATGGACATACGTGAGAATCAGTGTTGGATCCTAGTAAAAGTTACAATAGGTCTCAGTTTCCCTCAGGACAGTCCAAGCTCAAAACTATTGTCTCAGTAATTATTAATAGTAATCCTTTCATTATCAACAGTATCCAAGTTTGGGCAATAAACTATAGGGTCAAACTTTTAGAAAAGCCCTATTCTGCTTCCATAAGCAAGGCTCTTAAGCTTTGTTATCCATAATTCCATCTGTAAAATGGGAATGCTCTCTTTTTGCCTCCCAAGATGACATTATTAAGGCATTATAAAGAAGAGCATAAATGTAAGATATTTTGCAGTGTTACAGACATCAGAGAGCTGCCTAGGGAGCTTCTATAACTGTGGAACTCCCATCATGAACAGAGCATGAAGGTAGATGCTTTAGATTTGTTAGAGGACTCATTGTCCTTGAGTACATAATGCCTTTTTTATTCTTATAAAACAAACATTTGTGATAGAAAGAAACCTTGGTGTCAGGATAGAGTACAAACAAACCATTGTCACTCTTAACCATCATTACTGAACTAGAAACTGTGACAAGAAACTTGAAAAGTAAGCTTTGCTAATTTCATTATATAATATCCACTTTATGGCTGACTCATTATTCCCATATAAGCAAGAAAAATGAGCAGAAGAAAAGCATAAACTGTTTTGTTATTTAAAATTCAGTTTAAAAAGCTAGTACTACTCAGTAATTCATCAGAAAGAAAAGCTATGGTTTTTTTAAAAATCAGAAAAAGTATACTGTGACCTTGCTGCTATAGAAATAAGTTGAAATTCAGGAAAATAACGCACATAGTAGGAATTAAAGGTATGAGTTCTATCGTGTGTGTGAAAGGGGAGAGAGACAGCATATTCCTTTGTGTTCTGGGTTTTTGGTATGGAAATTCACAAAAACAAGAGAAAGATCATCTAAAATGGATAAAGGTATTAAACCCTTTTTATCTTTTTGTATTTCTCCCCGGTTTTCAAGTTTTCGTTCCCTGATTTCTATCCATTCACTTAGCCACATGCTACTTTCTGACTTATTGGTCATTTTATCAGTCTATCACTTTCCTTTGCTCCTCTTTAATTTATTATCTCACTAAATGTACTCAGTTCTTTGTAAATAAGGGAAGAAAATAAGTATATTCATTGTATTTTTTTCTTACATTTTGTCCCACTTTGTAAAAGCAGAGTTTGGGTTATAGTTTCCTTAACTATAAATTGAAATGTTTCACTTAGTTGATCCCCATGAAATTTACAGCTTTGCAGTTCACAATATATTGCATGAGTCGGGGGAGTTTAATAAATGCTTCAAACTGAGACAAGGATAGAAATTACAATGGTGTGAATTATTCTATCTTTCTTTGGGAAGAAAAATTGCCATAACAACTAACTCTGCTTCAATTAAGCAATAAATCTCTGGTTAAACAGAAAAAAGAAAGGACTAAGGAAAAGAAGGAAAGGAGAACAGGAAAGAAGGAGGGGAGGAAAAAACCTCTCAGTACATAAAAACATGGGTCAGATTTGTGGCATTCCCTTAATTTTTCGCTCCAGTGAAATATGATCTGTTAGTCATTAGAATGTGGAATATGAAGCCAAGATACATAAATGCAACTTTGGCTTTTTGAAAAATCGTTTTATCTTTACCTGTCATAAAGAGTGGTTGTGAGAGTAAACAATGTCCTGTAGTTAGGAAACTCATATGCTAGCCTTAGCTCTATTTCTAACCAACTTTCCAAGTCACTTGGTTCTTTTCAGCCTGGATTTTGTCATGGTTCCTGAGGCATCTCTCAGAGTGGGAAATAACGATAAGGATTATACCTTCGGTGCATCACAATTTTTTTTCACATTGCAAAAGAATTGACTCTTTTTATAATCTGAGGTCTTTATAAAAGAAAATAAAAACAGAAATTTGATAAATAATATTTTTCCAGTTCGATTTCTCACAGATATGTGAAAGTTAACACTGCATGTCTAAAATCAAAACAGCTTAAATGTATATAACGAAAGTAAACTATTACAATTTTATTAAATATCTTATGAGGTTTCTTTATAACATCATATTACAAGAACCAGCACTTCTGACTTTAAGTTGACCTGTGCTTTCCATGAAGAACATTTTCACACTTGTGAAAAAAAATATAAAATTGCTGTAAAACCATAGTTTGTGAACACTACTTCAGACTTTCTAATCATGCTCCAGGGAATCCAAGAGCTCATTTCCTCTGAAGTTAGTTCTATTACTTATGTTTTATGTTAAGAGGTTATATTGGTTTGCAAAGGCATTAGTTAGCCAGAAAACTAGTCCCTAGAGAACTTGCTTTATTATTAAATGCAAAATAAAATAGTAAATAGTAGGATGGAGGTAACTTTCACATTTATTTAATGCCCAAATTACCTAATAAGCTCATAGAGAACAGGTGAGTATCATTCAATTCTGAAGTATTACGTTCATCCATTCAAAATACGGCACTTGCAGGGCCTTCAAGGGGCTTCCCAGGTGGATCAGTGGTAAAGAATCCACCTGTAATGCAGCAGACATGAGTTTGATCCCTGGGTCAGGAAGATTCACTGGAGAAGGAAATGGCAACCCACTCCAGTATTTTTGCCTGGAAAATCCCATGGACAAAGGACCCTGCTAGGTCACAGTCCATTGGGTCACAGAGGAGTCAGACATGACTTAGCAACTAAACAACAGGGCCTTCAAAGCATGAAGGAGTCTTCATCTTTTATTTCTCAGAACCCAAATCACAGGATATGGAGATCATTTTCTATGATAAAGACACAAGGAAGGTACCTGCTGCTTGGGTTGAAGAGTTCAGAACAGAAAGTGATGGGGTCACTCATTTCTCTGGAGGTCAGTCCCTATGCTGGGCCTGGGTCATCTCCACCCATACAACCTCTACAGAACCATGATTCAGTAATATAAGGGACCATACCATACCACAGTCAATAACTGCCAGGCAATGCCACAACCGAATGACCCCTCATGCTGCAATGAAGATGGGAGATTCTGCTTGCCACAGCTAAGACCTGGTGCAGCCAAATGAAATAAACAAAGAAATATTTTTTTTAAATTGTCAGTTAAAGCCATGACAATGAAAATAGTTCATTCTCAAACAACCATTCATCAATAATAATAATTGATAATAGAATACAATGGAGGAATAACATGTTTGAACCAGTATTTATCATACATGTTATCTGGTTTTTACGAGACAATAACTATTGGAAGAACTTGGTTTCCTATTTTATGCCAAACTTCATCATATAATTCCAAAAAAGATAACTACTCACTTTTTGAACAAAGTCGCTAAATCACTGATATAAAGATACTTTGGAACCAGTACATGCACAGTGGGAAGATATCCAGCCAAGGAGTAAGGAGACTTGAATTCTGGACCAGGCTCTGCTTTAGAAATCTCTGAAAAATTAATTCTCTCTAGGCCTCTACGTTTTCAGCTATAAATTAAGGAAGTAGGGTTCAATGGAAAGACTCCAAACTTTTATTAGAATAAGACCACTTTTTTCAAGAAAATTTATTAATGAACCTAATCTGCTAAAATGGTAAGAGTTGAATCTGCTCTGCTTGAAAAGAGGGCAGGAAACCCAAGTTTTACCAACCACCTTCCCGTCAAAGAAAAGTCAAATTATGTTTAAGGTATAGGTTGCCTCCTGTACATTTTCTCTTTTACAAAATAACTCTATGTCAACTATCCCTTAGAGAAACAACTAATTATAATCTTATTCAAAGATGAAATCCAAACGAAAACAAAGTTAAGTCTGACTATTATGTGGCAGTTTAAGACAATACTAAGTTAAATTTGCAGACAGCAAATTCCTACTACATTGCCCTCAGGAAAGATTTTTCAAATGGAAAACTAGTGCATGTGTTGGATAAGCTGGAAGTCTGAAGACAAATCCTGAGATGGAAAAATAAACCCATTCACTTGTTCATTTAACAAACTTTTTTGAGCACTAACGATGAGCTGAGCAATATTCCATATTGTAGAGATATAGCTGTGAACAAAACAGACAAAAATTCCAGCTTTCCTAAGGCTTACATTCTAATTTCATTTCCTTCATTTTCTTTTCATTTTTCTCTTTTTCTCTCTTTCCTTCCTTCCTTCTTTCTTATTTCCACCTTTCTTCCTCTCTCTCCTGCCCTTTTTCTCTCTTTCTCTTTCAATTCTTTTCTTTTCTACCAACTTCCTACAGAGCACAGGCTACTCATGAACACTAGCTATTTACACTGAATATTAGCATTGTCATTACTGTAGATTAAAATAAGGGAAAGGAAGCAATAAGCAAAGAAGAAAAAGAATAAAGAGGGAGAGAGAAGAGTAAAGAAGAGAAGAAATAAAGAAAATCAGAAATCTGAATTAGAGAAGATCAAAACTGTCAGAGACCATTCTAACAGAGACCACTCCAATACTCATTCTATATACACTTCTTTCCTTTTGGTAACAGAAAACCCCACCATTACCACTTACTTTTAGCTGGACACATAATTGGCTATTTCCAGCTACACTTCCCAGAGTCCTTTGGAGCTAAGAATGGCCATATGACTAAGTTCCAGTCAATGGGATGTGAAAGAAAGTAATGTAAGGAATTCAAGTCATATCTTTATTAAGGCAGTTGCTTCTTCCCCTTACTTATGACCACCCCATCACCAGTTCAGGCTGGGATGAAGACAGTGCTGGTAATCATGCTTTTACTATGCAGATAGGGATCATATTCTAAGGAAACCAGGGAAAAATGAAGTAACCTATATTCCTTACCTTATGGAACAGAAACTCCTGTATGCCTTCCTTTTTGAGTCTCTGTATTTTAAAATCTCTTTGTTTCAGCATCTTAGATTATACTCTAATTAATGTAAGTTCCTTCTCCTTTGTTATGATTAAAAAACAGAAACAAAAATACAGGGATAGATGCAAAGAGATAACACCCAACAAGTAGCTCTGCCTTGATGTTATAAGGGCTAAAATCACCAAGGAGTCTTAGTTTCTAGAGTGTCAAGTCACCCTAAGAAAGCTTCATAAAGTGACTCTGAGGGTTTCCATGGACACTTCAGCTAGGTCAAATTTCAACAGACCGAAAGCTATTTCAGCAGGAGGCTGAAAGCATTCACCATGCTCCTACGTTCACTAGGGCTGTCTACTAGCTTCCTATTACATGGTGCTTAAAAACACACCTTATTTTCCCTATCATACAAACATCTCTACCTTTTGGAGGGATGGATTTGGGGTGGAACTGACTAAATATTTCTAGTCTCTTTTTACTCTTTAATTCCATTCCTTGTGACAATAAAACAGACAGTGATAGAGAGTGTATACAAACTGGGCAAATACAGACACAGCACCCAGAATATATGTAGGCACAAATCAATTACATGTTACTTTATCATTGTCATTGCCTTCTTTCCTCAGAGCCTTTTCTCTAGTTACTGGGAGAATACCATATATAATTATTGAAACTTTTGTTTTGAAATAATAATGCTAAATTTTGCTCTTCCATTCAGTATATTTTATACCTGCTTGCATATCTCCTACTAAGATACATGAAAACTATTTTTGAATCCAACATGAAAAGGTATTTATATATATTTTAATAATCCAGGGACTTAAGCATTAAAAGTGGTAGAGGAAAAATAGGTTGAACATGGTGATGTCATAAAAATATTTAGCATGTCTTGACATTACATTTTTCCTCAGACTCTTTACTATTTCCTCCTATGTATGATAATAAAACATAGTTACAATTCGTGTGTGATGACAAATGGTCTCCGGGTTGAGTTTGCATTCTTCCAAATATATTGGCATTTATAAGTGGGAAAAGATAGATGTAATCAACCACCCTCAGACAAAAGCAGGATGACTATTCTGGCAAAATGTTCAAACCACATTAAGCCCTAATTTGAAATGATGTTTGAAAGAAAGCAATGCAACTAGGACCAATTTATTTGTACAGCAACTAAAAAGTGAACTCACCAGACATATTTAAGAGATGGAAACAATTAAATACATTTGTTTTCTAAATAGACCAAGTATATTAGAAGGTTTAAAAAAAACAATTTTACTAGACACTATTATTTGTTGCTGCATAATACTTAAATCATTTTCTTTAATGGCCCTCTGAGGTTGTTCTAATAAAACATGCTATTTTTAAGAGTGAATAAACAATCTGTTTAATTTTACATTATCAATATATCACAGAATTTCATTCTAATTAGCCGCATAGGAAAGGAAGTGGCTGTAATGAAGTGTGGGACAACGTAAACAGAATGTCTTTTTATTGTGGGGGGTATTGTTGATTTTCTCTTTTGTTTTTAGAAAAACTGAATTTTGATGCTTTCTCCTTTGTATCCAAATCAAGTTTCTACAGTATTCTGGTAAAATTATGTCAAGTGAGTTCTTTTGGATACATATCTAAACACAATACGCACTTCATCTGAAGATAACAATTGTTTTGGCTCCAAAAAGATTGAAATAATGATGTTTCTATCCAGAATAATATTCTGCTCCAAATGCGGGATGGCCAGATACCAGCATATCATCAAGTCTTTGGCTAATATATGGACCCTGACCACTCAATCAAGGAGAGTTTCTTTAAGACCAAGTGTCCTAGACTCTCTGGCGTCTTCTCCCTTGGGCTATATCCTGACAAGCCTGGCTAAGAGAGGTGGCTCTTTACACACCATAATGAAGTACATGTCCGTGAGGGCAGCACTGCCAAGGCCCCACTGAAGTCTGCCAGGAATTGTACAGAGCATTGAAAACAGGACAGGACCACTTTTAGTTCTCCTCTCTGCATCACTAGTTTATAGACGAGTCTGATGAACATTTGAATAAATAAAGATCAAGAGGATTATTTTAAATAACGATCACACATCACAAGCAAAGGATATAAGGCCTGCCCTAGCGTGGAAGATAACGGAAGGACTGGTGGGAAAAGTAGAACATGCATCAATTTCTTAATTGCATGACTACATAACTTCAAAGTACTGAAAGGCTCTCCTCAGGGCTTCTTCATCTTATGTAGAAACACTAACAATTCAGTGCACAGCACTTTCCTAACACTACGCGTTCCTCATAGAGATCCATCTAGAGTTGCTGCTGCTGCTGCTGTTAAGTTGCTTTAGTTGTGTCCGACTCTGTGCGACCCCATGGACGGCAGCCCACCAGGCTCCCCCGTTCCTGGGATTCTCCAGGCAAGAACACTGGAGTGGGTTGCCATTTCCTTCTCCAGTGCGTGAAAGTGAAGTCGCTCAGTCCTGTCCAACTCTTAGTGACCTCATGGACTGCAGCCTACCAGGCTCCTCTGTGCATGGGATTTTCCAGGCAAGAGTACTGGAGTGGGGTGCCATTGCCTTCTCCACCATCTAGGATTAGGAGAGTGTATTTGACTGTGATATTGTACCTATTTGGGCTTCCCTGACAGCTCAGCTGGTAAAGAATCCACCTGCCATGCCAGAGACCCTGGTTTGATTCCTGGGTCGGGAAGATCTGCTGGAGAAGGGATAGGCTACCCACTCCAGTATTCTTGGGTCTCTGGTGGCTCAGTTGGTAAAGAATTCTCCTGCAATGCGGGAGACCTGGGTTCAACCCCTGGGTTGGGAAGATCCCCTGGAGAAGGCAAAGGCTACCCACTCCAGTATTCTGGCCTGGAGAATTTCACGGATGTAAAAGACATTTAGGGCTTCCCTGATAGCTCAGTAAGGAATCCGCCTGCAATGCAGGAGATGCAGGTTCGATTCCTGGGCTGGGAAGATTCCCCAAAAAAGGAAATGGCAACCCACACCAGTATTCTTGCCTGGGAAATCCCATGGACAGAGGAGCCTGGTGGACTACAGTCCATTGGGTTTCAAAAGAATTGGACACAACTTAATGACTAAACAACAACAATAACAACATTGTACCTATTCAGTTTGCTAGGAAAAGTTAAGGAGATTCTGCTGATAACAGCATTTAGTCTCAAAGATATTTAAAAGATTTAAAAGATTATAATACTGGTGAGACAACTAAAGTGAAAGAAAGTGAAAGTGAAGTCGCTCAGTCGTGTCCGACTCTTTGCGACCCCATGGACATCAATTCCAGTGAACTGCTCCATCAGCCCTGGGATTTCTTTGGAAGGAATGATGCTAAAGCTGAAACTCCAATACTTTGGCCGCCTCATGCGAAGAGTTGACTCATTGGAAAAGACTCTGATGCTGGGAGGGATTGCAGGCAGGAGGAGAAGGGGACGACAGAGGATGAGATGGCTGGATGGCATCACGGACTCGATGGACGGGAGTCTGAGTGAACTCTGGGAGTTGGTGATGGACAGGGAGGCCTGGTGTGCTGCAATTCATGGGGTCACAAAGAGTCGGGCACGACTGAGCGACTGAACTGAACTGAACTGATACCATATCATATCTAGCAAGTATAAAGCACATTCTAATTGACCTAAAAACCAATGAACGCTTCAGATACTGTAATTGTAGCTATTCAGCACTTCAACTAAAATATTTAAAGATTTCAGGTGTTTCTTCTACTTAATAAGTACATGAGGAATTAAAATATAATGGAATTCCCTCATGGTCCAGTAGTGAGGACTTCTCACTCTCATTACAGAGGGTATGGGTTCAGTCCCTGGTGGGAAAACTAAGATCCTGTAAACCATGTAGTACAGACAAAAAAAAAAAAAAAAAAAAATTAAAACATAAAAATACATGTAGTAGAAATACATTTTAATGAAACTCATATCATAGATTTATTTATCTAAAATAGAACTTGTCTAGAAAAATGATCCTACTCTAACACAAAAGATAGAAATTTCAAAAAGATTTTTTTAAAGGATGAGCTGCTTTAAAAAAAAAAAAAGTTGAAATTTTTGAGCGAGAATAGTCATAAAATTTAAAGCAGCCAGGAAACATCAAGTGACCACATGTTATGCTTAAGACACTGTGTTTTGAGTATCATGGCACACAAGATACAATATCTCACTTCTACCCACCTCACAGGATGGGCTTGGTACTGAATGTATAGACCTTAGCCCATCCAAGTAGCAAATCTTTAAGTAGGCTACTCTTAATTGGACTTCTGAGGGTAGTATTAATATAAACTCCCTTACTAGGCTTATGCATTCACTGGGTTGTACATCTTACAAAACACAAGACACATTGGTACTAAAGATATATGTTACATCCTCTAACTTTAGCATTACATTTTAAGTCCTTAGACATGTTATTGGAAGCCTTTACTCAGCAGACCTTTCCAAACTAACCAGAACATATCCTTTTAATAAAAAATAATAGCTATGTTCTCATTTTCAAAGTTTGCGATTAAAACCTACAGTGAAAGAATCCAGCTGAGAAGAAATTTCCTTTTGGTTCAAAAAAATAATAATGTCATTAAATTTATCGGAACAATATGAAATGAAGATGTTGTTGTTGGGTCCTTCACTTATAATGGAAACCAAATAGGCTTGTTGGCTTAGTTATATCCATAAATTATTTATCACGTAACATTTCAACAATAATTTTAAGCACATAAAAATTAAGGCACAAAAGAAAATCCCACTATCAATGATAATCAAACAACAATTACACATCTTTTTGCATGTGGCTTAATTGCCCAGATTTCAAAGAAAACCACATAATCTCATGTGTTAAAACATTGCTTTTACATATTTTAAGCATGGCAGGACAGCTTTTCAAAACATAACTGGTAGTATTGGGTGCCATTTCCAACTGCTGTTTCAGATCCATTGGCATGGCAGCTTAGTTTGCTAATCTTGGCTTATACTTTTAAAAACAACTTATTCCAGTTTTATGTGGTAGCATTCTATCTTTCTCACAGTTTATAACCTGAAAATATACTGTTAAATTGCTTTTGATATTGACAAAAGGCACTGTTACTCATTTTCTTTTTCAACATAGAGCTAAAAGGTATATGAATCATCCTTTTGAAACCTGGAATGCAGGCAAAACAGTGGATGTGAATGGAGACTAAGCAAATAATTCCTCTCATCATCTAAGCCTTTTTTTTTCAGGGCATCAGCCCTGAAAAAAAAGTCATTTTCTTAGCAGTAGCCTACTGCCCTAGAGAAAGAAATGGTGAAAAATTTGTTCACAGAGAGCAGTTTATTTACCATAAGATGTGTCTCAGCAAAGATTTTGTGTTCTGGAAATGTAAAGTTAATTCTTCCTGTCAAAGCCTTAGGAAAACAGGCACATTGTAAACATATTTGCACTTAAGAGCTGGCCCTCATTTTATTTCGGAAGAGGGTTGTTTCTATGTGTCCCATAAATCTGTGTTCTTAGATGTGCAGAAATGAGAATAAGTAATTTAATAGTATCTTTATATGGCAGACTTAATATAACATATATTAGAGCACTCTTTCATTCTCCATATGGAATTACAAAGGGGAGTGTGGGTAGAAAATGAAATCCCTAGAGATGAAACTGAATTTAGCTAAAGTGATACTTCTTAGGAAGAATTTTAAACTCTTTCAAATAGTGTTAAGAGAGAGCTAAGGCTCAATACTGCCATCTCCTTCTTAAATGTTGAAATACAAGGAGCAATCTCAAGATAAAAATACAGGATAACAAAGCAAAAGGAAACAGCGATGAACACATAAAACACACCAAATACATACTTTTTATGCTTGGCATCTTGGAGGGAAGATTCAGTCACTAAAGATAGTATATATGTTTTACTAAATTAACAAACATTTTTAACCACAAAATGACTAATGTTTTGTGGATTTCCCCCTCCCCAAAAGGCCATATATACAATTAATTTATCCATCCTATTATTGATGACAGTCCAACTTATTTTTCTTATTTTGAGGATAAGGACTGAGACAACTACCAAGGAGTTAATAAAGCCAGCCTTGAATGTAGGCAGAGTAATTTCCTACTGCCCTAGTAGCTTCCTCGTAGCTCAGAGAGTAAAGCATCTGCCTGCAATGCAGAAGACCTGGGTTCGATCCCTGAGTCGGGAAGATCCCCTAGAGAAAGAAATGGCAAACCCACTCCAGTATTCTTGCCTGGAGAATTCCATGGACAGAGGAGTCTGGTGGGCTACAATCCATGGGGTCACAAAGAGTCGGACATGACTGAACGACTAACACATAAACAATATCCTACTTTTTCTTTAACTACTTATTCTTTGACTCTAATAGTCTCCTTACCTAGAAATAGATATCTGAAAATCCACCATTAGGATGCTCTTTTAACTTAAAGATTTGAGCTCTACTAACATGCAAAGAGCTCACCGAGAGGTACATTTGTAAGGTATTATCAATTGTGTAGAAATTATTGTGCATTGTTCTCACACAGGGTAAGAGTTAAGTTCCTAGACAGTGCCAATTGACACCTCTTGTCCTACAGTAATGATTTAAAACTCTGCCTTATCAATCTTGATAAAGTATATGGTTATCCTAGTCTTAGGTCCTTCTTGAGGGTAGGGTTAGGCAGAAAAGAGGAGGCCTCTGTGGCAAGTGGAGGGCCACTATCAAAGCAAGTGGGTGAAGAGTAAGTAGAATGAGGGGTTGAGGGTAAGAGTGCTTCTCAGGGAGTTACTTAGGTATTACATTTACGGGACATAAGAGGCAAAATCCATGTAGTATGAAATGCAACACAGCCTTAATTAACAATGGTAAAGAATGTATTTAGCTAAAATAAATGTTAAAGCACCATGCTGGTTTTATCACTAACTTCTTGAGCAATTTATCTTTTTCAAAAGAATAAAAATGATAATTTAGAATCTCTCCCTTCCAAACTGAATAGATTACTGAATATATTCAGAACCAGCCTGAGAGATTCAGAGTCTTGGAGAAGGCACTGCTCCACCATATGTACTCTTATCCTGTCTAGAAAAACATCTTTTCTCCCTCTGGAATATTGAGATCTGCAGGAGACGTCTAGAAAGGACAAGGTAAGTTACCATCTTGTTAGCTGTTAGACAGGCTACTCACTGACAGAACAGCTCTGTTGCCATGGCTGACACACCAAAGGCCCACATCCTCAAAGATGGGGTTCAAGCTCAAATAGGGCCATTGACCCAAGGGGGAAAAAGAGGATGAGCTTACTCTTACTGAAGTATTCATAACACGCTAATACTCTAAGTCACAGAAGGAGTATTACCATTACTGAAGAATGTATTACTTCTAATACATAACTAATAGAAGGAGATTTAGTGTTGAGACTTTAGAAGTAGAAAATACAAAATAAGTGGAATTCCCTGGTGGTCCAGTCATTAAAAGGACCTTGCACTTTCACTGTTGAGGGTGTGGGTTCAATCCCTGGTTGAGGAACTAAGATCCACCTAGACTCTTGGCGCAGCCAAAAGTAAAAATACAAAATTAAGAAAGTAGAAAACAAGATAGAAACATCTCCATTACTCTATCCAATGAAGAACACACTTTTATAAGCTATAAGAATTATATTAAAATTTAACCACAAAAATATTGTAATAGATGTTTTTACACCGTGTAAATTTAATTACTCAAAATTTCAAGAAAGTTTTTCTATAAACAAACTGGCTATGAAGTGAATCAGAATAAAGAGACGTTTTCCCTTCTTCTAATAACTTAGAATTTTTACATAAAAGTTAGTGGAGCAAATTATTACCTCATCTACTACCTCCAAGTTCAATCAATCTGTGTTTTAAACATCTGGGCTTTAGACCTTTGGATAAGAAGCATGGACTTCCCAGGTGGCTCAGTGGTAAAGAAGCTGCCTACCAATGCAGGAGATATGGGTTGAATCCCTGGGTCGGGAAGATCCCCTGGAGAAGGAAATGGCAACCCTTCAGTATTCTTGCCTGGGAAATCCCAAGGAGAAAGGAGCCTGGCGGGCTATAGTCCATAGAGTCACAAAAGAATCAGACATGACTTAGCGACTAAACAACAACAACAACAACAACATATATTTTACATGCATTTAATGTCTTTGGGCAACCCACTCCAGTACTCTTGCCTGGAGAATCCCAGGGACAGAGGAGCCTGTTGGGTGCCGTCTATGGGGTCACACAGAGTCAGACACAACTGACACGACTTAGCATAATGTCTTTGGAAAGAAAATGTCTTGAAAAGTTATTATAACATGTGTTATATGCATGCTCAGTCACTTCAGTCATGCCAGACTCTACAATTCTATGGACTGTAGCCCGCCAAGCTACTCTGTCCATGGAGTTCTCCAGGCAAGAATACTGGAGTGGGTTGCCAGGCCCTCCTCCAGGGGAATCTTCCCAACCCAGAGATTGGACCAGCGTCTCCTGCGACTCCTGCACTGCAGGAAGATTCTTTACCCATAAGCCACCTAGGAAGCCTTTGTGTTACAGAAAGTGTGTGTGTGTGTACATAACAAATATAAATTTATTTATATAAATAAATAAAATTATATATGTATATTATTTATTTATTTATTTTTGGATGTGTTGGGTCTTCACTGGTATGTGAGGTTTGCTCTACTTTCAGTGAGCTGGGGCTACTCTTCGTTCCAGCACACAGGCTTCTCATTGCAGTGGCTTCTTGTTGCAGAACACAGGCTCTAGGGTGTGCAAGCTTCAGTAGTTGTGTCATGCATGCTCATTAGTTGCAGTTCTCGAGCTCTAGAAGGAGAAGGCAATGGCACCCCACTCCAGTACTCTTGCTTGGAGAATCCCAGGGACAGAGGAGCCTGGTGGGCTTCCGTCTATGGGGTCGCACAGAGTTGGACACGACTGACGCGACTTAGCAGCAGCAGCAGCTCTGGAAGACAGGCTTCTTAGTTGTGGCACACAGGCTTAGCTGCTTCTCATCATGTGGGATCTTCCCGGACCCGGGGTCAAACCCGTGTCTCCTGCATTCTTTACCACTGAGCCACCAGGGAAGCCTAACGATAAATGTTTTTAAACGACCAAAAAGGACTTCACCAATACTGCCTTTAGTTCTCTGAGAAAGCAATGCCAGTTTTAAGTCCTCTCTCTTTTCATCCGGAGTTAGAAACAAAGGACAGCAAGCATAACCGCCATCTCCGTATGCAGTGCAAGGAGCACCATCACTGACCACCTTCCCTGACCTCTTGAACAAAAAGATGCTGCTCACTAAGGTAGATCTGCCATCCCTTAAGTTTCGTTACCGGGTATGTTGGCTCAATTTGGGGGATTAAAAAAAAATTGTCAAGGAAAAACATTCAGAGCTGTGATGTTTTTTTCTAAGGTCTTCTTGGTGTTACTACATGGCAGCATCAGGCCCACCAACACTACACGGAAGCTTTCCAGATATAAATTAGTTGAAAAAATATGTTCCACACCTTGGAGAGAGAAAACGTCCTCATTAGTATAAGCACTAACAGCCTCATCCTTTTATTAGTTCCTCTCATAAAGGGAAAATTGAGAGAGCTGTTGTGGTGTTACAGAACTGAAGTCCCTTGTTACATGAGGACAGGGCAGTCTGAAGCTTATAAAAGGGCCAAATAAATATTTCTCTGCAAAAAGTATCCTGGCCAAGGTCTTTTAACCTTAGTGACTTCAGTAAACACCCAAAGGGCATAACAGGTGGCCACATATCCTTTAAAAGTGATTTTCAAACTTTTTCAGTACCCCAGACTCCTGTGCTGGGCAAAAAAGTTTAATAACCTCACTTGTTCTCAGATACAGCTCAACAAAATTATTGAAGATTAGCTTTGATGTTCATGATATCCTTATTGGAAGAGATTGATCATGTCTTCAGTTATTTGGTCCTTTCTTTTGGCTGATTACATAATGGGGTACGATTTTTTCCTTGGGGTAAGTTGTGTGAATGTGAGCTCAATTAATTCATTGTTCTTAATCTTACTGACATTTTCCCCCTAATCCAGGAGGATCCCACATGCCATGGCGCAGCTAAGCCTCAGAGTCACAACTATTGAGCCCGTGCTCCACAACAAGAGAGACCCACTGCAATGAGAAGCCCATGTACCACAACGAGAGAGTAGCCCCCACTTGCCACAATTGGAGGAAAGCCCACACAGCAACAGAGCCAGAACTGCCAAATATAAATAAACGAATCACACTTTAAAAAACAAAAGAGTAAGAGAGGCGCATAATGATTAAGCAATACACGGATACCAGCATGCAATCTGTTTTAACTAAAAAAGTACTGACTTCATTAAACACCATGAGAAGAGAATTCATGCTAGAGAAGCTGACACCCTTCCGTATGCCCCATCTCCTCTCATGCTCCAATTTTTTCTTTTTCAAAAATTAGCTCAAAAGTCATGCCCTCATCATGTCCCCGAAAGCCCAGAAACAAAGGTAAACTCTTCTGATCTCTACTGAAAATAGTCTTTCTATTCCCCTTATCATGTTCTATATCTTAAATTTTTCTTTCTTTTTCTCTCCCATTGAGATGCAGTTGACAGGTAACATTGCATTAGTTTAATGTACACAACATAATGATTTGATATATGTATATATCATGGAATGATTACCACAGTAAGTTTAGTTAATACCCACCATCTCATAGTAAGCATTTTTTTTTCTTATGATGAGAACGGTTTTCTTTCTTGAGGAACTTAACCATGTTGGCTATCCCCAGGACAACTAGGATGATGTCTTACCCTAATAGGTCTTCAAACTCCTTCCTAACATTTCTGAGAATGTCTCCTGTGATAAGAAATAATTTTTTATTTCTTGTTGAATTCCTTTAATTGTTTACAAGTCCTTCCTTATGTTAAATCACTTTGTAACTCTTACCTATAAATCCAAATTATACATTCTAGAGTTATACAAAAGCCTAATCTAACTTTCCTGGTATAATCCTTCAGTATGTATTATTTCTCAACGAAACACACTGTCCCAAAAGAAATGGCTTCTAGATCCTTCGTCATCTTTGTCATTCATTTGAATTTGTTTTCCATTTCATTGATACCCTTAAAAATCTTTCCATAAGAAATAAGAAAAGAAGACATATAAGAGAAAATAAAAGGACAAGTATATAAAATAACACAATACTATAAAAGTACAGTGGAAGAAACAATCATCTGAGAAGTCACCAATAAAAATAATCAGTAAAACAATTTAGTAAGACTAGACCAAGGTCAGAGAATCCTATAGCACTCCCTCAAACACCTATCTGTGAATCACTGTTTTCCAGGGTGTACAGCAAATAGTAAACAAATAACAACTTACGTTAATTGAGCATATAGCCTGTACCAGGCATCATCCATGCACTTTTTAAGTTTTAGGTCATTTAATCCTCACAAGAATCCTTTAAAGTAGATAAACAGAGCCAGGCTTGGTAAGCCAGCTTTGGACCATCCTTCCAATTTCTCACTTTCAATCATCAACAACTAAATGAAAACAAGCACATATAACAAATAAGAATGTTCAGGTGTATACCAAGTAAAGAATATGATTTTCCTTGTTATGAAGCAATTTTTTAAAACTAAAAAAAACAAACAAAAAAACACCAAACTCTGCATATCAACATGCCACTTAATTCTATTGCCCCATGAGACACTCCCTCTGACTAGGCTCTGAAATTTTCCTGTTTAATACAATGATGTGCTTTGTAAACAGTAAAAAGGCTAGAAAGAACATATATCCAACAATGGGAGACTGATTAAATAAACTGTGAAATGCCCACATTAAAAAGTTGTATTTACATTCAGAAAATGACAGAAATGTCCTTATAATTAAAATATAAAACTTTATAAAATGTATCATGAGAATATTATATATATCATAATAAACACACAAACTAAAGAAAAGACCATTAAGAAATAAATCAAGATAACTATGATTATCAGAGGGTTGGAAAGTTACTAGTGATTTTCATTTTCTTCATTATATTTTTCAAATTTTTTATATTCTCCAAATTAAGTTAGATTGTATTTAAAGGAGAGGAAAATAATGATATTCTCTTAAAGATACTTCCTTCTAATTTTATTTCTCTACTGGGGCACTGACTTAGGACTTTGAATATTAACAGAATTTTCCATTTATAACCTTTGCCCAAGGACATCTGTCAACAATCCTGTAAATAGAGTATTCAGCTTAAAGACTGCAGATCTGAGAAGAACACCTAGGGTTATATAACAGGGCATATATGACACTATATGCAGGCTTTCCCAGTATATTATTGTTACCTGCAGCAAAGATAAAAATCAATTCCTGAACATATGACCATGTTATACTGATTCTTTTCTTAAGCTGAAGGGTTTGATTTTGAAGGCTGAAATTATCAGTAAGACCCCTCTTGGTTATAGATAGATGTTACTTATATGCATATATGGGCTTGCCTGGTGGCTCAGCTGGTAAAGAATCCACCTGCAATGTGGGAGACCTGGATTTGATCCCTGGGTTGGAAAGATCCCCTGGAAAAGGGAATGGCTACCCACTCTAGTATTCTGGCCTGGAGAATTCCACGGACTGCATAGTCCATGAGGTCTCAAACAGTCAGATGCAACTGAGGTTTCACTTTCACTTTCATATGCAAATATAGGGTAAACTCTGAATGGGATCTGGATGGATGGCCACCCAACAGAAAGAGCTGTGCACTAAGTGAGGACATGAAGATTCCTATCCTGGTTATGCTACTAAAAAGTTATGTGACCCTTGGACAAATCACAACTTCTTAAAGTGTCAGTTTCCACATGTGTAAAATTGGGGAATTACACAATTTACTTGTTCAAGGAAGGACTCTGCTGAAAAGAGGGCTGCAAATGCATAAACACTAGACAGTCACATACAGAACAGGGTGACACTTAGGTCAATACAAACAGGTATGAAAAGATTCTCTAGGGGTCCAGAATCTGTCATTCCTGGTCTGCCATTAGCTAGCTGTATGATTTTCTGAAATTCATATGATCTCTTTGAAAGTGAAAGTGTTAGTCACATCTGATTCCTTGCGACCCCACGGACTGTATCCCACCAGGCTCCTTAGTCTATAGAGTTCTCCAGGCAAGAATACTGGAGTGGGTAGCCATTCCCTTCTCAGGGGATCTTGCTGACCCAAGGATCAAACCTGAGTCTCCCGCACTGCAAGCAGATTCTTTATCATCTGAACCACCAGGGAATCTCTTTAGGCCATTACAAAACACAGGTGAGGGGACTAGATGATCTTTAAGTTCCATTCGACCTCTAAAACCTATCATTTGAAATTCAAATATGCATCTAGAGAAGACAAACAGGTTAAAAAAAAAAAGGACTGAAATTCTCTAACTTTCTTGTTTCTAAACCCGGTTAGATTTTCTTTAATTCTGTTATTTGGTGGAGGGATCAGTGAGAGTAACATACATTCTAGTTGATGGTAAGATAGCAATGATTTTAAAAAATAAAACATAACAATTATGATTAGATTAAGAGGCAGAAAATAAGTTCTATATTCACATATAACAATATGTGAATATATTGATACATACTAATAATTTGCTTCAGGAGGCAGAACCATCTTATACTTTTTGGCAACCAGAAAGTACTTCATATTTACTATATAAGTCACAATTACTATTGTTCTACTCGAGTGAAGACAGACTAGAAATAGGCAGCCTTAAGTGGAGGATTCTAGTGTTTAGAAATCCCTTTCCTTCCTGTTTCAAAAGACTCCAAGTCTTTGGACCCATTAAACATCCATTATGTGTACATGGTCTATCACAGTGAGGAGTCAACTGGGACATACAGTATTTCTGTTACTTTGAAGGCTATTCAAATCCTGTGGCAAGATTTCATTGTATTGAGTGAGGGTCAAAAGGAACTCAGGGTACCTAACAATTCAAAAGAAATATTCTTTGCTCATATAAATTAGGAGCAATTATATTTCTCAACCTAGAGTCTGACAAATGACTTTTAAAAAAAAGGATAATATATAAAGATGTGGTCCTATAGTCTTTCACCAATCTCTTATTAACCTACACACCACTTAGGTTAAATATACTGTCTAGATTTTTATTTTAATCATAAGTCAGGGCATTTTTCCACCACAGCCTGGCCAATGGCTTTCTTCCCTACACATGTGCTATGTGCTACCACAATCAGGAGTTGAACAACTTTGTAGTAATAAGTACTGAAGTGAGCATTGCTTGTTCTGACTGCCACAGAAGGGGCAGTTTACTAACACTGGCTCAACAAGACATCATTACAAAATCATCAGCCACAGTTTGGAAGCATGAGTACTCTACTAGAACCACTGAAAGGGAATTACTAGTATCAATGCCCTTATCATTGTATACCTAAATTAGAGGAGGAAAAGGAAACTCATTTGTAGAATTTATTTAATTCTATTGAGTTGGCCAGGAAGTTCATTGGGTTTTTCTATATAATGGAAAATCTAGAAAAAAACTTTCTGGCCAACCCAAATATGTATTAGTATTCATCATTTCATATTTGTAATACCAGATTACATTTCACATATAAGTTATTGAGACTATAAAAAAGAATGTTCACCAAGGAAGATTGTGCGTGTGTATAATTTTATGTTTTGGGCAAAATTATATGACACATGCAATGAAATGTAAAAAATAAGAGGCTATTTGTCACCATGTTGATTTGCATAATCTCAACATGATAGTTCAATTACAGCAAAAAGTTCACACAAACATGTCAGTCTGGCCCAATTTAACAAGCATTTTCAAAGGTTGTTACATGGCTTTAACAACCATCTTCATGGCTGCTAGATTCAGGGCACAAAGTGACATTCAAGATGTGTTCATCACCTCCCTACCTTCAAGGAGCTTATAAGGACATTTTACTCTCCCTTATAAAGACAGTCCTAGAAAAGTAATGTTTCTTTTTATTCTTTAACATAGTTCCCAGGAAGAGGTTTTGCTGAAAGTTAATGAATTATATAGTTTTGCTACAGGCCTGTTCTTCAGAAGATGCAACTGATGACCTGAAAGAAAATAGCAAGATCTACTGGAAATTCCTGAAACACATGTTTCCACAACACTAAATATTAAAGGGATATTGTTTGCCCACCCTTGTTCTGAAAACACCAAATTCCATTAAGGTAAAACTAAAAAGAAAAACAAGAGAATAATAAGTGTAGCACTTTTATAAAAAGACAGCCCTAGGTTGCTTCTGCTGCTGCTGCTAAGCCGCTTCAGTCGTGTCCAACTCTGTGCACGAGCCACCAGGCTCCCACCCACCAGGCTCCTCTGTCCACAGGATTCTCCAGGCAAGAATACTGGAGTGGGATGCCACTTCCTTCTCCAAGATTAAGACTGCTGCTGCTGCTGCTAAGTTGCTTCAGTCGTGTCCGATTCTGTGTGACCCCACAGACGGCAGCCCACCAGGCTCCCCGGTCCCTGGGATTCTCCAAGCAAGAACACTGGAGTTGGTTGCCTTTTCCTTCTCTAATGCATGAAAGTGAAAAGTGAAAGTGAAGTTGCTCAGTCATGTCTGACTCTTAGTGACCCCATGGACTGCAGCCCTAGGTTAGGGAGGACGAATAATAAATATCATTTAAAAAGTGCCAATCAAGTCCCAAGCACACTGCAAACATTATCCTACTAACCTTGCAAAGTGAGCATTTTTACCCTTGTTTTGCAGATGGAGAAACTAAGGCTCAAAGGCCTTAGGGATTCTCTGTGAGGTCACACAATGAAGAGTGGCATAACCAGGATTCTAAGCCAGGAATGTCTAACTTCAAACACCAGGAATTTCATCAGCTGCCTCCAGAGAGATGCTTCAATTAATACCTACTGGATATCTACCATTTGGCCAAAACAAATTGCTTTGACTTGAACTTGACCTAAGTGCTGCCCAGTGCATTTCCGGCACCCTCTCAGTTTTTCCCTCCTCTGTAGCCAGATCTTGTCTTTGACTTCTAGTGCTTTTCTACCTTTTTTCTCTCAATGAAGAAAGCCTGAAAGAGGGTGTGGCAATTACCAACTGTTGGCACGGAATCAGAGTGGGTCTCGAATTGTTCTTTTTGACTTGTACAAACCTAAAATCCAGTATCTTCATTGAGCAAATGCAAAGTAAAGTTTCAAAAGCAAAAAGACCAGTTCTCTAGCTGCTACATTCAATTGTTCTTCTCAAATAATACACACATATGGAAAACTAAAAACCTGGTGAGGAAGCTGGAAGTAGCCTACAACCAACATAATTTCTTACTTCAAATGATGGTGGAATTATTTTGGTAAAGATGGGATAGATTGACACTCGGTAAAGGCCATGTCCAATTGTCAAAGAAGAAGAGGTTACTAAAAATTTTAAGAACTAAGAAAAGCCAAATATTTTGCTATTAATCAAAATGCTATGAGAATGGGACTCAAAGGGACCTATGAATTCAAAACACAAACTTTCCAAGAAAAAAGTGATGTTACAATCTACATTTAACAGTTAGGTGCTAGTTTTCTTGTCTGTTGTGTGCTAAACACAGCCATTCCTATAAAAACAGAAATGCCCATTCATCATCTCCATATTCTCATGTCAACAAGCATTCATCTTAAGAAATGCCCACACTACAATGATTTTAAAATATTGTATTGTTTAAGCCAAGGAAAGCCTAGCACTCTCAGCAACTACCAGAAGGTAGGAGAGAGAGGCTAGATTCTCCCTCAGAACCCCCACAAAAAAACTAACCCTGCTGACACCTTGATTTTGAACTTCTAGCCTCCAGAACTAAGAGACAATACATATCTGTTATTTTAAGCCCAACAACATTATATTGTTTAGGAAGAATTTTATCTCTTAAAGTGAACCATAAGTTAGACTGAACTATTAATATTTTGATGTGCTAACACAAAAGAATCCTCCCACTCCAAAGTAAATACACAGATCAATATGGTCCATTCTTTTACATTTTAAATGTTATTTTTTGGTTTACACAAACCCATAACCTAAATGGTGCTGTCCAGTACAGTAGCTGCAAACCACATATAACCATTTAAATATAAACTAATTATAGTTAAATAAAATTAAAAATTAATTTCTTCAATCCCATGGTCACATTTCAAATATTCAACAGTCACCTGTGGCTAGCAGCTACTTTAATGGATGGCACATTATAGAACATTTCCATCAATGCAGAAAGATCCACCAGAAGGTGCTGGTAGAGAAGAGTGCGACAGAGAATAGAGAACCATTGTGACAGCCACTGCTTCTGTTTCAAGAAATTTCTGGCTTCGCATCCAACACTGACTTCATAACACTCACACAAACAACAGCTATACTCCACAATCCCATAAACATCACTTTCCTGGATTTACATCCTAGAGAAACCCAACAACTGGCACTTTGTTATACACAGTGGCAGGTCAACATCTAGTTTGGAGATGCTATTGTCCTGACCTTTCTGTTGGCAAGAGTTATCTGTGCAGTTCCACTTGTCTGGATTAGAATACAGCTGGGTGAGAAAATGGAAAACATGACGCTCGCCCTTCAGCAATAACCCAGACTCACCCAGTGTTCTTTGCAGGACTGTTCCTAAGTGACTATGAAGTACATTTACACAAGCAACAGTCCTGCACTTTTCAAAAACCACAGTAAGCTCTCAAGACAACAAAAGACTGATTCTTGAATACAGGAAAGCTGTGCATTTCCCCAGGTCCCATATTCTATCACTGAGATAGAAACACTGTGTTAAATACATTATACATAGTAAGAGTGCTCAGAACAGTCCACCCAGAAAGTAGACAATCAATATTCCATAATGTGCCTGCATGTAGCTCTTGAAATTAAGTAGAGAGTCTTTTTAAATTACATTATACAGTTTCAAAGTTCTCATAAATATAATTAAGGAATCTATATTTATTTCTTGCCTAAATTAAAGTCTCCAAATATACTTGAGAATTATTCCAATAATTTTCCCAAGACCGGTTGCTTTGACAGTATCAAAAACTTTTAAAAGTCTTTTTAAAAGAAAAAAAACAAAGACTAAGCATCCATAGTATCCTACTAGAATGACAAAGAATAAAAACAAAGCTGAGTCCTACTATTAAGGCAGTCTATACCCATTTTATGGGCGTCCGATGTGGTGCAGTGGTATAGAATCCACCTCCCATGCTCCTAATCTCAGGTTAGGGAAGATCCCCTGAAGAAGGATATAGCAACCCACTCCAGTATTCTTGCCCAGGAAACCCCCATGGACAGAGAAGCCTGGCAGGCTACAGTCCAAGGGGATAAAAGAGTTGGACACAACTTAGCAACTCAACAACAAGAAGTCCATTTTTATAACAGGTTGTCCCCAGTAAGAGTCCACAGAGATTCATGATATAAATCCTGAAACAGCAGCAAGACATCTGCATTAACATGTAAACTGGATCTATCCTCCAATTATTTTTAACTTTTCTACTTATAACAAGCATATGCACTACAAGATGTTATGTTGCTTAATGCATAAATTGAAGAAAAATAATAAAGTATATCACTAAAACTAGAAATATGATGGGAACTCTGACCTAAGCAAAAATTAAAGGAAAAAAAAAGTTAACTCACAGCAGTTCATGTGCATGGCACGGTTCTTTTGAAAAACAAGGGTCCTGAGAGAAACTTACAGCCAAAGAAGATTTGGTGGTTTCTCATTAAGCCCCTGGCAGTGAGTATTTCAGAAAATTAAGTAGTTTATGGAGCACATACTCTTGAGACATTCTCTTGCTTGATTAGATGAGGCAACAATACAATGTGGATGTGAATTCTAAACAGATGGGGAAAATAATCATAGGGAAAAAAGCTGCTGGCTTTGGTCAGATTGTAAAAGGGTTCTCCTAATGGGCAAGCAAAACACACCTCATTGAAAAAGAAGTTTGAGGGGATCTGGCCACTATAAAGGAAAAGCCAAAGTTAAATGCCCTACTGTTGTAGGGGAGGAAGATGGTAATAATTGGAGGGAAGAGTAAGGGGGGCTTCTAGGTTGCTGGTGATATTCTATTTATCGACTAGGGTGTTGGCTACACAAGTTTGTTTACTTTGAATGATGTGCCAAGCTCTATACTTAAAATTTGTATATTTTTATGGGTGTCTGTTACACAAAAAATTTTTAAATATAAAGAAGTTAAAACATCTCCTACTCCTCAACAGAGAGTCAAACAAACTAACCTCAGAATCTTCGTGGGTTTCTATGAAAGAAGCAACAAAAGGAATTTGTTTAATGTAACACTAGGGCATGTCATTGAGTTAGACACACGTTGTGGTGACATTTCATCTTATGAGGTCCCTTTGTGAACCTTTTGGTGTGGCATCAGTCCAAGTTCATTGGTGCATACTCAACAAGAATTTTATGTTTGACTGTTTGGTACTAACCGATGCGGTTGTCAGCCAGCAGACATATGTAGAAGACCTCAGAGGTGCATAGCACCGCCTATACTGGTAAGAGATATATTATGCCCACAGTGAAATAAAAATGACTCATCTTTTTTCCCCATAAGTAATACATCAGCAAGTTGCTGATTCACACAGATTTTAAGTGCTAATGGGAGAATGATTAATCATTTAGACTACTTAAATCAAAGAAGATCTCTAAGAATAGTTAACTAGTTTAGGGCAATGATCTTAAGCTTGGCTGCTCAGTGGAATCACCTGGGGAATTTTTAAAAACACTGAGGCTTCAGTTCCACCTCCAGAGATTCTGATTTAATTACTCTTGGATGTGATTCAGCCACAGGTTTGGTTTGAACTCTCCAGACAATTCTAATGCAAAGCCAAGGATGATAACTACAGCTCAGGCTGGGATGTAGGTTGATAGCCTATTGCAAAGCCATTTCATGTAAGAGTAACATCATGTAGAGAAACATGAGAATGAGTAAAAAGGTCCTGTGATTCAGAAGAGCCAGCATACTTGACCAGAGACAAAGGTTCATATTGAAAGATCAGGTTAAGTCAGTGGTTCACAAAGTCTCAGGCAGTTTCTGCCCTCAGTAACAAAAAAACAAGCACTCCTTTTTGTTTCTTTTGGAGTCGCCATTTAGGCTTAGGAAGACCAGCATCATTCATCTTGGTTGTAGCTATCTGCATCTATGATCTGTGATTTCTGAGAGGGAAAAATCACAATGTTAGTCCAGAATAGTGCTTTTATTTTCTTTCCCACCTTAAATGATGGAGATATTACGGTTACTATGCTGCTAGTGAAGTGTTTTGGTACATGCTAAAAAATTTGGAAAACTCAGCAGTGGCCACAGGACTGGAAAAGGTCAGTTGTCATTCCAATCCCAAAGAAAGGCAATGCCAAAGAATGCTCAAACTACCGCACAATTGCACTCATCTCACATGCTAGTAAAGTAATGCTCAAAATTCTCCAAGCCAGGCTTCAGCAATACGTGAACCTTGAACTTCCAGATGTTCAAGCTGGTTTTAGAAAAGGCAGAGGAACCAGAGATCAAATTGCCAACATCCGCTGAATCATCGAAAAAGCAAGAAAGTTCCAGAAAAACATCTATTTCTGCTTTATTGACTATGCCAAGGCCTTTGACTGTGTGGATCACAACAAACTCTGGCAAATTCTGAAAGAGATGGGACTACCAGACCACATGACCTGCCTCTTGAGAAACCTATATGCTGGTGAGGAAGCAACAGTTAGAACTGGACATGGAACAACAGACTGGTTCCAAACAGAAAAAGGAGTCCGTCAAGGCTGTATATTGTCACCCTGCTTATTTAACTTCTATGCAGAGTACATCATGAGAAACGCTGGGCTGGAGGAAGCACAAGCTGGAATCAAGATTGCCGGGAGAAATATCAATAACCTCAGATATGCAGATGACACCACCCTTATGGCAGAAAGTGAAGAGGAACTAAAAAGCCTCTTGATGAAAGTGAAAGAGGAGAGTGAAAAAGCTGGCTTAAAGCTCTCAACATTCAGAAAATGAAGATCATGGCATCTGGTCCCATCACTTCATGGGAAATAGATGGGGAAACAGTGGAAACAGTGTCAGACTTTATTTGGGGGGGCTCCAAAATCACTGCAGATGGTGACTGCAGCCATAAAATTAAAAGATGTTTGCTCCTTGGAAGAAAAGTAATGACCAACCTAGATAGCATATTGAAAAGCAGAGATGTTACTTTGCCAACAAAGGTCCGTCTAGTCAAGGCTATGGTTTTTCCAGTGGTCATGTATGGATGTGAGAGTTGGACTGTGAAGAAAGCTGAGCACCGAAGAATTGATGCTTTTGAATTGTGGTGTTGGAGAAGACTCTTGAGGGTCCCTTGGACTGCAAGGAGATCCAACCAGTCCATTCTGAAGGAGATCAGCCCTGGGATTTCTTTGGAAGGAATGATGTTAAAGCTGAAATTCCAATACTTTGGCCACCTCATGCAAAGAGTTGACTCATTGGAAAAGACTCTGATGCTGGGAGGGACTGGGGGCAGGAGGAAAAGGGGACGACAGAGGATGAGATGGCTGAATGGCATCACTGACTAGAAGGACATGAGTTTGAATGAATTCTGGGAGATGGTGATGGACAGGGAGGCTTGGCGTGCTGTGATTCATGGGGTCACAAAGAGTCAGACATGACTGAGCGATTGAACTGAACTGAACTGAAGGGTATTTAGGACAATATCATTCTACCAATGTTTTTAGTTTCGACACATAGAAATAATTGACTCAGGCACATTAATTGCATTAACTCATGTAACCTTCACAGCAACCCTATGAGACTGATAGCTATCCTAATCCCAAAATGCAAAAACTGAACCCTGGTGAAGTAGAACTTGGCAAGGTCACCCGTCAATAATTGGAGAAGCTGGGATTCAAAGCCAGACACTGATTGTCTTTCATTCCACTGTACCCACAGGTGAGCTGGTAGAGTATGGGTTGTAGGAGGTACAAATTTAAAGGCGAAAATTTTAAACAGGACACAGAATTTTAACTTACTGGTGACATATGCACATGGAGTGAAATGTAAAAAAAAATGTTCAGGCAATTATTTTTGGATGGATTGGAAGAGCATTTGACACTATTGACTTCCCTGAAAAGTTCTTCAGCTTTCATGTCACTCTTCTGGTTCTCTTTCCATCTCTCTGATGATTCATTTCTTTAGACTCGTTTAATACAGCTGCTGCCCTTTCCTCTTCCTCTCTTTGTTCACTTACTCTGATTTCCGAATGTACTGCGCTTCTGATCTTCTGGCTTCTCTAATAGTTGTGGCCGCAGAGGTTTGGAATTTTTAAGTATCTCAAATGGAGATGTAGTTTTTAATCCCCTCAAGTGATCCTGATACACATACCCTACCCCAACATACAACACAGCTTCCCTGAGAGCTCAGTTGGTAAAGAATCCACCTGCAATGCAGGAGACCCCAGTTCGATTTCTGGGTCAGGAAGATCCCCTGGAGAAGGAATAGGCTACCCACTCCAGTATTCTTGGACTTCTCTTGTGGCTCAGCTGGTAAAGAATCCATCCTGCAATGCAGGAGACCTGGGTTTAATCCCTGGGTTGGGAAGATGCCTTGGAGAAGGGAAATGCTACCCACTCCAGTATTCTGGCCTGGAGAATTCCATGGACTGTACAGTCTATGGAGTCGCAAAGAGTTGGACATGACTGAGTGACTTTCACTTTCACTTTTCTTCACCCCAACATACACACAATCTAAGCATAACTAACAAATATGCTGATAACTCTCAAAACTTCATAGACAGCCCATCTATTTTCCAACAACCGCATGAATAATTCAAACCTCACATACATAAAACATAGCCCACTATTGCTGAGTTCTTCTGATATTGCCTATCATCCTTAATGGCATCAGACATCACCTTTCCCCTTTCTATAACCATGAGGCCTTTTCTCATTCGTCTTCCCATTTCAATCCCCTACTAAATCCAACTGATTCTTCAAGCTTCCACGCCACTGCAACTACTACTTCCTCTGCCTAGAATGTCCTTGCTCTCGCAGAAAACTCCTATTCATCTTTCAATACCCAACATAATCATTTACTTCCCCAGTAAAATTGTTCCTGGCTCCTTCTCTGAGGTCTCACAGAACTGGTTGTACTCCTCCAGGCCCAGGACTCAGGTCCAAGCATAGCACCTGGCACCAGGCAGACACTCAGTACACTCAATGTTTATTAAACTATGACCTGAGAAATTTGACCCAGGAAGCTAAATAATTATTGAGGTCATCTAGCCAAGAAACTATAAGAAACCAAAACAATAGTGGTCAAAATAGAGAGGAGGTAAGCCAGAGAGATTAGTGACAGTTTTGATGAGGGGGGCACAGAGCAGCAATAGTAGTAAAATTAAAGGATGAAATACACTTTGTTCCCTATGATGGGTTTCACACCAAATCCAATTTTAATTTATGTGAAAAATATATGAAAAAATGTTAAAGGTTTTGAGCTTCCTTGGTGGCTCAGTAGTAAAGAATCCACCTGCCAATGCAGGAGTCACAGGTCCATTCCCTAATCTGGGTAAGTCCCACATGATAGCAGAGGAACGAAGTCCATGCCCTGGCAACTACTGAGCCTGTGCTCTAGAACCCCGGGGCCACAACTACTGAAGCCCATGCACCCAAGAGCCCATGCTCTGAAACTAGAGACCCCATGGCAATGAGAACCCTGTGCACCACAACTGGAGAGTAGCCCTTGCTTGTTGCAACTAGAGAAAAACCCACATAGCAACGAAGACCCAGGCCAACCAAAATGAATAACTAAAGTTTTTTAATGCTCAAGTTTTAAATTTTTCAAATTTCAATCCCAGAGTTAAGAGAATCCTTAGGTAAAATAATTTTCCTGAGGTCCTCAATGGCAGAATGTTACTAAAAACCAAGCATCCTGACATGGAAAATTTCTTCCAGCTGTAGTACACTGACTCTTTAGATCGGCTTAATGTTCTGGGCTTGAAAACTGAATAGTCCAGAAAAAAGATATCTAAGCACAAGGAGTTATCAGACAGTTCCCTTGAAAGGGAGATTCATAATCAAATTTAGTAATTCCTACCCTTTTGTCCCTTCACAAATTTACTCAACATCATTTTTTTTGGATCTCCTCCCTCCCAATTGAAAGCCTTCTCCAAGCTTGAATCTTATAGCGCCCTCTTCACTGATTCAAAAAATATATATAGTTAACTCTTTCTGCACATAATTTAATAATTTAGTTTCACAGGCAAAATAGTAATGTTCTGTGCTTTTGAGTGAGAGCTCTGGAACCAAACCATCTGAGTTTGCTTTCCAGTGCTGCCACTAACAACATGAGCAAGAGCTACTTAACTTTCTCTCTTCCTCAGTTTCCTTATTTGTAAAACGAAGTTGTTGAAGTTTGTTGACTGGTCCCGGCAAAATCTGTTCAGCTCTCATCTCAGAATAGTACCTGGCACATAGTAGTGCAGTGTGCGCTCAGTCGTGTCTGACTCTTTGCAGCCCCATGGACTGTAGCCCACCACGCTCCTCTATCCATAGGATTTCCCAGGCAAGAATACTGGAGTGGGTTGCCATTTCCTACTCCAGGGGAATCTTCCTGACCTAGGGATCGAACCCACATCTCTTTCGTTCTCCTTCACTGGTAGGCTGACTCTTCACCACTAGCGCCACCTGGTGCTAGGCACTATGATAATAACTTGTTATATCATTTATACAGTTGTGATACTCCTTGAATATTTGTATTTATATTACCTACCGTAGCTTAAAAAGTCCTTGGTTGGTCGAAGTAGAAGGATGTACATACAAGGCTTTGAATGATACCTACCATGGAATGAAATTCTATAACTAACTTAGAAGCAGACCGTCAGTAACCGAGGGGGACACTCCAATCTCCTGACTATATTCTAGTTGTCATCTTTTATGGGCTATGTTTTCCACTGTCTTTGAGATGACCCACCCTCAAGGATTAACTGTAATGGTCTTATCAAATTATGAGTTTATCTCACCTTGAAATCTTATCAAAAATCAACAAACATGGATTTGAATAGCTTTTCATGCCTATTGCATACTATGCAGGAAGAAGAAAGTGAAGTGAAGATTTATTTATCCTGAATTCAACAGTAAGAATCATTTTTATCTTTCCTAATATATTAGCTTAAAATATATATATATTCTTCCTCAATGTTCATACCAGCACTATTTACAAAAACCAAGACATGGAAGCAACTCAAGTGCCCATCATCAAACAAAAGGATAAAGACACAGTTTATATATACAGTGGAATATTACTCAGCCATAAAAAGGAAGAAAAGTGTTTCATTTGTGGCAACATGGATGGACCTACAGATTATCATACTAAGTAAGTCAGAGAAAGACAAATATCATATGGTATCACTTATATGTGGAGTCTAAAAAAATGATACAAATGAACTTATTTACAAAACAGAAATATACTCATAGACATAGAAAACAAATTTATGATTACCAAGATGGGGATAAATTGGGAATTTGGGATTAACAGATATATACTCCTATATATAAAATAAAGAAACAACAAGGGCCTACTGTATAGCACAAGAGACTATATTCAGTATCTTGCAATAACCTATAAAGGAAAAAAATTTTTTAAGTATATATATATATAACTGGATTATTTTGCTGTACACCTGAAATATTGTAAATCAATTCTATTTCAATTTAAAATATTTTTAATTAATTAATTTTTAAAATAAAAAGATATGGATATTCTCATATATCGAGATACTGCTACAGGTAAATTCATTGAAAAATATTTCAATTATTCAGAAATCACACTCCTACATAAATGAGTTGAAAATGTTTATTCACACAAAAATCTGCATGTAAAAATTTACAGTAGCTTTATTCATAATTGTCAAACTTGAAAGCAACAAAGATGCCCTTCAATAGGAAACTGTGGTGCCCTCCATACAATGAAGGGTATCCAGCCGTGAAAAGACACGGGGAAACTTAATTGTATATACTTTATTGAAAGAAGCCAGTCTGCAAAGGCTATATACTGTATGATTCCAACTACATGACATTCTTGAAAAGGGAAAACTATAGAGATAATAAAAAGGTCATGGTTGTCTGGGGTTGTAGAAGGAGGGATAAATAGGTGCAACATAAGGGATTTTTAGGGCAGTGAAATTATCTGCACAGTTCAGTATGTAGATATATATGACATTATTGGCAAAATCCATATGGCATGAATTTTTAAACACCAGTTTTAAAAGGTTACATTTATGTTTAAGTATTATTGTTTACTTGCCTGTATCATTTACATTTCTTTCCAAAATATAATTTTGCCTATAGGCAAAAATCCCAATTTTAGTTCCCTGTTACAAGAATAGACACCAGCTGATTTTCTTTAAAATGTCAACTGTGTGGATATATATAAGCTGAAATATAAGTAAATAAGAAAATTTCCTTTCAGTTCAGTTCAGTTCAGTCGCTCAGTCATGTCCGACTCTTTGTGACCCCATGAATTGCAGCATGCCAGGCCTCCCTGTCCATCACCAACTCCTGGAGTTCACTCAAACTCATGTCCATCGAGTCAGTGATGCCATCCAGCCATCTCATCCTCTGCCGTCCTCTTCTCCTCCTGCCCCCAATCCCTCCCAGCATCAGAGTCTTTTCCAATGAGTCAACTCTTCACATGACGTGGCCAAAGTACTGCAGTTTCAGCTTCAGCATCAGTCCTTCCAATGAACACCTAGGACTGATCTCCTTTAGGATGGACTGGTTGGATCTCCTTGCAGTCCAAGGGACTCTCAAGAGTCTTCTCCAACACCACAGTCCAAAAGCATCAATTCTTCAGCGCTCAGCTTTCTTCATAGTCCAACTCTCACATCCATACATGACTACTGGAAAAACCATAGCCTTGACTAGACGGAACTTTGTGGCAAAGTAATGTCTCTGCTTTTGAATATGAGTGGCTCTCAAATGCATCTTCATTCAAGATGTCAGCTGCCTGGTTTTTATACATTACTACATTACAGAATCACAAGTAAAGCCAAAAGGAATGGTATGATGTAGTATAAGCTATCACTACCATGTAGTCTGCCTTATCTAGGAAGTGGCAATTACAAGTGCTATTCTCAAAAGCTAAAACAAAGGCTACATCATTAAAGGGTCCACAGGCATTGACCCTGCTTTAAACTTATAGGCTACTATAGTTTAACATGTCTCTATGTCAATGAACTCATTTTACAGATATTCATTAACTACTGACACTCAACAAAATATGTAGAAAACAATTCAAGGATGATAAAGATGGATCCTCCACTATTTTTTCATTGACATTATTCATCAATGGCAATAGTCTTTATTTTTAAGTGCTTTTACTTATGATGCTTGCATTCCTAGATTCTTCTTGTCTTCATTTTGTCCCAAAACTTTTTCCTTAAAATAGTTTGCACATAGTCCACTTGCTTTTCTCTTAAGTGAATATAAACCACTTAGGGAAATAAGAGCCACACTGTTACACTGACAACAAAAGCAGATATAAGATCCAATCCCCAAAATGGCATTTATTGCCCATGTGATTTTTAAAAAGCAATAGAAGAAACATGGTCTCAATTTCAGAAAACTGAGACAAGCAGAAAGACAATAGAAAAGATAAAAGAAACAAATAATATTTCTTCTAGAATTTTTAACTCATGAACTACCTCAAGTAAACTATGTATTTGGCATTTAAAAGAGTCATATTCAAAATTCACATGATAAGGCCTTTAAATCTAACTTATTTGTAAAATAATTTCTAAAATAAATAATCCTTAATAACTGTTTAAAATTTGAGGGGAAATGTAAAGGTTTTCATTGCAGACCATGTTTTTTAAATTATAATGTCCACAGCAATGTGGTTTCCAGGATAACATTCTAGCTGATGATAAAAATGAGAATATGTTTATTCCTACATAGCTCTGCCTTAAAAATATTTGTCACATACATTAATTTATTATTTTCAGACAATATATCTTATCTTTTATCTATTTTATTCTACTCAATTGCCTATACATTTCTAGTAGCTCCCTCTGCTAATTTCTCTTCATTGAAATGTTAAACATTATAAGCTCTCTAAAAATCTTCCCCAAAACTAGCTATATATTATAGTTACATTGATTTTCATAATTATTCAATATAATTTTGATTTTGTAAAAGGAAAAACTATTTTAAATGCTTATATAATACTCTACAAAACAGTCTTCAACGAATTTTTTTGGTAAACTATGGTACGTTGTTTGGTTCAGTATAAATGATATGGTAAATTTGCATTCAAATTCATGGAACTTTTCAAATCTGTTTCCCATTTAGCTGACCAGCCAAAAACAATATTTTCATTTGTAAACAGCTGTTTCATAATCAGCTCTTTTGTACTATGTGGAATTCCATAAAAGATAGAAAATTTTATTTAAAATAGGAATTGCATTAATCCACTGCAAATCATTGATTAGTTTTTGTATACTACCACACAGTTTAACTTATAAGGAAAGATTTTAAGGAAAATTTAATCTTGTGTCCAAATATAACATTACTTTAAACATGAGGTCATCTAAACATCTGTCTCCAATATATCACTGGGGATTTAAATCAAAAGTCTGCTAAACATGTACAATCATTTTGAAAATAAATAACAGGACAAATTTTGTCTTGATTATGATTATCATGCATTTTAAAAGGAAACATTTATTCTAATAAGAAAAGTCTGAACTAATTTAAACTTTATTGACATTACATTAAAATAGTTTCATACAAAAGAGGTATATTTCATTTATTTTCTGTTTAACAATACTTATATTTTAACTTTCCAACATTATACACTGTTCCTTTATCTCCATGTATTTTTAACTGCAAAATATTCAAGGAAAATTTTCAAGACATAAAATGTTTCCACTCAGTAACTGAAAAACTAATAATATTCTTTCTTAACTTTTCTTCCTTTAGGGCAACTATGAATCCTCAAAAAGGACTAAAATAGGTCTATCCATTTAACTGACTCATGCTTTATCCATTAAAATAAAATGAATATGTCTAATTACAAAAGACAAGGCAAAAAGTTCCCTTCAAAACTTTACAACTAGCAGGAAAAAAAGGATTATTTTAGAGAGTTTAATTAAAACAAAGTCTATACCTTATTTTGTGTCTAGTAAGCATGATTATGTACTTTAATTCAGCAACAGGATTACTTTAAAAACCAGCTATTCAATAAATACTTCAGATGAATTAGCATTATAAATAAACCAAATGTTTAATCTTCAAAACAGTTTCTGCCAAAACTAAAATGAATGTTAGTACTTGAAAAGCTTGAGAAAGGCAAATTGTAGCATCACTGAATAATACATTCTTAGAAAAGCACTATAGCATTTCCTTAATGTAGCAGAAATCACTAGAAAAAATTCAGCCATGAGGGATGTAAAGGATATTAATGTCCGGGCTGATCATGCATCTAATAGGCTGTGACAAAATAGAACTGTAGAAGGTGGTAGGTATGGATTTTGGAACTCCCACAATTCTTTTCTTCTTCCTGCCTATGTCTCAGAAAAGTTGACAGCTTTCATCATGGTAATTTCAGGTAGTGTATTCTACTTTGGTGGACATGGGCTAAGAACTTTAAAATGCATTTGTGACACTGTGTGTGGAACTCCTTAAAGGCAAGAACTGTGTCCTACTCATCTTGGATGCCCATTGCCTACAGCTGCATCAGACACATACTTACAGCTTGACAATGCTGTGTAAATGCATGAATTAGCTAATGAAAGGAACACCTGACTAAAAACCAGGAATTTTGCCCTGGGTCAGCTGGAACCGCCTACTATTAACAATAAACTGCCTTAGCTTTCCTACCTATAAAACAACGCTAATTTTTGACCTGGACCCTCACTGAGGTATTATGAGAACTGAATGAGAACATATATACAAAACTATTCCCAGAACTAACAGTAGTAAACAAGTATAATTATTATGATGATTCTCAACAATCTATGTAGGTTAAAACTGTACACACAGAGAAACAGATACTGAATGTGATATAGAGTATTTATTAAAAACAAAGATTTTTTGAAGGCTAAAATTAAAATAATTTGTTTACCAAAATAATGTGATATGTCAAAATATAAACAAATTCACTTTAGAAATGCAGTTTAAAAACTGGGAGCTTAGAAATCCCTTGGGAAAATTTGTCTTGTATCATTTTGTTTAACTTTATAGGATGTTGAAAACTTTATAATTAATGTCTTCTGGATTACCCAGAAATTCAGGTTTTCTTATATAGTTAATACAAATGAGTTTATCCTGCATATTAGCCTTCTCATTCAAAAGGTTTAATACTATAATAGATGCCTAAAGATGTTGATTCAGCATAAGCAATATAAAGTTATAATTTTTCTGTTGCCAGTGGGTTTCTTCAAAATTTAAACAAACACAGATGTGGCCTAACTGGGAAGTATTTGAATTTATATTTATCTTTGTATTAAAATAGCACAGACTTATCTTTACAATCATTGCTGTTAATTACATTAAAAAACACTAAAGTATAAAAATAATTTTGCCTCACTATAGTTTCTATTTGTATAATTTTCTAACATTTGAACTTTAGGTCCCTACATATAAGTTTCCATTTTTTTCTTAGTAGATTTGCTCTAGAATGATGTTGCTGGTAAGTGGCTCCTTGAAAAATCACTTTATTTGGCTTTTCTGCATTCAGTTACTCAATTCATGCAATGTACTATGTGTCATTTTTTTCTAAATCATACTGACTTTTATTTTTCAAAATATCCATATTAGCAAGATTTTCAAACATTCATCTAAGTTCTTTAATATGACACAGTCCCGAATTTCAGGGACCATATTTCTCAATTTTAACTGCACACTGAAATCAGCTGAAAGCAATTTTTAAAATGCTAATAAGTCCTAGTCCCAACCCCCAAAGATGCTGATTTAGTCTATCTGGGTGTGTGGCCCTGGCATCAGGAGCTTTTAAGGTTACCCAGGTGATTCTAATGTGTAATCAAGGGCTGAGAATCACTGCTTTGGACGTTTACAGTCTTGTAGGGGAGATTACCAATAACAGCAACAAACACATGTATGGGGTGCTTCCTTGTGACAAGCAACGGGCTAAGCTCTTATATGCAATATCTCATTTAACTCACAACAAACTAATAAGAAAGATTCTGTTACTAATTCCTACTTTATGAATAAGGACATGTAGATTAAAAAGATTAAGAAGCTCTCCCAAGGTTCCACCACTGTTAATTGACTGAGAGAGAACTCAAAGACATCTCTCCTCAACTCCAAATCCAGAGAGGGAAGTACTATCATGGTAGAAACTAAGTCATAAACCCGATCTTTTAAAGGAGCAAGTCAGAGTACTAGTGAAAAGAAGTGACAGAAGAATTACTTTTGAGGACATAAAAATAGTAAAATTACCAAGATATTGGAAATGTCCATTTTTCTCCTTAGCCTGATTGTCATAATAAACTGCAAATGTTCTCAAAATTGTTGTATTGAAGGGAAAAATGAGGGGCGGGGGGGGGAACCACTCCCAGGCAGTGTCTTGATCTAGCTGCATACCTCTCAGTTGTCATGGACACAAAAAGGAACAATGAAATCATTATTTGACTATTATTTTTCAGTTGCTAGTCAGCATATGATTCCGTCTGTAAACTGCATCTCTGTACTCCCTACGGATCAGGGGAGCTGTCCCTCCTGGTAGTGACAGAATAACTACAAACAAAACAATCCTTCTCAGGGGAAAGCCATCTTTATCTGTCAGTATTAGTCAGTTGAGAAACAGAGCTGCAGGCAGCTGAAAAAACAGTTTGACTGTTTTAAGTTTACAGGTGGCTTTATAATGGAAAGTTTTACAAACTGAAATTCCTTTTTCAAGTTAAAAAAGTTTGGATATAAAGGGACAAAATTTGGCAGTATTTTAATGCAAAGCTTCTAACCAGCTTGCAAAGGCAGAATATCAAATTTTAGTGAAGCTTGGTGAACTAAGCCCTGGCCTTCTGGTAAATGGATTCAGTTAACAGTTAGTGTTATGGTGTTAGTCGCTCAGTCATGTCTGACTCTGCAACTCCATGGACTGTGGCCCACCAGGCTCTGCCGTCCATGGAATTCATCAGGCCAAATACAGGATTGGGTTGCCATTCCCTTCTCCAGGGGATCTTCCTAACCCAGGAATTGAACCTGGGTCTCCTGTATCGCAGGCAGATTCTTTACCATCTGAGCCACCAGAGAAGTCCTAAGTTAATTAACTGTTCACACCCTTTCTATGCCACACACTCCTCATGGTTAAAGTCAGATCAGACACATGTACCTGTCATAACAGGGCCTGGTATATATAAGACACTTGAGAGATGTTTTCTGAATAAATTCATGGACACTGGGGAGAACCAATTCCAAAAATATTCTTAAACAGCAGATTATATATACAGTGAATAATAATAATATTAGCGTGTAAATAAATGAACAGCTGCTTAAAGTCCGGCTAGAAAGTATTCTGATGTGTATGTTTATTTGCCTCTGTGTGTGTGTGTGTGTGTTTATGTGTTGTCTTTTGGGAGAGACAAAGTTGAAAAGCGAAGGTATTTGACTAAATAATTCCATAACCATTAGTATTAAGGATCAGAAACTAGGGGTTCTATGAAAGGCACCATCTATGCTTTCTCCATCATGTGTAGAAGCAAATGGGGTGGGTTTATTTTACAGGTGGCTCAAAACACTTTCCCTGCTTGGCTTATCATAAGTTAAATGTTTTCTGGGGCAAAGGCACAGTATGGAGACTATCCCATGGTACAAAGCACAGTTAATTAAACTTAGCCAGTAGAATAAAATTTTCCTAGAATAAAACCAGGGTTTTAAAAGTCAGATAAGGCCACTATTGATGAGAGTTAGAAAATACAGGGGGATTTGATGGGAAGCCCTAGACAGGCCCTGAGTGAGTACACTGAACCTTGAAGTTGAGGGACTATAAAAAAAACACAGAAACTAATGAGAAAAGAACCATTAATTACAAACTTGGACAATAATGTTTCCTGGGAAAATGACTAACAGAACCTAATTAACCTATAAATCAAAAGTTGGAAGTTGTCGATCTGGTGGTCTCTTTATCACTGATGGGATATGGAAATAACTACATTAAAGACAAGGTCTTTATTACTTGTCTTGATTAGTAATGCTTGACAAAATTTATTCCAAACATTACTATACAATTTTAAGATGCCAAAGTTTTTATGAATGATAAATATAATAACTACAAAAATATAAATGCCCTTCCCTTACAAAAAAGTAAGTCTTGGGATAAGGGAATAACCCAAGCTATTTGATAAAGAGACCACTGGATTATGAATTGAGAATAATCACTACTCCATGCCCATGGGGTCACAAAGAGTCAGATATGACTGAGCAACTGAACTGAACTGAACTGAAGGCCCACTATGGAATACTAGAAAAAAGACTTCCAGAAGCAACCTAATGACTCCACCTGGGGAATAAAAAGACCACTTCATTTGATGAAAAATAGGATTATGTTAATGATATCCAGGTTTGAGAACAAAATTCTATCCCCCCCAAATCAGTAGAGTTAAGCAAAATAAGATTAGGTTTCTAAAAGGTAAACAGAAAAATAGAGTTTACATTATAAATTGTAGAACAGAATTATAGTTAGCATATATTCATATAATGTGTCATTCACCTATGAAGATTTTCTAAAATGTTTAGAATACACCTAAATACTTCCATGTATTCCCTCTCCATTAATAATAACTACACTTACAGAGTGCTTACTTAGTGCTAGGTACATTTATAAGCACTTGACAGGGATCAGCCCATCTGCCCCTTCCATCAGCCTTATGAAGTAATGCAATGGCTCCGTATTTAATGGATGAAGCACAGACATGTTAAACTGCCTGCCCACAGTAACACATCTAGTGAGTATGTGAATTGGGATCTAATGCCAGGTGTAAAGCATCAGAATCCCCACAGGATACCACCTTCCAGTACCACCTCTACTCTCTCCATAAGGTAAAGTCCACTATACCTTACAACAGATGCCTCTTGATGGGGTGTCCTATTTTCTTCTTTTTGTTGACCTCCATTTGTACCTTCCATAGTGTACCCAAAAGTTTGCCATCTATGTAATCAATTTTGGAAAATGATGTGAATTCAAAACAAAGACCCAACAAAAGTGAAGCAGATTAATGTTTCCATATATATATATTTTTCCAAATATATATTTCATAAACACACACACACACACACACAAATGTGTTAAATAACTCTTTGGGACACCAGAGTATAAACTTAATAGACCAGAAGAGAAAATTAAGATTAGTTTGCTCCGACCCCACTGAACAAATCCCCTGTCATGTGACTCCATGCATCTCTCTGTGTCTACAAATCATGTGGGAGTAACTCACCAGTTCCTGAGGGAGTGTGGGACAAGTAGGAAGACGACTGACTGGAAAAAGCACAACCAACACAGCGGGCCTTGAGCTTAGAAAATAAACTAACTTCCAAAAAGTAAGTAACTCAACAGTCAGACAATCGACACTTGTTATAGCCACTCCTGGGAAACCAGGTATTGAGAAGAAACCGGTCTACATCTATGCACAGTCAAGATCCAGGAAGACACATATCCCACAATCAATGGGATTCACAGTTTCTAGGATTAAAGTCCCTCCAAGATTGACTCCTACTTAGAGCAATCAGGGCAGGAAAACTAAGCCTCCTTGGATTGCCTTTTTCTTCCTTTGCAGCTGTTAGGGATAAAATGGAACAGTGCGTCTTAGGTAGTGCATGCTTCCTGGCGTAATGTCTCACTGTGGTGGCAGCAGAGCAGCAGTGATTTTTCTCACCATCCATGACATGTATTGGGCCTGGCAGGAACTCAACCAACTCCTTCAGGTAGTTAAGTAGCAATATAAACTCTAGCATCTTGATGACACATTTAGAATTTTTCAAATTAACATTCAAAATTGAAAACCAAAATAAATGTGACATTCATTCATTCAGTCATCTATTCATTCAACAAATGTTCACTGAGTATCTATCCCTCACCAGATTTTATTTTAGGCCCTGGGGATACAGCAGGATACCAAACAGTCAAGATTCTTATCTTCAGGGAACTTATTGTTTCCTGAGAGAAATAAGAGCATGTTTTAATATGTCATTGTTCTACATCAAGTTTATCTAATGATTAATATTATAAATTCTTACACTTAAATAAAAAATAAATATGTCAATGTTACTTAGAGATCAATAAAATATAAAGGATATTTTCTTTTAATTTAATATATGGCTATCTTCCCAGCTATGTAATGTTAATAAAATGTATATTAAAAGTGTGATTTCCTCATGTTTATTCAAATGCAAGCATACATAAATTCATATAGACTGCACAAATCATAAGAAAAAAATGTAGACATTTTCCAATGCAGAAAAAGCTAATTTCCTAACAACCTATGCATACTAATGACCACAACAACACTTATTTTACTCCAACCTTGAAGCTTCCTGTACTACAGTTCTTTGGTTTGCACTTTCCCTTTGGTCCTCCCCTGCTATCCAACTACTCAAAATCCATTTATCCATCCATTTATCTATTTATTGCACAAATATGTCCAGAAACAATTGAAGTGAGAACCTCTAGAATCCACTTGCCCTTGTCCTTTAGGACCAGAATTTCTCAAAAGATGAAAAAGACCTAAGGTCTTCTTTTTTTTTTTGAGACTCTCAGTTTACTTTATTAAAAAGTAAAGAAATGGCAACTAACAGAGTTATTAAAATATAGCTGATCTTAAATGCTTAAATTTCACAGAGTAAAGCTTTTAAAAAACACAATCACAATGGCAAAAGCAATGACTTCATATCTAGCTTTATTTGAAAGGAATGCCAAAGGTTTACATTTACAAGGTCCTCTGTGAACTTGAAACTGCCTTCTCTTGCTGGCACATTTCTGTCTCATTGTTAAGAAGAGGCCACCTGGCTGTCTCCACTTATGACTGTCTCATTCTCACTCCCTACTGCGTATAGCCCTTGGACCTCAGAAGGGCACAGGATCCTGTATTTGGGCTTAAAAGTCTTAACTATCCTAGGGTTCAGGGCTCCTGACAGTGATATCTCACACCTATTACAGGTTTAAAAGAAGGACTTTTGTGGCTCACCTACAAATTTCATACCATTGTTCTAGAAGGAAATGTACCTTATTGCAAAAAATTAACTTAAAACTATAAATTTTTGGAATATGACCTACACATTTAGGGTATTACATGAAATTCTATATTTTCTCAAACATGGTAACTACATTTCTTCTTTTCTTCCCTATTTATATATTCTTCCCATATATGATAACTCTTTTTATTTTAACTTGCCCACAAAAAAACTTGCCATTCAAAAAAAAGAAAAAAAACTTGCCATCCATTTATAACTTATGGTAAATAATGGAAAATAACAGACCTCATTTTGAGTTTACAATATAAAATATTTCTGTATATAGCTACACACAGCAGCAAGTATGCAACTTATAATGATTAAATGTCAAATATGCCATTATAGAAAGCAAATCATAGTGTTCACATAGGATTATTATCATTTAGACACTTTGGAGAAAAAACATAAATAAGCTTATTTTCAGTGCTGTCCTGACAAACTATCACTCCTACAAGGAACATTCCCTCCACCACTGGGAAAACGAAAGATACCACGAAAAAATTCAAATCACTTGACTTCTAAACTAAAAGGTCTTTTTTTGTTGTTTTTTTGGCTGTGCTGAACATGCCATGCGGGGATCTTAATTCCCTGACCAGGGGTCAAACCCACACCCCCTGCGGTGGAAGGGCAGTGTCTTAACCACTGGACCACCAAGGAAGTCCCTAAAAGGTCTTTTCTTTACCTCTGCCACACTGAGGGCTACTTAGGCCACAAGAGGCACAAAACCAAAATAGATCTCAGCAGAATTGTACTGCTTTGTGGCAAACGCAATTTAAAGAAAAACAGATTTACTGAGTGGCTATGACATTCTAACCACTGTGCTGGGGCCAGAGATATAAAATCAGTAAGACTTGAGTGTGTGTGTCCCTGTGTGACATATACAGGGACCCATATATAGACCCCAGTGTCTCTGTGCGACCCTTTGGACTGTAGCCCATCAGGCTCCTCTGTCCATGAGATTTTTCAGGCAAGAGTCATGGAGTGTGTTGCCATTTCCACCTCCAGGGGATCTTCCCTACCCAGGGATCGAACTTGCATGTCTAGTGTCTCCTGAATTGCAGACAGATTGTTTATATGCAAGTGAGACTTGGTCTCTACCTAAAAGGTGCTTTGTAGGACTTCAAAAACAAGACATAGATCCAGTGTAATCTTTTAAATTAATCACACAAAAAACCTAAAGTAATTGTGAAAAGCATCTAGTAGTAGTGAAGTCGCTCAGTCGTGTCTGACTCTTTGCGACCCCATGGACTGTAGCCTACCAAGCTTCTCTGTCCATGGGATTTTCCAGGCAATAGTACTGGAGTGGATTGCCATTTCCTTCTCCAGGGGATCTTCCTGACCCAGGGATCGAACCCAGGTCTCCTGCATTGTAGATAGACGCTTTACCATCTGAGCCAGTAGGGTGAAACACAATACTATATAATATATAAACGTTTATACCAATGAAAACATTAAAAATACAGATACTACTGGATAATGACTATTTAAAAACCCAATGTTGAATGGAAAGATGATACATTTTAGACTACAGAATATATAAATCCAGCAAGGGTCACTAAATATCATTACCACTGCCCCTTCCCCTGCCCTTTTTATACTTAGGTGCCAGTATCTCTACTGTTCATTCCTTTCTTTCCCTTTGCTTCTCTCTTGGCCTTCTAATCTCCAGTATATGTGTGCTTGAAAGACTAGAAGGTATAGGCCAATGCAGATCTTCAGAAAACCATGAAGGAAACAAAAGTCTTATTTCTTGATGCAGCATCAGGCAAACATGAGACTATGTTTCCCTGTAAAAGAAAGTTGTTGACCTGACCCTACAATTTTTATATCATCACATTCCTACTTTCAACTTACAAGAATATAAAATAAATGTAATGAAAACTTGCTCAATCAAAAACAAAACAAAACAAAACTAGTCCTTAGTACTTCTTATATTAATTTACTTTAAATATTCACCTTCTTCATTATTTTCCTAAAATTTCATAGCTGTATACATTTCTCATTAAAAAATAATTTGAGTCATCATTTTAAAATAGCTTATAGGACATGGGAAAGTGATACTGCCATCTTGTGGTTAAAGATTCATTTACAGCAACAAGGACTTAACTGGTATTTCCCATTAACTCCACGACACATTATGTATTAATCTAAAGGAAAATAATTTACTGTTTGGAAGTTATCTTTAAGAAAAATATACTTTCCATACATCTCTCTCACTTTCTTATGTTAAATCCCACTAGGTTAAAGCATGAAATGGCATTTTGAGTGGCAGCCTCAGATAAATAAAAAGAACTGTGCATTTGGCCCTCTAGATCCTACTCACGGTAGCTGATCACTTACTTTCAGTGTAACACACATTCTAACCCTGAGAATTTAGACAGACAAAAACACGGAATCTAGGAGCACTGTTTTCACAAAGTAATCTCCAAGACCTACAAGCAACTAATATGACATTTATGCTAAGCTTATAAATAATTTTTTTTTATTTGACCTAGGACCCTAAATTCAAAACCACTACAGATAAACTCGGAGAAGGAAATGGCAACCCACTCCAGTACTCTTGCCTGGAAACTCCCATGGACGGAGGAGCCTGGTAGGCTGCAGTCCATGGGGTTGCTAAGGGTTGGACACGACTGAGCAAATTCACTTTCACTTTTCACTTTCATGCATTGGAGAAGGAAATGGCAACCCACTCCACAGTGTTCTTGACTGGAGAATCCCAGGGACGGGGGAGCCTGATGGGCTGCCGTCTATGGGGTCACACAGAGTTGGACACGACTGAAGCGACTTAGCAGCAGTAGCACAGATAAAATAAACAGTATAGCAATAAAAATACTTTCTTCCATCCCTCTTAATATATGGTAGTGGTGATTTAGTTGCTAAATTGTATCCAACTCTTGCAGTCTCATGGACTGTAGCCCACCAGGCTCTTCGGTATATGGGGTCCCCCAGGCAAGGATATAGGAATCTACTTAGATGTATAGCAACATATTTTTCCATATATAGCTAAGAATTATACTTAAATGGAAAAATTAATTCTAAAAGTACAGTCCTCTATATTTTTCAAGTATGTAGCCTTCTGTAATCTATGCAAGACACCTGTTGCAAGTGTTTTACAATGGTGGAATCTAATTAAAATCAGGACACTTCTACATCTAACTCTTGTCATCAGAAAGTTTTCCTTTTTTTTTTTTCTTTTTGAGCAAATCACCAAAATTATAGGAAGACAGCACCATCTATAGGTCTGCCCAGGTACAGAATGAAGTTATTAGATGTTACTGCCCACTGTGATACAGTAGCCAACCAAATGTACTACCCCAGAAGGAAGTTCCAAAATAACCCTGTTTATTCTTGACATTCTCCAAAGCATTTTACTCTATCTCTACAACCATCCTCCAGGATAATAATTGTAACAATTGCAACAACAGTCACAACAGTTCTTATTATTAATAAGAACTAAAACCAAAGTTCCCATAATTGCATTATTTTGATTTTGATAATTTGATGATTCATAAATAGGTAAGTTTTCAAGAAATATTAGGGCATTGGCACTTTCCTCTCCCTCTCACTCTTTCTCTCTCTCTCACACACACGCAAATACACACACACACACACACACTCACACAAAATGTAAAACTTAGTGGTAACAATTCTATTTTAGGTGTCACTGAATTCTATTGAAACACATATTTCATTATTCTTTCTCCAAAGTTACATCTTCTTACAACAGTCCATTCTAGTTTCTACAGACATTCAACTAAATTTACCAGTGTGTCTAACCTAAAGCTACCAGACTCATACAAAGGAAAAGGCTCAAGACAAATCAATGTTTTATGCAGCTTAAATATCCTCCTTCACAGATAAGCTTGTCCAGTCAGCTCTGGGGTCGCTCTCACTCCAGTGAGTCAGTCTAGAGCCTAAGGTGATTGTATAAGGGTTGAATAAATGATAACCTGAGCACCGAGGCTCAGATCATTCCTAATCATTGCTGGTAGGGACTGGCAGAAATGATGTAGCCCCAAAGATACTGAGCCCCCTGTGGGTAATATGGAAAATTTCAAACAAGTGCTGGGGCTGGCACTTAAAGATCTAGCAAAAATAAGAAATGGCCAGTTGCACCAAAGGTAGACTGTTTGTTCATCAATACTCAACCTACAGTTTTTAACCCAACCGGAAAAAAAGAGGCCTGATGAAGGTAGTACTCTGTATGGGGCCGATAACCTGATATCTCATTCTGTACATTACAAGGCAGGGTGGGATAGTGGGTAGGAGTATAAGCTCTGAAAGCAAAGAGAACAGAACTTGAGCCTATACTCTGTCACCGGTCTTGAGCAAGTTACTTAACTCTCTAAGCTTTATTTTCCTCGTCCTCAAGAAGTTACAGATTAATACTGATAATTTAAAGTAAGGATTTTAATTAAAGCACTGATATATTGAATACTATACACATAGTAGGCATTCAAGAGCATTGAAGATGTATCTTAGCATTTCTTGTTTGTCTTATTATAATTATTGACTAGATAATTATGTAGGATCCACCCAACCCAGCAAGTACCCAGAGAAGTTCATTTGCAACTTCTTAACAAACAGAACTAATGAGGAAAAACTAGACTCAAAATAAGGATGGACACAACTATATAACAAAGGAAAAATGGTATTTGAGGATCTAATATCAATTTCAAATTTTAGCCCTAAAATATTTTTAAATCATTAGAATCCACATGACTCTTGATTTCCACATTATTTTTACTGTATAATTTAGAAATTTAAGTCTTCAGGGCACAGAGAAGTTAGAAATACAGATCAGAGAGTTACCTGCACCTGGATAGTACAGAAGACAGAGAGCAAAGACACAGCAGAGTGGGAATGGGTAGAGAACTCAGAACTCTGCAGAATATAAATGTTTGAGGAAATAGAAAAAAGACAGCTGCTGCTGCTGCTAAGTCACTTCAGTCATGTCCAACTCTGTGACCCCATAGACGGCAGCCCACCAGACTCCCCCGTCCCCAGGATTCTCCAGGCAAGAACACCGGAGTGGGTTGCCATTTCCTTCTCCAGTGCATGAAAGTGAAAAGTGAAAGTGAAGTCGCTCAGTCCTGTCTGACTCTTAGCGACCCCATGGACTGTATAGCCCACCAGGCTCCTCCTTCCATGGGATTTTCCAGAGGAACCAGCAATTCTTTGTTGCTGGTACACAAGTCATCACAGTACACAAGTGATCATGTAGGGAGAAGAGGGTGAAAATCAATAGCAGAGGCAACTTTAAAGAGAAAAATTGGTTACAGATGTGAAATTCCACTAAGATTGGGTAAAATTAGGAATGAAAGCCAGTAGTTAACAGTTCCAGCAAAAAGGTAAATGCAGATATGCCAGTTACAGTGGGTAGTCAAACCTGTGTGAGGAACTTTTCACAAAAGTTGACAATGAAAGGAAGAAAAATACAGGACCATAGCTTGAATTTGAGAAACACAATATGACGAGAAAAATACAATCGATTGTTTGTTGTGACTTGAACTGTGTCCCCCACCTTCCCTGCCCCCTGCAAAAAGATACGTTCAAATCCTAACCCCTAGTACCTGAGAATGTGACCTTATTTGGAAATAGCATCTTTGCAAACATAATCAAGTTAAAATGAGGTCATAATGGAATGTAGTGGGCCACAATCCAATGAGTGATGTTCTTATAACAAGAGAGAAATTTGGATACAGACACTGAGGCAAATAGGGAGAAAGCGATGTGACAACAAAGAGCACAAGGATTGTGGGCAACTGCCAGAAGCTAGGTGAGAGGCAGATAACAGAGTCTCTCTCAGATTCCCTGCTTACACTTTGATTTCAGACTTCTAACCTCCAGAACCATGAGATCATGAATTGCTGGTGTCTTGTGCCACCCAGTTTGTGGTACATTGTTCAAACTGCTAGCAAACGAATAAACAAAAACTACTGATAACAATCAAAAGATACAGACCTACTAGAGTATCTGCTGTTGCTGTTGTTTAGTCTCTAAGTTCTGTCCAGCTCTTGGCAACCCCATGGACTGTAGCCCACCAGGCTCCTCTGTCCAAGGAATCTCCCAGGCAAGAATATTTATAAGGTGTATAAATCATGATCACATCAAAATAGGGAAATAACTGACACAAACATGGTAGTTTAAAAGCAAAAGAAAACTGGTGAGAAAAAAAAATAGTTAAAATCTGGAACGATTATAAAGCATCCTGTAGAAGTCCCTTAACCTGGTTTCACTCATTGCCATTTTAAGATACTGCACAATTAAGTCATAAAGGTGTTTGAAAATGATTGGTGCATCTCTTTTCAGTTTGGGGTCCTGAAACGAAAGATGATGCATAAATTTTTAAAAGTGATCACGGGGACTTCCCTGGTGGTGCAGAGGATAAGAATCTGGCACACGGGTTCCATGACTGGTCTGGGAAGATTCCACAAGCTGTGGAGCAACTAAGACCCTATGCTGCAACTACTGAGCCTGTGCTCCAGAGCCCTCGAGCCATGACCATTGAGCCCTTGAGCCACAACTAGAAGCCCTCCCACCTAGAGCCTGTGCTCAACAAGAGAAGCTATCACAGTAAGAAGCCCCAGAGAGTGCCTCTAGAGAGCAGCCAACTATAGAGTTGCAAACTAGAGAGTAGCCCCCATTTGCCATAACTAGATAAAGCCCATCCAAAGCAGTGAAGACCCAACACAGACAAAAATAAAATAAATAAAAATTAAAAGTGATCATGGGCCTCTCAGCCAAAAAAAAGGTGGCAGAGAGTGCAGACCTGAATGTTTTCACGTCATTTATCAAACGACTACTACAAAATAAAACATTGTTGAAAGAAAATATTGTCGCAATATCAGTTGTCTATTAGAATCCCAGAATACTTATCTTTCTTCAGAGTAGGACCCTAAGAATAATATTCTATGGCTTGGGCTTCTGATATCTATTCATTAATACAGTCAACAAACATTTCTGAGCACCTACTGTACTATACCTAAAACCCAGCTTCTCAATGGTCTGAGACGCTGTAGTCAAGAGAGTGGTGGGACACAGGCCCAGGGGGTAGGGAGGTGAGGAAGGCCTGGTTTAACAAGGCGTATCTAAAATGTGTAAAGTTGTTTTATGTTCTTATATCACTTGTGCCCACATACAATACTTATAGTTTTAAAACATGTTTCAGTGAAGGACAGTAAAATAAACCTTCTGAAATGTCCCATGTAATTCATATTTTATTAGCTCTTAAATTCATATTTTTGAGAACTAGATTTTCTCTGAGACAGACTATATTTCAATTAAAACATATCCTTTAAAGGTATTTCATAATTAATTTGAGCAATAGAGTTGCTTCCTCCTATGTGGTTGAAATAAGGGGAATTTTTCTCCCTAATTACCCAGATAATGGGTTCCAGCCTCCCTTTGATGTGTCATGAAGGTTCACCTGTTTCTCTACAACCTGCTATTTATTATCAAGCAAATGCAGTTTGCCAAATGCTGAATTTCCAAAGGTGCCATTTATCCAAATCACATGTGTATCCCCTTTGCACCCATGCTGAAAAAGAATTCTCCTTGATCAAAATTTTAACCTTGATTACCCCCCCAGTGCATCAGCCCTTTTATTACCAAGTCCAAATTAAAATCCGGAGAACTACTAGTATATACACTGCCTATTAAGGCATTTCTTTTAACTGTATTTTAACTGTTTGGGGTTAGGGTAAGAAAAAGTAGAAATCTTGTGAAAATGGAGATATGTAAGGTATATGAGATTAGGAGTTTTGAAAATAAGATTTGAAATTATTGTACCTTTTTGGGTTGAAAGCCTTGAACTCTCTCCCACCAATATAAAGTACATTTTACATATACTCTCAATAGTTTATCTCCCAGGAGCCTAAATATGAATGCCAGGTTTCTCTCCTCCAGAAAAAGTCTCTCATTTCATTTTCTCATTTGATCCCTTGAAAATGATTAATGAGATAAACTATACAAAGTAGTTGAACTGTGTTAAGTGCAAAACTGGAAAACTTATTTCCAAGATACTTTGACTAAACAATTTGACTCAAACATCTCCAGCACGATGAACAAAATAAAAACAGTGATTGAAGCTGTGGTAGGATGTTTGCTTACAAGATACAGGGGACTAGGATGATGCTGGAGAGGACGAAACAACAGCCTGGAAATTTGGGGAAATAAATCAGGGTTCTGCTGGCATGGTGATCATGTAAAAGACAGATGGAGGAGACTTAAGAATTCTTAAGAATTCTTCTTAAGAAGAATTCTGAGTGAGACCTGCAGAGGTCAAGGAATATGAGTGTCAGATTTGGGGAGGCAGGAGAAGGGTCCTAGTGATGCCACCATGAAGAAAATTCAATGTGGACAGGATCTAAGTGTGCCCTTTGCGGGGAGCCTGACAGGTCTGGGCAAGAGCAGGGTTTCTCAGGGGCCAAGGGACTTCATTAGAGACCTGAGAGAATTGTAAAGTTGAATGCCAGAGCCCTATCAGAACTTGGGTAAAATACCCATTTGAGGGGGCCTAAAAGGTACCCACATGACATGGGAAATAAAAACCCCATAAGCTTTGGAAACACATGGAAGTGCCCACATGGGTTACTAGGGAAAATGGGAAGGTCTGAGATGGAACCATGCTCCTCGCTTCAAAGAAGAGATAAAAGAGAAACCTCCCAGAGCCACACTGGGAGCAAACCATGGAATGATGTGGGCCCCAGGGGACTGGGCTCATCTCTGCTCTAGGATACACAGATTACGACTCAGACCACAGGCTAGATTTCAGCTCCCACTTGCTCAAGTGGACAGAGCCCTTTTTCAGTCTACAATCTGCCCTACTGCCCATAGAGGCCCTAAATGTAATGAGAATTTTCTTTTCACTAAATGATAATCTTGTGCCTGTACACATGGAATTATTTGGAGAGAGCAAGATATTATGAAGCAGCAGAAAGACTATAAGAATTGTATTTGTAGATAAAAGTTGTTTCAAGGGATGTAAACTAATAAAAGATAGATAATAAAGGATAGCAGACTTGATCTCTCCAACTTCTAAAAATATCTGCCAGTGAGAATAGTATTTTCCTAGTTCCTCTCTTATCCTATTCCTTTAGAAATGATTGCATGCTTGTGCAACCACAGGCAAGTGAATTATGCCCTCTGGGTATCAGTTTCTTCATTCTGAAGGTGTGGTGAGGATTTAAAATGTTGATACATGTAAAGCTTCGCATTGGGCATGGCCCTTGTATTTATTCCAGAAATGTTAGCTATTTTTATTACTTGCATCATTCACTGCTAATGAGAATGTTAAAACTGGATGTGGCTTCAAGGCCATCTGGGAGCATTTATGCAGAAAATGATTCTCAAGTCAGGCCTTGAAAATGGGCAGTTTCAGTCAGTTCAGTTCAATTCAGTTGCTCAGTCGTGTCCGACTCTTTGCGACCCCATGAATTGCAGCACGCCAGGCTTCCCTGTCCTTCACCAACTCCCGGAGTTCACCCAAACTCTCATCCATCGAGTTGGTGATGCCATCCAGCCATCTCATCTTCTGTCGTCCCCTCCTCCTCCCGCCCCCAATCCCTCCCAGCATCAGAGTCTTTTCCAATGAGTCAACTCTTCGCATGAGGTGGCCAAAGTATTGGAGTTTCAGCTTTAGGATTCCTAGGATTTTTAGGAAACCTGCCCGCAGTAGTAGATATAATGGTCATCTGAGTTAAATTCACCCATTCCAGTCCATTTTAGTTCGCTGATTCCTAGAATGTCGATGTTCACTCTTGCCATCTCCTGTCTGACCACTTCCAATTTGCCTTGATTCATGGACCTGACTTTCCAGGTTCGTATGCAATATTGCTCTTCACAGCATCGGACCTTGGTTCTATCACCAGTCACATCCACAACTGGGTATTGTTTTTGCTTTGGCTCCATCCCTTCATTCTTTCTGGAGTTATTTCTTCACTGATCTCCAGTAGCATACTGGGCACCTACCAACCTGGGGAGTTCCTCTTTCAGTATCCTATCGTTTTGCCTTTTCATACCGTTCATGGGGTTCTCAAGGCAAGAACACTGAAGTGGTTTGCCATTCCCTTCTCCAGTGGACCACATTGTGTCAGAGAGTTTCACAGAATTTCAATAGGTAGATAAAATTAGGGAAAGACATTCCAGGCATTGGGAATAAAGGTGCAAAGGTATAGGCAGCATTCAAGTATGGTGAACAGATCTACTGAGCAGAAACCAAATGGAACGTATGGCACAGGACAGGAAAATAAGACTGAAAGCTAAACTGGCAGCACACAAGGAGTACAGAACTTGTTCTTCTCTCTATGGTCAGCAATGAAAGCCAAGAAAGATTTAACTTGCAACCTACTTCAAACTGGCTCCAACTCTATGGAATCTCTTTTCTCAAGTCTTCTAAAGCAGTGCTTCTAAAACCTGAAAGAATAAACTAGAGACTTGAGGACTTTCCTAAAACTCAGCTTCTGATATGGTATGTCTGCAATAAGCTTAGCCCGAGGTCCTACATTTTTAACATGTTTCCAAGTACTACCAGGCGCCTCCGTCCTGCTCATCCATGGATTACACTTTGAATACTAATCCAATGGCCTCTTCTCCATCTCATCCTCAACCTCTCTTAAGTGTTAGCCTTGCTGATCTTCCTGAAGCTATCATCACTGGCTTATATCCACTCACCTCAATTTTAGGCTATTACTTGAAGCTGAGAAGGCAAGCTAGACGCCTACTCTGTGTATACTGTCTTGAGCACAGCTTTCATTGTGTAAAACAAAGTTGTCATTGGTAACAATATAATAGCTATAGCTACAAACTCAAGACAAGTCTTTAGATATGTATTATCCAAGCAATTACCAGTGCATCATTTGGTCTTTTAAATGCAAATATTATAAATATCTTTTAACAAAAGACACACATATATCATTACAAAAGACACCAATTGCCCATCTCAAGATGTGTTTCAACTTCTTTGGAAAATAATTTGCCCTGAGATTCTCACTCCTCCCAGTGGGGACTGGCTACAACTGATTGGTACAGAAGTGGGCCCTTGACCAATACTGGATTATTTTGCGTCTCACCCCAGCATCATACACTGGAATTGAAAAAAAGCAAGTCAGTCTCCTGTTTCCCTGGTGGCTGAGTAGTAAAGAAACCGCCTGCAATGCAGAAGACCCAGGAGACCCAGATTCAATCCCTGGGTAGGGAAGATCCCCTGGAGGAGAGCATGGCAACCCACTCCTGTATCCTTGCCTGGAGAATCCCATGGACAGAGGAGCCTGGCGGGCTACAGTCCATGGGGTTGCAAAGAGTTGGACACAACTGAAGCGACTGAGCATGCACAAATGCACGTATGAATCACTAGTCACAGGTTAGGATGTTCACCAATTAACTATATTTCCCTCCTGGGCCAGCTGAGTTTTATTTAATAAGGGTTGTGGACTCTGAATCAAGGAAATCAAGGACAGCTGACAGTCATGGGCATTGTGGAATTTGACCAAAATGGTGAGTAAACTGGTGCAAATTCATTGTCACTACCGGGAACAACTAAAAAGTAGAAAGTGGGAGCACTAACAATATAATGAATAGACATAGCATAATCACATATAAGAAATGAATGCCTCGACTGCCATATTAATGAAATGTCATCGTTAGAAAAGTGTAGATTGTAAGTGATACATCTGCTGGTGGTCCTCCTAGATGCAAGGAACTTGTGACAGGATGATAAATAGTCATAATTTGTAACAGTCCTTTATGCAAAGTTCAAATTTGTTTGAAAATAAAATTTGCTTGTCAAAGGTAGACATTAGACATTCAGTCATCTTAATATGATTTACTAGCATTACCATAATTTATTAAGGGATATTTACATTTATAAAAATGTTTTGGGACTGCCCTGGTGGTCCAGTGGCTAAGAATTGGTGCTCCCAACGCAAGGGGTGCAAGTCCCGTGCCTAGTGGTCCCGTGCCTGGTTAGGGAATTAGGTTTCTCTTGCTGCAACTAATGAACTCCCTTGCTACAAGAAAGATGAAAGATTCGCATGCAGCACCTAAGACCCAGAGCAGCTAAATAAATAAATAAGTACATTTTAAAAAATGTTTTATGGTGATGAGTGAATTACAGTAATTATTTTATACATTCATAATAATATGTATCACAATTTGTAAGATTAAATTTTCAATCAATTCATAATTTATATTTTAAAATCTTTAAAATACATTCACATAATGTAACTCGTGTGTAACTTTCTCTTAGCCACACTTAGTAATTACTTCCATGATTAGCTATAAGAGATTTCGTCCTAAAAGATTCTTCCCTATAGCATAACTCTCCATAAATTACTGTGAGCCTATTATATCAAAGGTGTTTATATGCATCAACATTTTCATTTAATTTTAATATGCTTATTAAGGCAGGAATAGCTGCAAGCAAGAAACAGGATGCAATAAGAAAACCTGTGGAGTCCCGAGGCACATACTTTAATGAGGGAGGTAGAAATATTTAAGATCTGAGTTAGCTGGGGTTAAAAAGAGGCTATAATGGATAGCACAACTAAGTCTAACGCAAACTGGAGCATTTCAAATACAAGAGCCAGCCAGGCTAAAAGACCTCTTCAAAGTGGCAGGCCTCGGGACTGCTGCCTACCTTGCTTTCCAGGCTAGGAACACAGAAAGCGGGGAACTCGAGAGCGGCCGGCGCGGGCGCCGCGGCTACTTGACCTGGGACACCCGGGGTCCGCCGCCTGATCCCGGCTTTCTTTACTCTCGCGCTCCGCGGGTTCGGGCTACTCAGGCTCTGAACCCGGAGGGCGGAAGGCAGAGGAAGAAGGCAAAACCTATGGTGGGGGAGACTTGTCGGAGAAAGGTTTTCGGAACACGCGAAAGGAAAGGCGACTAGCCCCCGGCCGGGCGGGGCGGCCTTACCAGCAGAGCCACCGGCCAGGATCTGCCGAGAAGCCTCGTTCACGAAGCCGACAGAGGGCTTGGCCGACATCTTCGCAAGACAGTGGACCACGGCGTGGGCTGAGATGCCGGGACGAGCTCGCCTGCCTCGATGCCGGCCTGCAGAGCCTCTCTGGAGCAAGAGGGCCGGGGCTGTGTTGCTTCTTGGGCTGAGTGGCTCCCTGGGGGGCGGCAGTCCGACTACTGCTCGGAGGCGGCGGGCGGTTTGGACCACAGATTAGCGGCGTGATCTCCGGCGTGTTGAGACCTGCCTGTGGCTCTCCTTCAGGGGCTCCCTCTCCCCACTCTTGTCTCCCTGGGCTCCGAGGAGGACCCAAGGACCCCGGGGTTGGGTTGGCCGACCTCAGCGGGTCGGTTTGGTCTAGATTGGCGCTCACGGGTTTCCCTATCGGGAGCCTTCTGCAGAGTTTGTCAAGCTGGACGCTCTACCTCTGATAAGGCAAGTAAAAAAAAGTGACTCTGGCCTAGAACTTCATCGGCAGGGCCCCGGCGACCCTTGTCCTCTGGAAAGCCAGAGCACAGTGCAGTTCTAAAGAAGTAACAGGTGACTGAATTCCTTGGAGTTAGTTGTCCTGAAACTGTAGACTGAAATTGACAGCAACTAAGTCAAAATAAATCCAATTTATGGTTATCTTACAATTGAGTTAATGTAGTACTTTTCTAAGAAGCGGTTTCGGCTTAAGGGAATTTATCTCGTACCTCATCAGCTTGAGTTTTATTTACTGAAAGACCAAAGGGGGGGAAAAAGGCCTTATTACAAATAAGTCGCTTCTATACCTAATATCCGTGAGCATCCATGTAATGTGTGTGTAAGAAAAGCAGATTCGTGTTCCAGTCCTGACCTACTAAATCACAATCTGTGGTATTGGGCTCAGAAAACTGTGTTTGAATAAGTTCTCCAATGATTATTATATATGCTAAAGTTGGTGAACCACTGACCTAAATAATCAAGGAACATTAAGGAACTCCCAGTATATTCTCTCTATAAAGCGATTAATTATTCATACTAGCCTTTTAGGACAGTTAGCAAAACAAAAATACTAGGATATATATACTATTTTTACACCACAAGTTGATGCTATGTAGGAGAGACCCGATTCTCAAATTTTAGTAAAATACCTGCCACACCCTTAACAGGCAGGAAATGATAGGCCTAAAAGGGAGGAGAAACTTTGGAACCCTTATTGTCATATTATTTATTTAACAAGGTATTCAGTACTAAATATATTCAGTTTGAACCATATAAAATTACTATTTTTGAAGGCCATTGAATATCAGTATATGTAACAAGGTTCAACTTAATATATATGATTTCCAATTAAATGTACAAAATACAGTAATCGGTTTTATATTTTGTGTTTAATTCTTAGGTTGAGCTATTAAAAGCTGATAATAATGACTGAGCAATTGAAGAGACTTATTACTTCTGTGGTCAGATGTGCAAAAACAAATTTTCTCATATTTGATTAAAATTATCAAGTTTGAATATGCTCACCAAGAAATAGTTTTCAGAAATATTTGCTATTTAGATATGGTAAAAGCTTTTAAGCAATGTTTCAATTTCTTACTAATTAAATATGAGGCCTTAAGTATAACATAGAATCACTTACTCATTCAGTAAATACTTTAGAACCTATTATATACTAAGCACTAAAATCAGAATTTCAGAGCTCAGAGAAAATATTTACCTCATTTTCCACTGAGGAAACTAAGTTTCCCAAGGTCACACCAGAAGTTATTGGTATAGCTGGATTCAGTTCCAGGATTCCTTTATCTAAGAGCCATGGGATTATAGATTTAAATGTTAATCACAGGCCAAATTACCTTTGGTCATACTGAAACCTAAAATAATTAAATGTTACCAAAATTAATTTTGTATATAAGTAGATAATTTTTTTCAATTAAAGAAATTTTTTTGATTATTACATACTATTAAACCCCAAAGCACACAGGGAAGCAAATCCTACCTTCATTCATTGAGAATTTTCTATGTGTCAGCATTATGCTCTGGCAATATTACAGTTAAAATCCCCCCTAGAGTATATAATCTAATGAAAGAGATCACACCATGTTGCAATGTAAGTAAATTTTTCCCTTCCCTAGATTATTTCAGGAAATACAGCAGTATTCCCAGGTCAAGATTTAAAGACAGCCTTTTGACATCATTCATCATTTCCATGAATATCTTTTTTCTTTTCATAAATATCTTAATCTATGAATATTTTGCCTTGAGGAAGTAGATGCAAGTTTGAGGTCTCACTCAGATCTCAATCTTTCAGGATCCCAAGGATTCAGTCATAAGACTCCCAGATTCTCTCTTTCCAAATACCCTTTTAGAAAATTGCTATCTCTTTTTAACCTCTCTGTATTAGAATAGATTTCTTTGAGTAAAAAAAGACCTGATATCACAGGTGGTCTAATCCTATACCTCTAGATGAGCTGAGAAGATAGGACCTGGGTATAAGAACATTCTGGAGTTTAGGAGTCAGCCAGTGGTAATCCACAGTCAACAAGTACCCACTATGCTCAGAGCTCTGATTATGGGGCATAGCTCTTACCTGCAGCCAAATTTGCCCATGGCCAGTATTGGAACCCTGGGAGGTTACCACTGGGAAAAGCAAAGTTTACTTGACCTACTATTTCAGATTGCCTAGACACAATCCATCACACTACTCTTTCTATTATTATTTTAAATAATGGTGTAATGTCCTGATATTACAGCAAAACTGCTAAAGTATCAAGCTTCTATTTTTTAATTATTGATTTATTTACTTGATCTTGGTTGATAAATTATGAATTTATCAGTTTGCCAAGTGACTAGAAACTAAACTTTTAGGAACCTTAAAATACTTACTGAAGGGACTTCCCTGATGGTCCAGTGATTAAGACTTTCAGTGGAGGGGGTAAGGGTTCCATCCCTGATCGGGGAGCCAGGATCCCGTACGCCTTGGGGCCAAAACATAAACAATATTGTGACAAATTCAATAAAGATTAAAAAAATAGATACTGAACTTAAGTATCTGACAATTTCTTCAATGTCTTTTTGGAATAAAGTTTTTGTATTGCGCCATAGGATCAGCTACTGTTCAAGGCCAAAATAATAGTGACTTAAATGAGACAGAAATTTATTTTGCCCTCAGATAATGACACAATTGTAAGCCAAAATAAAGCTCAGGCCTGCAGAGAGGAAGAAAAGTAAAAAGGGTAAAGAAAACCCTCCAAATTACATAAATCTCGTTGGTTAGAACTTGGCCACAAGGGCTATGCCTAAGTATGAGGGAGGTCGGGAAAGGTAGTATTTTGCTGGGTGACAATGTGTCTAGGGGAAAAAAAAAATTATATATATATATATATATATATATATATATATATATATACACATACCATTATGGGAGAAAGGGAAAAACATATTAAACAACTGGCAGTGTCAACCACAGTATGGGAAAAAGTTTAGGAACCAAGAGCTATACTTTAAAATTACAGTATTTCTCAGTTTGAAAAATTCTGTTTTCGTCAAGTCTAAAGTTTATCTTCATCAGTTTCTGACTAGAAAATGCAATATAATCCCATGGTATTCAATGTACTGTGACTGGAGCCACATTTACAAATACCGTTCCCTAAAGACACATAGATATTGTAGGCTAGAGACTCTTCTTTAGATGCCACAACACACTGTATATACACATAGACATACAAATGCAGAATTTGGCATGCATAGAGCCCATCCATGGAATAGGGTGGGAAGTTGGGAAGAATGTTCTGTGGATACCAGATTAAGAAATCTTGACTAGTAGGAGAGATTTCAACTCTTGAATGATTCAAAAGACCTATATTATTCTCAAGTATTCTTTTGCAGAAATATTAAAGAAATGCTGTGTGCAAATCGGGTCTGAGTATCACTGCTCTAAGTCCTCAGTGATTTATAGTTTACAGATATCAAAGCAACATGTTATTTAGGACCGATCCTAGGTTCTGATGCATTAGATTATTCTATCGCCTAACAGAGCAGTTCTAAGTTCCAAGGGACTTTAACTGGGCTGTATGAACAAAATAATTACTTGGGAAGCTTTTTTTCAATATATTGTTGTGATATGATAAGAACAACACTTAGAGGCCATTTATTTACAGAGTTCTGTTACTTAAGAGGTAACTGTGAATGTATAGTTAAGACCTATGAGCCATCAACATGCAGAAATCCTTTTACTTGCTCCTGGAAGCTTCCCAGGCCTTCACTTAGAACTAATTTTAGACCCAATTCTAGAAACATTGATAGGATGTACATCTAATATTTTGGTTCACAGCAAATTAGGAAAAAAATAAGAGAACAGACCAGAGGGAAATCAAGATTCTAGAAAAGTGAAGAGCAATCTGCAACCTTCAGGCCATAGTCAGCCTGCCTAGCAAATTGTAATAACTACAATATTCATGTAATACTTACTTATGCAAGGCACTAGGCTAAGATTTTTACAAACCACTATCATTCACACTATCCCTGTGCTTGGGCTTCTCATGGCAGTGACTTATCTTGTGGTGGAACACAAGCTCTAGGCACATGGGCTTGGTTGTTCTGCAGCATGTGGGGTCTTGTGGGACTAAGGATGAAATGAGTCCGCTGCATTGGCAGGCAGGTTCTTAAGCATTTGACCATGAGGGAAGTCCTGAAATATTCTCATCTTACAAATAAGGAGGATTACCAAGTGTCAGATATGACTGAGCGCAGCACACACACAGGGCTGTTTATAATGAATATAAATTTTAAAATAATTCCTAGAAAAGCTGTTGCTTACTCTCAGATACATTTTGGGCTTCCCTGGTAACTCAGATGGTAAAGAATCTGCCTGCAATGAAAGAGAGCTGGGTTCAATCCCTGGGTCTGGAAGATACTCTGGAGAAGGAAATGGCAACCCATTTCAGTATTCTTGCCTGGGAAATCCCATGGACAGAGGAGCCTGGCAGGGTTGCAAGGAGTCAGACATGACTGAGCGACTAACACTTTCACTTTCACAAATGAGGAAATTCTGGCACAGAATTTAAGTAACTTTTATCTGAATTCATTCTGAATACCTTAGATATTATTGGAACCTAAGTATACATATATATGCCTCTATATTCCTCCCCAAACTTATTATTTTCCATTTGAAAAAAAATTACAGCCATCCTAGTCCCAGAGGATGTGAAGTGGTATCACATAGTGGCTTTGATTTGCTTTTCTTCAATGACTGATGAAGTTGACCATCTTTTCATGTGATTATTGGCCATTTCTATGTCTTTAAAAAAAAAAGTCTATTAAAGCCCATTGCTCATTTTTTGGTTGGACTGTCTGTATTTTTGTTATTAAATTGTAAGAGTTCTTTGTACATTCTGAATATTAAGCTCTATTAGATATATGATTTGCAAATGTTTCTTCCATTTTTAATTTCTTGATAGTATCCTTTGATGCACAAGTTTTTAATCTTGACGAAGTCCAAGAGTTGAAGATAATCATTAAATGGTCTGGAATGCTTGTTGAAAATCAATTGGCCATAGATACTTGGGTTTCTTTCTGGATTCTCTATTCTTTCTACTGGTCAGTATGTCTCTCCTTATGCCCCAACCTCACTATTTAATTAATATTTTGAAAGCTTTGAAATCAGAACACATAAGTTCTCCCACTTTCTTTTTCTTTTCCTAAATTGCCTTGACTATTTGAGGCCCCTTGCAATTCCATATGAACCTGAGGATCAGCTTACTGACTTATGCAAGAAAGGCCACTGGAATTTTGATAGGGATTGCTTTGAATCTGCAGATGACTTTGCACAGAAGTGCTATTTTAACAATATTAAAATCTTATGATCTATGAATATGGGATGCCTTTCCATTTAACTATGTCTTTAGTTTCTTTCAACATTGCATTGTAGTCTTTAGTATGCACACTTTTCACTTCCTTGGTTAAATTTATTACTAGGTATTTTATTATTTTGGATGCTGTAGTAAGAGGATTTTTCAAAATTTCCTATTTGGATAATTCACTGCTGGTATATGGAAGCACCACTGATTTTTGTGTTTTGATCCTGTACCCTGCAACTCTGCTGAATTCATATATTAATTTTCTGGTGGATTTTTTTCCTACATAGAATCATGTCATTTGCAAACAGAAATAGTTTTATTTCTCTCCTAATTTGGAGAACTTTTATTTCTTTCTTACATCATTGTTCTCTCTAGGAATTCCAGTACAATGTTGAATAGCAGTGATGAAATTAGGTGTCCTTGTCTTGTTCCTGACATGAATATGTTACCTGTGAAATTTTCATAAGTGCTTTTTATCATGTTAAGGAAGTGTTCCTTCTATTCCTATTTTGCTGAGTGTTTTAACCTGAAATGAGGTGGAATTTTGTCAGGTGCTTTTTTTACATCTATTAAGATAATCATGTAGGTATTTTTCCTTTGTCATATTAATATGAAATGTACTATATGGATTGATTCTATCATGTCTTAATACCTTTTTATTCCTGGGATAAATTCTGTTTGTTCATGGTGCTTACTCCTTTAAATATGCTTTTGAATTTAGTTTGCTAGTATATTTGCATCATAAAGGATATTGGTCTGTACTTTTCTTGTGATATCTTTTTCTGGCTTTAGTATCAAGGAAATGTTGGTCTCATAGAATGTATTAGGAAGTATTTTCTCCTCTCTATTTTTGGAAAAAGTTTGAGTAGAATCATTGTTAATTCTTTAAATATTTGGTAGAATTCACCTGTGAAGCCATCTGGTCTTGAACTTGTTTTATTGGATTGATTTTAATTACTGATTCAATTTGTTTACTTATTATAGGTCTGTTGATATTTTCTATTCTAGAGTAAGTTTTGGTATTGTATATATTTTAAGGAAAGTGTTCACGTCATCTAAATTATTTAATTTGTTGGCATACAATTGTACGCCCATTATATTCTCTTAAAATTCTTTCAGTTTCTGTAAGGCCAATAGTAACTTTCATTTCTGATTTTATTACATCTGTTTTTTCTTAGTCAATGTAGCTAAGTTTTGATGTTTTCACTTTCATTTCTGATTTTAATAACATCTATCTTTTTCTTAGTCAATATAGCTAAAGTTTTGAAAATTTTAAAACATTTTCGAAGAACCAAACTTTTGATTTAGGCAGTTCTATTATTTTCCCTATTCCCTATTTCATTCACCTCTGCTATATTTCTTTCCTTCTGCTGGTTTTCTTTTCTCTCCTTTTTCTAATTTCCTAAGGTGTAAAATTAAGCTATTGATTTGCAGTGTTTTCTTTTTTAATATGGTCATCTACAGCTGTGAATGTCCTGAGCACTGCTTTTGTTGCATCCCATAACCATAGCATGTTGTGTTTTCATTTTTATGTTTCTCAAGTTATTGTTATGGGCTGAATTGTCTCCTCCAGAAAAGATGAATTGAAGCCCTAACTCCAAGTACCTCAGAATATGACCTCATTTGGAAATAGGGTATTTATAGAATAACCGAATTAAAATAAGCTCTTTAGGATGACCCTAGTACAATGTGTATTCTTATAAAAAGGGGAAATTTAGACACAGGAAGACATGCATAGAAGGAAGACTGTGTGAAGAGACAGACAATGCCACTTAATTACAGTTGTCTATAGTATGCTTTGAGTTCAGGAAGTGTGAGGCTTCTACCTTGTTCTTCTTTCTCAAGATTGCTTCAGAGGTTTCTGTGGTTTCATATGAATTTTAGATTTTTCCTATTTCTGTAAAAAATGCCATAGGATTTTAATAGGGATTGAACTGAATCTGTATATCACTTTGGGCAGTATGGACATTTGAACAATACTGTCTTCTAGTTCACAAGCATGAATGTCTTTCCATTTATTTGCATCTTCTTAATTTCTTTAAAAATGTCTTACAGTTTTCAGTATACAAGTTTTTCACCTCTTCAGCTAAGTTTATTGCTAATTATTTTATCCTTTTTCATGCTATACTAAGTGCAGTCATTTTCTTAATTTCCTTCTCACATTGGTCATTGTTAGTGTACAGAAATATAACTGATGTCTGTGCATTGATTTTTATATCCTGAAACTTTGCTGAAATTATTACCTGTAGTAATTTCATTGTGGAACCTTAGGATTTTCATCTAAAATAATATCATCTGCAGAAAGAGTTAATTTTACCTCTTTATTTCCAATTTGAATGCCTATATTAATTTTTTCTGCCTAATTGAACTGACTAGGAATCCCATATTATGTTGAATAGTAATGGTGACAGTGGGCTTCCTTGCTGTGTTCCTGACCTTAAGGGAAAAGCTTTTAGGTATTCACCATTGAAGATGATGTTTGCTGTAGGTTTTTATTATGTTGAGATGTGTGCATGCAAGTTCAGTCACATATGACTCCTTGCGACCCCATGGACTATATAGTTCTACAGGCAGAATTTTCTGTTCATGACATTTTCAAGGCAAGAATAGTGGAATGGTTGCCATTTCCTTCTCCAGGGGATCTCCCGACCAGGATCGAACCTATGTCTCCTGAGCCTCCTGCATTGGCAGACTGATTCTTTACCCCTGAGTCATTTGGGAAGCCCATTATGTTGAAATTACTTTTTCTATTCTTAGTTTGTTGTCTTTTTTAAATAATGAAAGAGTGTCAAGTTTTGTCAAATGCTTTCTCTGATTTCAGTTGAGATACTCATGTGATTTTTGTCTTTTGTTAATGTTGATTGATTTTGATATGTTGAATAGAGCCTTTGTTCCAGATAAAAATCCCACGTGGTCATGGTAAATAATCATTTTAATGTGCTGTTGGATTCAATTTGGGAGTATTCTGCTGAGGAGTTTTTCATCATTGTTCATCAGGGATGTTAGTCTGTTGTTTCCTCTTTTTATCTAGTTTTAGTATCAAAGTACTGCTGGCCTTATAGGATGAGTTTCCAAGTGTTCCTTCCTCTTTTATTCTTTGGAATTTTTAAGGAGGATTGGTGCTAATTCTTAAATGTTTAGTAGAATTCTCCAGTGAAGCCTTCTGGTCCAGAACTTTTCTTTGTCGAGGTTTGATTACTGCTTCAATCTCCTTACTTTAGATCTGTTCAGATTTTTTTATCTGCATAATTCAATCTTGGTAGGTTGTGTTTTTCTAGGAATTTATCAACTTCTTTTAGGTTATCCATTTTGTTGGCATATAACTGTTCATATTTGTCTCTTATGGTCATTTTTTAGAAAATAATGGCTTTAACTGCCATTTTAAGTATACCACAGGGGAAAGTGTGCTTTAATTAAATATACATACCAGTGATGCCGGCAAGGTTGAAAGTTACTCCTAATGTTGATAGCTATAAAAAGTAGTTTTACATGATAAGACAATGAGAAGGGAAAAAAAAAAAAAACAGTCCCTTTGAAACAAAAAAGTTCACAGTGGTTTGTATCCAACAGTATGCATTTTATGACAATAACATGTACAGACTGAGCACCCTAGAGCTCTTTATATCTTAAAGAAAATGAGCATTTACATTATTCAGGGGCTGTACTGAATTAAAAAACATCAGTTGTACACTCACCCCTTAGGGTACACTGTTCTAAGTGTACAGCTTTTACACCCTCATTAAAGTTGTTTACAAAAGGAACAGAAACAAAACAAAACATTTTTCCTTGGGAGTGGAGAGTCTTTCATTTGCTGTTATAACCAGCAAATACCATTCCTTAAGTAAAAAGTGGAAAAGGGGGGGGCCTCAAAACACTGTTTGAGCAAGCTGAACAATACACATTACAGTTTTAAAAAATGAAGCTTATATAGTGTATGTTAAAGTCCCAACTAAGCAGTGTCAACATGACATCAATTTCTTTGTTTGCTTTGTGATCATACCCCTTGGAGGTGTTATGGGTCTCGTGGCATTTGGCTTCTTTTTCTCTGCTGCTGCTGCTGCTGCTAAGTCGCTTCAGTCGTGTCTGACTCTGTGCGACCCCATAGACGGCAGCCCACCAGGCTCCCCCGTCCCTGGGATTATCCAGGCAAGAACACTGGAGTGGGTTGCCATTTCCTTCCCCGGTGCATGAAAGTGAAAAGTGAAAGTGAAGACGCTCAGTCCTGTCCAACTCTTAGCGACCCCACAGACCGCAGCCTACCAAGCTCCTCCATCCATGGGATTGTCCAGGCAAGAGTACTGGAGTGGGTTGCCATCTCTGCAGGCTTTAAAATCTGAAAAGAACACACCAGATGTGTTTTGTCCACACTCATCATGGTACCTGCATTGTCAAACTCTCTACCATAACTGGACATGGAAAACAGAGTAACCAACTGCCTCTTTGCAAAAACTTCATATCCATCTTCAACCACTTAATGGGCTTTACATATAAGATCCAAATTATGCCTATGGAGAAATTTTACATCCACTTCTGCATCAAATGTGGACACTTCTCTGTCATTTTCACCTCAGCTTAAGACATCTTCATCAGGGTCAGACTACAAAAGATCACAAAGAAGACCTTGATCTGGTACATCAGTTGGTCACATAATTTGCCAAATCTGTTCCATGGATTGAAGATTTGGTGATAAACCTCCATGACAGCAGAATATTTTCTCATCCACGATGGCTGCTATCAATAAACAGTTAAAGCAGGCTGTGAAAGTTTTCCATAGTTTAAAGTTATATCTTCTTTTACACTCATCATAAAATCCATAAATCCTATTGATGCTGGCACATTCATGGTTTCCTCTAAGAAAAAATTCCTCAGGATATTTGATTTTGTAAGCCAACAAGAGGCTGATAGTCTCCAATGACTGCTTTCCCCTATGCGCATAGTCCCCAATAAACAGGTAATTTGTTTTCTGGCAGGATTGCACCACTCTACTCAAAAAGTCGAAGCAAATTGTAGTATTGCCCATGGATATCACCACGTATCTTGAGTGGTGCTTCAAGTTCTAGCAGGATAAGACTGATTGAGAAAGCTCTCTTGGGACTTTAAGCACAGTCCTCTGATTTCATTCTCCTGTAGCTGGACATTCTTACTAGGCTTCAACTCTCTCACTTACAGCAGCAGTTAGATGCTACCGCCAATACTGAGTTTATTTATATCCACCTTCACCTTCCTGCCACTAACCTTCTCGCAGAGGCTCCACCGCAGCCACAGGTCAGGATTTACACCTCCTTTCCCACATCACAGGACTTCCCTGGTGGCTCAGATGGTAAAGCGTCTGTCTACAATGTGAGAGACCTGGTTTCAATACCTGGGTTGGGAGATTCCCTGGAGAAGGAAATGGCAACTTGCTTTAGTACTCTTGCCTTGAAAATCCATGGACAGAGGAGCTTGGGGCAGGCTACTATCCATAGGGTCGCAAAGAGTCAGGCACGACTGAGCGACTTCACTTTCACTTTCCCACATCACAAGCATAGAGATGGTGGTGGCAGCGGTTGCAGAAGCTGCAGCGGGTCCTCCCTCAACCACCCCTCTCCCTGCTTCCTCCTTTTCTCCCCACTGGAACCATGAGCTCTTGTGGTCATTTTTAATTCTGTCACATCAGTGGCAATGTCTTCTATTTCATTTCTAATTTTAGTTATGAGTCCTCTTTTTTTTCTTTCTGAGTTTAGGCAAAGGCTTATCAATTTTGTTGATCTTTTTAAGAATATCAACTTTGGATTCATTGATTTTTTAAAAGCTGTCTTTCTAGTCTATTTCATTTATCTTTGTTCTAATCTTTATTATTTCTTTTCTTTTTTGAACTTTGGACATAGTTTGGCTCCATTTTCCTAGTTCCCTGAGGTCTAAAGTTAGGTTGTCAACTTGGGGTTTTTTGTTTTTTTCTTTTAATGCAAGCATTCGATCCCTGGGTCAGGGAGATACCCTGGAGAAGGAAATGGTAACCCACTCCAGTATTCTTGCCTGGAGAATCCCATGGACGGAGAAGCCCTGTAGGCTCCAGTCCATGAAGGTGGCAAAGAGTCAGACACGACTGAGTGACTTCACTTTCACTTTCACTACTATAAACTTCCCAGTTAGTACTCCATTTGCAGCATCCCATATGGAAAAAGCAAGAGAGTTCCAGAAAAACATCTATTTCTGCTTTATTGACTATGCCAAAGCCTTTGACTGTGTGGATCACAATCAACTGTGCAAAATTCTGAAAGAGATGGGAATACCAGACCACCTAACCTGCCTCTTGAGAAATCTTTATGCAGGTCAGGAAGCAACAGTTAGAACTGGACATGGAACAACAGACTGGTTCCAAATAAGAAAAGGAGTACGTCAAGGGTGTATATTGTCACCCTGCTTATTCAACTTATATGCAGAGTACATCATGAGAAACGCTGGGCTGGAAGAAGCACAAGCTGGAATAAAGATTGCCGGGAGAAATATCAATAACCTCAGATATGCAGATGACACCACCCTTATGGCAGAAAGTGAAGAGGAACTAAAAAGCCTCTTGATGAAAGTGAAAGAGGAGAATGAAACAGTTGGCTTAAAGCTCAACATTCAGAAAATGAAGATCATGGCATCCGGTCCCATCACTTCATGGGAAATAGATGGGGAAACAGTGGAAACAGTGTCAGACTTTATTTTTGGGGGCTCCAAAATCACTGCAGATGGTGACTGCAGCCATGAAATTAAAAGACACTTACTTCTTGGAAGGAAAGTTTTGACCAACCTAGATAGTATATTCAAAAGCAGAGACATTACTTTGCCAACTAAGGTCCGTCTAGTCAAGGCTATGGTTTTTCCTGTGGTCATGTATGGATGTGAGAGTTGGACTGTGAAGAAGGCTGAGTGCTGAAGAATTGATGCTTTTGAACTGTGGTGTTGGAGAAGACTCTTGAGAGTCCCTTGGACTGCAAGGAGATCCAACCAGTCCATTCTGAAGGAGATCAGCCCTGGGTGTTCTTTGGAAGGAATGATGCTAAAGCTGAAGCTCCAGTACTTTGGCCATGTCATGTGAAGAATTGACTCATTGGAAAAGACTCTGATGCTGGGAGGGATTGGGGGCAGGAGGAGAAGGGGGACGACCGAGGATGAGATGGCTGGATGGCATCACTAACTCGATGGATGTGAGTCTGAGTGAACTCCGGGAGATGGTGATGAACAGGGAGGCCTGGCATGCTGCGATTCATGGGGTCGCAAAGAGTCGAACACAACTGAGCAACTGAACTGAACTCAATCCTTTCAGTCAAGTCTGACTCCAGAACTGTAGCCTGCCAGGCTACTCTGTCCATGGGATTTTTTTACTTAATAGTAGTTAATAATTCGGAGATTTTCCTATTTTCTTTGTTGTTGATTTCTAGCTTCATTTGTGATTGGAGAAGGTACTTTATTTCAAACTTCTTAAATTTATTAAGACTTGTTTTCTGGCCTAACATATCTTGAAAATGGAACATTTCCGACTCTTTGTGACTCCATGGACTATAGCCTGCCAGGTTCCCTTGTCCATGATATTTTCCAGGCAGGAAGATGGAGTAGGTTGCCATTTCCTTCTCCAGGAGATCTTACTGGACCAGGGATTGAATCATCTGCATTAACAGGCAAATTCTTTACCACTGAGCCACCAGGGAAGCCCCATTGTTGGATATAATGTTGTTCACATGTCTGCTGCTGCTAAGTTGCTTCAGTCGTGTCCACCTTTGTGCGACCCCATAAATGGCAGCCCACCAGGCTCCCCTGTTTCTGGGATTCTCCAGGCAAGAACATTGGAGTGGGTTGCCATTTCCTTCTCCAATGCATGAAGGTGAAAAGTGAAAGTGAAGTCGCTCAGTCGTGTCTGACTCTTAGCGACTCCATGGACTGCAGCCCACCAGGCTCCTCCTTCCATGGGACTTTCCAGGCAAGAGTACTGGAGTGGGGTGCCATTGCCTTCTCTGTCATATGTCTGCTAGGTTGGTCTATAGTGTTGTTCAAGTTTTCTGTTTCCTTATTTGATTTGCTGTTTTGCTGTCCTACCTGTAGTTGAAAGTTGGCCATTAAAGTCTCCTATTACTATATTGCAATCTATTTCTCCCTTCAGTTCTGTCAATGTTTGCTGCATATATTAAGGCATTCTAATGTTAGGTAATGCCAAAGAATGTTAAAACTACTGCACAGTTGCACTCATCTCACACACTAGCAAAGTAATGCTCAAAATTCTTCAAGCCAGGCTTCTGCAGTATGTGAACTGTGAAATTCCAGTTGTTCAAGCTGGATTTAGAAAGGGCAGAGGAACCGGAGATCAAATTGCCAACATCCGCAGGAACTCTCTTGCTTTTTCGATGATCTTGTTGGTGAATTGACACTTTTATTATTATTTATTATTATATAATGTCCATCTTTGTCTCTTGTGACAGTTTCTGTCTTAAAGCTATTTTATTGGACAGAAGTTGGCCATTGCTGCTCTCTGCAAGTTCTGATTGTATGCAGTATCTTTTCTCTTCCTTTCACTTTTAATGTTTTCTTAGCTCTAAAGGGAGTCTCTTGTAGGCAACATATAGTTGACCTTGTTTCCTCATCCATTTAGCCAATCTACATATTTGAATATACATTCACATTTAAAGTAATTGTTAAAAAAAATAATTACTGACAGGATAAGATTTACTATTGCCATTTCCTTAGCTGCTTTTTGTATGCTGTGTAGTTTTTCTTCCTATTCTTTTCTTTATTGTTGTCATTTTAAAATTTTAAATCAATGGATATTTTATAGTAAACTGTTTTGATTCCTTTCTCCTTTCCCATTATGCATATGCATATACAGAATATATTTTCCTTTGGTTACATCTGTCCTACCCTTTATGTTGATCCAGATTTGTAGTTTTCATGCTTTTGTGTTTAAAATTTTATACATGTAAAAGCGATTCATGCATATGATTACAAATACTGTAGAATTCTATATTTGTCTATAAATTTACCTTTACCAGTTCAGTTCAGTTCAGTTGCTCAGTCGTGTCCGACTCTTTGCAACCCCATGTATCGCAGCACACCAGGCCTCCCTGTCCATCACCATCTCCCAGAGTTCACTCAGACTCACGTCCATCGAGTTAGTGATGCCATCCAGCCATCTCATCCTCGGTCGTCCCCTTCTCCTCCTGCCCCCAATCCCTCCCAGCATCAGAGTCTTTTCCAATGAGTCAACTCTTCCCATGAGGTGGCCAAAGTACTGGAGCTTCAGCTTTAGCATCATTCCTTCCAAAGAACACCCAGGACTGATCTCCTTCAGAATGGACTGGTTGGATCTCCTTGCAGTCCAAAGGACTCTTAAGAGTCTTCTCCAACACTACAGTTCAAAAGCATCAATTCTTCAGCACTCAGCCTTCTTCACAGTCCAACTCTCACATCCATACATGACCACAGGAAAAACCATAGCCTTGACTAGACGGACCTTAGTTGGCAAAGTAATGTCTCTGCTTTTGAATATACTATCTAGGTTGGTCATAAATTTTCTTCCAAGAAGTAAGCGTCTTTTAATTTCATGGCTGCAGTCACCATCTGCAGTGATTTTGGAGCCCCCCAAAATAAAGTCTGACACTGTTTCCACTGTTTCCCCATCTATTTCCCATGAAGTGATGGGACCGGATGCCATGATCTTCATTTTCTGAATGTTGAGCTTTAAGCCAACTGTTTCATTCTCCTCTTTCACTTTCATCAAGAGGCTTTTTCGCCCCTCTTCACTTTCTGCCATAAGGGTGGTGTCATCTGCATATCTGAGGTTATTGATATTTCTCCCAGCAATCTTGATTCCAGCTTGTGTTTCTTCCAGTCCAGCGTTTCTCATTATGTACTCTGCATATAAGTTGAATAAGCAGGGTGACAATATACAGCCTTGATGTACTCCTTTTCCTATTTGGAACCAGTCTGTTGTTCCATGTCCAGTTCTAACTGTTGCTTCCTGACCTGCATACAGATTTCTCAAGAGGCAAGTTAGGTGGTCTGGTATTCCCATCTCTTTCAGAATTTTCCACAGTTTATTACCTTTACCAGGGAGCTTTATTTTTTTTTTATGGCTTTGTATTGCTGTTTACCATTCTTTCATTTAAACTTAAAGAGTTCCCTTCAGCATTTTTTGTAGGGCAGGAGTAATGGTGATGAAAGCCTATAGATTTACTTTATCTGGAAAAACTTTTTTCTTCTTTGTTATTGAAACAGATTTTTGCAGAGTATAGTATTCTTGATTGGCTATTTTTTTCATTTGGCACTGTGAATACATCATCCCACTCCCTTCTAACCTGAAAAGTTTCAGCAGAGACATGTGCTTATAAGCTCATAAAAAGCTCCTTTGTACATGACAAATTGTTTTTTCTCATTTTCAAGATTCACTTTTTGTCTCAGATTTTTGATAGTTTGTGTGTCTCAGTACAGGTCATCAGAGTTTTTATCTCATCAGAGTTTTTGAGCCTCCTGAATTTTATGTCAGTTTCTCTCCTCAGATTTGGTGAGTTTACAGTCATTATTTCTTCAAATAGGCTCTCTGCCTTCTTTTTCTTTTCCTTCTGGGACACTCATTATGCTTATGTTGTTTCACATGATGGTGTTCCATAAGTCCCTTAGCCTCTCGTAATTTTTCCTCATTCTTTTTTCTTCTTGCTCCTCTGCCTGAGTGATTTGGAAAGTTCTGTGTTCAATTTCATTGATTCTTTCTTCTTTCTGGTCAAGAATTCAATTTCAGAATACCTGTTTAGATCTTCTTCATGGTTTATCTTTGTTAATGTTGTTTGTTAACATTATGTTTTCCTGACTACATTAGTTATCTATCTGTGCTGTCTTAATTCACTGAGCATCCATATGATGGTTATTTTGAATTTTTTGGTAATTCGTATATTTCTATTTCATTAGGGTAGGTATCAAATTTAATTTGCTCCTTTCAGTGGGTAATGTTTCCCTATTCTTTGTATGTCCTGTCATCTTCTGTTGGGACTTTAGCATTTGACAAATCAGCCAGCTCTCCCAGTTTTTGTGGACTGGCTTCATACAGGGAGAACTTTCTATAATCAATCCAGCTACAGATCCTAGAGACATCTTAAGCCTTACACGCACTTTGGGCTTGTGTGTGTAATCTAATAATTGAAGGGGTTTGCCAATTTCTATTGAGACTCTCCTTTTGGATCTTTCTGCCTTACTGTGGCCTCTGTGATGCAGTAGTAAGCTGTGGTACTTGTCTCCCATCTAACTTCTGCCTGTAGTATAGTGGACTCTGGGGCACACTGATTGCTTTTGTTTGTAGCAGCCCCAAACTGGCTACCCGTTCCTGTCAGTTTTTAGATTCAAGGAAGATAGAAACCAGTCCCCCAGGCACCTTCTTGAAAATTCAAATCACTGAATATATGTTCTCCTTTTTCTTCTCAGTGAGAAGATGGGAGTTGAGAGTTTCCTCCCAATCATGTTTTATTGGGGGTGAATCACTTGCAAGTGAGTGCCTTAAGATTTCTTACTGGGTACTGATGCAGTTGGTTTCACATTAACCTGGGGTGCAGGACCCACTTAACTGGTTTCTGGATTTCTCACAAAGGCAATTGGCCCATGTATTATTGTTAAATTTGTGTCTCCGTGGGAGAAGGAGAGTCTGGGATTGCCTATTCTGCCATCTTCTTAATGTCACTCCTGATTTGAATCTTTTTCAATGAATTTGTATTTATGATATAAATTATGACCTGTCTTGGAATATCTTCTGCATCCCTGAAAACAATGTGTATCCTGTTGTTAACAGCTATTCTATAAAAGTCAGTTAGGTAAGTTGGTTAATACTGTTGTGGTTGATTGTGTTGTTCAAGCCTTATATACCCTTCCTGATTTACTTTCTGCTTGCTCTATCAATTTTTGAGATGAGTGTGAAATCTGATTATAATTTTATATTAATTATGGATTTCTCTCTGAAGTGCTAACACATTTTATGTATTCTGAAGTTCTTTTATTAGGTACATAAGAAAGTGAATGTTGTTTAATCACTAAGTTGTGTCTGAATCTTTGCAACCCCATGGACTGTAACCCACCAAGCTCCTCTGTCCATGGGATTTTCCAGGCAAGGATACTGGAATGGGTTGCCATTTCCTTTTCCGGGGGATCTTCCCCACCCAAGGATTGAACCCAAGTCTCCTGTATTGGCAGGCAGATTCTTAACCCCTGAGCCACCAACAAAACCCTAAGAAAGGGCTTGGTAGAAGATAAAGACACTGAGATCAGGAGAGGATTAAGCTCAAAATGCAAATTAAAACAAGATACCCTTTATAATAAAAACCTATCTATCTATCTAACCTTGTAGTTTCTATATCTCTGGAGAACACTAATAAAAAAGATATTTTAAGTTACATGTGTGCATGGATTTTATTCACTATTTTATTTCTAGAACTGACTGGTGTGGCTAGCACATTGTGGGAAATATATTTGTGAACTTAAAAGTATTCATGATCTGACATTCTTCTGCTCTCTGTAATGAAAATGAGGTTCATTTTCTTCACTTCTCTCATACTTATCCAACTTATAAGAGGGATAAGGACATATTGGCTTTGATAATTAGCTTGAGGAAAAAAGATCTAATTGGGGCCTTTCATTTCTTGTAGACTGGCAACCGTTAGCAGGATTGAGAATGAAGAAGTGTACATGTAAGTGATGATGGTGGTGAAAGGGGTTAGGAGAAAATTAGTTATTGTGGCATGTAAAGTTCAAGAAAAGAACACTACTTACTCCTGGTAAGTGGGAAAAAGGACAAAGGAGAAAAGGCATAATGTTTGAACTCACTGAATAAAAACAACGGAAGAAAAAACAAGTTACTAAAAGGAAAGAAAACATGGATTTTCTTCTTACCGAAGAGGTTTTTCACATGAAGTTAATGAACTTTAAAAAACCGGGGTTAATGCCAGCAAATTTAGAAAACTCAGCAGTGGCCACAGGGCCGGAAAAGGTCAGTTGTCATTCCAATCCCAAAGAAAGGCAATGCCAAAGAATGCTCAAACTACCACACAATTGCACTCATCTCACATCAAGTAAAATAATGCTCGAAATTCTCCAAGCCAGGCTTCAGCAATATGTGAACCGTGAACTTCCAGATGTTCAAGCTGGTTTTAGAAAAGGTAGAGGAACCAGAGATCAGATTGCCAACATCTGCTAGATCATCGAAAAAGCAAGAGAGTTCCAGAAAAACATATATTTCTGCTTTATTGACTATGCCAAAGTCTTTGACTGTGTGCATGTGGATCACAATAAACTGTGGAAAATTCTGAAAGAGATGAGAATTCCAGACCACCTAACCTGCCTCTTGAGAAACCTATATGCAGGTCAGGAAGCAACAGTTAGAACTGAACATGGAACAACAGACTGGTTCCAAATAGGAAAAGGAGTACGTCAAGGCTGTATGTTGTCACCCTGCTTATTTAACTTATATGCAGAGTACATGATGAGAAACGCTGGGCTGGAAGAAGCACAAGCTGGAATCAAGATTGCCGGGAGAAATATCAACCTCAGATATGCAGATGACACCACCCTTATGGCAGAAAGTGAAGAGGAACCAAAAAGCCTCTTGATGAAAGTGAAAGAGGAGAGTGAAAAAGTTGGCTTAAAACTCAACATTCAGAAAACGAAGATCATGGCATCTGGTCCCATCACTTCGTGGGAAATAGATGGGGAAACAGTGGAAACAGTGTCAGACTTTATTTTGGGGGGCTCCAAAATCACTGCAGATGGTGACTGCAGCCATGAAATTAAAAGACGCTTACTCCTTGGAAGGAAAGTTATGACCAACCTAGATAGCATAATAAAAAGCAGAGACATTACTTTGCCAACAAAGGTCCGTCTAGTCAAGGCTATGGTTTTTCCAGTGGTCATGTATGGATGTGAGAGTAGGACTGTGAAGAAGGCTGAGTACCGAAGAATTGATGCTTTTGAACTGTGGTGTTGGAGAAGACTCTTGAGAGTCCCTTGGACTGCAAGGAGATCCAACCAGTCCATTCTAAAGGAGATCAGTCCTGGGTGTTCTTTGGAAGGAATGATGCTAAAGTTGAAACTCCAGTACTTTGGCCACGTCATGTGAAGAACTGACTCATTGGAAAAGACTCTGATGCTGGGAGGGACTGGGGGCAGGAGAAGGGGACGAGCGAGGATGAGATGGCTGGATGGCATCACCAACTCGATGGACGTGAGTTTGAGTGAACTCCAGGGGTTGGTGATGGACAGGGAGGCCTGGCGTGCTGCAATTCATGGGGCTGCAAAGAGTCGTACACGACTGAGCGACTGAACTGAACTGAACTGAATGTACCCTTAGCCAAAGAAAAATAGTATAATCACATTGTTTCTATTTAACTTATAAATTCATTATTTGGTTTGACTTTTCTCAGTGTTGTGATAACTATCCTCTCTTATTTCTTGCTACTCTAGCTAGGAAAAGCAACTCTCCCTCCTTTTTTTTTTTTTAATAACATAAATTTGAGTTGCCCTTAAAGCTGTTCACAAGTCAAACCGTTTTTCCTGATTAGGGTGCTCTTCCCATCTGCTCGGACCCGTTCTCCTTTTTGCCTCCTATATCTTTTTGGTACTTTTTGTCCATAAGTATCTGATTCAGACCTTGACTGAAGTAAAGAAAAATGGATTTCAAAGCTGAATCTATAAAAAAAGAAAATTTCTTCAGAGCCCTGTGCATTCATTACAATATAATAACCAAGAGCTTGTGTTACAACTGTGCTCCAACTAATTTACATTGGTTTTTTCATTCCCCCCCTCCTCTTTTTTACTAAAGTGTAAGTTCCTTTCATTAACTTTAACGCCTAACTTAAGAGACCGTCAAGACTTTACATTATACATATTCTTCGGGGATATTTAAGAAACCATCACTATTGCTTATTATCCAAACCCAGAAGAGTACCTGGCCCATGGTATGTCCTCAATAACTATGTGGCATCTGAAGGACTTAACGTGACATTTATAAAAGCAACACTTATCTGTGGTACAAGAAAACCACATTTGAATTACTATCAGCTATAATTCTTTCTTGTTTCAACACAGAGGTACGCGAATTGAGGACTTAATTTTTTAATTCTGGAAAGTTCAACCTTTTGTCTTAAAGAATCCATATATTGAACGTTAAGCATCCGTATCTTTTTCTTAAGTACCTCCTAGTTTTAGTCTGAAGCGTTCTTTGTCTGAGGGGTGGGTACTGCTTTTTGCTGGACCAACTGGGGTCCGACTGCGGCCTTTTTCATTCAACCATTCTTTCCCAACACGTCCCTCTTCTCTCCCTGGGGTCCCATCCCCACTCTCCCTCTCACCTCAAGACAAAAACAGAACCGGAAACCCCATTTCCGCCAGTTTCTGTGGAAACTCCACAACGCTCAAGTTGAGGCCACCCTCCAGCGAAGACTTCCTAAGCTTGTTCTGTTGCCCAGGGGCCCCGCCCCACGGCCCTAGTGGCGCGAAATGCGCATGCCCGGTGCGCGCCGCCTGCCCCCGCCCGGCGTCTGCCCCGCCCCTGCTCGCCGTGGATCCTCGCGCGCCGCGCGCGTCTGGCCCCCGTCCTCCGTCGCGCCCCGCGGGAGCATTCACGAGCGCGCGCACCTCCTCGCGCAGAGGAACCCGGGGCAGGGAGGCTCCGAGCGAGCTGCGATTGGCTGACGTGGAGGCTGCGCGTCTGGCCTGAGAAACTCTGGGCGAGAGCGCAGTCTGCTCCCGGGGCTGTGCTGGGCGCATCTCAGGTAAACGGGTAGGGTGGGAGGTTTGGGCTATCCGAGAAAAGGAGGGGTGGGTTGAGACCAGCCCTGGAATTTCTGGCCGCAGCCTCCTTGGAGAAGGGGAAGGGGCCGCGCAGGAGCTGCACCGGGTGAATGCTGGCCCCGTGCGGCCGGGAATGATGGGGCTCCCTCGAAGGTCAGCGTTGTGTGGTCCTCCGATCTACTTTCTCGGCAGGATTTCGGCATCTTCCCCTGTTTCTTATTACAAGAATGCTGCAGCTGAGTTTTTATTCGAGGTTTTTTGTTGTTGGTGGTGGTGGTGGTTTGCTTTTCCCTTAAGAGGCAGTGAGTTGGAGGTCCTGGCTCAACCTAGGATTGACTCCGTGCCCTTGAGAGTCACTCACTGGTTTGTATTTCAGTTCTCACACTTTAACTTTCGGCAAAGAATACAGTGATTCCTCAGGTAGGCGGAGTCATGCTGTAGAAAGATAGTTAGACTTTTTTGAGTTCATAGTGCCTCTGGGCCCACATTTCTCGTCCTGGCTGGAAGGTGACACCACCCGGTAGTATTTGTGAAGTATTTACTTTAAGCACCGTGGGTGGAAGGTACTGGATCAAACAAGACAGCATTATTAGGATGTCGTGGGAAGAAAAAACTTTTCCACCAGAAGAGGCTTTTTGAAAGGCTCCTTTGAACATTTTATGCAGATTTAAATCACAGTGGTAGTAGATAAAGGTGAACCAAAACAAAGGGCCAAACAAAAGTACGTTTTAAGGAGGTTGTCCCCCTCCCCTTCTTTCCCAGATAACTTTCACAATGTCAAGTTATTGGCTTTTCGAAGTTTCTCCTTGGGATCTCTTGTGGAACTAACCTAAAATGACGGTTACATAAACATGTGGGTATCCTGTGCAGTAGTATACCAAGAGAATTAATTAAAACAAAACTACCTTCTATGTAAGGTAACAGGAATTAAGATATCTCATTGGTGGTAAGGATGGTAAATCAGAAAAGTGAACAGAAGATGTACACAATTTTCCTTCAAAGGCATAGAGTTTGTAAATATGAATTGTTTTTACTGTGTTAATTATTAAAGGTTAATAGACACACAGAAAAGTGCATGAATCATAAGTGTACAGTTCACTGAATTTTCACCAAGTGTGTATATCCAAGAGAGAGCGTTACTCACATCCTAGAAGCCCCACTTTTCAGTTTCTGATATCATCAATAAATTTACTGATTATTGACTTTATATAAATGGAAACATACACTGTATAGTCTTTTGTGTCTCACTTTTGCTTAATATTGCGGGATTTATACAAGTTATGTAGCAGTTGTTTGTTGTTAATGCTGTGCAATGTTTTATCCAGCTTTTGGCTATTACTAATAGGTCTGGCATGAACTTTTTTTTAAAGTATTTTGGTGAACGTATGTATACATTTCTGTTGGATATATACCCACTGGTGAAATGACTATATTATAGGCTATGCATATATGTATTTCTAATATTATTGTTGTGGTTCAGTAGCTAAGTAGCGTCCGACTCTTTTGCCACCCCATGGACTGTAGCCTCCCAGGTTCCTCTGTCCATGGGATTTCACAGGCAAGAATACTAGAGTGGGTTGCCATTCCATTCTCCATGGGATCTTCCCAACACAAGGATTAAACCTACATCTCTTGCGTTGGCAGGCTGGTTCTTTACCACTAAGCCACCAGGGAAGCCCATTTCTGGTATGTTGTTCAGTTGCTCAGTCATGTCCGACTCTTTGTGACCCTACCATCTGCAGCATGCCTTGCTTCCCTGTTGTCTATCACCAACTCCCGGAGCTTGCTCAAACTCATGTCCATTGAGTCAGTGATGCCATCCAACCATTTTGTCCTCTGTCATCCCCTTCACCTCCTGCCTTCAATCTTTCCTATCATCAGGGTCTTTTCTAATGAGGCAGTTCTTCGCATCAGGTGGCCAAAGTGTTGGAGCTTCAGCTTCAGCATCAGTCCTTCCAATGAATGTTCAGGACTGATTTCCTTTTGACTGGTTGGATCTTCTTGCAGTTCAAAAGCATCAATTTTTTAGTGCTCAGTTGGATCAATTATTGTTCAACTCCCACATCCATACATGACAACTGGAAAACCCAAAGCTTTGACTAGACCGACCTTCGTTGGGAAAGTGATGGCTCTACTTTTTAATATGCTGTCTAGGTTGGTCATAACTTTTCTTCCAAAGAGCAAGCATCTTTTAATTTCATGCCTTCAGTCACTGTCTGCAGTGGCTTTGGAGCCCAAGAAAATAAAATCTGTTACTGTTTCCACTTTTCCCAATCTATTTGTCCTGAAGTGATGATACAGGGATACCATGATCTTAGAGTTTTGAATGTTGAGTTTTAAGCCACGTTTTTCACTCTCCTCTTTCTCCTTTATCAGGAGGCTCTTTAGTTCTTTGCTTTCTGCCATTTCTGGTATACATTACTAAAAAATTGTTCAAATCAGTTTCCACATGCTTGAAACATTTAGCATCATTCGTTTCATTTTACCCATTCTGTTGGGTAGTGATATCACATTGTGGTTTTTCCCTAATTTCTCTACTTATGAATATTTACACCTCTCTGTATGTGTATTGGCCATTTGGGTATCTCCAGTGGCAGGGATCATCAAATCTTCTGTAAAGGGCTGGATAGTTAATATAGGCATCTTGCTTTGTAGAGTTTCAGTTAAAGCAATACTGTGTGAAGTTAGGACTGCTTGTATTTTAGGTTTTGCAGGCCACATAGTGTCTATTACAGATAGTTTGTATTTTCTTTCCTTTTTTTTTTTTGCCTGCCTGTTTGCTTGCTTCCCTGTCTACCTTACCTCCTTTCTCCCCTCCTTTTCTTCGTTCATCCCTCCATCTCATTTTTCTCTTTAATTTTCTTTTCTCCTTCCTTCCTTCATTTTGTACTTCGCTAACCATTACTGTGTTGAAAATGACTATTTTTAAATAACCATTTGATCATCTGCTCATTGTTGGCAGTGACATTATTCAGTTCAATTCAGTCACTCAGTCCTGTCCGACTCTTTACGACGCCATGGACTGCAGCATACCAGGCCTCCCTGTCCATCACCAGCTCCTGGAGCTTGCTCAAGCTCATGTCCATTGAGTTGGTGATACCATCAAACCATCTTATCCTGTGTCGTCCCCTTCTCCTCCCGACTTCAATCTTTCCCAGCATCAGGGTATTTTCCAATGAGTCAGTTCTTCGCATCAGGTGACCGTAGTAGTATTGGAGTTTCAGCTTTAGCATCAGTCCTACCAATGACTATTCAAGACTGATTTCCTTTAGGATTGACTGGTTGGATCTCCTTGCAGTCCAAGGGACTCTCAAGAGTCTTCTCCAACACCACAGTTCAAAAGAATCAATTCTTGGGAGCTCAGCTTTCTTCTAAGTCCAACTCTCACATCCATACATGACTACTGGAAAAACCACAGCCTTGACTAGATGGACCTTTGTTGGCAAAGTAATGTCTCTACTTTTTAATATTTGCTGTCTAAGTTTCTTTTTAGAGGCAGATAAGCTTCCATTCGTGGAGAAGGCAGTGGCACCCCACTCCAGTACTCTTGCCTGGAAAATCCCATGGATGAAGGAGCCTGGTGGGCTGCAGTCCATGGAGTCGCTAAGAGTCAGACACGACTGAAGCAACTTAGCAGCAGCAGCAAGTTTCCATTCGGAGAAGGCGATGGCACCGCACTCCAGTACTCTTGCCTGGAAAATCCCATGGACGGAGGAGCCTGGTGGGCTGCAGTCCATGGGGTCGCGAAGAGTAAGACACGACTGAGCAACTTCACTTTCACTTTTCACTTGCATGCACTGGAGAAGGCAATGGCAACCCACTCCAGTGTTCTTGCCTGGAGAATCCCAGGGACAAGGGAGCCTTGTGGGCTGCTGTCTATGGGGTCTCACAGAGTCGGACATGACTGAAGCGACTTAGCAGCAGCAGCAGCAAGTTGGTTATAACTTTTCTCCAAAGGAGTAAGCGTCTTTTAATTTCATGGCTGCAATCATCATCTGCAGTGATTTTGGAGCTCCCCAAAATAAAGTCTGATATTGTTTCCACTGTTTCCCCATCTATTTCCCACGAAGTGATGGACCAGATGCCATGATCTTCGTTTTCTGAATGTTGAGTTTTAAGCCAACTTTTTCACTCTCCTCTTTCACTTTCATCAAGAGGCTCTTTAGTTCTTCTTTGCTTTCTGCCATAAGGGTGGTGTCATCTGCATATCTGAGGTTATTGATATTTCTCCCAGAAATTTTGATTCCAGCTTGTGTTTCTTCCAGTCCAGCATTTCTCATGATGTACTCTGCATAGAAGTTAAATAAGCAGGGTGAGAATATACAGCCTTGATGTACTCCTTTCCTGGTTTGGAACCAGTCTGTTGTTCCCTGTCTAGCTCTATCTGTTGCTTTCTGACCTGCATACAGATTTCTTAGGAGGCAGGTCAGGTGGTCTGGAATTCCCATCTCTTTCAGAATTTTCCACAGTTTATTGTGATCCACATAGTCAAAGGCTTTGGCATAGTCAATAAAGCAGAAATAGATGTTTTTCTGGAACTCTCTTGCTTTTTCGGTGATCCAGTGGCTGTTGGCAATTTGATCTCTGGTTCCTCTGCCTTTTCTAAATCCAGCTTGAACATCTGGAATTTCACGGCTCACGTACTTATGGAGCCTGGCTTGGAGAATTTTGAGCATTACTTTGCTAGCGTGTGAGATGGGTGCAATTGTGTGGCAGTTTGAGCATTCTTTGCCATTGCCTTTCTTTGGGATTGGAATGAAAACTGACCTTTTCCGGCCCTGTGGCCACTGCTGAGTTAGTATTATCATATATTCAAGTAAATACCTAAATAACTTCTATATACCACCTAAAAAAAGAGTTGTTAGCTAAATATGTTAACATACTTTTCAAAAGTTGGTTTTTTTATACTTTTAGTACTAAGTGAAAAGCAAGGGGCCAAAAATAAGAGATGAACTGGACAGCCCAATGAAGCATTTAAGGAAGACAGGACCTTGAACTCAGGGATGGGTGCCACAGTTGAGTTTCATGGGCCAAGTCATCGGTAATTGAAAGTGAAAGTCGCTCAGTTGTGTCCGAGTCTTTGCAACCCTCTACAGTCCATGGAATTCTCCAGGCCAGAATACTGGAGTAGGTAGCCTTTCCCTTCTCCAGGAGATCTTCCCAACCCAGGAATCGAACCTATGTCTCCTGCATTGCAGGCAGATTCATTACCAGCAGAGCCACAAGGGAAGCCCTTGTGGAAGTAATTGTTAATTACCTCCTATATTATGAGTGTACTCAGTCATGTAGATCTAAATTTCAACCAAGCCAACCCAAGATGGAACAGCTCAAAAGACAATATCCATCTCAAAGTGTGGCAAAAAGTTTTTGCTTTTTGATACTTTTTTTACTCAATGTCGACAACTGCCTGGATATCCATCTTTTTCGTAGCCTTTTATGTCAATCAACAAAGGTTGTATTTCCTTTTCTCAGTTCTTACCTCTCTTTTATTCCGCAGGTTTAAAGGGAATAAGAGATATTTAACACTAAAACATTATAGTCACACATTGCTATTGTTCAGTTGCTCAGTTATGTCCAACTCTTTGTGACCACATGGATTGCAGCATGCTAGGCTTCCCTGTCCTTCATTATCTCCCAGAATTTCCTCAGACTCATGTCCATTGAATCAACGATGCCATCTAACCATCTCATTCTCTGCTGCCCCCTTTTCCTTCTGCCCTCAATCTTTCCCATCGTCAAGGTCTTTTCCAGTGAGTCGACTCTTTGTACCAGATTGCCAAAGTATCAGAGCTTCTCTTCAGCATCAGTAAGTATACTTTTACAAATAGCCCCATCGAATGATCTCTAACTCAATGAACCTATGAGCCATGCCATGTAGGGCCACCCAAGACAGACAGGTCATGGTGGAGAGTTCTAACAAAATGTGGTCCACTGGAGAAGGGAATGGCAAACCACTTCAGTATTCTTGCCTTGAGAATGCCATGAACAGTATGAAAAGGCAAAAAAATAGGACACTGAAAGGTGAACTCCCCAGGTCGGTAGGTACCCAATGTGCTACTGGAGATCATTGGAGAAATAACTCCAAAAAGAATGAAGAGACGGAGCCAAAGCAAAAACAACACCCAGTTATGGATGGGACTGGTGATATAAGCAAAGTCCAGTGCTATAAAGAGTAATATTTCATAGGAACCTGGAATGTTAGGACTATCAATCAAGGCAAATTGGAGGTGGTCAAACAGGAGATAGCAAGAATGAACATTGACATTTTAGGAATCAGTGAACTAAAATGGACTAGAATGGATGAATTTAACTCAGATGACTATTATATCTATCACTGTGGGCAAGAACCCCTTGGAAGAAATGCAGTAGCCATCAAAGGCAACAAAAGAGTCCAAAATGCAGTACTTGGATGCAATTTCAAAAATAACAGAATGATCTCTATTCGTTCCAAGGTGAACAATTCAATATCACAGTAACCCGAGTCTGTGCCCCAAATAGTAACACTGAAGAAGCTGAAGTTGAATGGTTCTATGAAGACCTACAAGACCTTCTCAAACTAACCTGCAAAAAAGATGTCCTTTTCATTATAGGGGACTGGAATGCAAAAGTAGGAAGTGAAGAAACACCTGGACTATCAGGAAAATTTGGCCTTGGAATACAGAATGAAGCAGGGCAAAGGCTAATAGAGTTTTGCCAAGAGAATGCACTGGTCATAACAAACACCCTCTTCCAACAACACATGAGAAGACTCTACTCACGGATATCACCAGATGGTCAATACTGATATTAGACTGATTATATTCTTTGCATCCAAAGGTGGAGAAGCTCTATACAGTCAGCAAAAACAAGACCAGGAGCTGACTGTGGCTCAGATCATGAACTCCTTATTCCCAAATTCAGACTTAAATTGAAGAGTATAGGGAAAACCACTAGACCATTCAGGTACGACCTAAATAAAATCCCTTATGATTATACAGTGGAAGAGACAAATAGATTCAAGGGATTAGATCTGATACACAGAGTGCCTGAAAAACTATGGACGGAGGATTGGGACATTGTGCAGGATACAGAGAACAAGACCATCCCAAGAAAAAGAAGTGCAAAAAAGGAAAATGGTTGTCTGAGAAGGCCTTACAAATAGCTGTGAAAAGAAGAGAAGCTAAAGGCAAAGGAGAAAGGGATCGATATAAACATCTGAATACAGAGTTCCAAAGAATAGCAAGGAGAGATAAGAAAGCCTTCCTCAGTGATCAGTGGAAACAAATAGAGGAAAACAGTAGAATGGGAAACACTAGAGATCTCTTCAAGACAATAAGGGAATATTTCATGCAAAGATGGGCGCAATAAAGACAGAAATGGTATGGATGTAACAGAAGCAGAAGATATTAAGATGAGGTGGCAAGAATACACGGAAGAACCATACAAAAAAGATCATCACATCCCAGATAATCACGATGGTGTGATCACTTACCTATAGCCAGACATCCTAGAATGTGAAGTCAAGTGAGCCTTAGGAAGCATCACTACAAACAAAGCTAGTGGAGGTGATGCAATTCCAGTTGAGCTGTTTCATGTCCTAAAAGATGATGCCATGAAAGTGCTGCACTCAGTATGCCAGCAAATTGGAAAACTCAGCAGTGGCCACAGGACCTGAAAAGGTCAGTTTTCATTCCAATCCCAAAGAAAGGCAATGCCAGAGAATGCTCAAACTGCCGCACAATTGCACCCATCTCACACGCTAGCAAAGTAATGCTCAAAATTCTCCAAGCCAGGCTCCAACAGTACGTGAGCCATGAACTTCCAGATGTTCAAGCTGGATTTAGAAAAGGCAGAGGAACCAGAGATCAAATTGCCAACATCTACTGGATCATCGAAAAAGCAAGAGAGTTCCAGAAAAACATCTATTTCTGCTTTATTGACTATGCCAAAGCCTTTGACTATGTGGATCACAATAAACTGTGGAAAATTCTGAAAGAGATGGGAATTCCAGACCACCTGACCTGCCTCCTAAGAAATCTGTATGCAGGTCAGAAAGCAACAGTTAGAGCTAGACAGGGAACAACAGACTGGTTCCAAACCAGGAAAGGAGTACATCAAGGCTGTATATTCTCACCCTGCTTATTTAACTTCTATGCAGAGTACATCATGAGAAATGCTGGACTGGAAGAAACACAAGCTGGAATCAAAATTTCCGGGAGAAATATCAATAACCTCAGATATGCAGATGACACCACCCTTATGGCGGAAAGCAAAGAAGAACTAAAGAGCCTCTTGATGAAAGTGAAAGAGTGAAAAAGCTGGCTTAAAACTCAACATTCAGAAAACGAAGATCATGGCATCCGGTCCCATCACTTCGTGGGAAATAGATGGGGAAACAGAGGAAACAATGTCAGACTTTATTTTGGGGGGCTCCAAAATCACTGCAGATGGTGATTGCAGCCATGAAATTAAAAGATGATTACTCCTTGGAAGGAAACTACCCTCAGATATCTGAATTGAAGAATCATTGAAATGTCCTTTTTAAAGTGTTATATGACTGTGTTGCTGCTGCTGCTGCTGCTGCTGCTGCTAAGTCGTGTCCAACTCTGTAACCCCATGGACGGCAGCCCACCAGGCTCCCCCTGGGATTCTCCAGGCAAGAACACTGGAGTGGCTTGCCATTTCCTTCTCCAATGCATGAAGTGAAAAGTGAAAGTGAAATCCCTCAGTCGTGTTCGACCCTTAGCGACCCCATGGACTGCAGCCTACCAGGCTCCTCTGTCCATGGGATTTTCCAAGCAAGAGTACTGGAGTGGGGTGCCATTGCCTTCTCTGATGACTGTGTTAGTGATGTCTTAATAACTTCTGCAGTTAACAGGTATGGTACTTTGTGTCTAGTACATGAAATTTGTTAATGCTTTTGTTAAAATCTTCTCTTTCCTTATTGATTTATGTGTGTATGTGTGTGCACTCACATGTGCTTGCCTGTTACTGATAATTTACTGTGTGTTAAATCTCCCAGTGTAATGTTGGATTTTATTTTCTTCTTGTAGTTTTCTGCCAATTTTTGGTGTATTTATTTTGAAGTCATGTTATTAGAAGCATATTCAGGTTTCTAATTCTTCTGTCTCCCTATGAAATGAACTTTTGTTCCATGAAAAAATGTCCCTATTTATCCCTAGTAATGCGCTTCATGTTAAATTCTAATCTGACTTTTTAAAAACTTTTTGAAATAATTTTAGATTTCCTTAAAAGTTGCAAAAATAGCACAGAGAGTTTCTCTGAACCCTTCAACCTGCTTCTAATGTTAACACAATGCATAATCAGTATAATTCTCGAAGACAAGAAATTAATATTGTTACAATGCTAGTCACTAAATTATATACTTTATCACTAGTTTTCTCATAACAGTACTATTCTTTTTTGTTCCAGGACTCAATCCAGATCCCACACTGTATTTAGTTGTCATGTTTCCTGTGTCTTATCCAATCTGTGACCTCTTTATGATTTCAGTTTAACTATATCATCCCTTTTTTTGGTTAATGTGTACTTAGAATTGGTTTTAAAAAATCCAGTGGGACATCTTTGTCTTAAAATTGGAGCATTTGGTGGTTGGATCATTTAATCCATTCATAATTTGTTGGGGGGGTTTTTTACCCAGTTATTTTGGAAATTATACATACCTTATAATTCTTTTAGTGGCTCTTGTAAAAACTGTAGAATCCTGGAATGCGTCCTTTCAGACTTTAATGCATTTCTTTATGTCTATGTATGTATCCAACCACATAGTTTTGCTTTGTTTTCTTTTTTTCTTTAATGTAACAATGGGCCTACTGTATTATTTTATGACTACTTCTTTTCATTTATTAAAAAAATAAATGCATAATTGTTATAAACTCTTTCAAGCAACATAAATCTATAAAACGTTGACAGCAAAACATTAACATTACCCCAGATTCTATCCCAGCAAAAATAACCTTTATTAAAAACCAGGTGTACAGCATTTTATGTGCCTGTTCCTTTGGTTCAGTTCAGTCGTGTCCGACTCTTTGCAGCCCCATGAATTGCAGCATGCCAGGCCTCCCTGTCCATCACCAACTCCCGGAGTTCACTCAGACTCACGTCCATTGAGTTGGTGATGCCATCCAGCCATCTCATCCTCTGTCATCCCCTTTTCCTCCTGCCCCCAATCCCTCCCAGCATCAGAGTCTTTTCCAGTGAGTCAGCTCTTCACATAAGGTGGCCAAAGTATTGGAGTTTCAGCGTAAGCATCATTCCTTCCAAAGAACACTCAGGACTGATCTCCTTTAGAATGGACTGGTTGAATCTCCTTGCAGTCCAAGGGACTCTCAAGAGTCTTCTCCAGCACTACAGTTCAAAAGCATCAATTCTTCGGCACTCAGCTTTCTTCACAGTCCAACTCTCACATCCATACATGACTGCTGGAAAAACTATAGCCTTGACTAGATGGACCTTTGTTGGCAAAATAATGTCTCTTCTTTTTAATATGCTATCTAGGTTGGTCATAACTTTCCTTCCAAGGAATAAGCGTCTTTTAATTTCATGGCTGCAGTCACCATCTACAGTGATTTGGGAACCCCCCAAAATAAGTCTGACACTGTTTCCACTGTTTCCCCATCTATTTCCCATGAAGTGATGGGACCAGATGCCATGATTTTTGTTTTCTGAATGTTGAGCTTTAAACCAACTTTTTCACTCTCCTCTTTCACTTTCATCAAGAGGCTTAGGTGTGCTCAATTAAAAAAAGATTTAAAAAGCCTAGTCATAGGCATGTGTTTGTTAAATTTCACAGCACCAGGAATTTAAAAAAAATTTCTGAAGATTTCCAGAGAAAACCTAATGAGAAAAAGAATTGAATATACCAGCATCAGTCTTCTTGATCAGCAGAATGGCTAGTTAAGTAACAATATGTCAGGTATGGAAGAAGTGAAAAAAAGACCTGGGGTGTAGGAAATAGTAATTCAACCCAGGAGATCAGTGAAATGATGTCCCAGGTGGGAGGGCTATATAGCAGGCCTAGAGAGCAGATGGTCCAATTTGAGAGAATCCTCAGATAGGAAGTTTCCAGGAACGAAATGGGGATTGAAGAGATCTATATCCTCTGGGCTGGAGTTTTCTCTGTTGGAAGGTTTTTTAATGTATGAATTCAATTTCTTTAATAGATACGGGCCTATTTTGATTAGCTATTCTTACTGAGTTAGCTTTGGTAGATTTTATCTTTCAAGGAATTTGTTGAATTTATAGGTATTAAATTGTAATATTCCTTTAGTCTTTTTAATGTATATGGAGTTGTTTTAATAGCCTTCTCTTCTTTCTGATACTGGCAATGTATGGTGTTTTTATTTTTATCTTGATCAGGAGCCCACCAGGCTCCTCCGTCCCTGGGATTCTCAAGACAAGAACACTGGACTGGGTTGCCATTTCCTGCTCCAATGATGATCTGTAGGTCCATCCATTTTGCTGTAAATGGCATTATTTTTTTTTCTTTTTTGATAGCTGAGTAATATTACATTGGGGCTTCCCTGGTGGCTCAGTGGTAAAGAATTTGCCTGCCAATGCAGGAGATGTGGGTTTGATCTCTGGGTTGGGAAAATTTCCCTGGAGAAGCAAATGGCAACCCACTCCAGTATCCTCCCTGGGAAATCCTGTGGCCAGAGGAACTTGCAGGTTGCAGTCCATAGGGTCACAAATGAGTCAGACACAATTTAGCAACTTAACAACAACAACAAACAACATTATTCTATTGTGTATATGTACCGCATCTTCCTTATCCATTCCTCTGTTGATGGACATTTAGGTTGCTTCCATGTCCTGGGTATTGTAAGTAGTGCTGCAGTGGACATTGAAGTACATGTGTCTTTTCAAGTTATGGTTTTCTTCAGCTGTATGCCTAGGAATAGGATTGCTGGGTCATATGGTAGTTCTGTTTTTAGTTTTTTTTAATCCCTAAAAAAGCTCCTAAGTTGTTTTTTTTTTTTTTAAGAATTATAGGAATAAAGTTCTTTTATCCCTAAAGAACATCTATATTGTTCTCCATAGTGGCTGCACCAATTTACATTTCCACCAGTATTTGCAAGTGAAGCAACCTACAAGGATTTAATCTCCAAAATATACAAACAATTTGTGCAGCTCAGTATCAAAAAAAAAAAACCCAATCAAAAAATGGGCAGAGGATCAAAGTAGACTTTTCTCCAAAGAAGACATACAGATGGCCAAAAGGCACATGAAAAGATGGTCAACATCACTAAGTATTTGAGAAATGCACATCAAGACTACAATGAAGTATTACATCACACTAGTCAGAATGGCCAACATCAAAAAATCTATAAATGCTGGAGAGGGTGTGGTGAGAAGGGAATCCACCTCTCTTTTTTAATGTATGTGTTTAATACTATAAATTCCCTCTAAACACTGATCTTGGTCTTCCCCTTGTGGCTCAGAAGTAAAAAATCTGCCTGCCAATGCAGGAGACGTAGGTTCAACCCCTGAGTCAGAAAGATCCCTTGGAGAAGAAAATGGCAACCCACTCTGGTATCCTTGCCTGGGATATCCCATGGACAGAGGACCCTGGTGGGCTACAGTTCATGGGGTCGCAAAAGAGTTGGACATGACTGAGCAACTAAACAACAGCCACGCTGATCTAGCCACATCCCACCAATTTTGGTATGTTGTGTTTCCATTTTTATATCAGTTCAGTTCAGTCGCTCAGTCGTGTCCGACTCTCTGCGACCCCATGAACCTTCGTATGCCAGGCCACCCTGTCCATCACCAACTACCGGAGTTTACCCAAACTCATGTCCATTGAGTCGGTGATGCCATCCAACCATCTCATCCTCTATTGTCCCCTTGTCCTCCTGCCTTAAATCTTTCTCAACATCAGGGTCTTTTCAAATGAATCAGCTCTTTGCATCAGGTGGCCAAAATGTTGGAGTTTCAGCTTCAACATCAGTCCTTCCGATGAACACCCAGGACTGATTTCCTTTAGGATGGACTGGTTGGATCTCCTTGCAGTCCAAAGGACCCTCAAGAGTCTTCTCCACTACCACAGTTCAAAAGCATATAGTTTGAAATATTTAAAATTTTCCCTTTACTCTTGTTTTTTATATCATGTACTATTTAGAAGTGTTTAGGCATTTTTGAGATACCTTTCTGTTAATGATTTCTGGTTTATTTTGTTGTGATAGCATTGTATGATTTCAGTTCTCATCAATGTGTTGAGGTTTTTTTTTTATGGATCAGAATAGGGTCTTTTATGGTAAATGTGCGGTGTGCACTTGAAAAGATTGTGTATTTTCCTCTGCTGGGTAGAGTTGTCTATGAATGTCAAATAGGTCAAGTTGGTTGATAACACTGATCCTCTGTATCTTTGCTGATTTTCTGAGTATTGATTGTCCTGATTACTCAGTTTTCAGGTATAATCATGGATTTGTCTGTTATTCCTTTCATCAGTTCTCACCTCCTCTATTTTGACATTTTGTTGTGAAGTGCTTACATATTTAAAATTATTTGTGTCTTACTAGTGATCTAAACCCTGCAATGTCCTTAGTCTTGGTAATGTTTCTTGTTTCACTCTGCTTTCCTTTGATTAGTATTTGCTTGTTTTTTCCCACTGTGGCCTTTATCCTAAATAACATGGTTTGCTGTGTGCTGTGCTTAGTTGCTCAGTCGTGTCCTGCTTTTTGCGACCCCATGGACTGTAGCGTGCTGGGCTCCTCTGTCATGAGGATTCTCCAGGCAAGAATACTGCAGTGGGTTGCCATGCCCTCCTCCGGGGGATCTTCCTAACCCAGGAATTGAACCCAGGTCTCCCACATTGCAGGCAGATTCTTTACCATCTGAGCCACCAGGGAAACCCAAGAATACTGGAGTGGGTAACCTATCCCTTCTCCAGGGGATCTTCCCGACCCAGGAATTGAACCGGGGTCTCCTGCATTATAGGCAGATTCTTTACCAGCGGAACTACCAGGGAAGCCTAAATATATAGTTTATGAAAGGGTGATTTGCAGGATATTTCATTTGGCATTGGCAGGGTTCAGAACGCACTACCCCCCAAATATGATACCTTGGCATATTGAATATTTTAAAGCTGAAGGATTTTGAGAAACGGAAGGTGCAGGAAGGACTCTCAGACCTCCTCTTTCTTCACTAAAGCAGATCATAAGACCCTCATGTGAGAGGGTCCCTCTTCCCTAAATCTGGAGGAAAGGGACATCCTTGTCTTCAGAGCTGGAGGATACCAAGAGGAATCTGAATGAACAGGCCTTGCTAAGTTTTTCCCAGTTTACTACCCGTTGGCTCATACTCTTTTGTCCTGTGACATTTTTTCCATTACTCTCAATTGTTCATCATACCTCGTGTAAAAATGCTTAGACCTGTTTCTTCACATCTTCATTTCTTTGTAAAGGCTCCCCTGTCATGTAAACTTAGATTAATTAAATTTGTCTGCTTTTCTTTGTTAATCTGTCTTTGTCAGTTTAATATTCAGACTCCTGCCAAGTATCCTAAGAGGATCAAGAAAGTTTTTCACCCCAACAGTGCATTTGGTTATTTATGTATTTATTTTAAGTAATGTTTTGGTTTTAGCAAGTAAATGTTTTACTAAGTATGACCTAAGATCATGTATTGATAATTTATATTAAGGTATAAGGATTTAAGTGTTCATAACACAATTAGAAAAAAATTTTGCATTATTATTCTAATTCTCGGATGGAATTTGAATGGTAATTTCTTACAGATACTATTTGTGTTTGGGTGTTGAAATGCTGTTTTGCATTGTCTCAATCATAAACATACAACCGAAAATTTAAAAAAAATAACTCATTTTTTTAATGATATATTTTCTGAAGTATGGCAGACTTCTTTAAGCAGCATGTCTTGAAACTAATTAGTAGTTTAATACTTTATTATCTTTGAAATTTAATGTAAATTGAAGCTATTTCCTTAATTTATGTCAAACAGCTTGTTACCAGCATGGGAGCTGCAGATATTGTGTGATGTAGCTTAAGATAACCCAAAGTAGAACATTTTATTCAGTGGCATGAGCTGGCACAGTGGGCAAGATTATTCTAATTCATTTGGGTAGGTGAACTGAACCTAGGAAGTTCGTATACAAAAACTCATTGTCTGAGTTTCTTTGTGATTCTTTACTGGTTCAGAAACTCTGCTTAGGATTTCAGTGGCTTAATTTATATTGCCTTTATTTCTGGCAGATGATTAATTTTCATTTTAGTTTAAAATCTTCATCCACATCTTTAAAATGCCTGTATTTTTGTTTGTTAGCCATCTTAGAATTAAAATCGCTTTTAAAATATTTTGTTACATGATTATTAACTGGTTGGTTTTGGTAGCTTTGGAAGCTTTTGACGTGCATGTTAAGTATATCTTTAAATTAGAGAAATTAATTATTTTCTCCATTGAAGTTTTTGGAATCATTTTTCTTCTAAAACATGCTTTAAAATATTAGAGATTACTCTATGAGAAACAAAAGACTGTATTATTTGCCTGTTAGTGGAGAGAAATTTAGACTGCTCTTTAACATTGCCACATTTCATTTTCATGAGACTTTTTAAGTTGCCAAAACATGTTCCTTCTAGAAATATCCCTAACAGGAGATTATGATACTGCCGTCCAATGGAATTAAACAACCATTGAAGTAGTTTAAAGAAAAATACTTATGAGATAATTTGTGAAAAACAAGTATTTGTAGACTTTGGTTGCACATATATAAATATGTAAAACAAAAGTGACAAAACACAGTTTTAATTTTATATTTTGTTGTTGAATGTAAGGGATTATCTCTTTTTTCCTTCTTCCTATTTTTGTGTATTCTGGATTTTTTTTTTTATAGAATGTGATCATTTGGGCAGTGCTAGAATTTCAGTCTCTATTTTTTTTTTCTATCAGTGATTTCTACCAAATCAAGAATCCAGCATCTTTTAACATTAGTATTGGATTCACCCTGACTTCTAAAGATTATTGTTGATTGTAACCAGTGTATTTGTTTTAAGAATATAATGATTTTTAAGCCCTTTGAAATCTTCCAAATGAGCTGTCAAATTTTTTTAAAGTAAGTGATTATTTGGAAAACGGTTTCCTGTTTTTGAGAAATAATTTTCTAAGATCATCTGTGTATATCACCTTCCCTTCTCTAGCTTTTGTCTATACTTTTTTAAAAAAACTAATTTTTGTATGTTGTCCATGTTGCTTTACTTTTTAGTGTTTTTGGCCCTGCCACATGACCTGTGGGATTTTAGTTCCCCTACTGGGAATTGAACCCAGGCCCTGGACAGTGAGAGTGCAGAGTCCTAACCACTGTGCCTCCAGGGAATTTCCTGGACTTGTGTTTTTATTTTGTCCATGTTGTATCTTCCCTGTTGATTTAGACTGTTTTCAGTTTCTCCATGTGCAAGAAACTGTGAGATGTTTTGAGAGTTGACAAGGCTTTGACTGCTCTAGACCCCCACTTGAGACCTTGTTGAGGCCCTTTGCTTGCTGAGAATGTAACTGCTGTGCAGAGAGATGCTCGTGGCTCTCGGGTACCACTTTGCTTCATGTCGTTCCCCTCTTCCTGCACAGATGTTGAGTATCATGCAGGTCTTCTAGTCATTCGTTTTGTGTTTTTGTGTTTACCTAGTTTTGAGGTTGATATTTTGTCTCTCGCTCTTTTTTTTTTTTTTTCTTTTCTGGGTTTGTTTTTGCTCTCCTGGTATCTCTGTTTTTATGGAAATATTTGAAGAGATTCAAAAATTATGCAGCTTCTACCATGGCCTTCCCAGAATGTTCTTGGTTTTCTCACAAAGTTAAATTTATTCAGTTTAAAAGATTGTCTGTTTTGAAGATATATTCCGTTAAGATGTTCTTTATTTTATAAAATACATGTCTAGAAACAGTTTTTGTTGTGGAAACTTGACTGGCTTGTGAAATCGAATGTTTTAGTGACCACTTAATTTCTCCATTCCCTGGAACGGAAAAAATAAGTGACTTGTCAAAGGCTACAGCATTAATGAGTGACAGCATCAGAGTCTAAACATTCATTTTATGATTCCATAATAATCAGCCCTAAATTAGTTGCAGGAAGTGACTGCATGAAAGTGAACACTGTTTAGAAAGTGTTCTATCCTTTAGCTAATATGTGGTTGTACTGAGTTAGGACTCTCTTCTGGATGGTATGAGAAACAACCTATCTAGGAAGAGTGGAGAGATGCTTTTTGGCAGGCTCCTGATAATTAAGAACTCAGTTTCTAGTTGACTCATGACTGTGATCCCTCTTTTATTTTAAATTTGTTCTGTAAGCGAAGCTGAAAATGTCTCTAAACATAGGTGGTATGAGCGCTAGAAGACTAACAAGACGTGTGTTTAGTTTCTATTGCTGCTGCAACAGCTGTAACAAATCAGCACAAATCTAGTGGCTTAAAACAACACACATTTGTTATCTCACAGTTCTGGAGGTTAGAAATCTGACATGACCCCCGCTGCCCTAAAAAGATGTTACTAGGACTGCATTCCTTTGTAGACTCTCCAAGGGAGGTTCTCTTTTCCTCTTTTCCTACTTTAGAGGGAGTCCCGCTTTTTAACAACTGAAATAGTACATTTCCCCAAGGAGGTGATCAGGGTTAACATTTTTTAGTCTATTCATGAACTTACTGAGTGCAGTTTATTTCATTTTATCTCTCCTCATATCTGGGGGTTGAAAATGGTGATAGAGCTGAACAAGTATATCCATGATCTAAAAATATGAAATGTGTGTGAGAGGGAGAGAGGGAGTGTGAGTGTATATGTGCGTGTATTTTCAGAAGAGGGTACTGGATGAGCTTGCAGTGAAAGAGTTTTGGGTATATTCACTGTTGACATTTGTTGGTACTGCAACAAGAAATTCCTTGGTGAGAACTGAAGGAGGGAGGGTGGCAGTCTTTAAGTTGTTTATTAGGATAAGAGAGCTCTGTTGCATTTTGTTGTTGTTTAGTTATGTCTGACTCTTTGAGACTCCATGAACTTCAGCACGCCAGGCTCAGTTGTCCTGCACTGTCTTCCAGAGTTTGCTCAAATTCGTATCCATTGAGTCAGTGATGCTATCTAGTCACCTCATCCTCGGCCTCCCCCTTCTCCATTTGCTTTCAATCTTTCCCAGCATCAGGGTCTTTTCCAGTGAGTTGGCTCTTCGCATCAGGTGACCAAAGTATTGGAGCGTCAGCTTTAGCATCAGTCCTTCCAATGAATAATCGGGGTTGATTTCCTTTAGGATTGGTTGGTTTGATCTTCTTGCAGTCGAAGGGACTAACAACTGTCAAATTGTGACTTAATACAACACAAGTTTATTTCTTGCCCATACAGAGTTTGGCTTAGAGATTGAGGTTCCTTCTCTGTTGTGATGCTACCATCTCAAATGTGGTTTTTAAGGTTTTTGCAGGAGGGTCAGAGAAGGCTAGAGTATCTCTTCTGCCTACACTGCTTTGGCTACAACTCAGTTATATGACCCAAATGTAAAGAAGTTTAGGAAATGCAGTTATCTTATATATTCAGGAGTAGGAAGTGCTGTGGTTTATAATCCACCCAGTCTGGCGTTTAGAAGAGGAGAAGATAGAAAAGTAAATAATGTTTAGATCTTGTTATGAACTGAATGTATATGTGTCCCCCAAATTCATATGTTGAAACTTTATTCTGAAATGTGATGGTGTGCCAGGTGAGTACTTTGGGAGGTAATTAGGATTTCATAAGGTCACAGGGGCAGTGTCCTCGTGAATGGGATTAGTTCCCTTATAAGAATCATTTGACAATTGCTTCCCCACTCTGCTCTCTACCTTGTGAGTACAGTGTGAAGTTGGTAATCTGCAGCCCAGAAGAGGACTTTCACCAGAACTCAACCATGCTGGCTGACACCCTTATCTCAGACTTCTAGCCTCTGGAACTGTGGGAAATAAATTTCTGTTGTTTGTGAGCCATACAGTCTGTAGTACTTTTGGTGGAACAGCCCAAATGGACTAAGATAAATCTCTCTTCCTGACCCAGTGGAATTTCTGTGCTGCCTTATTATCCCATGGCACTTGCAACTTGGGTTATTGCTGCTGGTTTCTGTGTTGGTGAAACAGACAAGAATTGTTCTAATGCAGCATGGGGTGGTTGTCTTTCTTTAGTTTCCAAGTCATATCTGACTCTTTTGCAACCCCATGGACTGTAACCTGCCAGACTCCTCTGTCCATGGATTTCCCAGGCAAGAATTCTGGAGTGGGTTGCCATTTCCTTCTCCAGGGGATCTTCCTGACCAAGGGATCGAATCTGCTTCTCCTGCGTTGCAGGCAGATTGTTTACTGCTCAGCCACCAGGAAAGGCCATGGGGAGGTTCAGTTCAGTCACTCAGTCGTGTCCGACTCTTTGCGACCCCATGAATCACAGCACACCAGGCCTCCCTGTCCATCACGAACTCTGGAGTTCACTCAGACTCGCGTCCATCGAGTCAATGATGCCATCCAGCCATCTCATCCTCTGTCATCCCCTTCTCCTCCTGCCTTCCCAGCATCAGAGTCTTTTCCAATGCGTCAACTCTTTGCATGAGGTGGCCAAAGTATTGGAGTGTCAGCTTCAGCATTATTCCCTCCAAAGAAATCCCAGGGCTGATCTCCTTCAGAATGGACTGGTTAGATCTCCTTGCAGTCCAAGGGACTCTCAAGAGTCTTCTCCAACACCACAGTTCAAAAGCATCAATTCCTTGGCGCTCAGCTTTCTTCACAGTCCAACTCTCACATCCATGCATGACCACAGGAAAAACCATAGCCTTGACTAGACGGACCTGGATGGCATCACCGACTCGATGGACCTGAGTTTGAGTGAACTCTGGGAGTTGGTGATGGACAGGGAGGCCTGGCATGCTGTGATTCATGGGGTCGCACAGAGTCAGACACAACTGAGTGACTGAACTGAACTTTTCCTATGGAAAAGTTTATCATATGATAATGACCTGACCAAGGATAGCAGGAAACTTTGTATTAGGTTATTTGTGGATATCATTCCTGTTTTTGCAGTGGATTCTTTCTTTCAACTGTTGATGCTGTCCTTACCCACCTGTTAAGGTCAGGTTGGAGGTCCAAATTAGTAATTTTAAAGCCAGTTTATCAAAGCAATTACATTGCTTCAAATTTTTAGCCTCTCATGGCATCCTAAAGGAAGAAAAAATTAAAGCAATTTGATTTGATAAGATATCACCCTGACCAATAAAGAAAAGTTGTAAGGTTGATAGTGTTGTTAAGGTTCCCCGAAATAAGTCAACATTCTCATAAAAAGTCTTTATATTGGATTGTTCATTTAAAATATGAATAATTTTACTCTTCTGCTAGGTTCTGTGCTCAACAGGCACTGGAGATATGAATTAGGACAGTGTTAAATCCTTCAGTTCTGTTCAGTCACTCAGTCGTGTCCGACTCTTTGCAACCCCATGGATTGCAGCACGCCAGGTCTCCCGGTTCATCACCATCTCCCGGAGTTAACTCAGACTCAACGTCCATCGAGTCCATGATGCCATCCAGCCATCTCATCCTCGGTCGTCCCCTTCTCCTCCTGCCCCCAATCCCTCCCAGCATCAGAGTCTTTTCCAGTGAGTCAACTCTTCCCATGAGGTGGCCAAAGTACTGGAGTTTCAGCTTCAGCATCGTTCCTTCCAAAGAAATCCCAGGGTTGATCTCCTTCAGAATGGACTGGTTGGATCTCCTTGCAGTCCAAGGGACTCTCAAGAGTCTTCTCCAACACCACAGTTCAAAAGCGTCTATTCTTCGGCGCTCAGCCTTCTTCACAGTCCAACTCTCACATCCATGCATGACCACAGGAAAAGCCATAGCCTTCCCTAGACGGACCTTAGTTGGCAAAGTAATGTCTCTGCTTTTGAATATACTATCTAGGTTGGTCATCACTTTTCTTCCAAGGAGTAAGCGTCTTTTAATTTCACGGCTGCAGTCACCATCTGCAGTGATTTTGGAGCCCCCAGAAATAAAGTCTGACACTGTTTCCACTGTTTCCCCATCTATTTCCCATGAAGTGATGGGACCGGATGCCATGATTTTCGTTTTCTGAATGTCGAGCTTTAAGCCAACTTTTTTGCTCTCCTCTTTCACTTTCATCAAGAGGCTTTTTAGCTCCTCTTCACTTTCTGCCATAAGGGTGGTGTCATCTGCATATCTGAGGTTATTGATATTTCTCAATCTTGATTCCAGCTTGTGTTTCTTCCAGCCCAGCGTTTCTCATGATGTACTCTGCATATAAGTTAAATAAGCAGGGGGACAATAGACAGCCTTGACGTACTCCTTTTCCTATTTGGAACCAGTCTGTTGTTCCATGTCCAGTTCTAACTGTTAGACATTATTAAAAGATTAATGTTTGCTAGCCATATTATTCTTATGAATTAACATCACAGATTAGTCGACTAAACAGTTCTAATTAAATCAACAACATAAAGAGAAATACAGTTAAATTCTGTATGGAGTTTATGCGGAGGTGTGGAAATTAGTATTAGACCTGTTAGTACTGCGTTTGTGTACCTCTTCATGTCTGGTACTTGATTTTAGTTGGCTTTTATATTAAGTTAAATACATTGCATCACGATTCAGAAATAAATGAGTTTGATTTGAGTTTAGTTGCATTAATGATTAGAATGTTTTTATAGTTTGAAAATATATGTATTTAAAGTAGTTTAATAACTTTAATAAGGAGGAATTTTCATAGTTCTTTAAAATTGCTATAACATTAAACTTTTGCATCAAACTTTTAAAACATTTGAAATTTTTTTTATTATGTTATTTAATAGTGTGAAGTGAAACTTGTTCAGTTGTGTTCGACTCTTTGAGACCCCACGGTCTATACAGTCCATGGAGTTCTCCAGACCAGAATACTGAAGTGGGTAGCCTTTCCCTTCTCCAGTGGATCTTCCCAACCCAGGGATCGAACCCAGGTCTCCTGCATTGCAGGTGGATTCTTTACTAGCTGAGCCACAAGGGAGGGCCTTTTAATAGTGGGGAAAGGTGAAAAAAGTATTTAGAAACCTTACTGGTGTTTTGTCCATATCTCTCTAGCTGTTATTATCACCATAGGAACTTGGAAGAGCATTTTACATTAGTATTTGCTTGCAGAATATTACTCCATAATTGTATGTTTTGGTTATGACTTTTGTGTGTTTTATTCTTTTTAAAGGAACAGGGATTTCTAAGTTTTTCCTTTGCAAAATCAGTTGTCACTGCTTTTTTCCTATAGAAAACTTCATTAGAAGATATTGAGGAAATCTCAAATATTCATAAATATCACTGATCAAATGCAAAAATGTTGGTTAGAATATTGATTAGGAAAAAGTTTGTAATTACTTGTTATGAGTGAAGAAGTGGTCACTCAGTCGTGTCCGACTCTTTGCGACCCCATGGACTGTCGCCCACCAGGCTCCTCCGTCCATGGGATTCTCCAGGCAAGAGTACTGGAGTGGGTTGCCATTTCCTTCTCCATGGGATCTTCCCTACCCAGGGATCGAACCCTGGTCTCCTGCATTGCAGGCCTACGCTTTACTGTCTGAGCCACTGGGAAAGCCTATGAGTGAAAAGTTGGCCTTTTTAAAAGCTAATTTTGGTAGACTTGTGAAATCAGGACTGAAATATAGGCTCTGGAAACATTTGTCTATTTTCCCACTAGATGGTGCTGTTTACTTCTTATTCTTCTATAGCAAACAAGGCCAGTTATCCCGTCAGGTAAATACTAAGGTTAAACTTTAGTAGCCTGTATATTAATAGAAATAAATAATTGATCTATTTGTTGTATAACTAAGGGAAAATATAACTTTATTTGCTATTTATAAAATGTTATTTACCAGTCATCTGAGGGGAATGTGCAATTTTGATTTTTTGGATAGGATTGCTAATTTTTTGTTAGTCTATCCTTATGTTTTGTCAGCATCTTAATGGCCAAAAATATTTAAAAAATTCAGTATACAGTTGAAATGATCTTAAATGTTTTCCACTTGATGATTTTCCAGACTAAATAAAGTTCTTCATTTCCTTTGGTATAAACATACCAACTGATGCCTGTGGTATGCTTAATGCACGAACTAGTATTGATCTCTTGTTGATGTTTTTGCTCCTACTAGTTTAGTTGATTTATTTACATACCAAGAATGACTTGTATTTGTCCCCAAACCTGTTTATACCAGTTGTATCTCTGTCATATTATTTAAATGAAATCTAGGTAAGCTAATGGAAATATCTTTATAAAAAGTGTTCTTCCTGAGAAAACCAAGTTAATATTTAGCACCATTCAAGTTAGGTGAGTTGCTAAAAAAAAGTACTATCAAAATAGGTGTGAGGAAGCTATGGGAGAAATTTAGATTATGCACTTATTTATGAGAGAGAAGAATGCTTAGAATTCTGTCAGTTCTGTACTAAAGGTGCTTTTATTTAACAGAGTGATTTCAAATGTAGACGTTTCACATTTTGATCCTACAACTGAGAGATAACTCTTCACAAAGTTTTTACTTGAAGATGTTGAATGTCCTGGATGAAAATTATTTAAAGCCTTTACTTACGTGCTTAGTAATTTTAAAGTTTGTTTATTTCTTAATATTACTCTCTTTCTATAGTTTATATGGTTGATTTAAGTGATTGTTATTTAGGTACATCTATATAGAGGGTATTAGAAAACAAAATGTGATTAGATAGGAGAAAATTAATACTTATCAAAGGCTTCAGAAAGATAGTTTTGCAAATAACATAGTCTTTGCAGTCTTGCTGTTGAGTGAATGTATAGATCCTTGTCTTTTTATAATTCTAGATTTTATGATTTGTTGCTGAATTGTTTTTCAGCCAAAAGTTTGAATTTTGGTCCCTTAGTTCTCTGGCCTCTTCATGTTTAACTAAGAAGGGATTGTTTTCTTCCAGGTATATAAGAAAGGCAGTTTTAGTTCAGTGGTGAGTCAGTTTGCCTATAATATGGTATTTCTTCCTCACTATAATCCTCTGAGAGCAATTTCATTACTGAGAAATGGTAGATTTTTTTTTCTACTTTTTTTGAAAAGAACACTGTTATAGGAGTCAGAAGATCTAGGTTTTAGTCCTAGAATTTAGGACATAGAACAATAAATATTTGCTCAATACATAAAATAAATGAGTAGCGTGTTCCATATGCTGCTGCTGCTAAGTCGCTTCAGTCGTGTCCGACTCTGTGCGACCCCATAGATGGCAGCCCACCATGCTCCCCTGTCCCTGGGATTCTCCAGGCAAGAACACTGGAGTGGGTTGCCATTTCCTTCTCCAATGCATGAAAGTGAAAAGTGAAAGTGAAGTTGCTCAGTTGTGTCCGACTCTTCGAGACCCCATGGACTGTAGTCTACCAGGCTCCTCCGTCCATGGGATTTTCCAGGCAAGAGTACTGGAGTGGGGTGCCATCGCCTTCTCCGGTGTTCCATATGAATTGTGAAATTATAACCTAGTCAGTTAGCCTTTCTTAGAACCTTATCTATCAAATGTAATTTTATTAATTCAACACACGTTTCTTCAGTGTTATGAATCAGGCAAAAATAAGAAATATAAGCCTCCTTTTGATCAAATTGCTTAATTGGTAGGATCACATAAGTAAATAATATGTACTTTGACAAGTTGACAAGTGCTCTGGTGAAGTTATGTATGGATAAAACTGGGAAGAGACAAGGAGATAGCCCTTTTAAACCCATAGGTACTGTTTGAACATTTACTTTGTGGGTGTAGAGAAAACTGATTTCTTTTTCTTCAAGCTATTATATGGAAACAATGAAAGCAGTAACTTTTACTTGTTGAAAACATTTCTGAAAAAGATTTTGTAAAATATTTTTTAGTTTTCTCTAGCTCTTTTCACTTCTGAATCAACAGTTTGCTTCTTGGGAAGCATATTTGAGTTTCAAAATTGGGTAACGTAAGTCACCAGAAAGTGCTGTTTGAATTTTTAACTCAGTTTAACTACATGTGTAGGAGGTATTGTTGAGGGATGTTATAAAACTTCCAGTTAAGAGTAATATACAGAAACCCCAGTTTACTGACATCATACTTCTAATTCATTCCAGTGAGGTTTTAGTGGCCCTCATAGCCATTCACTCTGCCCTTGTATCCTAACTGGCTTTCTTGCATTTAGTTTGAACAGATTGACATTTTATAATTTTAAGTTTTCCAATCCGTGACCACAGATCTGTATCTGTCAATAAACTTGTATTATTTTCTCCTTCGGGGTTTTGCATTGTTGTAATGGCAAGAACCTTAAGTATAGATGTTGAAAGAAGCGTGAATAGCCAAGATTCTTGATTTGTTCCAGTAGCGAGCGGACAATTTTTAATGTTTCACCATTCTTAGAGGATTTTTTCTTGTTTGTTGTTTAAGATACCTGTTATCAGGTTATTATATTTTTAGAATTCAAAGAGTTATTTTAAGAAATGCTTGTTGAATATTACCAGATGCTTCATCTCTATCTATAGATGTTTGTCTGTCCTTTGATGTTAGTAATGAATGCATTAATTTCTTTTCAAATATTGAATAAATCTGTATTGAGATAAACACAACTTAGTCACAATACATTATTGCTTTTCCTATGTTGTTGGTTTCTACTTGTTAATATTTTGTTTATAATTTTTACATCTGTGTTCATTAATGAGATTTGCCTTTTTTAGGGCTTCCCTGGTAGCTCAATTGGTAAAGAATCTGCCTGCAGTGCAGGAGACCCTGGTTGTATCCCCGAGTTGGGAAGATCCCCTGGAGAAGGAAATGGCAATCCACTCCGGTATTCTGCCTTCAGAATCCTATGGACAGAGAAGCCTGGCTGGCTACAGTCCATGGGGTCCCAAGAGTCTTCTTATACTTTCCTATGTGGGTTGGTTATCAAGATTCTGCTGCCCTTGTAAGATTTTGCTATTGTTTTCCTCACTGAAAATTTTAAAGTAAGATTGGAATAGTTCCAAATAAGATTGGAATAATAATTTCTGAAATATGTTACTTCCCAGGCATATTTTCCACTCCTGATTAATTTCTTTGAAATTATAGAATTAGTCAAGGTTTTTATTCTACTAAATCAGCTTTGGAATTTATGTTTTTCTGGGAATTTGCTGCGTCTCAATTTTCAAATGTATTGCTGTAGAAATGTCAATAATATTCTATTCTTTTTTTGAAGTATAGTTGATTTATAGTGTTGTATTATACACATATACAATTTAAATTATTTCTGAATTGTTTATTTGTAGATTTTGTCTTTTCTTCTTGATCAGTTTTACCAGATTTGTCAGTTTTTAATTCTCTTCAAAGAGCCAACTTCTGGCTTTGTTAATTCTTAGTCGGTTTTATTTCCTATTTAATTTCTTCTCAATTTTTTCCCTTCTAATATCTTTGAGCTTATTTTGCTTTAGTTCTAATTGTTTTTTCTAGATTCTTAACTCAAACACATTAACTTTCAGTCTCCTTTCCTAATATGTGGATTTTATGATATGAAGTTGCCTCCAAGTGGTACTTAAGTAGTATCTCACAGTTTCGCTTTGTGAAATTTGTTACTGTAGAGTTCAAAATATTTTCTAAATGTAATCATGATATTTTCACTGACTTATTTCTTACTTTCTAAACATAGGAACTATATTAATTTCTGAATATATAAGAATTTAAAATTTTAAACATATGAAAATTTTCTTTTTGTTACCTGTTTCTAACCTTATTTTGTGATTAGCAAAGATGCTCTATTGAGTTTTAATTCTTTGAAATTTGATTCTACTTGCTCCCAGAATATGGTTGATGTTTTATGTACTTAGCAAGAGTATATATTCTGGATGTTGTAGAACATTAATTTATTAATTTATTCAGATATGTTGGGTCAGGTTTGTTAATTTCATTGTGTAAGTCTGTATTCTTACTGAGTTTTTGGTGTTGTTCCATCATTGTGGATTTATCTTTTTCTTTTCAAAGTTCTGTTGGTTGCTACATTGCATATGTGTAGAGGATGTTGTTAGGCTTGTATGCACTTAGAATTTTTGTATTTTCCTTACAAATTGAAACATTATGAAGGGACATTCTTTCTGCTTAAAATCTGTTTTGCCTCATATTATAGTAACTTAAGATCATTTGCTTAATATTTACATTTACATCATTTTGTTGTTCTGATCCTTTTCATTTTGGGTGAGTCAGCATATAGACAGATTACAAAAAGTCAAATTTGACAATTTCTTTTTAACTTTACATTTAAAAGTATTATATAAAAGACTTCTTTTTCATTTGGTGTATGTTCCTATGAATTACTTTTATTGTGGTTACGTGTAGGGAATTCCCTGGCAGTTTAGTGGTTAAGACTCAGCTCTTTCACGGCCAAGGGCCCAGGTTTAATCCCTACTAAGGTAACTAAGGGGGACCAAAAGAAAAATGTCGGGACCAAAAAAAAAGTGTGCTTAATGTAAAAGTGTGTTTAACGTAAAATTTAAACCCCTTTTATGTGGCCAGCATAGTAGCATAAGCTGCATTCACAGTATGCACCATTACTAGTCAAGGCAAGAATACTGGAATGGTTTGCCAGTCCGTCCTCCAACGGACCATGACCCTGATGCTGGGAAAGATTGAGGGCAGGAGGAGAAGGGGACAACAGAGGATGAGATGGTTGGATGGCATCATCGGTTCAGTGGATATGAGTTTGAGCAAACTCTAGAAGATAGCGAAGGACAGGGAAGCCTTGACGTGTTGCCGTCCACGGGGTTGCAGCAGACACAACTTAGCGACTAAACTGCAACAGCAACCATTACCACTATCTGTCTCTGTAACTTTTCGCTGTTCCAAACAGAACCTTTATACTCATTAAGCAATAACTCTTACTCTTCCCTCTCCCAACCACTGGTTATTACTGTACTTTCTCTACGAAGCTGAATATTCTAGGTATCTTGTATAAGTAGACCATGTGGTATTTATCCTTTTGTATTTGGCTTGTTTTATTAGTATAACATTTTCAGTATTCAAGCATGTGTGGCATGTATCAGTATTTCATTCCTTTTTCAGACAGTAATATTCTCTTGTATCTGTGTTATAGTATAGGAGTTTTTTTTTTTTAATCACATTGTGTATTACATTTAAATCTATGATCTGTTTAGAGTTAACTTTAGTGAAAGATATGCAGTCTTGATTCATTTTTTACATGTGGATGTCCAGTTGGTCAGGTTCCAGTTGTTGAAAAGATTATTCTTTCTCCATTGAATTGCCTTTACTCCTTTGTCAAAGATCAGTTGACTCTGCTTGTGTGGGTCCAAGTCTATTTCTGTTGACCTGTTTGTCTATTCTTTCACTAATACCACACTGTCTTGATTGCAACAGCTTTATATTGAGCCTTGAAATTGTATAGTGTTAATATTCTGACTTTGTTCTTCTTCAATATTGGGTTGCTCTTCTGTATCTTTTGTCTCTTTCAATTTTAGAATTAGTTTATTAGTATCAGCAACAAAACTTGCTTGGGTTTTGATTGAAATCACACTGAATCTATAGATCAAGTTTAAAGGAGCTGATATCTTGAAAATATTGAGTCTTCTTTCCCATGTGCATGTAATATCTCTCCATTTATTTAGTTCTTTGATTTTTTTTTTTTAACCACACTTCTGTAGTTTTCCTCTTGTGTATCTTGTCTATATTTTATTTGATGTATGCCTAATTTCAAATATAATTGTTCATTGCTGGTATATTTTTATGTTGCTTCTAAACGTTTTATTTATTATTTATTTATTTATTACTGCCTTTTTTTTGGAGGAGGGGTTGTGTCATGTGGCACATAGGATCTTAGTTCCCCAACCAGGAGTACCCGTGCCCCTGCATTGGAAGCATGGAGTCTTAAGCACTGGACCACCAAAGAAATCCCTACTGCTTTCATTTATGTTTGTGACCCAATTTTTGCATATGATGTAAGATTTAGTTTTTATGATAAAAAAAATGTTTTTTTTAAATGTCTGGGCATTCCAACAGTTTTTGTTGAAAAATTAATTTTTCTTGAATTGTTTGTACAGCTTTGGTAGGTAGAGATCAAGTGGTCATATTTGTTTGGGTTTATCTCTGGGCTCCCTAGTTATTTCTTTTGATTTAGAGTTTAATACCATGCTATCGTGGTTACTTTAGCTTCATAGTAAATCTTAATGTTTGGTAATGTGTGTTTTCAAGTTTTGTTCTTTCTTTTCAAAATTGTTTTAGCAATTCTCATTCCTTTGAGTTTTCCTTTAATTTTTAGAATCATGTTTTATCTGTAAAATATCTTGCTGTGATTTTGATTGGTATTGCATTAAATATATTCATTACTTTAGGGGAGAATTGACATCTTTACTATGTTGAGTCATCTTTCATGAGTTGAATATGCCTTTCCATTTATGTAGACCTTGCTTTCTTTCACCAGTGTTTGTTTTCAGCACATAGATCCTGTATTACCTAATTTCTTTCTAGCTATTATATATGGTATTATTTCTTTAATTTCCTGTTTTTGTTACAAAATGTATCATGTATCCAGAAAAGCATAGAAAATAATAGGTGGTGTATTGAGCTACCCAAATTTGTCACCTTTTAAAAGTGTTTTGCATTTTACCTTATTGCCAATCTCATTTCTCTTTTTTATGTTAATCCCTGTTAAAAGTAGCTGGGTATTTTATCAGACTGACTTCTATGTATTCACTTATTCAGACACACATAAAATATCAGTATGTGTGTTTAGTTTTTAGTTTAAAAAATAAACGCAGTCATGTTATAATCCTTTTCTGATATTTCATTTTTCACTATATCATAGATATATTTTTGTGTCAATACATATTGATCTATATAATTTAATGAATAGCTTTTAAAATCTGTTTTACGTTAGTATGTTGCCTTTTATATAACGGGTACTCAGAAAATACTGGCCATGATTTGCTGTTATTATTCTGATGATATGCTCTGGATGTACCAAACTTTATTTAGCCACTTACTTACAGAGTGGCTTTCAGATACCTTCTAGCATTCTGATCTAATCGTTGTCTTTTCTCTTAAGATATTTCTTATGGGCTAACTTTTTTCTCTCATGAGTCTCTTGGTTTTTAGATAAATTATTAGCAAATGAAGGACCTTTTGAAATCATAATAATTTGGTAAATATAATCATTTAATTCATACTCTGGAGTCAACAGATTTATTCTCTCTGAGATCTTTAAACTTTTCTAGAAGGATTACAGTAGGGACAACCTTCCTTATTTCCGTATTTACTGTGAGGCATATTTTTCTTAGTATCTGAGTCAGGTCTTTAAACAGGAGTTGGTAAATTATGGCTAATGGGAAGAAACTGGCCTGCTGTCTGTTTTTGTAAATAAAATTTTACTGAAACATAGCATGTGCATTTATGTCTTGTTTGTGACTACTTTATTGCTATCGTGGCAGAATTGAATAGTTGCAACAGAGACCAGTGGCATATAATAAGGCCTAAAATGTTCATTCTCTCATTCATTACAGAAAACGTTTGCTGACTGCTGCTTTAGATGAGTATTAGATATTGGCTAGTAGTTGATATAGTACTCACATACTGAAACTAGTCAGAAATTCTAATGTACCTTTGACTTTGTTTCTTTGACTTTGGAGGAAATTGCTTTCTCTTCTTAAACCCTAAGTTTCTTTTTCTGTAAGAGGGAACATAACTGAATGATTTTTGAGGTCCTTTCTAACTCTGAGCTTCCCTGGTGGCTCAGAGGATAAAGCGTCTGCCTGCAATGCAGGAGACCCGGGTTTGATCCCTGGGTTGGGAAGATCCCCTGGAGAAGGAAATGGCAACCCACTCCAGTATTCTTGTCTGGAGAATCCCATGGACAGAGGAGCCTGGTGGGCTACAGTCCATGGGGTCGCAAAGAGTCGGACACAACTGAGCGACTTCACTTTCACTTTTTAACTCTGAGGTTCTGAGAAACTGTGTAACACAAAGATTTTGAAAGGAATTTGGAATAAATACAGATATATATTTGTATATAATACAGATATATATAGATATATATTTGGAATAAATACAGATATAAATGCAGCTCAAGAAGCAACAGAACTGGACATGGAACAATGGACTGGTTCAAAATTGGGAAAGGAGTATGTCAAGGCTGTATATTGTCACCCTGCTTATTTAACTTATATGCAGAGTACATCATGTGAAATGCCAGGCTGGATGAAGCACAAGGTGGAATCAAGATTGCCAGGAGAAATATCAGCAACCTCAGATATGCAGGTAATACCACCTTTATGGCAGAATGTAAAGAGGAACTGAAGAGCCTCTTGATGAAAGTGAAAGAGGAGAGTGAAAAAACTGGTTTAAAACTCAACATTCAAAAAACTAAGATCATGGCATCCAATCCCATCACTTCTTGGCAAATAGATGGGGAAACAATGGAAACAGTGACAGACTTTCTTTTCTTGGGCTCCAAAATCACTGCAGATGGTGACTGCAGCCATGAAATTAAAAGGTGCTTGCTCCTTGGAAGAAAAGCTATGACCAACTTAGACAGCATATTAAAAAGCAGAGACATTGCTTTGCTAACAAAGGTCTGTCTAGTCAAAGCTATGATTTTTCCAGTAGTCATGTATGGATGTGAGAGTTGGACCATAAAGAAAGCTGAGTGCCGAAGAATTGATGTTTTTGAATTGTGGTGTTGGAGAAGACTCTTGAGAGTCCCTTGTACAGCAAGGAGATCCAACCAGTCCATCCTAAAGGCAATCAGTCCTGAATATTCACTGGAAGGACTGATACTGAAGCTGAAACTCCATTACTTTGGCCATCTGATGTGAAGAGCCAACTCACTGAAAAAGACCCTGATCCTGGGAAGAATTGAAGACAGGAGTAGAAGGGGTGACAGAAGATGAGATGGTTGGATGGCATCACTGACTCAATGGACATGAGTTTGAGCAATCTCTGGGGGATGGCGATGGACAGGGAAGCTTGGTGTGCTTCAGTCCATAGGGTACCAAAGAGTTGGACATGACTGAGTGACTGAACAATACCAGATATATACAGACATAATCAGTCTATCTCTATATAATATAGATATAAAATAGGTATAAAATAAGTGGGCTTACCAGGTGGCTCAGTGGTAAAGAATCCACTTGCCAAGCATTAGACGTGGGTTCTATCCTTGGGTCAGGAAGATCCCCTGGAGAAAGAAATGGGAAACCCACTTCAGTATTCTTGCCTGGGAAATCCCATGGACAGAAGAGCCTGGTGGGCTATAGTGCATGGGGTCATAAAGAATCAGACACAACTTAGTGACTAAACAATAACAACAATAAAATGAATATATAATATGGACCAGAAAACGAAGGTGATACTGAGGTTTTTTCCCTATGGTTTAATAAATACAGGAGTCTTTATTGTGCCAGTGTAATCCATCGTGAAAATGTATTAAATAGGGATTTTTTTTTGATACTGTGAAGACCTATATTCCATTGCATTAAATAGAAGAGTAATGAAGTGTTATGAGCTTATCCTCAAACCCTAACCAGTTGTCTTCTAAGTATCACTGAAATACTCTTCCACATCTATATAATCATATATAGTTGTTATCATAGTATGACATTTAAAATACTGATGTGAAGTGAAATGAAAGTTGCTCAGTCATGTCCGACTTTTTGCCACCTTGTGGGCTGTGACCCACCAGACTCCTCTGTCCGTAGAATTCTCCAGTCAAGAATACTGAAGTGAGTAGCCATTCCGTTCTCCAGGGAAATCTTCTTAACTCAGAGATTGAACTTGGGATCGAACTCCTACATTACAAGCAGATTCTTTACCATCTGAGTCACCAGGGAAGCCCAAAATACTGATGCCTAATTATGTAATTCTTAATGAACTCATTAGTGTATATGTATTAGTTTGGTATGTAATATGTATTTATGTACATATATGTATGTAATATATAATATTCTACCTTGTACAGTGTACCTAATATGTACTGCTTTGTAATACACTATGAATACAGGTAATACTTGGAAACTTTTGAACTGTGGTGTTGGAGAAGACTCTTGAGAGTCCCTTGGACTGCAAGGAAATCCAACCAGTCAATCCAAAAGGAAATCAACCCTGAATATTCATTGGAAGGACTGATGCTGAAGCTGAAACTCCAATACTGTGGCCACCTGATGCGAAGAACTGACTCATTGGAAAAGACCCTGATGCTGGGAAAGATTGAAGGTGGGAGGAGAAGGGGACGACAGAGGATGAGGTGGTTGGATGGCATCCCTGACTCAATGGACATGAGTTTGAGTAAACTCCAGGAGTTTGTCAGAGACAGGGAAGCCTGTCATGCTGCAGTCCATAGGGTCGCAAAGAGTCGTACAGGACTGAGTGAACTGAATTCTTAGAAAATAAATAGAAATAAATAAAAGAAAAAGTCACTTACTGACTAGAGATTTCTTTTAGCTAATAAATTCTGTCCACCATAATTTATAAGGAGTTTTGGTTTAAGTCATAACTGCCTCAGGCATTTCTTAGGAGGGAGGAGTCCTGTGGAAGGGACTCAGCCATACATATACAAATATCCACACTCCCCTCCCATCCAGACTTGCACATAGCATTGAGCAGAGTTCCATATGTTATACAGTAGGTCCTTGTCGGTTATCCATTCTAAATACAGCAGTGTGTACATGTCCATCCCAAACTCCCTAACTATCCCTTCCTCTCATCTACCTGCCATTGACCGTAAGTTCACTCTTTATAAAAGGGGAAGCACACTAATATCCTGATATCACCAGGAGGAGCCATCCAGTGGGAAATGAAATTTGCTCTGCAAGATATAGTAATTGCAACTATATCCCTTCACAGGTTTTTAAAAATATACTCTTGTCTTTTTGATTGTTCTTTTTCCTCTTCCATCAACAGATGCTTGTACCTTTTTATATGTGTTGATGGAAGCATTTACTTGCATGTGTGTGTGTATGCTTGCTTCAGTCATGTCCAACTCTTTGCAACCCTATGGATTGTAGCTAGTCAGGCTCCCCTGTCCATGGGATTGTCCAGGCAAGAATATTGGAGTGGGTTGTCATGCCCTTCTCCAGGGGATCTTCCCAACCCAAGGATCAAACCCATATCTCTTACATCTTCTGCATTGTCAGGCAGGTTCTTTATCACTAGAGCCACCTGGGAAGCCCATGTGTAATTTTTCCAAAGCCAGATTCTCTTATTTTGGGGGTCCATTTTCTGTAAATAACATATCAAATGAGGACGTTAAATCTTGTCTCATTTTTTTTTAATCCTGGAAATTCAAATGTCTGATTTTATTTAATTCTGTTAATGAACCTATAATCTCACTGTTGCATCATACTACTGTGGCAAAAAGATGAAAATCTCATGACCAATTTAGGACTGCCAGATTCCATAATGATTAAAATATTCAATAGTCCTTCCTAGGTAAGTGTATAAGCCTTCTCTAGTGTAACTGAGATGTATACTGTTTTACTGGCTTAGTGAGGTGTCTGATTCACTCATGTATAGCTTTGTCTTTCTAATCTGACTGCTGCTGCTGCTGAGTCGCTTCAGTCAAGCCCGACTCTGTGCGACCCCTTGGATGGCAGCCCACCTGGCTCCCCCATCCCTGGGATGCTAGTCTTGACCAAACTTCTGAAATAAAGCACCCTCTAGTGTCCCTTTTTGAGATAACAAGTGTTGTTTTACCTGATGAAGTGCTTCTCAGAGCCCCTTTTGGGCTTGGTTCAGTAATCCAAGTTTGTCCTTGAGGCTCCCCACTTGCCTCTTGGTTGTTGGGGCCAGTGTTGATAGAGCCACCATAAAACCTTAAATATAATGTGCACACCTAAATATATTTTTTGTGTCCCAAGAAATAGTCAATAAAGCGTATTCATTTCACTTTCAGGTTAAATTTAGTCTTTGTCAGCCACAAGGTTTAATGCAGTAGCCCTTTTCTGAATTCCAGAGGTGAATCTGTGAGTGATAAGTAGCCATCATGTTTCAGACCCACTCTTTTAGAGACCACTTTAATCCTATGAACGCTATTTCATTTGTTTTCATGCCTTTTATAACCGAAGGAGCAGCAGTACTTTGCCCTCATACCCCAGTCGTTTTCTCAGAGTGATTTTGATGGGGACAATACAATACACCAGTCATCTGCTACCTCTTATGATTCATCCCACTTGATTGAAAGGTAGAATTTTTGTTAAGCACGGCAAAGGAACCAATGTGTTAAAAATACTACCAACAAGAATGTGACTTCAATTATGATTCTAATGTCCTCCCATTTAGGTGAGTCGTTAAAAGGATTATCTTTGGTATCCTTTCTCTAAATCACTTGAGGTAGTTGTTATCAGTCAGTATTAGTTGAGTTTTCATACTCTAGAAATAATAAGTTAACTGCTTTTTCCCAGCCCCAGTCATTCTTATTACACTGCTCTGAAAAATTCTTGTGGAAAAAGAATAATAGCATTTTTCCTTGTGTCATATCCCATTTCTCTGTTCCTTTACTATTGGCCAATATTTATTTAGGCTTCCATTTATTATGCATTTTAACCTAACTTTTCCCCCTCTAGTGCAGTGCTCTGATTTGGCCCCATGCCTGTCCACGAAGCAGTCAATTACAGCAGCCTTGCCAGAACCTCTGCTTTTATTTATTCCTGGGAAAATTTTGTACAGTTTGACAAAGAAGTAAAGGACTGTCTTCTTCTTAGTAATGAAGCAGCACTTAGAGTTAATCTTAATTTAACTGCGTGGGGTGAAGTCAAAAGTTCCCTTTGGGGACTTTGCTGGTGGTACAGTGGACAAGAATCTGCCTGCCAAGCAGGGAATGTGGGTCTGATCCCTGGTCTGGGAAGATTCCACATGCCATGGGCAACTAAAGCCCCTGTGCCCCAACTCCTAGGCCGAGTGCTGCAACTACTGAAGAACCTGTGCCTAGAATCTGTACTCCGCAAGAAGACGAAGCTACTGCAGTGAGAAGCCTGTGCATCACAAGGAGGAGTAGCCTCAGCTCACCACAACTAGAGAAAGTCTGTGCACAAAAACAAAGACTCAGCACAACCAAAAATTAATAAATAAAATATATATATTTCCTTAGGAATGTTCTTAGTCCCTCAGCCTTGTCTGACTCTTTGTGACCCCATGCACTGTAGCCCACCAGCCTCCTCTTTCTATGGGGATTCTCCAGGCTAAAATACTGGAGTGGGTTGCCATTTCCTCCTCCATTCCTTAGGAATATGTCTGATCAGATTGTATGTTATGGACAATGTGTCCTGTGCAGCAATACCTCTGTTGACACTGCTCTTCTGGTCTTGGCACAGCTGGGTCTCGCAGGATGAAAGAAAAATTTGTGAGGTGAGAAAGATAGAAAATTGTGAATTGCATCACCACCATCCCTTTATCTGCCACTCCAGTTGCTAGTGAGAAGTGGAATATTTCCTTACTGCTGCTACTGCTAAGTCGCTTCAGTCGTGTCCGACTCTGTGTGACCCCATAGACGGCAGCCCACCAGGCTCCCCCGTCCCTGGGATTCTCCAGGCAAGAACACTGGAGTGGGTTGCCATTTCCTTCTCCAATGCACAAAGTGAAAGGTGAAAGTGAAGTCATTCAGTCGTGTTCGACTCTTCATGACCCCATGGACTGCAGCCTACCAGGCTCCTCTGTCCGTGGGATTTTCCAGGCAAGAGTACTGGAGTGGGGTGCCATTGCCTTCTCCAGTTTCCTTGTCATGTTGGTAAACAAAGATGTTATAGTCATCATGGATTGGAGCCTTCAGTGTGAGCCAATGAGCCCTAGGGGAACTCAGGAAAGAGAAGCATGCCTGCTAATCCAGCAGCCTTCAGACTACAGCCACTCCCTGTAGTGAGCCCTGAGGAAAGGAAGCTCAGGATGTGAAAATAGGTCACTGGCTCCAGATAGGCAAGGTGCATTTGAAAGGAATGATTTCAGTGAGCCCAGACACTTGCATTTCCAATCTTAAAGGAAATCAACTCTGAATATTCATTGGAAGGACTGATGCTGAAGCTCCAAAATTTTGGCTACCTGATGCAAAGAGCCAACACTTTGGAAAAGACCCTGATGCTGGGAATGGTTGAGGGCAGGAGGAGAAGGGGGCAACAGAGGAAGAGATGGTTGAATGGTATCACTGACTGAATGGACATGAGTTTGAGCAAACTCCAGGAGACAGTGAAGGACACAGAAGCCTGACGTGCTGCAGTCCATAGGGTCACAAAGAGTTGGACACAACTGAACAACGGAACAACAACAACAACTCCACTTTTAGGTTGTGGATATTTTTTAAGTCGACACTAGAAGTGTTTCTGGTGGGGTCCCCTCTTACTTCCTCTCATATTTAACCTTTTAACTCAGTGGCCAACTTGAGTTAGCCAGCCCTCAATGGCTTATCTCCCATCATTTTAAGTAACATGTTTTAATTGCTCACTCCAATTTTTAATGAGATCATTACTTTGAGAGTGGTAAGGAATGTGTTCTGTCCATGTAATATTTTATTTCTTTGCCTATTTTTGTACGTAGGTGTAGGTAACTAGTAAAGTAATGCTCAAAATTCTCCAAGCCAGGCTTCAGCAATACGTGAACCATGAACTTCCAGATGTTCAAGCTGATTTTAGAAAAGGCAGAGGAACCAGAGATCAAATTGCCAACATCCTCTGGATCATCGAAAAAGCAAGAGAGTTCCAGAAAAACATCTATTTCTGCTTTATTGACTATGCCAAAGCCTTTGATTGTGTGGATCACAATCAACTGTGGAAAATTCTGAAAGAGATGGGAATACCAGATGACCTGGCTCTTGAGAAACCTATATGCAGGTCAGGAAGCAACAGTTAGAACTGGACATGGAACAACAGACTGGTTCCAAATAGGAAAAGGAGTACGTCAAGGCTGTATATTGTCACCCTGCTTATTTAACTTCTATGCAGAGTACATCATGAGAAACGCTGGGCTGAAAGAAGCACAAGCTGGAATCAAGATTGCCGGGAGAAATATCAATAACCTCAGATACGCAGATGACACCACCCTTATGGCAGAAAGTGAAGAGGAGCTAAAAAGCCTCTTGATGAAAGTGAAAGAGGAGAGCGAAAAAGTTGGCTTAAAGCTCTCAACATTCAGAAAACGAAGATCATGGCATCTGGTCCCATCACTTCATGGGAAATAGATGTGGAAACAGTGTCAGACTTTATTTTGGGGGGCTCCAAAATCACTGCAGATGGTGACTGCAGCCATGAAATTAAAAGACGCTTACTCCTTGGAAGGAAAGTTATGACCAACCTAGATAGCATATTAAAAAGCAGAGACATTACTTTGCCAACAAAGGTCCGTCTAGTCAAGGCCGTGGTTTTTCCAGTAGTCATGTATGGATGTGAGAGTTGACTGTGAAGAAGGCTGATTGCCGAAGAATTGATGCTTTTGAACTGTGGTGGTGAAGACTCTTGAGAGTCCTTGGACTGCAAGGAGATCCAACCAATCCATTCTAAAGGATATCAACTCCTGGGCGTTCTTTGGAAGGAATGATATTAAAGCTGAAACTCCAGTACTTTGGCCACGTCATGTGAAGAGTTGACTCATTGGAAAAGACTCTGATGCTGGGAGGGATTGGGGGCAGGAGGAAAAGAGGACGGCAGAGGATGAGATGGCTGGATGGCATCACTAACTCGATGGACGTGAGTCTGAGTGAACTCCGGGAGATGGTGATGGACAGGGAGGCCTGGCGTGCTGTAATTCATGGGGTCGCAAAGAATCGGATACAACTGAACGACTGAACTGAACTGAACTGAACAATCAGTGGAAACATATTGAGGCAGTTCAAATTAATAAGTGATTCTCTGTTCCAAGCTTTTAATTAAATCTTTGACTGTTAAATACTTTTTGTTAAAGTGTGCTGCAGTCCATGGGCTCGGGAAGAGTCAGACACAACTTGGTGACTGAACAGCAATAACAAAGTAAATTCTAGAAAAAAATAAGTGTCAATTCCAGTCACGACTCGTTTGTAGGTCTCTGCAGTACTGGTAGAGCTCTAGTATGGTCCACTTATAACTGCATTCTTAAAGTGGAAGTTCCCCAGCCTTTCCTTTTATGCCATTACAGTGACATTTTTGTTACAGGGCGGGGGACCCCTTCCAGGGCCCCTGAGTAGGCTCTTGTCTAACACTCAGAAATGCATTGTCCAAGGAGACACACATGCTGACAAAGCAAGAGCCTTTATTGGGAAGGGCATGCAGGCGGAGAGGAGAATGGTAAAGAAACCCAGGAAGACAACCCTGCCACGTGGCTCATTAACCATTTTTAAGTAGACCTTTCAGTGTCATTAAGTACATTCACAGTATTGTGTAATCATCACCATTACCCATTTCCAGAACTTTCATCATCCCAAATAGAAGCAAACTCTGTATGTATTAAATAGTAACTCCTGAATCTTTCCTCCTCCAACTCCTGGTAACCTCTATTCTGCTCTCTCTCTCTCTGAATTTGCCTACTTCCGGTAACTTATGTAAGTGGAATCATACAGTTATTGTCCTTTGTGTTTGGCTTTTTACTTAGCATGCCTTCCAGGTTCATCCACATTTTAGCATGTGTTAGCGCTTTCTTCTTGTTAAGATGGAAAGTTATTCCACTGTATATGTATGCTGCATTTTGTTTATTCATTCGTCTGTCAGTGGGCACTTGGGTTGTTTCCACCTTTTAGCTTTGTAAATTATGCTGCTGTGAATGTTGGCTTACAAATATTTGTTTGAGTCTGATGTCAATTCTTTGGGATATATACCTAGTAGTGGGGTTGCTGAGCCTTGGGTAATTCTGTTTAACTCTGAGAAGCTGCCAAACTGTTTTCTATAGCAGTTGCATCATTTTACATTTCTACCTACAATATGCAAGGGTTCCAATTCCTCTTCGTCTTTGCTCTTGGTATTTTCAGTTTTTTGATACCAGCCATTCTGTTATATGCAGAGTAGTTTTGATTTGGATTTTCCTAATGGTTAGTGATGCCAAGCATCTTTTCATGTATTTTTTGGCTATTTGTGTATCTTCTTTGATAAAATGTCTATTCAAATTCTTTGTCCTTTTTTATATATATATATACTTTTGAAGGCTGTAGTAGTTTGAGACTTTTCCAAATTGTTTTTGCAGAATGTTTCTCTTTGTGTGTGGTCCCTGAAGTCTCTGTTCCTTTAATTCACGCTCAGCTAATATGTTTACAGAGACTTCCTTGACTGCTAGCTCTTCCAGTCTTTGCAGATTACCTCTGTGCTTTGGTACTCCTTCAACCCTTAGCTAAGCTTCTTTGAGTATAGTGTTCAGCCTAAGGTAAAAGCTTAAGGTCTTCCTTTCTGAGCATACAGGTAACTTTCTGTGGAGGTGGTGGTTTACTTGCCAAGTTGTGTGGATTCTTGGCTACCTCATGGGGTATAGCCCGCCAGATTCCTCTGTCCATGGGATTTCCCAGGCAAGAGTATTGGAGTGGGTTGCCATTTCCTCCAGGGGATCTTCTTGACCCAGGGATCAAACCCATGCTTCTTGCAGAGCAGGTAGATTCTTTACCTGAGCCACCAGGAAAGCCTACGTCACTCTAAATTCCCCCATATTTTTGACTGCTTTTACTTGTGTTAATTTCCCAGAGTCTCCCTGGCTTCTCTTCCAGGCCTTAGATGGTTTAGTGTATGTCTCCATCTTTCTTGCCCTGGGTGTAGTTTGCCTGGGTGTGGCTCTGTAGTTTTCTTGTAGCTTTTCCAAGTACTGAAGTTCCAAACTAGGTAATAGAAAGGCAAGTGCCTTATGTCAATCCTTCAGATACCCTCCAGACAGGTTAGAATATAATTGTATAATAATTTCCATATCAAGACTTCCCTGTTCCTTGGAAACTGGGAACCAGGCTGCTGTTAATGCTTCAGGATCTGACATTGGAGAAGGGGTGGGAACAGTGAGGGGAAATACCGCAGAACTCTTCTGCCATTTTAAAGATGACTTTTTGTTGATTTGATGTTTGCTTGGCTGCTGTTAAGTTTTGACGGTTTTCCAGAGCTTCAACAAAGTTGGCTTAGGCTGTTCCTGTTTCTTTTTCTTTTTAAAATTGTTCTGCAGTAATGAGAGCTTGTCACTTTCTAGCCTGCCATTTTGCTGACATTCCTCCTATTGAGTGTTTCTTTCTGTTTGTTTTTGGCTGTTGAGTCATGCGGATCCTAGTTCTCTGACCTGGGATCAAACTTGCACCACTCATGTTGGGAGTATAGTCTTAACCACTGGACTGTCAGGGAAGTCTGAGGGTGAGGTGAATCAGCACAAATGTAGGGGTCATCTCACTATTTGGGGAAACCCTAACAAAAAGTCACCGCATTATTTTGGGCCTAGTTTGGGGGTTAGAGGGTAGTGCAGGGAGGACAGAGAGAGTAAAGGGCTAGGAATGGAAAAGTACTGTTTACTGACTCAGAGTTTAGAAAACTGTTCTCCCACCACCACCTCCAAGGAAGTCTGCTTCTGAGGGAGGCTCTAGATAAAGGGATCTCTTAATGGCTTGGAATGAAGATACACATAAGAGCTTGGCTAGACAGGGGGACTTGAGTCTTTGACTGCAACTCACTTTAGAAACTGCGGTACATCGGTTGTGCAAAGTCTGGTATGGGGAAGGCAGTGTTGTCCTGTGACATTAGCCAGATAAAGCTTTTGTAATTGCTTATGGTTGACAGCATAATATGATTGTAATTGCTTATGTGAAAAATCATACACAGGACCTGGGTTCCTCAAGTATACATTGTTTGATCCCATTCACACAGATTCTAGAAGTACCATTGAATTTGTGTAGTAAAGGAACATATATTAGTATTTGCCTAGGATTGAGCAAGATTGGTTAGATTTATTGCAAAGGAACAACTTTTTAATGTGTTGTGTTTTTTTTAAGATTTTTTTTGGGGGGATGTGGACCATTTTTTTTAAAGTCTTTATAGAATTTTTTACAGTGACAGTGTTGCTTGTTTCATGTATTGTTTTCTTGGCTGCAAGGCATGTGGGACCTTAGCTCCCCAACCAGGGATTGAACCCTCACCCCTTACATTGGAAGGTGAAGTCTTAACCACTGGACCACCAGGGAAATCCTTTAATGCATTTTTAAAAATTATACCATTGTAGACAATTGTTAAAACTTAACTTACCAAGTGTACAGTTGAAGTGGATGCCTCAAAATGGATTTTTAAAGTGAAGAAAATAAAGTTTTAGTTGAATTCTAAGTGTAGTGGTAAAAATACTAGTGTGCTTACTGCAACTCAAAATTTTCAACTGTATATTATGAATAAGACTGTAGTGTAAAGATAAAATGTGAACCTATATGGGCTGGTAAAGTCAGGTGAATTTTGTGTATGGCTTTATCCAAGCAACTGAAAAGAAAGTGATTGTAGAATCATGATTACTATTTAAATTACTATTGAGCAGAATAGCTGGGTTGTAAGGTAGTTCTGTTTGTAATTTTTTGAGGAATCTCCATACTGTTTTCCATAGTGGCTGTACCAATCCTGCCAGCAGTCTATATTGTTGTTGTTCAGTCACTAAATCCTGTCCAATTCTTTGGTGACCCCATGGACTGCAGCACACCAGGTTCCCCTGTCCTTCTCTGTCTCCCAGAGTTTGCTCAAATTTATGTCCATTGAGTCAGTGATTCTATCCAATCATCTCATCCTCTTCCTCTTTCTCCTTTTGCCTTGAATCTTACCCAGCATCAGGGTCTTTGCAAAGAATTGACTGTTCGTATCAGGTGGCCATTTGGAACCTCAGCTTCAGCATCAGTCCTTCCAGTGAATATTCAGTGGTGATTTCCTTTAGGATTGACTGGTTGGATCTCTTTGCTGTCCAAGGGACTTTCAAGAGTCTTCTCCAGCACCACGATTCAAAGGCATCAGTTCTTTGGCCCTCAGCCTTCTTTATGATCCAACTTTCACATCGGTACATGACTACTGAAAAGACCTTAGCTTTGATTATACAGACTTTGTGGGCAAAGTGATGTCTCTGCTTTTTTAATACACTGTCTAGGTTTGTCATAGCTTTCCTGCCAAGGAGCAAGCGTCTTTTAATTTCATGGCTGCAGTCACTGTCCACAGTGATTTTGGAACCCAAGAAAATAAAATCTGCACTGCTTCCACTTTTTCCCTTTTTCTTCATATCTTCTCCAACATGTTATTATGTCTTGTCTTTTCAATAATAACCATTCTAACAGGTGTGAGATAATATCTCATTTTGGTTTTGATTTGCATTTCCCCAATTAATAGTGATCTCTAACATTTCTTTCTGTTTATTTTACCATCTGTGTGTCTTCTTTGGAAAAATATCAACTCAGATCCTCTATCCACTTTTTAAATCAGGTTGTTTGTATTTTGTTGTTGTTGTTTTTATATATTTTGGATAGTAACCCTTTATTAGATATATAGTTTGCAAATAGATTCTTCCATTCAGTAGGTTGCCTTTTCATTTTGATTATGGTTTCCTTTGCTGTATAAATGCTTTTTAGTTTGATGTAGTCCTGTTCATTTATTTTTGCTTGTGTTCCCTTGCCTTTTGGTTTCATCCACAAAACATTGCCTAAGGCCAATGTCAGTAAGTTTAGTTCCTTTGTTTTCTATTAGGAATTTTATGATTTCAGGTCTTACATTCAATTCTAATTCCTTTTGAGTTAATGTTTGTATATGGTGTGATGTAGTGCTCTAATGTCATTCTTTTGTATGTGGCTGTCTAGTTTTCCCATGCTGCTGATTTAGAAGACTGTCCTTTCTCCATTGTATGTTCTTTATTCCTTTGTTATAGATTAATTTTCCATGTATGTATGGCTTAATTTGGGGCTCTCAGTTCTGTTCCATTCATCTGTATATCTGGTTTTGTACCCAAACCATACTGTTTTGATAACTTTGTAGTATACAAATGATCCTTGAACAACATGGATGTGATCTAAGTATGTCCATTACAGCAGAGTTTTTTTCAGTAAAAATACACTACAGTACTACAGTATCCACAGTTGGTTGAATCTAAAGATTCAAACCCTTGTATATGGAGGACTGACTGTAAACTTATATGTGTGTTTTCAACTACGTGAGAGGTCAGTACTCCTAAACCCTGAGTTGTTTAAAAGGTTAACTGTAGTTTGAAGTCAGAGGGTGTGATACCTCCGGCTTTGTTTTTCTTTCTCAAGATTGCTTTTGTGACTCAGGATCTTTTGTGCTTCCATACAAATTTTAGAATTATATGTCCAAGTTCTGTTAAATATGCCATTGGGATTTTGATACGGATTGCACTGAATCTGTAGATTGCTTTGGGAAGTATGGACATTTGAACAGTTTTAATTCTTCCAGTCCACCAGTACAAAATATCTTTCCTTTTTTTTTTTGGTGTCTTCTTCAATTTCTTTTATTGATGTCTTACAGTTTTTAGTGTACAGGTTTTCGCCTCATTAGTTAAATTTATTTCTAGGTGTTTTAAACTTTTTGATGCAGCTGTAAATGAGATTTTTTTTATTTGCCTTCTCTAATAGTTTGTTATTAGTGTATAGAAATGCCACAGATTCTGTATATTGATTTGTATCCTACACTTTATTCATTTATTCTAACCAATTTTTTGGTGAAATCTTTATAAATTTCTATATATAGTATCATGTCATCGGCAAGTAGTGACAGTTTTACACTTCACTACTGAATATGATGTCAGCTGTGGATTTGTCACATATGACCTTCGTTTTGTTAAGGTTTGTTCCCTCTGTGCCTACTTTGTTGAGAGTTTGTATCATAACTGGATGTTGGGTTTTGTCAGAGGCATTTTCTACATCCATTGAGATAATCATGGTTTTTATTTTTCATTTTTTAGAATGTGATGTATCATGTAGATTGATTTGCAGATGTTGAATCATCATTGATTCCCTGAAATAAATGCCACTTGATTTTAGTGTTTGATCATTTTAATATATCATTGGATTCAGTTGGATTCAGTATTTTGTTGAGGATTTTTGGACCTATGATCATCAAGGATGTTAGCCTCTTATATTTTCTTTCTGTGGTATCTGGTTTGGATTGCTGGTTTTATAAAATGTCTTTCAAAGATTTTCCTCTTCAGATGGAAGAGCTTGAAAAGGATAGGTATTAAATCCTCTTTGAATGTTTTATAGAATTTTCTTGTGAAATGTCTGGTTCTGGGCTTTTGCTTGTTTGGGAGATTGTTGATTATGGTTTCCATCTACTTGCTAGTAATTGATCTATTCAGATTTTCTATTTCTTCGTGATTCAGTCCTGGAAGATTACATGCTTCTAGGAATTTACCCATTTCTTCTAAGTTGTCCAATTTGTTGGTATATAATTGTTCATAGTAGTCTCTTACAATTCTTTGTATTTTTGCGTTCTTTCATGTTGGGTGGGGCTGTGGCTGTTGCTATGGAGTGTTGATGGGTGGAGCTGGCCCTCTGACTGGCTTCAGGGCCTGATGGTGGCTGCTGCAGTCAGCTGGCAGGTACAGTAGTCATACTTCTGGCTGTGAACCCCAGTGGAGACCGAGATAGGCAAGACTCCCAACAAGGTGTACCCTCTGGAGCTAACAGACTAGAGGGAGAATTTCACAATGGCATCTGCAAGGTAGCCTGAGATTGCAAAAGTTGTTCTCACCAGTTTCTCAGACCCCAGAGAGTATCCCAAGTGTTCCTGTCTCTCCAGCAGACTCTTCAAGATTAGTGGGTGGATTCCCTTCACACTTCGTTCCATGCACTTTTCAACCTGGTGTTTTTGTGTGGAATGAGACTGTGCTCAAGCCTTTTAAGAGCAGGTTTTCCATTTTCTGCGGTTCTGTAGGTTTCCTGGGCATATTCCTCATTGGTTTTCAAAGCCAGCTGTTGGGGGCTTATCGCTCTCGTGTAGGATCTAGGGCTTTGGGTGCCTGATGTGGAGCTTGAATCCTCTGCTCCTAGGGGAAATATGTATACCTTTGCAATCTTTCCTGTCTATGGATTGCTGTCTCCTACATGCCTTGTTGTTGTCCTTTTTTACCTTTTGTTGTGGAGACTCTGTCCATCTAGTTTTCAGGTCCCTGTTAGGGAGAGTTTTACCATCTGAGCCACCAGAGAAGTCAATTCTCCAAGCCAGGCTTTAGCAATACGTGAACCGTGAACTTCCAGATGTTCAAGCTGGTTTTAGAAAAGGCAGAGGAACCAGAGATCAAATTGCCAACATCCTCTGGATCATCGAAAAAGCAAGAGAGTTCCAGAAAAACATCTATTTCTGCTTTATTGACTATGCCAAAGCCTTTGACTGTGTGGATCACAATCAACTGTTGAAAATTCTGAAAGAGATGGGAATACCAGACCACCTGACCTGGCTCTTGAGAAACCTATATGCAGGTCAGGAAGCAACAGTTAGAACTGGACATGGAACAACAGACTGGTTCCAAATAGGAAAAGGAGTACGTCAAGGCTGTATATTGTCACCCTGCTTATTTAACTTCTATGCAGAGTACATCATGAGAAACGCTGGGCTGGGTGAAGCACAAGCTGGAATCAAGATTGCCGGGAGAAATATCGATAACCTCAGATACGCAGATGACACCACCCTTATGGCAGAAAGTGAAGAGAAACTAAAAGCCTCTTGATGAAAGTGGAAGAGAGTGAAAAAGTTGGCTTAAAGCTAAACATTCAGAAAACGAAGATCATGACATCTGGTCCCATCACTTCATGGGAAATAGATGTGGAAACAGTGTCATACTTTATTTTTGGGGGCTCCAAAATCATTGCAGATGCTGATTGCAGCCATGAAATTAAAAGATGCTTACTCCTTGGAAGGAAAGTTATGACCAACCTAGATATCATATTGAAAAGCAGAGACATTACTTTGCCAACAAAGGTCCGTCTAGTCAAGGCTGTGGTTTTTCCAGTGGTCATGTATGGATGTGAGAGTTGGATTGTGAAGAAAGCTGAGCACTGAAGAATTGATGCTTTTGAGCTGTGGTGTTGGAGAAGACTCTTGAGAGTCCCTTGGACTGCAAGGAGATCCAACCAGTCCATCCTAAAGGAGATCAGTCCTGGGTGTTCATTGGAAGGACTAATGGTAAAGCTGAAACTCCAGTACTTTGGCCTCTTGATGCAAAGAGTTGACTCATTGGAAAAGACTCTGATGCTGGGAGGGATTGGGGGCAGGAGGAAAAGGGGATGACAGAGGATGAGATGGCTGGATGGCATGACCGAGTCGATGACGTGAGTTTGAGTGAACTCCGGGAGTTGGTGATGGACAGGGAGGCCTGGCGTGCTGTGATTCATGGGATCGCAGAGTCGGACACGACTGAGCAACTGAACTGAACTGAACAATTTGAAAATTATACCTGTTGTGAAGATTGATTTCAGGTTGCCTAGTTTTCTCTAGTTCAAGTCTGAATCTCCACCTCTCTTTCATATGCCTGTACTGCTTTTCCTTATGTTAAATTCTTTCATATATTTTATAGTTTTTTCTTGTGACTGTGAGCTTATTTTCAAAAGAAATTATCTTGTAAAGAAATGCAGTTCGTGACCTAATTTTTTTTTTTTTCTTTCAAATTTCTGGCTGGACTGTATAGTCTCAGATTGCTAACCAGTTTACATTAATTGATTGGCTTAAGTACAAGTTTGTATTCCTTGCCCCACCATGGCGAAGACTTTGGGTTTTGATGTTAGGTAGTTCACTTTTCTACCTAATTTGGTGGGTGCATTGTGTCTGGCTCAGATATTGAGCAGGTGGTTGGAAAAAGAGGAAAGGGTGTGTTACTTACCCGGAGCAGACATCTTGGAGTGCAGTCAAATGGGCCTTAGGAAGCTTTGCTATGAACAAAGGTAGTGGAGGTGATGGAATTCCAGTTGAGCTATTTAAAATCCTAAAAAGATGATGCTGTTAAAGTGCTGCACTCAATATACCAGCAAATTTGGAAAACTTAGCGGTGTCCGCAGGATTGGAAAAGGTCAGTTTTCATTCCAATCTCAAAGAAAGGCAATGCCAAAGAATGTTCATAGTACTGTACAATTGCACTCATTTCACATGCTAGCAAGGTTAGGCTCAAAATCCTTCAAGCTAGGCTTCAGCAGTATATGAGCCAAGAAATTCCAGATATGCAGGCTGAATTTAGAAAAGGTGAAGGAGCCAGAGATCAGATTGCCAGCATCTGCTGGATCATAGAAAAAGCAAGGGAATTCCAAAAAAAAATCTACTTTGGCTTCCCTTGTGGCTCAGCTTATAAAGAAGCTGCCTGGCAATGCGGGAGACCTGGGTTGGGAAGATCCCCTGGAGAAGGAAATGGAAACCCACTCTGGTATTCTTGTCTGGGAAATCCCATGGACAGAGGAGCCTGGTGGGCTAAAGTACATGGGGTTGCAAAAGAGTCAGATACAACTTAGCAACTAAACAATAGTCATTGTCATTATTTCTGCTTATGATTCTTCTAAATCACCATCTTTGTTAATTAAGGAATAATTACTGTGCATATACAAAGATCTATCACTGTTCTACAAATGAGAAATATCTCCAGCAGTGAAAATACATATCTTTTCAGATAAAATTAGGAAATATTTCAGATTCATGTAGCTTTGACTCCAACAAATGATAAATTTGGTTACTTACATCACATGTCTGTAGCAGTAACTAGGATATTGCTTCAGGGTGCAGCAGATGGCCTCTGGTGAGGAGAATGTTTGCTAAAGGTGACAGAGTGTACATTTCCAGCATGTGCACTAGGTCATTGATAACGTAAGGTCTTAGCTTCAGGAAGTTATTAAGTATAAGGTCAGGGAAAAATTCCAAAGCATTTTAATAAAGTACATATTTCTCAGCAGATTATATTTTCTGTTCAGTTCCTATATGATAAGATGAAACTTTTAGGCTTTACTCTAAATGACGTGCAATATAGAATCCACGTGAGGTGTGTATGTATGATATATTCGTGAACCGTGTGCAATATTTGTTACATATGTTTGTGGATACGTATATCAGGCATGAAACTGATGAAAGTTTGATAATGTTCCATTATAAGATGAAGTACTCATTGCTAGTTCTGTGAAAGTAAATGATAGTGTATATACTGTTTTATATTATAATATGTATTTTAAGCTATTATGGAAAATTACAAACATACAAGAGTACAGATATGGAATAATGAGCCCCTATGTACTCATAACCCAGCTTCAACATGATTATAGTATAAATCAACACATCCTAGAGATGAAGTTTCTTAAAAGAAAGAAAATTCTTTTAAAATGAAAGAGCATTTTCTTGTAGAAAATGTCTTAAAATTTATAGCACATATTGTTTAATTTAGTACTGTAAAACACTGTACATTTGTTTCACTAAATATTAATTTTCTAAGTATTAATAATATTTTAAACTCAGTCATTTTGCCATCTTGATATGTTTTAAAAAATAACTTTCCTGAAACAGGTTTTTAGTGAACATATACTTCTGAATCTTAAGAAATTCTTTATGGTATGGTGAACAAAAGAGCTAGTACCATCCTTACATGTAATTTGTAGTTGACATCTTACTTTAGATGCAGGACGAAAAAATCATTGAAGGAAATTTCTCTATATAATTGGCTTCTTATATTTTCCCATTTCATATTGTATTTTATTCTACATCAGTTATGAATTATCTACTTTAAGATCATAGTCTTATTACATATTTTTTATTAACAGATACATTTATTAAGAATGACTCTTAAGAAGTTAAATGAGTTTTGGTAGGTCCTCAGATTAATGAAACTGATGGCTGTGACTTTCTTGATATTGGATAAGGAGTTAGAACTGTAAGCCTAACATTTGCTTTACTTTCTTCAAAGTTTTTGTTTCTAGTAATTGTATTTTACACCCTAGTTACCTTTAACATTACTGTTTAAAAAGTGAAATACATAGTTGGCATGGTGCATACTGTCCACTGGGAATGAGTAAGTGCTATAATTTTAGCAAATTGCATAGATAAACTTTATCCTAATTATATGCATGAATTGTTATTTAGTATTTAAAATATAAACTAACACAACATTGTAAATCAGCTATATGTCAACAGAAAGAAAAAATTTAATACTAAAAGTGTTCAAAAGCATAACTGCTATCAGAGTATATTGATGTTATTTGTTAATGTCCCTATTACTGCTTATTATTTAATTGTATAAATGATAGAATTATTAAGCAATTTTGGGGGGATAAAATCTGTTAGTAAAGTATTATGATATGTGATGAATTAAGAACTTACAATTTTTACTTTATTTTAGAAGGACGTTTTCTAACAGCTGTTCTTTTATTTGTCATACCAGTTGTCATTACAGATCGATTTAACTTGCTCTAATACTTTTTTACCTTTGATTTGCCAAGAACTTCAGTTGGTTGTATGGAAATGTAAGCCTTTGTGTGAAGGAGTGTGTCATTGCATCAGAACTTGGCAATCACATGAATCTTAAGAAAACATTCTGTTTGTTCCCTGGAGAAGCTATTCTATAAGATGACTTTGTTTTTATATTCTGTGCTAGATTAAATGATTTAGTTTGGTTTGGCCTAGGGCAAAACATTTCAGGTTATTTTAGAAAATCCTGTATCTGATTAACCTTCTGAAAATAATAACCAGTTTTAAAGTTTTTCTTTTTAAAATGTTATCAGTAGGCTGTGCAATACAGGATTCATTCTCAAAATGTTATTTGTGACTGACAGTGAAAGCTGTTGCAGTGTTCCATCTGGTATATGCAGTGTTCAGGTATATTTATTTGTTTGTCTATGTTGGGTCTTAGTTGCATGAAAACCATACATTTGAAACATTAAATATTTATCTCCTTTTAATTTGACATCCTCCATGATAATTAAATGATGTAAGTAATTAGTCTTTTTTTGAAACTAATTTCTATTGTAAACTCTTAAATATTAGAATCCTGAACACTATGACTGTTATAAATAGTCCCTAATTGAACAAAGAAATGTGATTGTTTAAAAAAAAAAGCTTAATTCTCATCCATCCATTTAAAAATTTTTCTATACTCAAATATTTCCACCATATATTAGTTAAATTAGAATTTTTCACTCTACATAAACCAAGCAAGCAAACAGCCATGACAAAGTATAATTATAAAAGTTAATTAGTCTTAATTATTTGTTCAGAGTTTCAAGGGAATCATAAAGCTTTCTTTCAGTTCATTTTGAATCTCTCTGATGTAATGTGGCTTCTTTCAGAGTTTCTTATAAAATGCCAAGGTTATTAATAAATATTTTGTTATTAAGTTAAAAAGTAATACATGCACATAGTAAAAAAAAATCAGATTATACAGGTAGATAGATATGAAACAGAAATACTTCTCTCCCTCATTTTCTCAGTCTCTCTACCTCAACTCTTAGGCCCTTTCTTCAGAGTAACTGTTGATAATAGATTGCTGTGTGTATCCTATTCAAGCATGTATGCAAATATGAGTGTAATTTTACAGTTTTTTCTGTCTTTAAACTATCCATGTTCTGTACCTATATTGTTTTAGCTAAAGATTCATTTTGGGTAGGAAATTTATTTGCCTTATCTATTTATTTTATATTTAATCCCTAGAATGGTTGGCTGACAAATAATATATAGGTGCATAACAGATGCTTGTTGAGAAAATCTTCACATCTTCTGCCCACCTGCCTGATCATCAAGTACATACTGAAATACTTACTTACTGTATGCCAAACACCCTTCTAAGGATACAGATGAAAGACAAAAACAAGGGCTATGCCTGAATGTAACTTCCATATACACCCTTGGCGGATATATATCATAAACACTGAAGTAAAACCCAAACTGGTGGCTTCATGAAAGTAGTAGCACAGGTAATGTGATGAGAGAGGAGTGTCCACTTTAGATAGGATGGCCAGGCGAAACCTTTTGAAGAGATGAATTTTGAGCAAGGCCTAAATGATGGGAGAAAATGGTTTAGCAATCTAGAGAAGTATAAAAGTTCTGAGGCAAGAATAAGCTTGGTGAGTTCAAGGAATAGAAAGAAGTTCAGAATGACTAGAACATAAGTATCGTCTCATACCAAATAAATACTGCTTCAATGTGTATCTTTATATGTAAAAAGACTTGTAGTAGACCGGAGGGATCCAATAGTATATGCCTTTACAATCTTGATAGCGATGGCATCTGGCTACTTTTATCCTTTCTCCCTTTCCCTAAACCTTTCCTTGATTACCCAGGCTCTGGGAAATTTGGATTATCTGGAGCTGGTAGGGAGTGGGCTGTGATGTGAGATAGTCAGTGAAAGGAATTCTTTTTTGTGAGAGAATGTGAATATTTAAGAGACTTTTGTCTAGTAAGATGGAAATCCATCAGTAGAACTTATGCATATATTGTGTATGTTGAGTTACCTGATATGATATTTGGCTCTCAGAAATACACTGCTCTTCTTTAGCCATTTAATGAAACCATCCCAGTGCAGAAATTATCAACATTTCTTAATCCAGAAAATCCAAAATTTGTCATTGTTATAGTTGCATATAATTTAAGTTATAGTTAGAAATGATTCTTAGCTTTATACTCTGGATTCAAATTATACAAATTTGTGATTAAACTACCGAGACATTATGAAAAAGAGTCAGCTGAACACCTTTGCCATGTGTGGTTTTTGTGGAGGAAAGTAGACGGGAATCTCCTATTTAAAATACGTTTTAAAAGATCCTGGGTATTGTTACTTTGGGATGTGAAGTCCCATCTTTAAATGCCTTTCTATCCAAAAAGCATTGTTTCGTTTTGAAGGAAAAATGTCAGAATTACTCATTCTTTTTTAGGCAGATTAAAAATTTTAGACTGGTCAAAGAACAAATTTTGTTTCATCAAGTGTTTTACTGCTGAGTAAACAAGGAGAGTCAAGTCCCATTTCAGAGCATGGAGATGTTTGTTTAATTTTTTTCAGTCTCCATTTTTTGATAGCATGAAAGTAGGAAATATAGGCAGATACATTCAAATTCCAGTGTAGTTAGAGGTGGTATATGGTTTCCTTAACTGTAATTTGTTTTTTCTTATTTCACTTATTCCAAGACTTAAAAATAACTTGGAGGAATGAGGTTAGGCCTCTGATGGAGAAGATTTCATTTTAACACATGCTGATATGATATGTTCTGTTATAGTAAAGATTTTATTTTTCTTTTTTATATGGGTAATTTTTTCCCACATTACTTAAAGATGAACTTCAGTTAGATTTTATTTTGCTGCTCGAACCTGATAACATTAGTAATGTTAAAGCATTTAACATATTTTGTCTGTGATATAATGATTTAGCACTTTGATTAAGTAGCCTAGTTTATGTATCTACTCTGAAATCATCCCACTAATTTTAACATGAAGATATAATTTCTGATTTAAACAAGTTCTTGGTATCAATCTTTAAGGTGAGTGTGAGGAAAAGAATCAGAATCTTATTAGTCTTATCCTTTGTCCTAAAATGAATAGATCTGTAAAATATGTTGCATGTTTACAAAAATCTTCTATTCTATTACAATATGTAGATCTGTAAGTTGTAATTGTTTGAATCATTAGAACATCTAATTTTTGCTTGACAATATGCAAATGTGCCATTAAATCTGTTTTTTAAGATTTTTCCAGTTTAATGTCTGAATCCAAATTCATAAAGAGTTGGAAAAATGAGATGTCTGAGCTATAGGATTCACAGGGATTTCATATGAAGCCTATTTAATCAGGATAACACGGTTATTAATATTCATAATGTCAGCTGGAACACAAATGACAGACTATGGGGCCTAAAAATTTTACTTGGTGAATTTATTAAAAGTAGCTTAAAAAATTAATGAAATTGAAGTAAAGTTGGTGAATATGAAAATCTTGTGTTAGCAGAAAAAAAATCTCTATTAGAACTTTCTTTAAGACCATTTTGCATTGATGTCTTTTGACAGATTTCATTGGTACTTAAAGAAGAAAGATGCATGAATGGTCATTTAAGAGGATTTAAACACATTGGCACATTAATTTTTACATGAATAATAAGTACTTTCCAAAAGCAATTAACTTACAGTGTACAAGATATGAATTGAAAAATAAGACTGTGACATCAAGGGCAAAGCAAATGTGCTGTACATTTTAAACTTAGTGGCAGGACTCTTTAATATTTTGGTTTATTTCTATAGTTTGCATAGGCTGTGACTTAGAATATAGTTATTTTACTGCATTTGAAAGCATAGTAGAAAGGAATATTGTTCCCTCCCGGACTAAAAAAATTGATACTGATAAGCATTATCCCCTGCAAGTATCTATTGCATTTATTGGAGAATTAAACACTTGTTATACCATTGTTTATATTTGAGCATATGTTCAATTTTGTACAAAGTTTAAGGGATGATTCTGAATAGGCTTAGTGATATAGATACATATGTGTTAACACAGTCTTACTGATTATATCATAACTTAAATGTGTAATAAATACATTTCTAAAAGTATAGTGTAAGAAATTTAGTTGATACACATCAGGTAGTATTCAAGTAAGTTTGTTCTGAATGTTAGCCTAAAAAAGTAAAAAGTTGGGAATGGCTGAAGTAAAACCGGGGTGTTTTATTTTGTGTACTGCCTGCTATTCGTTATGTTTTCAAATGAGCTTGTAATGATATTATACAGGTGCTGTAGGTCTTTCTTGTTGTTGTTGTTATTGGAGTTCATTAAAAACAATTAGTTTAGACCATTTTGTATAGTCACAGTAATACTGAGTGTTTTGTTTTATATCCATCAGAGATTATTTTTCTTATCCATTTTTAGTACTTATAAAATCATAGCTTAAATCTCTAGCAGTCTAGTTAGGGTTTACCAGTGAGAGAATATAGGTATTGGTCTGACAGTCCAAAAGGGAACTAGAAGTTTCACTTGCAGCCAGTGTCCTATATGAATGATTTAGTTTCATCAGATTATAGGAATTGCCTGGTATGTTTTGGGACTCATATTCAGAACTTGAATGGAAAAATCACTAATTACTAGAGTGTGAAAAAATTATCACAGTAAGCCATAAATGAAAATCTTTTGCTTAAGGAATGAAATCAAATTTATATATACATATATATGTATTTATATATACATATATATGTATATATATATATTTTTTTTTTTCCTTTTTAGTGTCCTTTTAAAACTTAGATTTTGGGTAGGGGGAAATGTTTTATTTTTGGCTCTGAAGTATTCACTTATATGCCCAGGAGAGGGCAGCATTTTACTATATCAGTCTCATAAAAGAATTAGCCCTACTTAGACTGTCAATGTTTCTTGTAATTACTCCCAGTATATTTGTTGCTTGCTTATGAATTAACTTGCATTTATGGAACTAAATCATTCCAATCATTTAATTACACCTGAGGAGCTGAACTATAATTGCTTGCTTCCAACTAGGATCTGATATGGCTTGAGCAGTATTAATTTGGTGTTTACTTTTCTGAGTGCTAAAAGCATTAAAATGATTGTGCAATGGGATTACATTTTACTAATTGCTGGCATTCATTAGCTGGGTAAATGATGAGGAGGAGTGACTGTATATCGCAAAGGGATAAAATTATGGTTTTAAATAGTATATTACTAAGCACATTAAGGCCTGTAAGGCATGTTTTAAAATACTCCAGAGGTTATTAAAGACTGTATTTTCTACATGTCTTGCTATATGAATCTCTTATTAAAAGACTGCAATTATTATTAACCTTTTTGGGCAATATGGAAGGAAATGGCTTCATTGACTGGAACATATTTCTTTGCTATTAATAACTTCCTATATTTTCAGTTAATCCAAAAGTAAATGAGGAACTTAGAAAAAGATTGCCAACTCCAGATCAACATATTTAGAGAAAATTGGAATAGGAGAAGCTTGCTACAGCTTTATTTGAGGACTTTTTAAAGAACGCAGAGTTCTAGCTGTGAGGTGAATCTAATTTTATTATTCTCTTTAAAAGCATGCAAAAAACTGAACTTGCATAGCTTTGATCATATTTATTATGAAAACAAATGCAAGAGAGAAATACCAATAATTCCACAAGATGAAAATAACCTTTAAAAAAATTAGAGTAACATTTTAAAATTACACACTATGAAATATTTATGTGAAAATATACATTCAAATAAATGTTTGAAATTTTTGCTATAAACTTATGACAAATAGAGTAAACTTTTTATTTTTCTTAAGTTGTTGAAGTTGTGTTAATAGTTGCAGAAGACTTAAGTGAAATAAATTGAATAGTTCCCTAACCAAAGGAGCAAGAATGTCTAGACACTTACCCTTGAACTGTATTTACTAAAATGTAAGTGTGAATGAAAGAACTTTTTTTCTGAGAAAAAAGATTTAATTTCACGTGTTGAAATATACAGTTAATTGTCCTATTATAAGTGTTTTAGAAAACCAGTTATCCTGTAAATTCTCTCTTAAACAAAGGTAAGATTTAGGTGTGTTCTGCTATATTGTTTTAAGTTTATTTATCTAGAGTTGGCTTTATTTTAGCCTCAAATCTTGGCGCAAAAACCAGAGACATTGCCAGAGCAAACAAGAACAGAAGTGCAAATGGAGGACTGGTCAAAAGGTAAGGACTTTTAAGGTATTAATACCAAACCCCAGGTGATGTGCAACTTTAAGGCACTGAATGAAATGTGTTTGTTCTAACCAGTGTATTAGACAGGAGCAGATAAGCACAAGCACACATGCACGCACACACGCAAGGAAGGAAGTATACACAGAAAGACACACATTCTGCAAAAGAGACCCAAGGAGAAAGAGAAAAGGCACAGAGCAAGAGACACTGAAAGAGAAAAAGGAAAGCAGACACACAAAGAGAAAGACACACACCCACAAAGTGATAGAGGAGATTGAGAGAATGACTAGTAGAGAAATGCATGCAGAGAGGCAAACTCAGAGAAAGAAACCCAAACAGAGAAAGGAGACACAGACACAGGGGGGAGATGGTAAACTCAATGAAAAAGACACAGATACACATATAGAGGTACCCAGAGAGAGACGCATGCATAGATACACACAAGAAGGCACACATCCCGAGACTCATGGAGAAGTACCTGAGTAAGAGAAACAGACATCCTGTGACAGAGAGAGAGGGGTTGGGCGGAGACGGGAAAGGGACACACTGAGAGAGAGGGGCACCTGTGTACACGCAGACACTCTCAGAAAGAGACAGAGACGAGCACAAAGAGACATGGAAGATACACACACATGCAGAGACAGACAGACATGTATGGAGAGGAGACACACATACACAGAAAAACAGAGACACATACAGAGACACTTGTACACTAAAAGGCACACTCAGAGACAACCACAGAAAAACAGTCAAAGGGGGACTCTCCCTAAAGAGTCAGAGCCGCAGACACTCGCAGAGATGTGCAGAGGAAAGCAGAAGAAATACTTCGAAAAAGAGACAGAGACATGAAAACAGTCAGAGACAAGGAGAGAATCAGAAAGAGAAAAGCACAGATGTGCACAGGCAGAGGAGAGAGCAGTCAGAGAGAAACACAGTCTGAAAGACAGACAGACAAAGAGATGTCCTGCCAAAGGGAGAAATAGTGGAAGGATGGATGGGATGGATGGATGGATGGATGGATGGATGGATGGATGGATGGATGGATGGATGGATGGATAGGTACAAACGTAGGTAGATAAGTAGAGGACACCCATCTGTGTGTAGAGCAAGGTAGAATAAGTGCTACACAGACAGGTTTTAAAAATGTTTAGTTTTTATTTGAGGTCTTTTACACTAAATCTGGATACAGTTGCAAATCTGAAATCCTTGGATAACAAATCATTCTGAATATAGTATGACGTATAGTTGAAGACTTGAAATTTTATGTTCGTCATTTTTATGTCTTCTATTTTTTTCCAAATAGAATTATTATCGAAACATTGCACACATCTCTCTTTCCCCTCTCCTTCAACAGGGCTTTCTTTACCATTTATCAACCACACTGTAACCTTTTGGGTTAAAGGCCTTTTGAGGGAACTCTTCTGTCATCCTTGAACTAAATCAGTTAATAGCTACACATTCTTTTGAGATATAGAAAGATGCTGCACCGAGTATATGTTTTTTGATTTCTCCATTTGTTTTTGATTTCTATACTATTATAGATTTTCTTGTCATTTATGCGTACCGTTAGCAACCTTTCTCTTACTTATGATTCTAGGCTACTGTTCTGAGTTTAGTATCCACGTAACTGATTGCATTGTGTATAAAGGAATAGCAAGTAGTACCTGAGTAATGTATATAGTTAAAGATTTTAATGAAAAGTTAATAGCTTTAGTGGAAGGATTTTGTGGCACTTGATTTTAGTCTACTCTCTTTATATTCAACTTGTGATAATGATGTATTGGGGTGAAGCAGGAAACTATTTGTTGTAGCTGTTTTTATTCATTTATGCAGATAAGCAGGCAAACACTCTTAAAACTCAAAGCAGTTCTTACTCAATGTATGTGCAAAATAAGAAAAGAGGAAGTAAATAACAATGCCCTTCTTGCTTTTGTTCCCTGTTCAGAGGTCACGTTGCTATGAAAGCCATGTGGTTCACATTATAGACCAAAGGATCTTTAAGGAGCCAAAGGAATAATTTTTAATGTCTCTAAAGTGTAGGGACTGTAGAGGAAATACTTCTCATAAATGTGAACCAACCATGAGAAATGTTAAGGAAGGGAACTGCTGAAGCTCTAGGACACTTGTAGAGAGGAAGGTTTTAGGGCTGAAGACAGATGCATAAATAGTTTGCAGGAGGCAGACTGCAAGAGACGTGACTGAAACATCATTAAGAAAATTTGCATTTTTACAGACATTTTTTGGACATTGGAAATAACACTAAGACATTCCTTAAGGACCTATTAATGAAACATTATTAACAAATAAAGTTAAACAGGTAAATGGAGTATCTTTTGAGTTTTGTGATAACCGATACATTTACTTTTTTTGTTATCAAGGTTCATGGGATTTTTCATAAAGCACAGATTGCTTCAAAGCTCTACTAACACAAATGTTCATAGGCTATTCTTATTTTATTTAAAGTTATCTTAATTTTTAAGGAAATGGAGCTAATTAATAACTTTTATTATACTTTGCATCATCTTACAAGTTTCATTATAAGGAATGCTGAAGTGGTCATTCTTTTCCTAGCTTTATTTTAGAAATGTTGCTGAAATATTTGACATCAAAGATTTGATGAGGTAAACAATGTTAACTGGTGAAATGATTTACATTTTTCTTGGTTTTTATCATTATTCTCAGTTTAGAAAATGTAAAGCTGAGATTTATAGGATAAGTGAAGACATCTATAAACTGTACAAGTTTCTTTGGGTAGTTAAAAAAAAAAACCCAGCCCTGAATGAACAAAATTTTAGGTTGTGGAAGCAATAGGTTACAACATTTGTGTGTTGTCTAGTTAACATTGATAACATCTTCTGGCTTACTTAAGAAGTAAATGATGTTTTGTCCTTTCATGAAAGCCTTCTCTTTTTCAATATTCCTTTTTCCTCCCTGCTTTTGAAGAAAAAAAGTGAAATGGCGCAGTCAAAGGGCATATGTAAAGTTAACCCTCAGAAAGAACCAGTTACTATATGATTGATTGTTTAGCCTGTCTTAAGCATATACTTATTATTTACTTAACAATGTTAGAAAAAAGTCTTGGGGATCAGAAATCTCTTATGAGTAATTATTGGAAATAGTATGATAAATTACTGGGTAGTTCTTAAATTTTGGTAATTTTTATTAAATTAGCAGAAACATGGTTATTTAGTAGTACACAGCAGTCTGTTGGAAATAATTTTAAGTGTGGTTTATGAATAAACGTGTGTGCCATAAGAATATACACCTACGATAATGGTAAAAATGAGGTCTGGATACCAGTTAAATTTAGAATATTGTTAAACTTGTTTAAATTTAGAACCTTTAGGGGTCAGTGTTCCCTAAGAAAGGTTAAAGAAGGTTATTGTGCCTACCCAAATTAAACACTGTCTGCTGTGTTTTAAATATTTCTTACCAATTGAGGGTAAGAAATGGTAGGAATTATACAGCTTGAAGAATCTTTAAACAAAAACCTTTCAATTTTATGAGTTTCTTTAATATTTTTAGGTTTAGTATTTTAGGAGTTAATATTTAATATTTGTTTTATACACAGAGTAGTTTTCACTTATGTATTATCTCAATTTAAATGTGAAACACATTTTAAAAACTATTTTAAGCATAGTTTTAAAAAAGTGAGCATAATTCTAAATCATTGTCTCAATTGAAACTTGAGTTGAAAGCCTTCTAGAACTGCTTATGTCAATAGATTTCTTACATGTTGCAGTTTTTTGGAGGTTAGCAAATATTTTAAAAAATCTTATCTTGCTGCTCTAAGTAAAAAGCAACTTCTTTATATGTAGAGAGGACATGATTTTGTTACTGTGATTTTTGTGGTTTTTCTCTCAAATAACAAGGACTAAAACCTAGCAAAAGGTAACTTATAAGTAGTTTGTTAGTTTCTTCTTGAGTCAGAATACTGTTTAATTTTGCTTGGCATTTGGAACCTGTGTGCCACCTTCAACCTCTTTTATTATTGGTTGTTTTATCTTTCTCTCTTTTCACAAATTATGTGTTCTTTTACTTTTTGCCCATATAGTGTTCTGTAACTGAATTACATCTAAAACTATTGTATGATTTGCAAACATTTTATAAGAGTAGACATCTATAGAAAAACAACCTGTATGCTTTTAAATGTCTTTGATCATTATGATAATAGTAGAATTTCATGTCATCTTCATAAACTGTTTTAAAGCAGAGAGGAAGGAAACAGCCACTTATGTAAAATGGACATCCATTTCTACCAGCAAGATAACTGGTAGGAAAAAATGAATCCCTTAGACATATGATTAGACACTCCTTGAAATTCAAGGTGTTGGAACTGTCCACATAATTATTTATTCTGTGTTGAATTACGGGATTTGAATTGTACTTAATAATTGTCATTCTCGTTAGTAATGGTTATTTTCCCTGAATGAGCAAGACAATTTGTTTTCATTAATTTTCTTTTTGTTTAAATTTAAAGGAAAATTAACACTGGAGAACCAATGCATTTATTAATTTCAATAACATGTTATAGTAGAAAGAATGTAGCTTTTGGAACTAGATAGACCTGTGTTTTAATTTTTCAATCTTCTACTAACTACCTACCTGGACTTCGGTGCACGTTTCATAATTATTTTCAAACCAGAGTTTTCTTGTTTATGGAACAGGGAGATACTTCCTTTTGGAGAGTTTGGAAGATGAGAGATTGTGTATATAAAAGCCCTACTACAATACCTGAAATAGGAAACAAGTTTAATATGAATTTCATATACCAGAATAATTATTTTCAATAATGTAGTGGTAGTAATGGTCTTTACAGATGCTTAAAAAAATAAGATTGTTGACATATTTTATAGGGCCTAGATAAGTGGTGGTGATTGCATCATTGTTCTTCCACCCAGCTGTGAAAGATAGTCTATAAAAAAGTTTCAGAAGTATTAAGAACACAAATAGTAGTATTTGAAATGGTTATTATTAGTTTTATAGGAAGTTATTCTCTTTAGATATAATGTTCACAATATCAAAAACTTGATATTTTTCAAAGTAGTATAGTTTATATTTAGTATATTTATATTTTTTAGAATAGAATATACAATCAATAATAATCATTTAGGGTAAAATCTAATTGTGTCTGTATTGAGATCCCAATTGCAGTAATAATCTTCACACTAGTGACATCGTACAGTTTGCCTTTTCCTTTTGGCAAGGGTGAATATAAGAACGCATTTCTAATTTTTGTTTTGCCATAGAAGGGTTAAAAAAAGAGCATGTCAAGGTCTGCCTAAATTTACTATTTAACTCCATAGGTTCTAACTTAATAGAGTTCTGGTGGTTTCTTACACATGACCATTGAGAATATTTGAGAGTGGTTTTAGGACTGCTGGCAGCGAGCCAACAAGGATTGATTCATTTCCAGAGGAAATGCTAAGATACCCTTAAAAGCATGATTGAGGTTTGCTCTTTTAGAAAAAAAAAATTTCTTAAAAAAAAAAAAAAAGTTTATAAAAATAAATGAGATTCTGAGTGTCTTTATTTTTTAGAGTTGATATGAATGATTCTGTCACGATTCCTGGCCTCATTAGAAAAATGTAATGGAAAACCAAAAAATTTTTGTAAGGACAACTTAGTCTTCTAGCTGGTTATAAAGTTTATTATAAACTGTGTTTTGGGATTTATAATTTCTGCTGTTAGTAATTCACATTTATGAATTTATGTCACATATATTTTTTATATAGTTTTTTAAAAAGACTTTATTTTGTAGAACAGCTTTAAGTTCTCAGCAAAACTGAGCAAAAAGTACAGAGTTCCCATTGCACACCTACTGCCTAACCCCACACAAGAACAGCTGAGTATAGTGGTGCATTTGCTACAGTTGATAAACCTGCCCATAAATTCTTAATGAGGGAAAATTTGGGGAGATAATAGGACTCTTTATTTCTTTTCTTTCTTTTTTTTGAAACTAAATTTAGAGTCTTTATGTCAGTTCAGTGTATACTCTTCACATGGAATTCTTACTACCGTTTCAGTCCTTCATTTTGTAAAAATGATAATTACTAAGACTAAGCATGAAAAATGGTAAATTTTTTTTTAATAGGACTACTTCTCCATTTTTATGCTATTAGTATGATCCTCTCTTTTTACAACTTGGGATTATTTCTTTGATTTAAGGAAATGCAATTCTGCTTTTAAAGAGGTGTTTTAAATATATTTGTGACCATGAAAATACATTTTTTTGAAATAGAAAAAAACTACTTGAATTTTTCAAAAGCTTTTGGCTTTGTTTTTCAAGTTCTCCATTCTTAAGAATATGAGCTCTTTGATAAAAGTCCTCATTCATTTCTGGTTAGGGCCCTTTCACGCCAGACCACTTCCTGGAACACATATTTATGACACAAATCTCAATATAATATTATTGAATCTTAAACTTTTTAGAAATTGGAATTTCAGTGGATCATACTTAAGGTGGTTATTATGGTCTCCACAGTGGCTGCATTTGTCAGCTTAGCATGATTGTCCTGAGTGTGCACTGGCATTTTGTTGATTTTGTTGATCTGAATCAATATACTGTGGTGTATAGACTGAATTTATGACCATTTACACAGTTGGTTCAGATTGACTAACTGACTGTAGAGTAGGACTGATGTGACTACATTTACTCACTGTTTTTGGTTGTAAATACATGTGAAAGTTGAATATAAAATTTGGGGTTTAGTATGTGTAGATATTTGTGTTTTAATCTAAACTACCTGTCATGTAAGACATCATTATCTTCTGGGAGGAAGTTTCAGATACAGATTTTCTTCATGTTTTGTCTTTTGTGATTTTGTTTTTTCTTGGGGAATAAAAAACAAATTTAGAATATCAAGCTATAAAATTTTGAAATTGGTTGCATAGATTATTTCATAGTCTAGAAGCTTTGTGGTAAAATTGATAATTTTTGCCAAATGGTAAAATTGTGCTGACAAGATGTAAGGTAAAAGTAATTATTTCAGAAAATTATATTTTGACATCATTTTTAATTTATTTTGTCTTCACATATTGAAACTTTTCTGTGCTTTAAAATCAGGATGCTAGTGAATGAAAAGCTAAAAGTAATCAGTTCACATTGGTAAAATTATACTTGTATAGATACTGAATATGTTAGTTTTTGAGAATTAAATATGTTTGAAGTTAAAAACCAAATACTCTTTTTTAATAGTTTCACTGGCTGTACTTAAAATAATGTGATGTACTCTAAAACATGGTAAACATTCTTTGATTTTGAGTTTAGAAATATATTCAAAATTAAGCAAAAAATACTCTTAATATCCTGTTTAAGTTTTATCCTCTCTGTTTCAGATTAATTTTCAGATTAATGTTGATCCCTAACAGATTAGGATAGGTAAGGTTTATTTAGCCTTAGTTTCCTTGAATCCACAACACGTATTGGAGGAAATCTGATAGGAAGAACTGGAGAAATAGTTCTGAAAGAATCAGGATTGTGTATAAATTCTAGCATTTTGAGTATGGAATACAGAATATTTTGTATCCTTTCCATGGATTAAATTAAGTGTAAAGAATTTACAAATTTCAAGGAATTCTTATTTTAAGTAGATTAAATGATTTTTGAATCTTCAGGAAACCAAATGTTGCAGAATTTGGAGTCACTAAAGGCTTTTATTCAATTGCTTTTAAGAGTTTAAAATTTAAAAGATTTCGGTTCAGCAAATCTGATTTTTTTCCTTCAGAAACCTTCATTGCCTATATTTTTTAATCAGTCGATATATTTCAACATCAGGACAATGCTGCATTAGTCCAGGTAAGAAGAGCAAAGACAAAACAAAAATTTTCATTAAAAAAGAAGTCCTTGATCTCCTGAGAATGCAGTGAAGACTAGCATCGGAGACTTCCTCTGCATTTTTAATAGACCATTGGTCTCTAATAGGTTCTATATTGGTTCTTTTTACCTTTTTCTTTTTTAAAAGTCTCTGCTTCTCACCACAGTCATTTGAAATGAATAGATTATATACATAGATAATTTTTACTTTTCTCAGGCTTTTTTTGTCTCAGGTATTTAATGCTTTTTTAAAAAATACTAACAAGATGGTGATGATGATGTACATTAGTATAGTAGTCACAGTTGATTAATAAAATGAGAGTCCTTACCTTTTCCTTTTGTTCCCTCCCCTACCAAATAAGTGGGGAATTTGAATAAAACATATATCATTTGCATAGAAAGTTATGTAATGATGCCATATAGAGTGTAATGATTTCCTAAAACCTTGTATTTAAAGTAACCTGAATTACAATGAGAGATAAACAGAATATTTACCCATCCCTTATGAGCTGCTGCTGATATGTAAATTTATTCTTCTACTTTGCACAAATATACTTTTGAGCTACTGCTTAAACACTTTGAGGTCCTTAGTCAAACAGTTTTAATGATGCTTCCAATATTATGAAAGTGTGACATTTGATGAATGTCTCATATAGTTTTGATATCTAGGCACATGTCAACAAAAAAAATGAACATTGGTTTGTCATGCAACACCTAGATAATTTATAATTTTACTGTTTATATCCATCTTGACATTTTTTATCTGCCAAAGGCAGGTTTCATTTGGAATCTTAATCTGAGATTTATTTGGTGGATCTGGAAATCATAGCTAGGGTTCCCACAGGAAATGGTCCATCTACCAACAGATTAAATGGCAGTCCTGCAGTTGTTAGGGGAGCTCTGCATTTAACACACATGCATACTCATTCAGTCAGCACTGGGGAGAAAAATTAAAGTAGTAACCCAGGTTTAGGAACAATGTAGCTAAAAAGTCCCATATTTGCTGAATGACAAAGGGTTATATAGCAGCATTTCATTTTATTATTCGTGCTTGAATTTCTTGTTTGCTCTGTTGAGTCTGCTGACGAATACTAATAAATGCCTGCAACAATCCAGACGAGAGATGCCTGGCAACAAAGCTATGCGGTGGACCTCCCTGATCTTCTCCAGTTCACAACCTGACCTTTTGAAAAATTGGCTGGGCTAAGCTGCAGAATTTGGGTGTAATGGTTATTGTTAACTCCAGCTTTAGGATTTATTAATTTGTGTGATCAAGACTTACCTATACTTCAAAGTTTCAAAAGACCAAATACAATCATCCATCCATTAGAACTAACATTGTGTTTCAGTGATTTCCACTTAGTATCTGACTGGTGATTCTCCTGTTTTGTTTTCCAGATCTAAAGATGATCTTAAATAAAATGAAAGGCATATGTAATGAAATCATTTTTTCTCCTTTTTACAATTGCTATTAAAAAGGTTACCTTCCATAAATGCTTTATGGAATTGTTGAATTCATAGACAATTAGTATGTGTTCATACTTAGCAAACAAAAATATATAATTAAAAAAACCATTTTACTTGCAGTGGTAGAAATGTAAGACTTACCTAGTTGGTTCATATATTTAATTACTTTATATAAATTATTCTTAGGAAAAATTGAAAAGGTTGAAAAGATTAGAAATATAGTAAGTAGCCAAACAGTTCATGTCACTGGGGAAGAAAGAGAATATAGAGTACTATTCTGCTGGTTAATCTAATTTTATGATAGTTTTCACAATCATTTTAGCTTAAATAATATTTGCAATGGTTTAAGTAGGATGATATAATTTTTACAAAGCTTTAATTTATGTGATAGTTTCATAAGTTAGGTAGTATAAGCTTTAGGTAATTATACTGTACTGTGTTCATGGTCTTCATATGGTGAAAAATGTTAAAATTTGAAAGCTGAAATACTATAATAGAACAGTTTTTGCAGAAATATGTTGAATGAATATCGATGTGTTCATGACTGTTTCAGGCTTGAAACAAAAACTTTAAAAAATTTGTTTAGTACCACCACTTCAGTAGCTTTTTTAAATAATAAAAAGCAAAATTCCAGTAAGGTGATCTATATGTCTAGTCATTGGATAATTTGAAATGTGGTATACTAAGCCATTGAATTGTCTTAATCAAAGAAGAAATAACCTCACTAGTTCTTTTTGACATGTTTATTTAGAGATACAACCATGTAATGGAATGAAAGGACATAGTTTATTTTGAATTCATGTCCAAATGAATAAATTATATGACATTCCTAGGTTTCATGATTTTTCAGGTTAATAAACTTTTATGAAGCCTTATTTTAAAATCTTAGACCTATGTCCAGCCTCTCCCCCATCACGTTTTTGACCTCCCATCAGTATATATGATACACTTCATTAGAATTACACAAAACTGTGTATCTGTGCTTTTCAACATAATAGCCAATGGCTCCATGTGCTTTAAATGCTTGAAATATGAGCAATTAGAATACAGAACAATGAAAATTAAAGTTATAGTATCTTCTTCTTCTTCATAAGGCTGGTTAAGCCAAACAATAAATTGAAAACACCCCGAGAGAGTAAACAATACATAGGTAACAAGTTTGCAGTTTTTAAGCCAAAGATCCAGAAGTTACCTAATTTCTTGTGACTCCTAAATTAGAATCTCTGAAGAATAAGTACCTGTGATATATTACCTATGGTCCTGATCATATCTAATTTCATGTGCCAGTATCGTAGTGTTCAAATTATGTTACAGAAACATGCTATTTAAATTCCTTATTTTCCTGCTGTGGGAGTGAATTTACAGAAATATCCTCTTAATTTTCTTGCTATGAGATGGATTTTTCTTTCAGGATCTTTTTCCTAATGTCAGGATTTCTGAGTTTTGAAGTTCTGTTATTTTTGTAATTTTTCAGCTTTATAATCTTATACAAACTTTATTAAACCATTATGTATTAACTACAAGTTGTAATTAAGCTTAAGTATTTTCTTTTTTTTGTATGTATCTCATTGAACAAAGTAGCATTTTATTTATTTTCCACGTTCATGTCTTTTGATTTAAATAGAAATTTTTTTCTCAATTACATTTTTATCTATTCCTACTGCAGTTTAATAAAATATTTTGCTTTTAGCCAAGTAGATACTTGCAAATAATAATAGCTAAAATTTATTGAGTGTGTTTTCTATGCTGATACTTTTCCAAGAGATTATATAATTTAATTTAATTCTCATAATAACCTTTTGAGTTAGGTGCTTTTTTGTGTGTGCTTTTTACTGATACGGAAATTGATGAGAGGTTTATTAATTTGGTAAAGGTCATACAGCTATGTTGTAGAGCTGGGATTCAAACTCTGCGGTCTGTCTTCAGAGCCCATGCACTTTGGTTTTGCTTGGAAACTCTAAATACACCAATATTCTACTTGGAAGGTCTGAACTTTGCTCTTGTACTCACTCATGTTAAGTAGAGCTGCTATAATATGGCAGAAGTTTCTGATGTCTTTTATGTTTGGGGAGAGAAAAGCTCATATATGCATCTATGTGGAAAACTAATCACCCCACACAAATTAAAGGAAGCAAATAGTCCGAAGTATTTAGTAAAGGGAGTATTTGTATACATACAGAGATAGATGATCTACATGTAACTTAGTTAAGGAATTGGTAGAAGTTATTAGGGGCTATGTTGAAACTAATGTTTGTTTAGAAAAATTCTTAACCTTTGGAAAAAAGACATATTCTGTTTAAAATGTGGGACTATAGTAAATCCATCATGAAATCACATTTATACTTATTCAACAGTAAAAAAAAAAAATCTTATCATTTTGATGTTTTTACATAATGTAGTGACAGCATACAAAAGAAAGAAGTGATAAACATGAGATTTTCATTCTTTTTATATTTATAAAATCTAATGCTACTATCAACGTAACAACCTTTTCAAAAAAAAGAAAGATGGATTATAAAGAAGTGATGACCAATTGTGTTAGCAGGTGTCAGACAACACAATTACAAATTGCTTCTTTTATGGTTCATTTTAGATAGTCAGTGCCCCTGAGTAGCGCCTGCATGTGAAGGAGCAAGACATACATTTATTTGAATGCACTTGCCTGTTACACCTCCATCCTTCTTTCTCTTTTCTGCCACTGAGCTCTCAGGTACCTGTGATGTTGCTATTCTGAGTAACCCCTGTAAGATCCCTAGAGACAATTCTAGCTCAACCACTCTGAAGAAACAGCTCTGTAAACAGTATTGACCCCCCCAGGGGACCATCAAATCCATTTACACAGATACCAGTTGTCACAAACTATTTACAAAGCCAGACAGGACAGAATTTCCCAGCCTCTAAGAATCCCTATTTGATTTCTAACTGCCTCCTCACTTCTGTATAGTAGTTGTGAAGTAACAGTTATTTTTGGCCCTGAGTTATGATTTCTTGGATGGCATCAATGTAGCTGAGTATATTATACATTAATGTATAATTGTCTGGAGAACTGATGTCAAAGGGGATCCCAAAGCGTTCTTTTCTAGGTTAGGAAATAGTACGATGCTGTTAATTTTCTAGACTAAGGAGTTGAGAATGTGATAGCAACACTGACATTGAAATGGTTGACAATACCGATACCTCCAGCGGTAAGGGGAGAATTTGTTAGATCATGAAAAGGATCCGCTGAAACAATATGAAAGCCACTAGGAAGATGCAGGGTCTTCACACCATATAATACAGCCAGCCAAGGCACATGCATTAAGAGTTTTAAAAAGTTGTTACTAAATTCACCCAGTTTGCCCAGATTAATAAACTGGCTCTAATAATAGCAGTAGGTGGCATTTGAAGCATACTGAGTAATAATCTTCTATAACATTATTTTCATTGGTGACAGGATAGGTTTACATGGCAGTGATTACATTAGATAGCATGTAAAAATATTGTATTATAAAAGTTTTGGAGAATACATTTGTTTTAAGTAGTTAAAATTCATTTGTCCAATTAATACAGCATGCCCACAGAAGAGCAAATAAATAAAGGGATTTATTAGTCATCACAAAAAATCTCATGTTATTTGAGGAAAGTTAGATTTCATAGACACGCATTGTGAAGAAAAGATTGGTAACATTCTTAAGTTCATATGAAGAAATGAATTTAAATAGTTTTAATTCTGTTAGTCCTAATGATAGAACGATTGACAATGACGTTGATTCAACACTGAAGCAAATTATTAAAGAAAGTTACAGAGTTTCCATTTCAAACCATGAGAGAGAGAGAGGCATCAACAGAATAGAGTGTTTTCATCTGCCTAGAGGTAAATTTGAATCGGAAGTCAGTTGTTCTTTTAAACATTTGTCTCATATTTCTACTTGAATAGTGTATGAAACAGACCCATAACTTCACTGTTGCTACACTTTATTGATATATTGCTAATTCAGTATTTTTTTCAAGTGATGGGGGTAAGATAGCATCTCAACTAAAGTTTTTGGTAGCATCAACCTGTTATTACTTGGTAAAAATTTTTCTGTTGGGCCTGCAGAGTTTAGGACAAGTAACTGAAAACTGAATTAGAGTAACTAAATGCAATTTTCTCTTGGTTGGTGAAGATATTAACTCAGAAATTGAATTTAAGTTGAGCTTTGAATAAGGTAAAGAAAACTTGGTAAAATGAAGTATGGTACAGCCCCATCTTAATATTTGACCTGAAAAGTCAGTGAATCATGCCTGCAACTTAATTTGAAATGTTTCAGAAAAAAAAAAAATATATGTGTAGGTAGACTGACAGAATAAATAATAAAGCAAGTGTAAAATGTTAACATTTGAGGAATCTGCCTGAAGGTTATATAGGAACCCTTTGTACTATATTTGCAACATTTTTATAAGACTGGAATTATTTCAAAGTAAAACGGTAGAAAGAGATGACTGTCATCTACCATCAGTCAGCTTTCTCATCAGGTTCTGTCTTCTTTAGCATGTTTATGCAGCCAGTGAAGTCTTCTGCATTTGTCTTTCATCTCTGGTCTCCATTGCTTGCCTTTTTTTCTGAATGACTTCAGTGTCTTGAAAGGTAGCATTCCCTGTACCCTGATACCTTCATTTATTCCTCTCCAAGTACTTCATTATCAGTCTATTTAATCAACACATTCCCAGACCTACCACATCTTGTCTTTACAGTGTTACGCATTTTACAAGTTTTCACTCCTCAACTATAGCATCTTGTCCTTTCAAAACACCAGATGTCTTTTGTTTGGCTGTTCCTTCTCTTTTGTACTCATTCTTCCTGTTCTCTTATTCTTACAGTCTGTCAGCTTTTTTTTTACTGAACTCAAACCCTTTGACAGTCCATTACTTTGCATATTTCTGTTTGTCATGTTTTGGAATAAATGCCTTTGTGAAATCATCCCACAGTCTTCCAGTTGAGCATCAGGATGTCTAGTATGTTTTGTTTGTGGTCTTTGTAGCCCTAGCATGCTGCTTAGTACATTGTCTTCAAATTATTAGATCAGTTCGATTACATCTTTTTCACTGTACTGTAGAGTCTTTGAGGGGAGAATCTGTTTCTCATCCATCTTTGTTTTCCCAGTACTTATCACAGGACATATCACACTGTGGCATTTCCATGGATTATTATTAAGTGAAAGTGAAAAGTGAAAGTGAAGTCGCTCAGTCACGTCCGACTCTTTGCAACCCCATGGACTGTAGTCTACCAGGCTCCTCCATCCATGGGATTTTCCAGGCAAGAATACTGGAGTGGGTTGCCATTTCCTTCTCCAGAAGATCTTCCCAACTCAGGGATTGAACCCAGGTCTCCCACATTATAGGCAGATGCTTTACCATCTGAGCCACCAGGCAAGTCATTAAATTAATGAATAAATAAATTATGGGGTCAAACTTTCTATACAAATGATCAAATTTTGAAATAAGGTAACGCAGTATGGCAGAGTAGAGGACTGTCGAGAGCATTCAGAGGATTTAAGGAAGATTTGCTAAAATAGTTGGTCCAAAAAAAAAAAGTAAAAGGCAGACAGGAAGGAAAATTTTATAAGTCAGCTTGTTTACTTTAAAGTAAAATTAAATTCTCAGTAGAAGAATATGGATAGTTTCAGATCAGTCTCCAAATATCTGATGAACAGTTTCAGTTAGGAATCTAAAACCTTTTATTACAGAACAAGATTAGAAACATCCAGAAATAGAGCCAAATCACATAGTATGAATTCTTCAAAAGTATTAAACATTTAGAATTAAAATCCAGAAGTGCATTAGAACTTTATGAGTTTATTTTGATAATACTTCAAGAGTTAATGATTACTCGGATCGGGGAGCAATCAGTAAAGAACCCTCTTTCTGGCAAGGTTCCATGTCTGCTCTCAGTTTGAAGAAGATAACACATTCACAGGTGAAAAGACCATGATTTACCAAGAGTTCAGGGATCACAAAATTTGACATTAGGTAAGCTGAAGTGGGGGCTTCCCAGGTGGCACAGTGGTAAAGAATCCACCTGCCAGTGCGGGAGACGTGGGTTCAATCCCTGGAGTAGGAAATGGCAACCTGCTCCAGTATTCTTGCCTGGAAAATTCTATGGACAGAGGATGCTTGTGGGCTATAGTGAATGGGGTTGCAAAGAGTGAGTGCCTGTGTACTCAGTGCATGACTGAGCCCAGGAGAGAGAAGCTGAAGTAAGAAAGAGAGCTATAAATGTGGTGATGAGAAGCAGTATAGATACCAGGGATGAGGTGAAGTCAGCACTCAGAGTCAGAAATAAAAAACTAAATGAAGAGAGATGTTGCATTACATCCAGAAACACAGAGGTGAAAACATGAGACAAGTTGCAGATAACGGTATGTTTGTTCTCAAAAACAAGGTCAGAGAGTCAAGACTTAAGATTCTGAAGTAATTGATAAGGCATTGCCATGGGGCACACAGAAACCTTGCGTGCTGCAATCCATGGGGTCGCAAAGAGTTGGGCTCAACTGAGCGACTGAATGTCCCGGACTTGGAGTGTATGACTGGCTATACCTAATTTCAGCATATATATATATATATATGCAATGAATTTCTTCTGAAAGAATGAGTGCTTTGTGAGGGGTACCTTATTTATGTTTCTCTATTTTGTTTTTATTGTAAAACTACTCTTCTGCCTCAAAAGGATTTTAAGTGTGACAAGTTAAAGAAGGTATCATAAACAAGCAGATGCGATTCACCTGCTTTTTAAAATTAAAGAATTTCTATTGGAAATAATAAAGTACTAGTTTCAATCGGTATTTGTGGTCATTGATCTGATTTATTGGTTAAGAGAGTTTGTTTTGTTCACTTGTGTGTGTGTCATTTTCTCCCCGAAATTTCACTATAAATCAGATATACACTGTTCCTTTGAATAGCTATTTAATAGTTACTGCTTGAGGTAACTAATTTTTATGAGATAGCCAAGCTTTTCAAAATATTCTCTAATGTATTATACATATCTGATAAAAGGTAAGTTAAAAATAATTCTTCTTGTATTATTTCCCTTTTAATATTGATGTGCCAGACAGTAGGCCAAGTACTTTGTCTTCATTAATTCAGTTAATCCTTGGAGCAACTCAAGTAAGCAGTATTATGTTTCCACTTAACAAAGTCTGAGGCATGGATGGGTAAAGTAACTTGCCCAAAGTTATGTGTCTGGTAAAGACAGGATTCTAACTCGGTCTGATACCAGAATCCCACGCACATTATCACTTCACTGTAATCAGTTAGCTTACCATATCCTGTTTTTCAAATTCTAGAAAAAAAAGTAATGTATAAAATAATAACCTAAATCAGTGGTTCCCAGCCTTGATTTTATACTAGAATCCTGTGATCACACCCAGGGATCTTGATTTAATTAGTATAAGGTGAACCTGAGCTTTAGGAGTTTTAGAAACTCCTCAGCTGATGTAGACTTCCCTGCTGGCTAAGTGGGTAAAGAACTTGCCTGCGCAGGAGACACAGGTTCAGTCCTTGCGTCAGAAAGATCCCCTGGAGAAGGGAAAGGCAACCCACTCCAATGTTTCTTGCCTGGGAAATCCCATGGACAGAGGCTGCAGTTCATAGGGCTGCGAAGAGCTGGACACGACTGAGTGGCTAAACACACACACTGCTGATGTGTACTTAAAGTTGCAAACCACCGTCCTACTCTGCTGTCTGACTGGAAATGGAAGCATTAATAGCAAGATCACCCTGTACATGTTTGTCTGATTATAATAGGAGTAAGGTTAGTAAGTGCATGTTTAAAGCTACAAGACCACTTATTTACAGAAAAATACTCTTTTGATCTATTTAATATGTAATGATGTTTTAAATATCATGTTTTTATTTTGTTTTAAATGCAGACATAACCCATAGTTACCTTGAACAAGAGACTACAGGCAGAAATAAAAATACCCAGCCAGATGAGCAACTGCCTGTGAATTCTAAGGGAAGCATGCATCAAAAATCCAATGAATTAGTTAATGAAGCTACATATGAGAGCACGGAACTGCCAGAGCAGAGATCAAGGAATTTTCAACTCGTCAGCCCTCATCCAGATGACGAGACAGCTTACTGCACTGCAGGAAAATCCAAGTGAGTGCTAGCAGCCTTAGATTTAGAAAGTAAGAATTGGGAGAACTTTTCCTTCCTGTCTTCTTCCCTCTGTCCCTCCCTTTCTTTTTGATGTGGCCTAAATTTGATGTATGGTTAACTTATTAGAATTTGGGGAGTTTTCTACTATTTTCATTATGTTAATATAATGTGTCTAAATCACTGAGTGAAAAAGCACAGGATGAGCCTGAATAAAGGTCACGAGGATTTTTTTTTAATTGTTTTTGTTTGTTTTGTCCTGAGGTTTTATATTTTGTTGAGTATTGTTTTAAGTGACCTTTCATTAAGGATCTGGAAATAACTATTACATTGATGAAAATGGTATATTTTTCATCAGAACCATGACCTGGCAGCTCCACGAAAAGACAAGCCCAAAGATATGTTTTGCTTTTGGTCAACACTGTTCTTCATTTAAATGAGTTTGACTTCTTTTAGAAGGGTCATCTGCTCTTCCATTTACATTCCTTGATATTTTACATTTTGTAGTTTCTACCCATTCACTTTACCTACCTATTTTATGAAGAGATTTGAATTTGTGACACCTGTGACTTTTGCCTATAAGAGTAAAATACTTTGATAATTAGTCATGTACTATGAAAATATTGCTACATTTAAAGATTCTCAATGACTATAATTATATTGAAATATAAATATTGTATTTTCAGTCTAGACAAAATCATATGTATAGAATACTTTGCAACAGAGTTTTATGTAGGAATACCTGTTTGTACTTGCTTAAAAATTATGAAATAGGTATGCTAATGAATATTGATATATAATGAAGTAGATATGTTAATATGTTCCACCCTCTTGGCAGTCAGTTACAGTCTGATGAAAGTGCAGATTGGAGTATATTTTGGGGGAGTAGGGATGAATGAAGAGGTGATAAACTTTATAACCACATAGGAAAGATAAATAGTAGAGACTGGGCTAAAGTCATCTACTTTTTCCTTCCCGTCCTTTATAGTTCTTGCTAACAAGTTAATTATTGTTCTCAAATAGTATACACATTGTCAAAAATTTATTTTGCTTATCCCTAAGTATTACAGGAATAGGTTTTCATTTTTAATATGCTGTGATTTTAGTAATGAAAATATGTTATTCTGTCATTTATAATGAAAAATTATTTGTTGTTCCCAGTTTCAGAACAGTAAGAATGTATCTGCAGTCCTAACCAAAAGTACAAATTGAATGAATATTCATAACCCCTTAAAAACTGAATTTTTTAATTGTACTGAACCATGTATCTCTATGGTGGTGGTGGTTTAGTCGCTAAGTTTTGTCCAACTCTTGCAACCCCACACACTAGTCCTCCAAGCTGTGGGATTTCCCAGGCAAGAGTACTGCAGTGGTTTGGCATTTCCTTCTCCCCAGGATCTTCCTGACCCAGGGATCAAACCTGGGTCTCCTGCATGAATCTCTATAGTTATTACCAAATGTTTTTCATAGATTTAACTCTTCCTTGTGAAATTGGTATATTAGTACCTCTGTGAATTTGTGATGTTTATGCTTTTTCATCCATAGTATTTTCTTAAGATAAATTTTAAATTAAGTAATTTTACATATTTATTATTAAACTTGTTTCCCCTGTTTGAAGTATAAAATGTATAGATCCTATAGAGTGGAAATTATGTGTATATTGTTTTAATAGTTTTCTTCATTACAGCATCATGGACCACAGAAATGATTTGCATTGCGAATGTACGAATCCTTGTCAGGTTACTTCAGATTTAAGTAAAGAGGAGACAATAGCATTGCTTCTAAAAGAATTGAACATTCTCAAAGCAAGCAATAAAAAGGTACAGTATAGAAAGTCTGATAATTGTAGAGCATATTTTTAGTTATTGACCTTCTAAGTTTGCTTTGTCACTCATCATAATTCAGTTTTATTGTGTACTTTAATCCTGTAACAGTAGCTTTATGCCGTTGCCATACCATGCCATTCAGGGTATGATTGAATTGAGACATGGGCTATGAAAAGCAATTTCTTTTGTTTTCTGCCTTGGTGGCTTGCAATATCACTCGCTTTTTCATAATCTGTAGTACTTTGCATAGGTGCCTATAAAATTCAAGTTTTACTTCATTGGTTTCATGTTACTTTCTTAACTTTTTTTCTTTGTAGTATCTGTGCCCTGTATTTCACCTCAGTACTATATGTAAACTTTAAAGTAGCAAGGCTTGGAAATATTGTCATGTACCTTGTGTTATCTTATATTGCTGTATTTTGTCCAATCTAATTTGTCATGTCACTTCTGACTCTTTTTCTAGTTACATTCCTTTGAGCTTTAAGTAGTGTTATTAAATAATGTTCATTTTCTCTGCTTGCTGTTTTTTTTTAACCTCTATATACTTTTCTGATTCTAATATTCTATTTGTTTGACCTAATCAAACTGAAACATGATGTTAGGAGTGTTGATCATGTCTGATGGAAAACAACACAAACGACAAAAGCTGAGGGAGAAATTAAAAATAAAACATTTCGAAGGACTCCATATGAAAGCGTGAGCTATTTTCTGTACTTTCATCTAGCAGTTATTTATTGCATACCGATTATGAATCAGGTGCCAGTGCCAATTTAAATGGAAGTTGATGGCATAGCATTCTCAAAGGGAGACTTGTACCAAATATTAAGATTATTATCTTAATTAATTTTGTTTCAAAATCTTAGCCTTACTAAGAGAAGCTGTAATTTGTGCTATCCTTTATTTTATTACAATGGTCCCTTCCAAGCCTTTTGCTTTACGACAAAAGAATTTATCAGATTGCTTTTTGTTGCAGTATATTTAATAATAATAATGTTCCTTCTTTAATTTCATTTGCCTATTAAGTATATATTAAAATGTTTTTATAATTTTTATGTCATTTCAGGTAATTATTATTTTGTAAATTATCTTAAAACCATAATGATTGTTTTTTCCCAAGAGTTACATATTCGTCAAGTTAATATGTTATTCCATAAGGGTTTAGAGAAAGTAAAAATTAACACTGGGATTAATTATATTTGTGCAAGAGATATATTCGTAAGAATCCATGTTTTTTTCAATGTTTTTTAGCTTCAAGAAAAACTGAGTAAAGAAGATAAAGAACACAGAAAACTGAAGCTTAAACTGGAACTCCAAGAAAAAGCAACAGAAGCTCAAATTGCTGAAAAGACAGCAGGTATCGCATATGAGTATTAACATATGGCATCAAAAATCATACGCAAAGCTGTTATCTGATGTGGCTTGGTGAATACTAGCATGCTAAGTTATTTGCCAAAGGAGGGAAAGCTCTGGCTCTTTTTTTTTTTGGCTGCTTAGAAAATAGGTGGCTTTAACATCCTGGTACTGGTATTAGTGAGAGCTTTACCTGTATTCATACTGATTTGGGCATTAAATGCATTGTTAACACCATGTCAATCCAATCACAAAAAGGTTGTTTGTTTTGTTGGAAGGGCCTGAACAAACAAGGGGAAATAATGATTACCAGTGCCTCTACCTTTCATCCCAGCAGTTCAGATACCACTTATTGTTTTAGCTTGTTGAGAGGAAATACTTCTTTGTATGAAGATAGTCATATATTCATTGCCAGTGGAAACCTACATTTGATTCAAAAATCTGTTTTGTGAAGTTAATTTTCATCTGATGACATGGATGATGATGAAGATAATGTCTTTCCTGAAAAGATTAAAGTAAAGGATTGCCTGAGTTTAAAATTATAAATGACTGCCTAAAATATGTTTTGGAGTCTATGTTCATTCACAAGTCTTTGTAAGGAGAAAATTTTAAAAATGTATCTGTGATGTGTTACGGATATGGTCAAGTATCTCTGATGGATTCTTTCTCTTGCTTTCTCTCCTTCCCTAAATCACTTTATAAATCACTTAACCTGGTTGCCTTATATGAAAGAATTCTGGTGTTTTAAGTCAGATACAATTAACAGGTATAATATGTCTTTAAAACATTATTGTGCAAAGTAGAACATCACTAAGAAAATAGAACAAAGATGATGAGAAATAAGTATTCCAGCCAAATACCAGATATTTGTTTTTTGATTAATGTTAAACTACTATGAATTTTTTGTTTCTTTTTTAGTGGGAAAATATGAAAGTAATGTATTTTAAGGAAAATTAACAGTATGTTAAAATGGGTAGTTCAAATATAAATTTAGAACACTTAAGTTTTTGGCTTTTTATAATCAAATATGTGTACTAATTGCTGGAATGGTATTATAAGAAGTACACCTGTTTTTAGTGTTTGCATTATAATTTAAGTTTGTGTATGTCTTTCAGATATAATTTATTAAGGTTTAGGCCATTGTGATTTATTGAAAATCATGAATTAATATGTCTACATAGCTCATTTATCTCTTGGAGGGGAAAACTGATTAAGCATTAATATTCACTCTTTAAACTTTTGTATAGTATAGCTAATCGTATACTTTAAATATTTATTTATTTGTATATATTTAAGGGTTCCCTGTGACTAAACAGTATGAATCATGCCTGCGTAAGATGGAAAGAATTTGATTGCTTTATCATTCTTGTTAATCAAATTTTCTCATTAATGACAAAATACTTTAATGTTGAATGTTTGAAAGATGTTTAGTATATTTCTATAATGTCCTAAGTTGATGAAAATGAAAGTGCTATATAGTTTCTCTGGAGCTAACTAATACTGTTTTAAATCAAAATATTCTATATTAAAAGAATGCTAAAACATCTGGACATTGAAAATTGAAAACAGGATACAAAAATGTACATCTATAGTTTTTTTCAAATAAAATTATAATTAAAATATGTGATATTCTCAGGAAATAGCCATTTTCTTTAAGTATATGATTTGTAAATATTTGTATAAATAAGAATATTTGTATCAGTATTAGTTATGATAGCAGTAAATTCAGGTACATTTATGGTATGAGACATCATGCAATAATTTAAAACCATTTATGAAGAATATTTAATGATTTGAGAAAAACTTTATGACTCAAAGTTAAATGAAAATTAGGGGGAAGCTGTATTCTTGATATAATTTTTGTTAAAAAACTGTATGTACATATATGTAATATAAAATTAGAGTCAAATTTTGGTTTGGTGAATGGATGTGTAAGTGCTTCAGTTACCAGTTTTCTGCCTTTTTGGGTTTTTTGCAGTGAGTGTGGATTAGATTTAGTATTAGAAATAGTAAATGTTACTTTTAAAAGATGTGATTTTTTTGTTGTTGTTACTTGCTCTCTAATCTTAAAATCATTCCTGCGATAGGTTTGACACATAAAGATTATATAAACCAAAATTCTATGAAGTCCATGTAATGGCTTTGATCAAATCTTGCCATTTTACCTATGTTGTTTTTCTTGTCTTTCTGAATTTCCCCTTATTTATTTTTTTGTCTCTATTATGTAACTTATATGTATTAGTTCATCTTATCTCCCCCCAGTTGATTGTATGATTCATAAGAATAAGAAGCTTGTATAATCAAAACCATATAAAAACAAACGTTCCCAGTACTCTGTGAGACAGATTGAAGCAATGGGAAGACTATAAGCTTTGAAATCAGATGGACTAAGGTTCAAATCACAGCTTTGACCCTTAATACCAACCATGTGCCTTTGGGCAAGTTACTTATTAGCCTCTCCCGGTTTACTTTCTCCCATGTCAGATGTAAATATTAACTAATTTACCAGATTATTTTAAGGATTAGAGATAATGTATAGAAGCACCTAGGGTATAACTGGTACTCAGTAAATTGTAGCTAATATTAATATTTGGTTACTGTTATCTTTATGAAATTCTTAAACCTTTGATAATGTCAGAAGTCATGATACTATTTTTATTCTGTTTAGCTTTCAGTTAGAATTTATAGTTTACTGTTAATAGATTTTAAGAGGTAAATAAAGAGAAAAGTGAAAGAAGAAGGTTTGGAAACCAGGATTGGATGATGAGAAAAATTCCCAAAAAATATATTATCACTAATACAGTTTACTTAAATACGGATCTGATGAAATAGGATGCACAAGGTTTGGGTTTTAATCTGATATGTACTTATAGTAAACCTTCATGTAGACTGTTACTGTTTCCTTTGCTTCTCTGTTAGTTTTTAATGTGAATAATGTGCTATCATTGTAAAGTAATTTCATGAGTTTGAAATGCAGTTGTATCCTGTATCTTGATAAAATCTCAAATGGTTGACTTTTTACCTTCCCCTTCTTTTTTGACATCGGCAGCAGCAGCGTCACCACCATTGAAACTTTTCGTAGGCATTTAATTGGAACTATGCTGACTTCTTTAAAAGTTAAACAAGAAATATTTATTGAAGGGTTTGTATATACTAGACACTGTGCTAGGCACTAAATATGCATCAGCAAATAAGACAGGTTTGGTATTTCAGACATGTCTTTTTGTTTGCAGTCACTTCTTATTCATAATACGTCATTGTAGTCGATGGTGGTAAATGCTTACTTAGACTTTGGATTCAGACCTTTGTTCTAATCTTTTTACTACTTATCATGTGTAAGTGACAGCCTCACTAAGATTTGGTTAAAACCTACTTAATAGGTTGCTGTGACATTTAAGTGAAATAATGTTTATGAAGTAGTTAACCCATTAGAAAGCACTCAATAAGTGGTAATTATGATGATAAGGAGATGATATTAGCATCTTGTTTCCTTAAGACTTCTTGGCCTAATAGGGGGCATATCAAGTGTAGCTAATATAAATATTTCATAGTTACTTATATATAGTTTTGTTTTTTATATTCCTTGTTAAAAATATATATTTTATTTACTTCATCTTATCCACATAGATTTTTATTTGCCCTGACTTTTCAGAATTAACTTTTTCTGGAAAGTTTGAAAATATGAAAAATTTTTAAATCTCTACCAAAAAGAAAATAAAGGAAAATATATGCTATGTAGGTCTTACTGTGTTTTAATTCATTAAATTATACATGTGAATAATATGATGTAAATTATTGGCACGTATGACCTTCAGATACTAGGAGATATTTCAGAGAAGCACAACTGAAACATTGTCCTTTAAGTAAGTATCTTTTCTTATCTAAATAAAAGTGATTAAATCACAAGCACTTCAAAATTTCATTTACTTAAATTGAGTTTGACAGAGATAGTACTGTATTACCTTATTTGCATCCACTTAATTTAATTTCTCTTAGGTGAGTGATGTTATAACTTTAAAAAATAATTTGTTAATAAACCTTTCATTTTTCTGAAACAATCTCAGTGGACATTTTTTAGTGTTTAATGTCTTAATTTTTATTAATCTATTGCATTTATAGTATACAGATGATGTGTGAATTTTTGCACAAAGAATATTGATTTCTTTTTGTGATATTTAGAACATTTATATTTCTTTAAAAGCCTTATTTTTCTATTTCTTAAACCCTGTCTTTAGAGTCTCTCCTCTATATGTTATTTTTCTTTCTTGCATGTCATCCATTAAAGATTAGCTGTGGAAGGTTGGAGCATGGAGAGATTATGAATGACAGAACAACTGCTGTAGAATAATAATCAGTTTTTGGTATTTAATGCTGTTTGACTTTTGCAGACACATTTCTTATTAACCTTTGGTACAAAGAGAAATCCGGGTTCCTGATATCTCATGGAGAAGATGAATTTGAGATCCTCTTCCAATTAAACTGAAATAAGGCCAATATTGGGTTTTAGCCAAAAGAACTCCTTAGTTCCTTGTATAAATCTATCTATTTCTTAGTTACATTTTATATATAATTCGGTGGTTACGAAGTTTGCTTAGTTAGCATACCATACTGATTCTGCAAGCATTTAATCCACCTTTTCTAGGTAAACAGATTCTTCTCTGTGCATTAGACTGCTAGTAAAAACAATTAAGTCTTTCTTATTACAGAGAATTTTCAATTATTTTTGGTAGAGACAAAATAAGTTTATTGTCCAAAGCATCAGAACATAGAATCCCTGAAATATGTAACATGTTTTTCTAGTCAGATTAATAGGTAAATGTTAAAAGTATAGAATATCATCTACTGTTGTAGCAAATATATTAAGATACCCAACTAATTAACACATAAAAGTAAAAGTTGTTTTAAGAAAATATGTACATTGTTCTCTTGTAAAAAAATTATTTGTTACTGTATACCATATCTCTGATGATGCTGAAGATGATTAAGAAGAACAAGAGTCATTTAGTTTGGTATATCAGAAGAACAGAAAATAACAAACTATTACTTTTAAGAAATAATACACATCGGAATTCCATTTCTCTGTATATATAATGGGCATTGGACTTCCCAGGTAGCACTAGCGGTAAAGAACCCGCTTGCCAATGCAGGAGACGAAAGAGGTGCAGGTTCAATCCCTGGGTCAGGAAGATCCCTGGAGGAAGGCATGACAACCCACTCCAGTATTTTTGCCTGGAGAATCTCATGAACAGAGGAGACTGGCAGTCTCCACGCCATAGGTTCACGAAGAGTTGGACACGACTAAAGTGACTTAGCATGCACATGTGCATAATGGGCATTAATAAAATATGCTAGCCTTTAATCTAAAACCTAAATGCTGTAATAGTATTAATATAATGATACACCACATATATCTCTGTTGCATGTTTATTAATTTGGAAGAAAAAAGGATTTCAAGAATATGGCTAGTTATTTCAGATTAAAACAAAAAGGTCCATATCTGTGAAATGCAGCAAGTAGAAATATTGATAGAATGCAAATTATATTACTATCTTTGGCTGTAGAATCCTTTGAGTATTAAAATTGTAATGAGTGCTAGGTCAAATAATGCTTACAGGTAGAGTATGGCCAATTTTATAACCTCCCTCCCTAGAAAAGTTTGCATTTTTCTGGAAACAACAAAATGAACATGAGAAAACAAAAACCATCATACATAACAATAACCAACAATTGGGAATATTTTACTAGGTATGGCATGCTATGGACTTTAGCATGGTATCAGGCATTTGAGAGCTTATCATGCAATTTGGGTATTTAAAATAAAAATAACAAAAGACTTCTCAAAAACTGATTCCTGACTTTTTCCATATGTTTAATTAATTCTAAAGAGGAAAATGTTTAGGTAACAATTATATTTCACAGAATTTTCCCATTGATATCTATTAAAATTTAAAGTGTATATTCTGTGCAGAAAATAGGTTAAATACCCCTTAAAATTATATTTCAAAAGTGCATAAAATAATTTGAATACTTCAGCGATAAGCTTCTCTTTCACAGTAAAAATTGTAGCTAATATCAGATATATTGAAGGTTTGAATGTAAAGATCACATTTTTAGGAAGTGTTTTATATAGTCTTTGCATTATTTTTACTAAATACATGTATGAAATGATGGCAGGTTTTGCCAGAAAGTTGCTGTTTTATAGTTTTGCTCCTTAGTATTTTGTATAATTTTCTAATTAATCTTTGGCAGTTTCTATACTCTTGGAAAGTATAAATTTATAGCAAGTTTACAGAGGAAAATTTTAAAACATAATAAAAAGCTTAAAAAGCTGATTTTTAATGTAGTAATCATACTTCTAGGAATTTTCCTAACTCATTGTCTGTGTACATACATAAAGATTTGTGTAGAAAGATGTTCATTACAGTGTTGTTCATATAGTGAATAATTGGAAATGGTATAAAATCTTATTTTAGGAGCATCCTGGTTCAGTTAAATATGTCATGTCCCTATGATAAAAGTCTATTCTATTCTATTTTATACCTTTGATGAATACTAAATAATTTGAAAACATGTTCTATTTGTCTTAAATATACACAGAAAGTTACAAAACTATGCAAAATATTTCTGTCTCCACATTTTTACTGTGAGTGTGTATTATTTTTCAGTCAAAAAAGGTTACTTACAGAATAATCATGTAAAATGTTGAACATTTATTCCAGTTTTAGAAAAATAATATTCTGGTTTACTAAAGAAGTTCGGAAGAAATAAGTTGAATTCAGCAATGTAATGCCAAGAACAGAACCACCAAACTACTTGAAGTATGTTGGTTAGTTCCCTACTGGTGTGTGGTATTTACAACCTGTGTTTAATTTACAATAAACAACTTAGGCCAACAAAGAGAAATTATAGATTTTAAGGAAATTAAGACATAATGTAATATTTGTGGTTCTGGAATGTATACATATTGTGATTTCATAAAACATTAAATATTGTTTGTGAGGAATTCATTTAACCACATGTAAAGCAATAATAAAAAATATTCATATAATATGAAATTTCGTAATCTTTAACCAAACTATTACCTATATTTATTGCTTAGAATTTTGGAATTTGAATTATAATCAGTGATTATTTTCTATGTTTCAGATTCAAATCCTAATGATTTCTTCTTCCCTCTTGGCAGTTCAGCCTTTTCTATTTAAATAGCTACCTTGAGGATGTTAAATGGATTCTTTTTCTCGGGAAATGTCTGTCTTCCAAATTATGTTATTTAGAGAATTATGATTTCATGTTTAAACTAGAATGTTTTCCAATAAACCGTCTTACTTCTACTGTATTTTAAAAGTAGTTTGGGAGGTGTAGAATATGGGTTTGTCAATAGACTTGGGTTCTACTAAGAAAATATGTACTCTGTCTTGACTCAATAAACTCATACTTAGTATGGTTTAGCTTCTTCATATTTACTTTTGCTCATATTAGAAAACAATTAGCTTACTAAACAAATTTGAGTATTTGGGGGTGGGGAGTGGGGTGATCCTCTCTGAATCTTTCTCATTTGACTAAGAATTATAGGATATTTGATAACCATGTTTAAAAATGGAGATATCCAAATATTATTGTAAACACCCAATGATTTGTTTTACCTACAATACAAGTATTTTACTTGGTTGGCTTACATAGTAGCTAATAATATTTGTTAATGTAATTTAACTGCTGTGAACCTTTACTGAACAAATATTGAAATTTATTCAAGTCAAAGAAAGAGAATCTCTAATGACTTTTGTTAAAGCTTCTATTTAATAGTTAAGGAGAAAAGTTTGTATGACATACGAGATGCAATTAACAGTAGATTTTACATTTAATAAAAAGAAAGAAGCATACGTATTTGCTTTATTCATTCCATCATAATTTGCATTAGAGCTGTGGGTGTTTAATGAGCAAATTCCAACTAAAATGCTATATTGATTTTCTAGTGAACTTTGTAATAGTCACCTACCTTGGAAAAGCTCTGTGTTTACAATTAAGTTTTCTTTACTAAAAATGTTTGAGAGTTGCATATTGATTCTTTAAAAGTATGAATTCTAGAAAAAGAATCAGGTTTTTCATAATCAACAAATTTCACATATAATCTAGTATAGTTGTTGAAATTACCATTTTGTAACGCTTTACTTTTGGAAAACTTTTCATAACATTTATAAAATGCATAATCAGATTGTGTGTGTGTGTTTTAGGGTATTTTAAATTTTAACCTTAGAATATTCCTTTAAATGCACACATTATTCATATATTTAGAACTGATACAGCATTATAGAGGAAAAAAAACATTTTCTCTTTATCATATAGGACCAAATAAACTCTTCATGTAAAGCATTTATCCTTAAGCATAGAGATAGTGAAAGTCACTCAGTTGTGTCCGACTCTTTGCAACCTCATAGACTATACGGTCCATGGAATTCTCCAGGCCAGAATACTGGAGTGGGTAGCCTTTCCCTTCTCTAGGGGATCTTCCCAACCCAGGGATCGAACCCAGGTCTCCTGCATTGCAGGCAGATTCTCTACCAGCTGAGCCACAAGGGAAGCCCAATAATATATTAAGTAAGTGTGCTATTTACATAAAATAGAATTAAGCCACTGAAATAATGTTATAATGTCACAGTAAGTTGGCAATTGCTGAGGCAAGCCATAAATATCAGGAAGTAAACTAAAGACAGGTGGGCATGAAAGAATTCTGATGTTCATAAGGCAACCAAGTATGTTAAGTAAGTCTGCAGATGCTGAATATAAAAGTTAATATTTGGGAACTCTGGGGTTTTCATATTGTCATTTAGTCACATGTCTGACTCTTATGACCCCTTGGACTGTAGTCCGTCAGGCTCCTCTGTCCATGGGATTTCTCAGGCAAGCCTACTGGAGTGGCTTGCCATTTCCTTCTCCAAACTAGACATTAAAAGCCCTTAATAGTCACAGCCTTACCTTTTCAATCAAGTGTTAAATTGTATATAAAGTAGAACACAGCTTACACTAAATGTCACTTTATAAAGATCTCATCACACTATACAGAAGTGATAGAAGCCTGTGGCATTAAAAATTTAGTAAATAGTGCTTTGGGACTTTACAGGTGGAGCTAAGTAGTAAAGAACCCGCTTGCCACTGCAGGAGCCATAAGAGGTTCAATCCTTGCATCAGGAAGATCCCCTGAAGGAGGGCATGGCAGCCTGCTCCAATATTCTTGCTGGAGAATCCCATGGACTGAGGAGCCTGGAGGGCTACAGTCCATAGCGTGGTAAAAAGTTGGACACAACTGAAGTGACTTCACACACACACAAATTGTGTTTTGACCTTTTGATGTGCCAGAATATTACAGGGCAATAAAACATACATGTTAATTGGTACCTAGGTCACTGTTTAGCATCATTTTATTCATCTTATCTTACCCACAAATTAGAAGTATTTTATAATATAAAAATTTAAAAATATCTTGAGTACCATATTTTGTACAAATGTGTCTTTATAGTATACTGTATAGTATAGAATGTGTTCTGAATAAAATCTTACTCAATTCCCATTTGTACTTTTTCCATATTAATGAAAAAGCCTAAAAAGTAAGAAATTTTGAAATGATTATAGATAGCAATGATCCAAATTAATCAAAATCACATTTTTAATATGTCTAGAAATGAAGCTAAATTGTGAGACTGTGGGTTGAAGGTGATGATGGTAATGGTGGCATGGAAATAATGTTTGTTGAGAATCTGCTTTATATGACCAAGAGCTTTTATATGTCATCTCATTTAATTTTCCCTAATAACCATAAATGATGGTATTCATTTTATACACCTGAACTGTGACTAAAATAATTTAAGAAATATAAAAAAAACCAAATTGCCTAACTTTATGGTGATAACACCTTGGATCTGAATCAAAGCCCATATTCTTCATAATATCTCATAGTTTTCTCTAATCCTTTTCTAGGGTTGTATACAACTAACCGGAGATTGTATACAGCTAACGGGAAAATAAAACTCACTATTGTGTACTACATTATAGGCAAAAGTTTCTTTCAAAATAGCGTGATGAATTGATGCATACACACAGAATAGTGTGGCCACAAGCAAGCACTTAACAGTAATGATATAGACAAAAAATATGTGAAGATTGTACTCGGAAGTAGTAGATCTTCCAAAAGCTATGTTTATAGCAAGAATTTCTTAACTTTATCTAAACTGTTGTTTAAAAGCATTTGATTTTATGCATGTGGATATCCAATTGTTCTAGCACAATTTGTTATGTAGTTTGTTTATCCATTCATCTGTTACTAGAAGTCTGGGGTGTTTCTGTTTTTACTATTATAAATAAAAATGCTGTGAATATTTGTGTTTAAGTCTTCGCATGCACATAATCTTTAATTTTTTTGGATAAATACTTTTGAATGGAGTAGCTGAATCTTATGGTGGGTATATGTTTACTTTTTTAAGAAACTACAAAATGTGGTTATACTATCTTACATTCTACCAGAAGTGTATAAGTGGTCCAGGTGCTTTTTTGTTTTTTACATCCTTGCCAACATCTTTTATCAGTCTTTCCTATAAGTCATCGTAATAAGCTTGTAAGTTGGCCCTTGAACAAAACCGATTTAAACTCCACAGGCCACCTATTCGTGTAATTTTTTTCCAATAAATGCACACTGCAGTACTGCATGATCTGTGGTTCTGCATGGATACAGAGGACCAGCTGTAAAGTTACACACAGATTTTTGTCCAAAGTAGTTAGGGGGAGGGTACCTCTAACTTTCATGTTGTTCAAGGGTCAACTGTCTATGATGGCTATCTCATAGTTTTAATTTACATTTCTCTAATGACTGAACATGTTGAACACCTTTTCTTGTGCCTATTACCATCAGTATATCTGATAAAAAGTCTTCAAGTTTTTTTTTCCCAATTTTAATTGTTTCTTTTCCTTGTTATTGAACTTTGACAGTTTTTAAGATTACATTCTAGATGCAAGTCTTTTATCAGATACATACTTTGCAGTTATTTTCTTCCAGTCTGTGGCTTCTCTCTTTTTTCTCCCTTATCAGCATCTTTGAAGACTGGAAGTTCTTAATTGAATTAAATTGCATCATTTCTTTTTAGATTTCACATATAAAGGATAAGGTATAGGTTTAATGTGCTAGTTATATTTTTATACATTAAAATGACACATAACTATTTAAAATGTGTTTCACGTCCTATATTTTGTGAACTACTGACGTAGAAGGAATATAATGATAGAGGATGCAGGAAGGTAGGCTAGAACTAGACTCCAGATTTCCTTAAATGTTGGACTAAGACTCCCCTTCCCCCTTGGAATCGATGTGGCAGCAGGAAGGAGAAGAGTAACTTGTATTCCTCAGAGTTTTATGAAGATTATCTTTTGATAGATGGAGGGGTACCTTAGTGAAGTCACCTGTCCTATTTTTCTCTCCTTGAAAATTTGATATGTGCTTAACTTTTTGTTATGAATTGAATCAGTTTTCTTTCTCTTTAATGTTGCCCTTGCCTTAATTCAGGATTTCATTATTTCTCACCTGGACTCATAAAATCTAGTGTTGGATTAAGGGGCATGTACAGTCTAACAGCTTTTCTCTGATCGCTGTTTCAGACACTCTGAATGCTAATCTCTGGGTGTTTCCTCTAAAACACAGATCTGATCAATCTGTGCCTATTTTTCTAGAAGTCATTTATCTAGGGTTGCATATTTATTTCTGGGTAGCTTTAAGTTTCAGGGAAAGGGTTATTCTTGTGGGTTATTGATGTGAATTCTTGCATAGATCACTCCTATGTCTCTCTACTGGAATCTGCTTCCATGTTTGCCCCACCTATGAACAATTTCTCCCGCAGAAGCCAGAGTTCCTTTTTAAACATATATGTGAGTCTGTCATTTGCTTGCTCATAAAGCTCCATTGCTACCGTCATGTTTTGTTGTTTAGTCTCTAAGTCATGTCCGATGCTTTGTAACAGATCTGAATTCCCTGCTATGACTTAGAGTGTGATCCCCCAGAACACTCATCCTCTCTCGCTGTGCTCCAGTCATATTTATGTTGTTTTAGCAATATTCTAGGGCCTTAGTCGCAGTTTTTCTTCAACTTCTTCTACTTTCAAATATAAATATGGTTTTCTTCCTTTATTTGGATGTACTGAAATGTCACTTACTTAAAAAGATCTTTTCTGACTACTCTTTCTAAAATAGTCTGCTCGAATCCACATGTACCAAATCACTCTATTTTCTATGTATTTTCCTTTAAAGCAATATGTCTCCATACCTCCCTATCTAATTTTTGGTCTGTTTTTCTCACTATTGTCTGTTTTGCTGTAATGGAATGTATACTGCCGGGTGATACGGACTTCTAGGACCACTATATTCTTATTCCTTAAAACTGGATTGATGACTGCCACAGGAACTATATAAATATTTGATGAATTAATTAATTTATTGAATATTTATCTTGCCTCAGGCTCAGCTTCTTAGAAATGATTGTGCCTTTTGTTTTACCATTGCATGTTCCATTTTACACTCTATTATGGAAAAGATATAGTTGATTTTTTTCTCAGGGTTTCTTTTTTACTGCTTATATTTTAAGTAATATAAAAGTAACTATCTTGATTAAAGTATATTAGTCTATGACGAATCTTGGTACAAAACTCAGTATTCTGTGACCTAAAGGAATGTTTCAAATGTCTTTCCTGAGTTTATTTTGTGGTTTGACAATAAAAATAAATGTGCTTCAGTGATGTAAGTATTTGAGCCCCTTTCTAAAATTGCGGTGATATTTTAAGTTATATAAGATTTCAAGTAGAAATTCAGTTTGAGAAATGACAATTTCAGATAACGTATAAGCTCCTTCAGTAGTGCTGCAGAAATTTAAATGAAGTCATTTGCATTGTAATCAATATAAATGGTGCCTCTGGAGATGTGCCATGCTAAACTAGTGTGCACCCATGTCCTCGCCTCTTTCCTCTTCTTTCATCATCTTACTGAGGTAACTACTGTCCTGAAGTTGGTGTTTACCATTTTCATGTTCATTTTAATATTTTTACTAATTCTGTCTATCCACAATAGTTAGATTTGCTTTATTTTGCAATTTCTGTATTTTTCAGATTTTCATTTTTGAGATTTGTCCATTTGTCTATAGTTAATTCATTTTAAATGCTGCCTTGTATTCCACTTTTAATGTATAGAAATTTATTGCTGCTCCAATTATTCTATATTAGGTTATTGGTGAGTTTTTGTTATTATATAATGTTGAGATAAACATTTTTATACATGCTTCCTAAACATTTTTATACTTCTTTCCTTGTACTCATGTGCAAGAATTTCTCATGTGCTTCATACCAAAGAGGAGATTCAGTTCAGTTCAGTTCAGTTCAGTCGCTCAGTCGTGTCTGACTCTTTGCGACCCCATGAGGAGATTAGCCAGGTTATAAATGGGGCACAGCTTAAGCATTGCCAAATTGCTCTTTAGATGGTTGTAGAAATATATATGCCTATCTGCAATATATTTGAGTGTTTCTGTTATTTCACAAGCTCAATATTTTTTATTATTTAATGTTTTAATTTTTTATTTTATGTGTATGAAGTGGTATCTCACTTTTGCAGTAGCTTTAAAAGAATGTTTAAGTGGTTGCTGCTGCTGCTGCTAAGTCGCTTCAGTTGTGTCCGACTCTGTGCAACTCCATAGACGGCAGCCCACCAGGCTCCCCCGTCCCTGGGATTCTCCAGGCAAGAATGCTGGAGTGGGTTGCCATTTCCTTCTCCAGTGCATGAAAGAGAAAAGTGAAAGTGAAGTTGCTCAGTCATGTCGACTCTTAGCGACCCCATGGACTGCAGCCTACCAGGCTCCTCTGTCCATGGGATTTTCCAGGCAAGAGTACTGGAGTGGGTTGCCATTGCCTTCTCAAGTGGTTAATTGATGCCAATTCAGTTGAATAAATGAATTCTTTTATTTTTGCTAAAAGTATGCATTTTCTTCTGTATTCTCTAATTAATTTTGAATTATGTATTTTGGTAGCTCTGGTTGAAGAGGTGTATCTTGCACAGAAAGAACGTGATGAAGCTATTATGTCTCGACTGCAGTTAGCCAATGAGGAGAGAGATGAAGCAATTGCACGAGCCAAGCATATGGAAATGTCTCTAAAATTGTACGTATGCTTGTAAAACCACATGTGACATCAGGAGCATTTATAAAGTGCATGAATTATGTGATGGTTACATGTTCAAAAATGTTATAATTACAGTGGTAAATTCCATATCCCCAGTCTTTCTCTAGAACTTTGGTCATGCTAGTAGTTTTCAGTCACTAAACAGAGAGGCAGAGAGGGAGGAAGGAAGGGAAACATTCAGGAAAGTGACTTTCTTTCTTCACAGTGCTGTTGTTGATGTCCTTACTCTGCTTTCTTTTGTGACTCCTCTTTTCTTCCTCTCCTTCTTGATTTATTTCAGCTCTCTGGCTTCTTTTACTGCTTTCTGCTTGCTGTGCTCATTTATCGTCTCTGGTACTTTTTACTTCTTTTAGTTGTGAGACTTAAAACTTAATGACACCTGAAATAGGGTAGAGCCTGAGAATCTACATTTTTAGCAGGCAATCCAGGTGATTCTGATATAGATAAATACTGGACCACACTTAGAGAAACTTGGGTCAGGAAGATCCCCTGGAGAAGGGAATGGCTACCCACTCCAGTATTCTTGCCTGGAGAATCCCATGGACAGAGGAGCCTATCAGGCCATAGTCCATAGGGTCACAAAGAGTCAGACACAACCTAGCAACTAAACTTTCACTTTTTTAAAGAAACAATGCACTGGAAAGAAGTACTTCAATGTTAATGTGCATTCCAATCATGGGGGAATATTGTTAAAATGCAGATTCTTGATAGGTAGGTCTGGAGCAGGGCCTGAGATTCTGCCTTTTGCCAAGCTCCCAGATCATGCAAATGATGCTAATCTAAGAAGTGCACTTTGGGTAGAAAGGCCCTAGAGCATCTATAGACTATAATAATCTAGTATTTTATGTTGATCCCTCTGTATATTTATTGAATGTTTCTTTTGCCCAGCGTTGTTCTAGACTCTCTGAGGGATCACAGTCAAATACTAATTAAAACATGGTAGGAAGTTCCCTAGCAGTCTGGTGGTTAGGACTGTATGCTTCCACTACAGGAGGCACATGTTTGATCCCTGGTTGGGGATCTACGATCCCACAAGCCACATCGTGTGGATAAAAAAGCCAAAAAGGTACAAAAAAAGTGGTGGTTTATTTGACAGCAAGCATTAAATAGTTAATATTGCAGTGCTCAGGTTGTGACTAGATAGCATGATTTGGTTTTTGTTTATATTAAAGGGTTTTTTTGAAGGCTCATTCAAAAAGTAGATAGACTCATTATAAACATTAAATTCATTGACAAATAAAAATAAAGGAAAAAATATTAGCTAAATTCTACACTGCCTACTCCCAAAAAACTATCGTTTTATCAATAGGGAAACATTATTCCAAACATTTTTCTTTGCATATATAAACTACTGTCTGGAAGGATAGATGGTTGATGATTGAATAGATGCTTGCAACATGCTAAGTTGCTAGAGTTGTATCCAACTCTTTGCAGCCCTTTGGACAGTAGCCCGTCTGGCTTGCTGTCCGTGTAATTCTCCAGGCAAGAATACTGGAGTAGATTACCATTTCCTTCTTCAGAGGATCTTCCTGACCCAGGGATTGAACCTAAGTCTCCTGTGTCTCCTGCATCACAGGCAGATTCTTTACCACTGAGCCACCAGGGAAGCCCAATAGAATTGATTTGATAAAAATTAGTTCATTTTCTACATTCTGTTTTATATGAGAGGAATTATATTATCGAGGTGAAGAGCATAGATTCCACACCCAGTGACCTGTCTTTGAATGTTGACTCTTTGCTTCCTAGCTGTACAACCATGGACAAACTATTCAAGTTTCTGAAACTACAAAATGTGGAAGTAGTGGCTATTTTTATATTGGTTGTTATGAGGACTAAAGGATTTAATAAGTATTGAAAAGTACTTGTAGCAGTTCTGTATAAATAGTACTTGGATTTAAGAGTAATAAGCAGTTGTGAAACTGAAGAAAATTTTGAACATGAGGCACTGTTTTCTCCCAGAGATTGAACCCAAGTCTCCTGCATTGCAGGCAGATTCTTTACCATCTGAGACACCACGGAAGCCCCATTTTCTCTCAGTAAGATACATTAATTCCCTAAGGATCCTTTTAAATTTAAGAAAAGAGACTGCAAAACATTAAGGTGTTAGAATCTCATCAATATTTTTTATGTAGTGTTTTTCAGTTCAGTTCAGTTCAGTCGCTCAGTATGTCCGACTCTTTGCGACCCCATGAATCGCAGCACGCCAGGCCTCCCTGTCCATCACCAACTCCCGGAGTTCACTAAGACTCACGTCCATCGAGTCAGTGATGCCATCCAGCCATCTTATCCTCGGTCGTCCCCTTCTCCTCCTGCCCCCAATCCCTCCCAGCATCAGAGTCTTTTCCAATGAGTCAACTCTTCGCATGAGGTGGCCAAAGTACTGGAGTTTCAGCTTTAGCATCATTCCTTCCAAAGAAATCCCAGGGCTGATCTCCTTCAGAATGGACTGGTTGGATCTCCTTGCAGTCCAAGGGACTCTCAAGAGTCTTCTCCAACACGACAGTTCCAAAGCATCTATTCTTCGGCGCTCAGCCTTCTTCACAGTCCAACTCTCACATCCATACATGACCACAGGAAAAACCATAGCCTTGACTAGATGGACCTTAGTCGGCAAAGTAACGTCTCTGCTTTTGAATATGCTATCTAGGTTGGTCGTAACTTTTCTTCCAAGGAGTAAGTGTCTTTTAATTTCATGGCTGCAGTCATCATCTGCAGTGATTTTGGAGCCAAAAAAACACCAAAATCTGACACTGTTTCCACTGTTTCCCCATCTATTTGCCATGAAGTGATGGGACCAGATGCCATGATCTTCGTTTTCTGAATGTTGAGCTTTAAGCCAACTTTTTCGCTCTCCACTTTCACTTTCATCAAGAGGCTTTTTAGTTCCTCTTCACTTTCTGCTCTATGGGTGGTGTCATCTGCATATCTGAGGTTATTGATATTTCTCCCGGCAATTTTGATTCCAAGCTTGTGCTTCTTCCAGCCCAGCGTTTCTCTGCATAGAAGTTAAATAAGCAGGGTGACAATATACAGCCTTGACGTACTCCTTTTCCTATCTGGAACCAGTCTTTTGTTCCATGTCCAGTTCTAACTGTTGCTTCCTGACCTGCATATAGGTTTCTCAAGAGGCAGGTCAGGTGGTCTGGTATTCCCATCTCTTTCAGAGTTTTCCACAGTTTATTGTGATCCACAGAGTTTTAGTTTTTTAGTTAAACAATATTATTTGACTCAGCTATGAAATAATAATTTTGAACTCCTTTTTTCTTTTTCTTTATGAATTCTACTTTCCAAAATTTTATAAAGTTACATTGGATACAATAGCCAAAGTACTTCTCTGGGTTTAACCTTAAATTTATAGTTTAAAGAATTAAGAATCATTGCTGAAACTTTTTATCATACATGCATTTTTACACCTGAGTTCCTTATTGTGGGAAATTCCTGGGTGACCAAATTTCATTTTCAAATAGTCTTTTAAGGAAAGGTTTATAAATACGTTATTCTAAACTTTAATATGCTCCAGACTGGCTGTTTATTATCCTTATATTCAAAGTGGTTATGAATAAAATTCTTGGCTCACGTATTTTTCATTCTAAACATTGTAAAAAATGTTACTGACTTTTCTGACATCAAGTTTGTCTGAAAAGAAGTCTAGCGTCCATCAGATTCCTTTTTCCCTCACTTAAAGGTAGTTTATTTTTCCCTGCCTGGATACCAGAAGGATTTTCCTTTATTCTTGAAGTAGAACAGCTTAATCAGGATGCTTGTGTTGATTATTATGTAATAATATTTTTAGAATCACAGCTTGTCTTTCTAAAGACTATTTGATTCTTCCTTTATTTCAGGGAAATTTTAGATTTTTAAATTTTATTTTATTTCTGGTTTTCTATTTTATTTTTTAAAATTTTTTAATTTAAATTTATTTATTTTAATTGGAGGCTAATTACTTTACAATATTGTATTGGTTTTGTGGTTTTCTATTTTAGAGACTTTGGTTATTATTATAGGCACTTTGGTCCTCCTCTGTTATCAATTCAATAATTATTTTAATTCCTGTTTTTTTCTGTGCATTCATTGTGACAGTCTCAAGCCTTTCCTGTACGTTAATACTTGCAGTTTTACAATCCCATCGCCTGTTCTTTCTACTTCATTTATTAAATATATGTCTGTTTATTTATTGTCAATGTTTCCTCAGGCTTTCTTTTCTTTCTTTTTAAAATTATATCAGTTTCAGGTCTGTCCTTTAGTTTTCAGTTTTCCTCTTCATCTGCTCTTTTATTTTGGCATCTTCTCTTTGAAATTTGTTTTATTGACTTCATGTTCTTATGCTTTTCTAGAATGCCAGCCATTAATAGGTCAACTTCTTCTTTCTCTTGGTCAGTGTTATCTTTTATATTGTGATCTTTATTCCATCTGCATGATACTTTGTCATGTGTGTGGTGAATTCATAGTTGACTAGTCATTTCTCTTTTATCTTGCTCATACTTAGAATCGTCAAGAAATTTTATCTGTTCTGATATGGTGCAAATGAATTTTCCTTGATAAATATTTCACATTATTTGACACCTGTTTGCCTTCTCCTCTGACTCTTGGCTAGGTATTGCTTCTGGGCCACCTTTCTACATTGCCCTAGGGCAGTAGGGTAGGAGCAGAGGTTGGGAAGACCTCTTTGGGGTTGGGTACCCATTTTGCTTGAGATCCTGTCCTCTGCTTGTGGAGTTTTGTTTGGTGTCTTGCACTGCAGTGAGGGGCCACTCTGTCCCTTCTTGTGAATATCCTGATTCCATGGAGTAGTACTTTGGGGCTTTTATTCATTACACCAGTGTAGTAAAAAGAAACAGGCAAACACAATGGCCAGCCCTGATGATTTTTGCTTCATCTGTAAAGATTCTTAGTAATACAGAAAGATTTCCCTAACTTTTCTTTAGGCTGTCTACTCAACTCATTGGTCTCTTAAGGTTATTTATAAGCTGTGTGGTATTAGTGAAAAATTCCTAAGATTTGGTGAGGTCACTGTCTTTTCTCAATACCTATTTTCATGTGTAAAAAGATAAGTTAGTTGAACCAGTTCAAAATTGTTTTTCCACCCTCCACCTTGTCCTTACTTTAAAAAGTTACTGCATGATGTCCTGCTTCCTCTACAGTTTGACTAATTTTTATCTTCTGTTCAAGTGGTATGTGATGGGGTAGATGGATTGTGTTCAGATTTCACTCCACTGTCTTTACTTGGACTTTTTTTAGAATAAACTTTTCATTTTAGAATACTTTCAGATTTACAGAAAAGTTGTGAGGATAATACAGAGTTTATATAATGCTCACCCAGTTTCTTTTATTGCTACCATTTTGTATTACTATGATATATATGTCACAGGAGAGAAATCAACATTGTTATACAACTATTTACTCTAGGCCATACGGGCTTCCCTGGTGGCTCAGAGGGTAAAGCGTTTGCCTGCAATGCAGGTTCGATTCCTGGGTCAGGAAGAGCCCCTGGAGAAGGAAATGGCAACCCACTCCAGTACCCTTGCCTGGAAAATCCCATAGACAGAGAAGCCTGGTAGGCTACAGTCCATGGGGTCACAAAGAGTCAGACACGACTGAGCGACTTCACTCCACTTCATACTTTATTCAGATTTCACTACTTTTCTCTAATGTCCTTTTTATTTTCCATGATCCTTTCCAGGATTCCATAGGCATGTAGTTACTGTGTCTCCATTGCCCACTCTGGTCTGTGACATTTTCTCAGACTTTCCTTGTTTTTGATGATGTGACAGTTCTTTGGAGTACTGGTCAGTTTATAGAATGTTCCTCAATTTCAGTTTTTGTCATGATTAGACTGACGTATTGGTTTTATGGGACAAATAGTACAGAAGTGAAATGTCATTTTTATCACATCATTTCAAGATTATATTCTGTCAACTTTCAGCTGGGGATGTTAATTTTGGTCTCCCAGTCAAGGTAGTGCTTGCCGTTTCTTCACTGTAAAGTTACCCGCATTCCTCTTTTATACTCTACTCTTTGAAGCAGATCACAAAAGTGCAGCCTATACTCAATGGTGGGGCTGGAGAGTGTGGGCTAGGAGGTTGTGTTTTTCTGGTTGTGCTGGGTCTTCATTGCGGCATGCAGGCGTCTCTGGTTGTGGTGCATGCGCTGAGTTGCCCCGCAGTATGTGGGGTCTTAGTTCCTTGACCAGGGATCCAGCCCTGCATTGAAAGGCAGATTCTTAACCGCTGAACCACCAGGGAAGTCCTGGTTAGTTGAGTTCTACCTTTCTTAGTGGACAATATCTATATAAATTATTTGTGATTCTTCAATATAGGAGATTTTATCCCTAATTGATGTGTTTAGTTATGTCAGTATGGACTCATTGATATTCATTTAATACTTTGAGTTATAATTAAATTCTGTGTTAATTTGTTTCCTGGAGTGTTCCAGTTTTGACCATTGGAAACTCTTCCAGGTGATTCCTGTATGCCTTTGGCTTGTTCTCATCCTTTTGGTTTTTGAACATTTTCTTACTTTCTGGCACTATAAAACATATAAAATGCTTTATGAAAGGGATGTGCCCACCCAGCAATGAATCAGAATTCTCATTGCTTACCATCCTTGCCAGCATTTGTAATTATCCTTTTTGTTTGGTTAGGTTTCCATTGGACATTTAGCCATTCTCCAGTAACAGCCCTTCTCCAGCTGTGTATCTTCTTTGGTAAAGTGTCTGTTTAGGTATTTGACCTGTTTTTGAAGTTGTATTGTTTTCTTCTGTTAATTTTAAGTGTTCTTTATGCATTCCGTATGTGAGTCCTTTTTCAGATAGGTGGTTTTCAAATATTTTCTTGCAGTCCATATTTTTGGTCTCTCAACAATGTGTTTAGCAGAATATAAGTTTAAATTTTGATAAAATCCAGCTTATTGGTTTTTCTTTTATGTTTTGTACTTTTGGTATTGAATCTAAAACTCAGTGCCACATGTTAGGTCACACCAAATTTTCTCCTGTGTTTTCTTCTAGAATTATAAATTTCATGTTTTACATGTAGGTCTATAATTCATTTTTAATTGATTTTTGTGTATGGCGGTATGGTACATGATGCATACAGTTTTACTTTTACATCTGGACATTTATTTATTCCAGCACCATTTGTGAAAACGGTATCATTTCTCCACTAATTTCCTTTGCACCTTTCCCAAAAATCAATTGACTGTATTCATGTGGGTTAATTTCAGGACTTTCTTTTCTGTTCCATTGATCGTTGAGTCTGTCACTGGCATTGCCAGTACCACACACTCTTGATTGCTAAATCTTGAAATCAGATGTCATCCTTTTAAACTTTGCTCTTTTATTATAGAATTATTTTAACTATTCTGGTACATTGGCCTTTCCATATACCTTGCCGAGTCAGTTTGATTTTATCTACAAAAACAGTTGTTGGGGCCGAATGTGTTTAAACATACTCTTCAAATAGATACCTTTTTTCTTATTTCAATAATGCAGCTATTAATACCTTTAGAACTCTTCTTTAGGGATTTGTAAGTATTATTAGCTTCAACTTATCAACCATTCACAGTACTACACTTCACATATAATTTATGACCATAAATCTTTTATGTAGATTGATCATCAGTTTTTATATATCATTTTATTTGTGCATTGTTGATTTACAATGTTGTGTTAGCTTCAGGTGTACAGCAGAATGAATGTTATGCATACACATAGGTCCTCTGCTGTGTGTGCTCGATCATATCCAGCTCCGCAACCCCAGGGACCGTAGCCCACCAGACTCCTCTGTTCATGGAATTTTCCAGGCAAGAATACTGGAGTGGGTTGCCGTTTCCTCCTCCAGGAGATCACCAGTTTTAATCATGAATTTTGCTTATAAATAGATTTGAGTGGTTTTTGAAATGAAATTTGCCTGAAAAAGATTACAAATCAATTTTTTATGTAGTGTCACAACTCCTTGAGTTAGGTGATAATCAAGCTTTATAGGTGAGCAAACTTAAGAGTGATCGACTACCTGCCTAAGGAGTCATAGTAAGGCACATGCTATAGCTACCTCAGATCTATTCAGGCAGCTCAAACTTATCATATCCAAAAATGAATTATTTATTTTTAAAGCCTGATTCTCCTTAATTCCCTGTACCAATCAGTGGCATAACCACTCTCCCACATATCCAAACCAAAATTTCTTCCTCAGAATTCCTCTTAGATTGGTCTCTTAGTTTTGTTCATTCTATCTCTTTTTTCCCCTTGGAAATATGACTTGCTTTATGGACTAGGAGATGGTCAGTTCATTCTGTCTCTTTAAAAGATGAATCTAAATTGAACCTTCTTTAAATTTTTTAGCCTCCATTGTCTACTTTCATTGGTATATATGTTTTATTATAGTTTGTATTACAATACATGAAAATTAGGCTTCTTTGAGGTACAACCTTTTTCATTTTGTTCTAGGTAGAGTTCATAGTGAGGGAAGAATGGGGAAGGGAGTTAAGGAAAACAGTCCTATCCTAAGCCTTCTCTTTTTGCTACTTAGTCCATTCAATAAATACTTACTGAATATGTGCTAAGTGTCAGGTAGACTGCTAGTTGCTGGGAACACAGCATTATGGTCTCAGTTAAGATCAGCATCAAGTAAATAATTACATAAATATTTAAAATAATTTCAAGTGATAATGAAGAATTTTTAGTTCCTAGGAAAAGTTTATAGACAGCTCCTACTTTATTACAGTCTAGGGTTTCAGGTAAGGGGATCAGGACAAACACATAAGAAGCAAGAACAACAGCAGCAACAAATAGCATGTCAGTATAGTTTTATATGGTGCTGTGGAGGTTCCTTTCTAGTTAGCTGAGGTCTGTGAACTCTGAACATCAATAGTGCATTTTAGACTAAATCTTTGTTAAGATAGAACCAATTTGTAACTGAGCTTTGCTTGACTGAAAGGCATATTTAGAAGCATTATGTATAAGAAGAAAATACATAAATTATTTTACATCTCTTTTTTAAAAAGGGTTTTGCATCTTTTATTTCTCTAAACAACGACCTTTTTCCTTGGTTTGAGAGATAGTGCCCTACTTTGTGTAGCAAAGTATCCCATATCATTTATCCCATATCAATGGGATATGATAGTTATTCTCAAATTGAACTTTCTCTTTCCTTTGTCTCATAATAGCATATGTGCTTGGTTGCTCAGTTGTGTCTGACTCTTTGTGACCCCATAAACTGTAGCATGGCAGGCTCCTCTGTCCATTGAATTTCCTAGGCAAGAATACTGGAGTGGGTTGCCATTTCCTTCTCCAACATTTCTTTTTTAATTCCTCATTTCTTGCTTCCTGTAATCTGGAAATTCCTTCCTTCTCTTTTCTCTTATCATTTTTTCACTTCTGATCTACTTTGCATCTTTCTGTATAATGTTTGTCTTGTCTTATTATTCTGTCACTTCTCTGCTTTCCCTTACTCCCTGAATTTTTAATGCTTTTTTGTCTCTTTTGCTTCTATTCAAAACTAGGAAAAAATAAAAAAGCTTCAAGGTAAAATGACTTGTAGCATGCCAGTATACACATCCGTGCATATGAACATTCCAGCTTTTGAGATCATGATATCTTTTTTCAATCTTTTATTATTGGTGTATTTTTTATACCATATTAAAGGTGGCATTGTGTAAAAAATGAGACTTAGAGAAAAAAGCAAATACTTTAGGATTTTCTGATAAGCTGATCATTAATTAGTTTTATCATTTGGGGTCAAAGTTTTGCTTCTTCCCATTGAACAAGGTAAATGACTCTAGGTTCAGAAGGAAAAGATGTTATATTGACTGATTTAGGAATAAATCAAGAAATGTGACATTTCGTGCATGAGTCTTTTCACTTAGAGTGCAAGGTTGTCAGTCAGAATTTGCATGGTATAGGAAATCAATTGAAACTTGAGCCCATGGACATTTACTTCAGCAATATTCTTACTGATTATCATGACTGTCTAATTAGATTGTTATAGGAATAATTTAGAGTTTATGAAAGGTTAAGGTTCTTTTGTTTAATTGTAAACTTCCTATTAAAATATAGTGTATAATTTGTCAGCTATATTTCATATGACAACTATTATTTTGTCTTTATTAAGCAAATAAAACTTTTATGTTGTACACGCTGCTAGTAAACCTTAAGCCTAAAAAGTCATTTTACATAGAAAGTTGAATGTCTTATGTAACTATTTCAGATTGCTTCAATTTTTTAAAGGTAAGTTGTTTGTCTAATTTTTGTTTTCATTTGTGATACAGTATATTATGTACTTACCATAGAACTATATTTAATCTTCTGGAAGCCACTTTTGTTGATTTTTAATCTTTAAGTAGATATTGAATGATCCACCTCAGAAAAATGTGTCAAATATACTGTTTTGTCCTTTTGATAACAGCCATTCTGACAGGTATTAGGTTATACCTCATTGTTGTTTTGTACGAGAGTTTTAAAGTTTTTCTTCTCACGTTTTATTTTTCTCTTAGTGACCATTTATCTTTATACTTACATCAATTTTAAAGGGTCAGAATAAAGCAAAATTGAGGTTCACATGCTAAGTGGCTGACTTGGCTCACTCACTTATGCCCTGCATTTCAGACCTGACATACTCACTCACTAAAACATGATTCAGATTCATTTATCAGAAAGTGATAAATCACTGTATATCATGTACTTTTAAAGACAACCACACAATTTATTTATAAACAGAATGCTGAATTCATATACTGAGGATCTAGTATATAACGTCTGCTAAGAAAATTTGATTTTAATATTTTTTCTTAAATTTTAGTTGTTAGCAGGGAATTTAATATTAGATTAAATATAGTTATCTTAACCTTTTCCTGTTGAAGACTGTTAATTTAAATCATTTAAAGTCTTAATTTGACTTTCCTTAAAGTAATAATTGTTCACTTTGCAGTGCTTGAAAAAAATGTACAGATATTATACAGGAATTCCATGCACTTTTTATTGTGTTGATTATTTGGAACATAGGAATTCATTAACCTGTCTCTACTGCCATTTTCTTTTCATCCATATGTAATTCTTTGAAACAAAAAAAAAGGGAGATGCGTAATACTGAGAAATAAAACTTTTTGTTTCCAGTAATCTGTAAATCTAAACGCTTAATTTCCACATGTCTTTTCTCATTTTAAATGATCAAGTTTAATAAATTGTTAAATTTATAAAAATTTAAGCTTCTTTGGAAACTGTCGTTAATCAGCTCTTTTAGTTTGATTTCATCTATAAAGAACAACATTAAGGTAAATATTTCTCACCACCTATGGCTTTCTAAAAATCATATTTAGCCAACCAGTAACTGATGGTTAAAGCTGCTCATGTTTTTCAAATGTTTTTACATGATCTTAAACAAGTGTAAGAATTTTATCTTATACTTTTCCACTGTATTTTTTAATTGAGTAAAAGAAATGATTATCTTCATAGTTCTTATAAACTAAGCTTCTATGAACCAGAATATTTGAAAACTTTGGATTGATTTTGGGAGAAAAAGATAAAAGAGTATATATTTACCCTTATTGGAATGTGAATCCAAGGGGACATTAGCAGTTTGAGATATAATACATTAAATATATATAATTCAAAATTGCTTCACCTACTTGTTAAATACTATTTAAATATGGGTAGAAATAGGTTTTTTTATATATGTTCATCTTTACTTCCTCTCTATGAATGTAGTAGTTTCAACTGTGGAGTTTGGAACAATTTTGTAATAAATTTATTAAGTATTTTTTATTTTTTCATAGTATCTTTTTTTTTGCAGTAAATGTTAAATCATAGGAGCAAAGAAATAGAGGGGGGAAAATCAAAACAGAAATTTGGATATCTAAAATTTTTAGTCCACTTTTTATTTTACCTTTTTATTTTTGGTTGCATTGCACATCATGTCTGATCTTAGTTCCCCAACCAGGGATTGAACCCACGCCCCCTTCAGTGGAAGCACAAAGCCCTAACCACTAGACCACCAGGGAATTCCCTAGTACAGTTTTTAAATAATTGAAATCATTTCTAAAATCTAGGTAATCTTGCTGGTATCCATGATAAAGTTTCATTTAATCTACCAAATTTAATATTGCCTAAGTTATATTACTGATAATTTTCTAAATATGTGATTTAGAACTTCTTTCTTTACTTTTACTGCATTTCTTCAGTTTGCCAACATCAGCAAACTTCTCAGTGAGCACTAAGACTGTTTTCTTTTTTCATTTTTTTAAATTTATTTTTAATTGGAGGATAATTGCTTTTACAATACTGTGTTACTTTCTGCCACACATCAACATAGTATACCTATGTATACATAGGTATACATATGTCCCCTCCCTCTTGAGCTTCCCTCCTACCTCCCATCCCATCCTCCCCCAGCACTATGACTCTTGTAAGACAAAAATGCATTTATGACGGGAACCAGTTTACCTTTTTTGCCCTTAATTTGAATAATTCTATCTATGTTATGCAGAAAATAATATTAGATATCTAAAAATGTGGCGCAGTTTTGGTCAGCATTTCTATACAGTGTATTTGTTTTACCAAATAGGTAGCAGCAGGAGATTGTCAGGTCAAATTTAGTGGTAATTATTTGTTGTTGCTTTTTGAGGGAACATTGTTAAACTTGTAGTAAAAATACTTGCCTTGTTTTATTTGTGATGATGTCCAAAAAAGAGAGGAAATACAGTTTCTGGTAAGAATTGAAAGTCCAGAAATAAATATAATGATGAGAATGAGTGCTGCTATCACTGGGGAACTTTCTTCATCTAAGCACATATGAACAATTGATCCTTGTAGTCATATATAGCAGTAAACATTAATAACTTAACAGTCTGAAGTCAGTGCAGAAGAGATGGAGCATTATTGAAAGATGGAGTCGAGCAGGTGGCACTTTAATATGTTCAGTGTCATGGTTGACTCTAAAGACTAGTCGAATGAAATTACTTGAGGTTCTAAAGATTTAAAAAGCGAACTCATTTTGCTGCACTAAGGAAATGCTACTGATCAGGCTTTCTGTGTCCCTTTTTTCTAGGCTAGAAAATATTAACCCTGAAGAAAATGACATGGTAAGCCATTCTCCGAGGAGATTTCTTGATGTCAGTCTTATATCTTAGAGGCTTAAGTTCAATTGAGTGGGTTTCAAGAACTAAGATGTGGGAAAAAGAAGAATTGACACACTAATAATGTACATCTTTGCTGCAATATGAAAATTCAATAACTTCACTCAGTCAATTTACAATTCACATGTGCCTATTAATTAAAACCCTATATTAAATAAAATATATTAAAACTTCATGTCTGACTAACGTATAATGGTGTTGGTAGACATTACAGGAATTACTGAACAGAATAAACAATGCAGACACAGGGGTAGCTATTCAGAAGAATGGAGCTATAATTGTGGATAGAATCTACAAGACCAAGGAATGTAAAAAGAGAATAACTGCAGAAGAAATGAACGCAGTGATTGAAGAACGAGATGCTGCTTTGTCTCAGGTACCTGCATGTATCTGTAAAAAGCTGTCTACCATTTTTCCCTCTTTCTTTACATTAAAAAATGACTTCCCCCCACTTATTCTTAATTCAAATTAGTTTTTAGCTTATAATTAATACCACAATGATTAGCTATATAAGATATAGCTAATTAATTATAGCTATATTAAGATAATCACATATTTTGTTATATCATTCTTCAAATATATGTATCCTCATTTCTTAATAAAACTGCTAGCTTTTTATAAAAATTTAGTTCAATTCTTTAAAGTAATCGCTTTTATATGAGACTTCTTACTTGAGTCACAGTTTTGGGAGGGCTGAGATTATGTCTTTATTACTGTTTTATTCCCAGTGCCTAATTCAGTGCCTTTTAGTAAACATGGATAAATGAATCAAATTATTAGGGTATTCTTTTCTGAACATTACTTACACCTTCCTGCTCCAGCTGAAACCTGATCACCACCCTGAGGATGCAGTTTCCCCTGCAGTCCTCTCAAGTGTGAATATATTCCCTCCCCCAGCAGTTGGGCCACTGGCCTTGGAGGCTTGTTCGATTAGTGCTTTCAGATCATTGTTCCTTTTTTCTCTCTAAACACCTCCAGCTTTGAGACCCACGCATCAGATTGTACCACCCATTACACACTCCTGTTGCAGTCGTGTATACACTCCCATATAGCTTCCTTCATCTCTTAAAGATTTTAGGATCTATTTTACTGTCTGTTTCGTTAGCTTACTCTTGTCACAGTTCTTGGTGATTTAAATATCTCTGTGGATGATTCTTTCAGTAGCCATCTCATCTCTCTGAATCTCTCTCCTCCAGTCTTCCAGATGCTTTTTACCTGTTCTGCTATTGACCCTATGATCATACCTTATTCTTGGTCATTATCAGTCTCAATTTCAAGCATCCACTTACTATCTTTCCGGCCTACTCTAAAACTCTAGCAAATTTTCAGCTCTACTGGTGCCTGATGATATCGATCTTATCACCTCGTTTCCTTTCCTTTAACCCCTTCATGTCCTCTCTTCTCTCTTTATCTAGCTTAGATTCCTTGGGTCACCATAATCATCTCCTGCTTGCATGTAAGATAACCTCAGTTGTCCTGACTCTCTTCCTTTGTCCTGCTCACCTAACAAAACCTAAGTTTTATAAATTTAACTTTCTGCCTGTTCTATACCTTCAAAGCTTTATATGGCAAGAGTCTGTCACACACATTTGATGACTCAACTGTTTATGACAGTTGTCTTCAAGTAGACCCCTGGTGTTGCCTGATAACCTTCTTGCCTTTTGCTAGTCCACTCACTCTCCCCCTCTGGAGGACTCCTTTATCTTCTTCCTTTCTCCTCAACTATCCAACCTCTTCTTACCAATAGAAAGAGAAATTTCTGCTTGTCTCCATCATATCATTGACTGGCCTACCTGAATGTGGCACCCATATACTCCGCCTTTTCTACTTTATATCTTTCTTACATATTTCTGTTAGCGGACAGCTTCTCTATTTCACACTAATGGACCTCTTTTCTTGCTTGTTTAAGGTTATCACATAACCAGCTGTCCCTTTTATACTTCATGAAATATTTCCTATTAGCTCATTTCTATCAGTATCTGACATTCTTTAGTATATCCTTGAAGGCTGGGTGAGTTTTGGCACATCTTGGTCTACCTGTGGTTTACCCCTGTGCTTTTGGTGAGGCTTCCTAAACTGAGAGCTGAGTATTCACTAGGGACCTACTCCTGGAGAATCCTCTAGTCTGTTGTTTGTCTCCTCAGCATTATAAGACTGTTGGAAATGCCAGTATTCTTTTCATCGGGCTTAGGGCTTAGCTCTTTAACTTCGAGCCCTGTACAAGTTTGGGATTTAGCAAATGATCTGAGATGGAAACGAGTCTCAAATCTCTAATTTTGTCACTTCAGCCCTGCATAAATGCCAGAGGCTTAGATGACTTCTCTGTTCTCCAACCAGAGTCCTCTATGTAGTCACAGCCTGATTTCTCAGCCTCTTGCCCATTCCTTGAGCCTTTAAAACTTAGGAGGGAAAAAACAACTTCCGATCTTCCAATCACCTGTCTCCAGCTAAACCCTCTTCAGAATTCTAGCTGCTCAAATCATTGTTGCAGCAGCAGTCTTCTGTTGTCTTAAACATGATTTTAAAATTTTAATCTAGCTTTCTTTTTTCTTGGCTGGAGCACTGTTCTGCTGCAAATAATTCTATCTCAATGTGGAAATCTGACATTTATCATTTATCTTCAGATTAGAATTGGGAAAATTTCAATTTAAACTTTTTAAATGAGCAACTTTTTTTTTTTTTTTTTTTTTTTTTTTAGCATTTTGTTCCCTACCAAGTGTATTCAATCTTGGATCATTCAGTATATTGTTTAAAAAAAAAAGTGAAGTGTTAGTTGCTCAGTTGGGTCTGACTCTTTGTGACCCCATGGATTGTAGCCTGCCAGGCTCCTCTGTCCATGGAATTCTGCAGGCAAGAATACTGGGTAGCCATTCCCTTCTCCAGGGGATCTTCCTAGTGCAGGGATCAAACTCCGGTCTTCTACGTTGCAGGCAGATTCTTTACTGTCTGAACAACCAGGGAAGCCCTATATTGTAAAAGAGAGAGTCAAAACTATTTTTTTTGAGCTTACAACAAATATAGGTATAAACTCCAGCTTAGGATGTTTTAGAAATCATTTATTTTGTTAACTAAAACATCCATGTACGTAGAGAACTGACCGCTTTCTTCCTTTATTCCTGCTATATTCCAAATCTTTATTACAAAGTTTTTGCTTTTGTGTTTTGGATATATTTTATATACCAACCCCCTAACCCTTTTGGCAAAAGTCCATACCCCAACCTTCATTCCCATGCCTTACTTATTTAGTGCTCAGAAGCTAGGCCATTCACCTACTACACTGGGTACCAGCTGAGTTCCAGTCAATGAAAATATAATATTATTCTATGGACTACAACTATCAGTGAGGCCTGAAGCCTTCTCCTGCCAGGCTCTAACCATCTATGCATATTCTGGGAAATCAAAACTAGCCTAGAACCAGTCTAATTTAGCCAGAACTCCAGGAATAGTATGCTAATTATGTGAAAACTTGACTGGACCATGGGGTGTCCAGCTTTTTGGTTAGACGTTATTTCTGATTGTGTCTGTGAGGGTGTTTCTGGATGACATTAACATCTGAATCTTACATCATTGACTTTCCTGGTTTTCATGCCTTCGGACTAAAGCTGACACTATACCTTTTTCTTATGGTTAGAATGAGACTTTGAGTCTTTGGAAAGAATACCACAGAAATATCATCTTAATTAGCACTGTTTTCTCTTTCCCCAGGTCAAGTGTCTCAGTGTCCTTTCCCTGAGTTTCCTTTTCCTTTGTTGTCTTCTACTTGTTAATTTTCCATCTTGGCCTATCAAGGCTGAATGAGTGATCATAAATTTCTATTACCTGAACACCATGCAGAGAATCTTAACTCATCACTTATTTTCTGGAAAAGAGTCATTCCAAATCCCTAAATTCAGTAGTAACTCTTTTTCATCTGTGTACTTTTCTTTATTGTGTTTGTTGTTGAAAATATTTTTAAAACATTTATGTGCCTCTTTTTAACCAACATATAATTTAACACATTTTTTTGATAGTTACTTACTTCTGTCAAATGCTGTAATGAAAACTATAGATCCTGAGATCTTTTAGGTCCACAGTTGACAAATGTAAAAAGGAGGGAGGACCATGGAGTATCAGGGTAATTAAAGAAATTCAGCTAAACATTTCACTAGTCAGGTTCCTCCTTCTCTATAGCTTGCAAGCTGTTGATATAGCATGCAATAAGCTCTAGCAAAATGAAAAATAAACTAGTTAAGTGGAAGATGTGAATCCAGTACAGGATTACAGTGAATAAATTCTAAGAAGGCTGCTGAACAGTTTACCACAAGTACAGGTGATCTGTTGCTTTGTAACTCTTTGTACCTTTAAGTGTATTTCCCCTTCTCACTGACACATGCTTCTGTTCACTTGCTACTGTCTCATCCCCTACTGCTTTATAGCCAACTTAAATATTATCTCTTCCATAAAGGTCTCTTTCATGGCACAGTATTGATAAATATCTGCTTTGTGCCCACATTTTACTTTATATCCTATTATACTACTTGTCACACTGCAGTACAGTTAATTGACTTTATGCCTATCTTCCCACCTAACTTGAAGGTAGGAACTGTCCTTTATCTGTGTTTATTAGTCTTTAGGACAGTGTAGGCACAAAACAGAAGAATTAATGAATTGAATGAGCTTAGCTATTTTATATTTTAGATCTATTTCAAGATCAGTTCAGTTCTTAAAGGAGTTATGGCTTCAGGTCTTACAATTAAGTCTTTAATTTGTCTCAAGTTAATTTTTGTGAATGGTGTAAGATAGGGATCCAATTTCATTTTATTACATGTTCAGTTCAGTTCAGTCACTTAGTCACGTCTGACTCTTTGTGACCCCATGGACTGCAGCATGCCAGGCTTCCCTGTTCATCACCAACTCTTGGAGTTTACTCAAACTCATGTCCATTGAGTCGGTGATGCCATCCAACCATCTGATCCTTTGTCATCCCCTTCTCCTCCTGCCTTCATTCTTTCCCAGCATCAGAGTCTTTTCCAATGAGTCAACTCTTCGCATGAGGTGGCCAAAGTATTGGAGTTTCAGCTTCAGCATTAGTCCTTCCAATGAATATTCAGGATTGATTTTCTTTAGGATGGACTGGATGGATCTCCTTGCAGTCCAAGGGACTCTCAAGAGTCTTCTCTCCAATACCACAGTTTAAAAGCATCAATTATTCTGCGCTTAGCTTTATTTATAGTCCAACTCTCACATCCATACATGACTACTGGAAAAATCATAGCCTTGACTACACGGACCTTTGTTAGCAAAGTAATGTCTCTGCTTTTTAATATGCTGTCTAGGTTGGTCATAATTTTCCTTACAAGGAGTAAGCGTCTTTTAATTTCATGGCCACAGTCACCATCTGCAGTGATTTTGGAGCCCAAAAAAATAAAGTCTGACACTGTCTCCACTGTTTCCTCATGTATTTCAAGATAAACTGAACTAAAAGGAGTTATTGAAATATTTATTCATCCACATTTTACTGAGGACATGTTATATCTTTGTGTTGGGGGACTCAGTGAAAGTGAAAGTCACTCAGTCATGTCCAACTCTTTGTGTCCCCATGGACTATACAGTCCATGGAATTCTCCAGGCCAGAATACTGGAGTGGGTAGCCTTTCCCTCCTCCAGAGGATCGTCCCAATCCAGGGATAGAATGTTCTTACTCTTATGGAACCTATGTTTTATTACGGCAATAAAGATTGTGAACAAACGAATGAAGTATTTTCAGTTAGTGATATTATTAAAATAAAAAGGTAATGGAGAGTGACCACAATTGGTCATAGGATTGTCACTTTAAATTGGGTGATCAAGGCAGTCCTTTTGTTGAATTGTTGAAGTCTGGTGAATAGTTGAATTGAGACTTGAAAGAGAAGAGTCCAGCCATGCTAATCTATAAAGAGAACATTCCATCAAGAAAGAATACATCAATAATGTGCTGTGTAAGGGAACATGCTTTGTGTGTTTAAGGTATTGATGTAAATGTTCCAAGCTTAAATACGGTTGAAGAGCACTGAGCAAGGAAGATACCAGCAACTGATGAGGTAGAAGAGATAGGCAGCAGACAAATTTGTAAGGTTTTATGTGGCCTGGTAAGCACTAAAATTTGTGTCTTATATTGAAGGAGAAGGCTGTTGCAATAGTCCAAGCCAGAGATGAAACTGATGCTAGTTCATAGGGGCAAGTGTAGATTTGGAGAAGTAGATACATTTGAAAAATATTTCAAGAGTATAGCGAGTAGATCTTTAAGACAGATTGGTTTGGGGCATAAGGGAGCTGGAAGAATTAGGCTGAGTCTGTTTTGGACTTGAATGCTGTGTAGATTATTTGCTTTCATTTTTGTGATGAGCAAGTTTAGGTGGTGGGTGGGGGGAGGTGATCAGTGTATTTCCAGAGGGAATTTATATTTTTGATGGATATGGTATATTTGAGATGATTCTTAGAAATCCAGATGGAAGTATTGAGTATTCACTTAGCTATTGCAGTCATCAGCATACAGATAATTAAAGAAGTCACTCTGGATGAAACCAGAGAAAGATAATTGAGAAAGAGTGGGCCTAGGATCAAACCCTGTGGTCTATCAACAATTTAGCAGTTGGCCAAAGTGGAAGGGGCCCATGAAGAGACTAGAAATGATGGAAAATGAAGAAGGAAACTGAAGAAGTGTTTGCAAAAGATGAGAATGATCAGTTCCCTTGAATGGTGTTGAGGGGTCATGCACATTGAAGGTGGGACTATTACTTTTAAATTTGATCAGATGGGAGGTGTTGAGAGCCTTGACAAGAGTTTTGTCCAGGACAGAGGCCACATTGAAGTGGTTTGAGGAAGAATGAAAGGTGAGAAACTAAACGGAGTGAATGTATACGACTTTTATCTCCCTATAATGGCAATAGAGACATTGCCAATAGATGGAGAATGGGCTTATGTTTAGGGTAAGGGTGAATGGTTGGTGGGCTTTTCTTTCTTTTTTAATGGGAGATTCTAAGGCATGTTGTTGGTCTGTTGATGGAAATGAACCAGAAAAGAAGGAAAGATGAACTTAAGGGAGAGACTAGAGTATTACTTTAGCAAAGTCTTGAAGTAGATAAGTAGATTGAGAGCGGATCTAGAACTTAAGTAGAAGAGTTGTCTTTTGATAGAAACAGTAAAACTACTTTCATCGTAGCAGATGACTGTCAAGAACTTGGATAGACACATGAGCTGGCAAGTTGATGAATTTAGGAGATTAGGTGACCATCCTTTTCTTTTTGAAAATGTTAGGTTTTTTGAGTTTCTCAGTGTTAAAGGTCAGTGGATGGTGGTGGAGATTTATAAAGAGGTGATAATTTTAAATACAGTCAGCCTTCCCTGTCTATAGGTTTGGCAGATGTAGTGGATTCAACCAACCACTGATGGAAATTTCTATCTGGTTTGTTGAATCCACGGATGTGGAAACCCTGAATAAGGAGGGCCAACTGTATATTTGTTGAAAAAATCCACATGGGCCTGTGTAGTTCATACTGGTGTTTTTCAAGTGTCAACTGTATTTATTGTACTACAGCACTTTATATAAGGCCCTTGAGCTTCAGTGGGTCTTGATATATATGCAGGAACTCCTGGAACCAGTCCCCCGTAAATACCCTCAGGATGATTGGAGTTGTCCCAGTTTGTGTGTAAATAAACTTTAACAAATCTCCTTGAAGAGCAAACCCTGATTCCTGGCCAGTGATGTAACCATCAGTGGTAATGTTCCACGTTAGCAGAGGAAAGCATAACCAAGTTTCCAGATCTCTCCATTGTTAAGTGTTGCTTTCACTCTGTAGCCCTTGTAATTCACGTAATAACTAGCTCCTAATAAATGCAAAATAATGATCTGTTAAATTATTAGAAGTTTGACAAAAAACTCATACTTGAAAATAAATCATAACATTTAGAGTTTGATTTTTTTCAAGAAAAGTAGGAGACATGTTTAACATTATTATTGTGGCTAAAAATTTTTATTAATTTTTTCCCCTGTCAGGTTGTTAATTTGCTTTCCTGTCTGTCATGCAATTATTTGCCTGTGCATTTTTTCCAGTCCATCTTGCTGAACCGTATTGTTATTTGATCTATTCTAATAACTTTCTTTCTTCTTATTACAACATTTTTACAACTTTTTGAAACTATAGATAACGTTGGACAAGTACAGAGAAGCAAGAACGGAGACAGTCATACACAGATCCTTTGTCTTTTTTTCAATGCACACCATGTATACTACTTGATAACCTGACTTTTCACTTTGATTTTATATTTTGTGAGATATTCGTATATTTTTCTAAATGTTTATATTAAGATTTATTGAACTCATATGATGTTTGGGGAGGTAGTTATGTTTTTTCTCTTCTTTTCATAGCAGGAGCATTTTTGTAGGTAAATTTTTATGTACATCCATGTTTATTTCCTTAGGGAAAATTCTTAGAAGTAGAAATACTAAATCAAAGAGTATAAACATTTTAAATAAATATAGATTTTTGTATTGCCTTCATAGAAAAATTGTACACAGAAATGTTGAGATTTCATCCAAGGGAAATTTGGATGAATAAAATGCTCAGGAATTTAGACTTTATTTTCTAGGCAGTTGGGTCTCCTGAAATGTTTTTTAGTTTTCTGGTAATATGGAAAGTACGTTCTTGAACAAGATTTCTGGACAGCACTACATAAAGTAAATTGGGTAGTATAAGTCCAAGGCTGAGGAAATAGTTGGGATCCTATTGTAATAATTCAGGCAAGAGATAATGAGGGTCTAAACAAGAAAAATGATAGAGGAATAGATATGAAAACTAAACTTGCATTAAAACAAAACAGTTTACATCATGTATGACTTATAGGAAGGAACACAAATCTTAAGTAAAAATTTGCTGGATATTGACCCCATTTTATAGTACAGAAGCAGCACTCCAGAGGGTTCCTCCATGCCTCTTCCTAGTCAGAATTCCTTTCCAAGAGTAGTCACTACTCTCACTTCTAACACCTTCTAACACCTAGGTCATTTTGCATGTTTTCAACTTGATATAAAAGGAATCATGCTACATACTCTTCTGTGTCTGACTTCCTTCATCCAGTGTTATTTATGCCAGTATGGTGATGTGTGTTGTTACAGTTATCAGTGGTTTATCTTTTTCATTATAGTGTTACATTCTATTGTATGAAAATAACAGGTGTTAGAAAGGATGTTGTTTCTCTTTTTGATTTATTATGAATGAAGTCCTGTGGTGGTTCTTTACATTCACTACTTTTGGAACATATTCAGGGATATACACAGGAGAATAGCTGTCACAGATTTAGCTTTCATAGGTAATGCTAAACGTTTTCCTGAAGTTGTTTTACCAGTTTACACCAGCAATGTAAGAGCTTCTCTAGCTGCCAGGGTTAACACTTGCTGTCACTCAGTTCAGTTGCTCAGTCGTGTCTGACTCTTTGCAACCCCATGAACTGCAGCACGCCAGGCCTCCCTGTCCATCAGTAACTCCCAGAGTTCACCCAAACTCATGCCCATTGAGTCAGTGAGGCCATCCAGCCATCTCATCCTCTGTTGTCCCCTTCTCCATCTGCCACCATTCCCTCCCAGCATCAGAGTCTTTTCCAATGAGTCAACTCTTCAAAGAATTGCAGTTTCAGCTTTAGCATCATTCCTTCCAAAGAACACCCAGGACTGATCTCCTTTAGGATGGACTGGTTGGAACTCCTTGCAGTCCAAGGGACTCTCAAGACCCTTCTCCAGCACCACAGTTCAAAAGCATCAATTCTTTGGCGCTCAGCTTTCTTCACAGTCCAACTCTCACATCCATACATGACCACTGGAAAAACCATAGCCTTGACTAGACGGACCTTTGTTGGCAAAGTAATGTCTCTGCTTTTCAATATGCTATCTAGGTTGGTCATAACTTTCCTTCCAAGGAGTAAGCGTCTTTTAATTTCATGGCTGCAATCACCATCTGCAGTGATTCTGGAGCCCCCCAAAAATAAAGTCTGACACTGTTTCCACTGTTTCCCCATCTATTTCCCATGAAGTGATAGAACCAGATGCCATGATCTTAGTTTTCTGAATGTTGAGCTTTAAGCAAACTTTTTACTCTCCTCTTTCACTTTCGTCTAGAGGCTTTTTAGTTCCTCTTCACTTTCTGCCATAAGGGTGGTGTCATCTGCATATCTGAGGTGATTGATATTTCTCCCGGCAATCTTGATTCCAGCTTGTGCTTCTTCCAGCCCAGCGTTTCTCATGATGTACTCTGCATAGAAGTTAAATAAGCAGGGTGACAATATACAGCCTTGACATACTCCTTTTCCTATTCGGAACCAGTCTGTTGTTCCATGTCCAGTCCTAACTGTTGCTTCCTGACCTTCATATATGTTTCTCAAGAGGCAGGTCAGGTGGTCTGGTATTCCCATCTCATTCAGAATTGTCCACAGTTGATTATGATCCACACAAAGGCTTTGGCATAGTCAATAAAGCCGAAATAGATGTTTTTCTGGAACTCTCTTGCTTTTTATGAGCCAGTGGATGTTGGCAATTTGATCTCTGGTTCCTCTGCCTTTTCTAAAACCAGCTCGAACATCTGGAAGTTCACGGTTCATGTGTTGCTGAAGCCTGGCTTGGAGAATTTTGAGCATTACTTTACTAGCGTGTGAGATGAGTGCAATTGTGCGGTAGTTTGAGCATTCTTTGGCATTGCCTTTCTTTGGAATTGGAATGAAAACTGACCTTTTCCAGTCCTGTGGCCACTGCTAACTTTTCCAAATTTGCTGGCATATTGAGTGCAGCACTTTCACAGCATCATCTTCCAGATTTGAAATAGCTCAACTGGAATTCCATCACCTCTACTAGCTTTGTTCGTAGTTATGCTTTCTAAGGCCCACTTGACTTGACATTCCAGGATGTCTGGCTCTAGGTGAGTGATCACACCATCATGATTATCTTGGTCGTGAAGCTCTTTTTTGTACAGTTCTTTTGTGTATTCTTGCCACCTCTTCTTAATATCTTCTGCTTCTGTTAGGTCCATACCATTTCTGTCCTTTTTCGAGCCCATCTTTGCATGAAATGTTCCCTTAGTATCTCTAATTTTCTTGAAGAGATCTCTAGTCTTTCCCATTCTGTTGTTTTCCTCTATTTTTTTGCATTGATTGCTGAGGAAGGCTTTCTTATCTCTCCTTGCTATACTTTGGAACTCTGCATTCAGATGCTTATATCTTTCCTTTTCTCCTTTGCTTTTCGCTTCTCTTCTTTTCACAGCTATTTGTAAGTCATCCCCAGACAGCCATTTTGCTCTTTTGCATTTCTTTTCCATGGGGATTATCTTGATCCCTGTCTCCTGTACAATGTCACGAACCTCTGTCCATAGTTCATCAGGCACTCTATCTATCAGATCTAGTCCCTTAAATCTACTTCTCACTTCTACTGTATACTCATAAGGGATTTGATTTAGGTCATACCTGAATGGTCTATTGGTTTTCCCTACTTTCTTCAATTTAAGTCTGAATTTGGCAATAAGGAGTTCATGATCTGAGCCACAGTCAGCTTCCCATCTTGTTTTTGCTGACTGTATAGAGCTTCTCCATCTTTGGCTGCAAAGAGTATAATCAGTCTGATGTCGGTGTTGACCATCTGGTGATGTCCTTGTGTAGAGTCTTCTCTTGTGTTGTTGGAAGAGGGTGTTTGCTACGACCAGTGCATTCTCTTGGCAAAACTCTATTAGCCTTTGCCATGCTTTATTCTGTATTCCAAGGCCAAATTTTCCTGATAGTCCAGGTGTTTCTTGACTTCCTACTTTTGCATTCCAGTCCCCTATAATGAAAAGGACATCTCTTTTGGGTGTTAGTTCTAAAAGGTCTTGGAGGTCTTTGTAAAACTCTTCAACTTCAGCTTCTTCAGCGTTACTGGTTGGGACATAGACTTGGATTTCTGTGATATTGAATGGTTTGCCTTGGAAACAAACAGAGATCATTCTGTTGTTTTTGAGATTGCATCCAAGTACTGCCTTTTAGACTCTTGTTGACCATGATGGCTACTCCATTTCTTCTAAGGGATTCCTGCCCACAGTAGTCAATATAATAGTCATCTGACTTAAATTCACCCATTCCAGTCCATTTTAGTTCGCTGATTCCTAGAATGTCGACATTCACTGTTGCCATCTCCTGTTTGACTACTTCCAATTTGCCTTGATTCATGGACCTAACATTCCATATTCCTATACAATATTGCTCTTTACAGCATCGGACCTTGCTTCTATCACCAGTCACATCCACAACTGGATATTGTTTTTTATTTGGTTCCATCCCTTCATTCTTTCTGGAGTCATTTCTCCACTGATCTCCAGTAGCATATTGGGCACCTTTATTTTAATTTCCATCATTTTGATCGAGATGTAGTTGCATTTCATTAGGCTTTGTGTTTCCTTAATCACTAACGACCTTGATCTTCTCTTCATGTATTTATTGGCCATTTTGATATCCTCTTTCGTAAAGTGTCTGTTAGGCTTTTGCCCAATATTAAACTTGTTTGTTTTTTCTTATTGAGTTATGTAATTTGGATGCAAATGCTTGCACACTTTGGAACTTGCATTTTTATTCTCTTATTGCTGTCTTTTGTCATCAAAAATTCTTAATTTTAATGAAGTATATTTTCTCATTTTTTTTTTCCTAGTAGTTAATGTATTTTGTCACCTCTTTAAGAACTCCTTGCTTTCTCAGAGTGATGAACATGTTCTGCTGTGCTTTCTTATAGAAGCTCGATTATTTTAGCTTTCACATTTGGTCTTCATTGGTTTCCAATTAATTTTTATGTATTCCAGATACATCATTTTCTTCAAATGAATATCTACTTGTCTGGACCCAGTATCATGTATTTAAAAGATCAACTCCTTTCCTCTTGCCTCCAGTGAATTCTAATCTATCAGGTGGCTGTATGTATGTGGGTTTGTTTCTGGATTCTTGGTCCTTTGTTCAGATTGTCATTTTTCAGGAGAAAAAAAATCGTCTAGTATTTTGATGAGAATTACACGGACTATAAAGATCAATTAGAGAAAGATTGGCCTCTTAGAATCTTCCAAACCATTGATCTTTTCATAAAAATTAGTGATTTTTCTTTGTATACCACTTTGGTCACATCCCACAAGTTTTTGATATGTTTGTTATTTCATTATTATATACCTTAAAATGTTTGTTATTTTCTATATGTGGTTTTTTTCCTAGAATCCATGAGTCATTTAGAAATATGTTGCTAACACTTAAACATTAGATTTGATATTTTGTCATTAAATTGGAATTTAAGTCCATGGAGACAAGAAAACAAGCTAGGTTATTTCAGTCCTTAGAAATTTGTTGATACTTTGCTCTGACCCCAAAACAAGTTGTATTTGTTACATGTGCTGTGTATTCTAAAACATTGTGTATTCTGCAGTTGCCAAATGTAGTCTTTTTCTCTATGTGTCATTTAGGTCCAGTAGATTAATCATGTCTTTCAGTTCTGTATTCGTAGATTTATTTTTGCTTGTTGTATATATTCCTGAGGGAGGTGTTTAAAGTATCAAATGATCATGATGAATTTTTCTTCTTTTAATTCGGTTAACTTTTGTCTTACTTATTTTGAAACCATGTAGTTATGTTCTCAAATCTTTAGGATTACTATAGCAACCTTTTTTCCCTAACATTTTCTTATGACATGTTTTCAATGTATGGCACTCATCACCTGAAATCCTTAATCCAAAAATCGGTAGTATTTTGCTAAGCTTGATTTGTTATATTATCTCTGCGTTATCCATCCTTTCCTCTATCAGTCAGTTCACCTCACTCACTTTATGAATTTCAGATGAAGGCAGGAGTCGGTACTTTGTCCTCTGAATTCTTCAGCACAGCATATCATTAGTTATCACTCCAGAAATTTTCCCCATTATCTTTGCAGTTAACCCATGCCCTTTCTGTTCCCCAGTAGCGATCATCAGTCTGGTATTTTTACATCATTAATTAGTTATACTTTCTCTAGAAAGTTATATGCTCGAGATCACAATATATCTTAGATGATCACATTTGTTTTGGTCTCATATGCTTGTTGGGTAGAAAATACATATTTTTCTACGCTTGCCTCTTGCTGTTGAGGACTGCTTTTTTTTTCTTAAGATTTTCTTCATCTTTTTTTGAAGTTGATCTAGAATTTCTATTATTCTTTTTCTGTGTGAATTCCTGTGGGTCATTCTGTTAAAACTGCATTTCAGCATATCATTCCTAAAGATCTGCATGTAATTTTGCCATCTTAAAATATCAAAAACTGAAGTTATTTCCTTAAAAATTAGTCTTCACCAGCTTTGCAACTAATACTTTTTAAAATATAATAGACCATGTTAAGTATGCAATACCATTTTCTCTGATACATTATTCTTCAGTGTAATAGTAAACCTACACTTATTTTCCAGAAAAAGCAATGTTAGGCATGATTGAAGGGAGTGTGAGTTTAAACCATGAACACATTTGATAATTAGCAGAAGTCTCTAAGTTTTGAGGAGCCTGTATTATAAAGTTTTGGCATGAAAGCATCTTTTTTCTAAAGACTTTGTGACATTTTTTGTGTAAGTTATAAATTTATGATTTTTAAAAATCCCATATTTTGTAGTAATCTTGAAAAACTACTTTACATGCCATTTGGGCACAAAAATTCAAATTGCTGTGATTTTGTTTCTTCATTACATCTCTGATTTCATAAAGAAAATTTTCAGTTAGCATTTTGGTTAATAATATTTCTGCTAAATTTTCTTTTCAAAAATATAGGAACATGCAACCAAATATGTAGTAAAATTATTTGACTTGTTTACACAAGTAGTTCAGGAGTAACATAAAGATATCTGAATGTATCATTCACTATAAAATGTATGTCTTTGGTCCAAAGTATTAGGACACTTTTTAAAATAAAACTTTATTTCTCAACATCAAGGCCCTCACTGTTGAAAATGACTCTGTGACTGTGCCTGTACATTTACCTACAGGTTTGTTTGATTAATTGCTACTTGACTCATCTATCATAATACTAAGCTCTGGGATCACAAAAGATCAGATTCTCAAATCACCTCCTAGAATTAATTTAAATATCTAATGTTGATACTTGCAATGATTCAGGGGATAATGGTTTTTACTGTTACTAGTAGCCTATTTCAGTATTATAAACCCTTGGAAAAAATTCTGAATTTATATATTAACTCCTTGTTAACATTATTTAACCTGTTGCAGTAAAAAATTATCATAGTCTTTATTTGTAGGTTAGAATATATAATGAAATATATTTCTAAGTTATAATTTATCTGGAAACTTTTTTGATAAATATGTCTGTAAGTCATAAATATATTACTAGATCTTCATGAGTGTTATTTTGGTTTAGTGATCCTTGAAAATGGAATGTTTTTTGCTATTAATATATTTACTTTTTATTTACAATTTTTATTTCAAATGCAATTTACACACAAATGAAATACGTTAAGTATTAAATCAGCAATTTGACAAGTTGTGACAAATATCTTCACCCACATGACCACATCCCTTTGAAAATAGAGAACATTTCCATATCCCAGGAAAGTCCCCTCACTTATTTCCCTTCCCTACCAATCACATCTGCCCCACCCAAATGACTTTTCTGTTTTGTTTTTGTTTTTTCAAAATTAATTAATTATTTTTTAGAAAGATGACTGAGGGCCGGTTCTTTCTGAATAATGCCAGCTGATGTGTCTAAGCAAAGATAGAGTTGGAAAATGTAATAGTTGATTCAGGTACAGACCATCCATGGACCCCAAAGCCATTGAGGGAAATCACTTTGGGGAACATGAGATCCCGAAGTATCACCCTGCAGACTTTTCTGTTTTTAACCACGGATTTATTTTGCATATTCTAGAACTTTGTACAAGTAGGTTAAACAATTACACAATTGGCAGCACAATATTTGTATTCATCCATATTGCTCTTTCTATCATTTTCTTGTTGATGAAACAGGAAAGTTGGATTTGTCCCGTTTTTGTTCATTATCATTAAGGCTACTATGAGAATTCTTGTACAAGCCTTTCTGTGGACGTAAGTTTTCATTCTCTTGGTTACAAATCCAAAATTGAAATTGTGGGATCACAAATTGCTCACTGAAGTTGCTCTATCATTTTACAGTCTCAGCAGCAATTTATGGATGTTCTGATTGCTCCATATACTCACCCACAATTGTCAGTATTTCAATTATAACTGTTTTATTAGTTGTGCAATAATATATATATCATTGTGATTCTATTTTGTATCTCTTAGTGACTAATAGCAGTTTTTCATGTGCTTATTGCTCATTTATATACTTACCTTTTTGAACATGTGTTCAAGTCTTTTACCTATCTTTTGATAGAGTGATTTGACTTTTATTGATTTGTATATTCTATATAAAGTCAGTTATTTGATACATGTAGTAAAAATATTTATTCCTAGTCTTCTCTTGATTGCTCATTTTCTTAATTCTGTATTTTGATGGACCAAGTTTTAAATTTTGATGAAATCTGAGATATCATACTTTTTTATTAGAATAGAATTGTGTTACATTGTTGTGTTAGTCTCTGCTGTACAACATCGTGAATCAGCCATATGTATACATATGTCACCTCCCTCTCGATGCTCCCTTTCAACCCACCCCCCTTACTACCCCCTTTAGGTCATCGCAGAGTGCCTAGCTGAGTCCCCTGTGTTATACAGCAGCTTGCCACTAGCTGTTTTACACAGAGTAGTGTATATATGTCAGTGCTACTTCCTCCGTCCATCCCACCCTCTCCTTCCTACCCTGCAAATAGGTTCATCTCTACAGTTTTTCTAGATTCCATATATATTGTTGTTCTGTTGCTTAGTCATGTCTCTTTGTAACCCCATTGGCTATATTCCATATATATGCATTCATATATGATGGTATAGCAATATTTTAATGTACCTTGTCTAAGAAATGTGTCCTCACCCCAAGATTACAAAGATATTGTCCTGTTTTCCTCTACAAGCTTTATTATTTTAGTTTTTACTTCTTATCTGTGATTTAACTATTGTGTATGATTTTAGATTCAGGATCGTTTTCTAAACAGGTTAATATTCATTTTTTCCAGCACTGTTTGTTGAAAAGGTGTTTTTTACCCCGTTGAATGGCTTTGGTGACATGTTTTGAACATTAATTGGCCATCCATGCATGCTCCATTGCTAAGACGTGTCCAGCTCTTTGTGACCCCATGAACTGTAGCCCGCCAGACTCCTCTCTTTGTGGGATTTCCCAGGCAAGCATACTGGAGTGGGTTGTCATTTCCACCTCTATCAGATATTCCCGACCAGGAATTGAGCCTCTGTCTCTTGCATCTCTTGCATTGGCAGGCAAATTCTTTGCCTTGTACCTGTTTATGAACATACTCTTCTGTTATAATGATGTTTTCCTATGCTTATGTCAGTGGCACACTACACTGATTGCTGTAAATCAGTGATGTCAGGCATTGCTTGTCCTCCAACTTTGTTGTTTTTCAAGATTGTTTTTGTTGTTATAGATTCTTTGTATTTTTCTATAAATATTAAAACCAGGTTTTCAGCTTCTATAAAAAGCCTGGTGGGATTATGATTAGATTGTGTTGAATTAGTAGATCATTGAAATGGAGGGAGATTGACATCTCAATTTTTAGTTTTTTTTTTTTTTTGATCCATGGTATTTCTCACAGTCTTCTTGATATTAATAGTATATTACATGGTTTAAATTGAAGAACCTTAAAACAGTAAAATTTCATTTGCTATCACCCTTCTTAATGTATTGACTTTTTGTTTATTTTGATTGAAATAGTTTTTTAAAGAAATTATGAGAATTAAAAATAAACTCTATGTTTATCCATTATTGATTTTCAGTATTCCCTATTTGTTCATGTTGGAATGAATTTTCCTTATTGGTTATTTTTCTTTCCCCAAATGACATCTTTTAGCCCTTCTTTCTTTCCTCCCATTTAGTTCCATTCTTATTTATCTCCGTATGTTTTTATTTCACCCTCATTTTTAAGGGTATTGGTGGATGTGATAAATAAGATTTCTACGAGAGATGTTGTGAGTGTTCTCCTGTATTCTAGATATATTCCTCCTTAGCCTCAATGTATAATAATAGCAACTCTGCTCCCCCTAGGTAGTCAGAATTAGTTTCTGTAGCCTGTACATTTACCTCCTTCCTTACATATTGATTGAGAGGCGTAAGGAGCTCTATGTGGCCAGGTGACAGTTCCAACTACAAGCATAATGGGATTTTTGTTAGGTCACTAAGTAGAATTTTTCTCTCCCTTTAGAACTACCACCTGTGGATTAGCAGAATCTCAGTTTGCAGAGATGGGAAGCAAAAATCTTGCTATTGGATCACTCTGGGTAATAATAAAGCCATTCCCATATCAACCCCTTGATTCCTAGACCCATGAATATTGACTGTGAATGAAAAAGTACCATGTGTTGTGACTATGATGTGGAACTTAAACATTGTCACAGACAACCTTACCCTAGCGCAAAAGATATTGCCATGTACCTGGCACTATATTTAAGTCTTCAAAATTCTGTTTTCACTCTCGTATCAAGTCAGCTGCTTCACGATTCTGTGGGACTTGGTAAGATCAGTTTTCAGGAGCGTGAGCCCAGTACCACGCTTCATGTGCTATGAAGTGAATTCCTTTCATAAGAACAGTGCTGTGTGGAATCTCATGTGAGGCCTTCTGTAAGTTCATGGGTTGCTGTTTTTGCAGAAGTGTTGCATTCAGAGAAGGCAAATCCACATCCAGACAAAGTGTGTATTCTGGTAAGAAGAGTAAAGAGCAGTTTTAGTAAGAAGGTAGGGAAATGAAAGGTTGTGATCCAAGAGTAGAATTTCAGAGTTAAGGATTAAGGAGGACTAAAAACTAGATGCTGGCGGAGGATATTGTTTGGAGGTAAATTTTATTGAAATAAATGAGTCAAGAAATTGTAAAGCTAGAGTGTTGTGTGGGTGATTCTTGCTTCTGTCTAGAATATTGGCAAGCAAAAAAATTTTTTTTAATGTGGGAAAATAACCTTAGTTGTCATATCACAGTGTTATAGATATGAAGCAAGTCATCCAAATCATTGCTTCTCAAACTGTGTGTGGTGAAAACTAGTTTTTAAAAAAATATTTTCCAATGTGTTATGGACCACTAATTTTTAACATACAATAAAAATGACTTATGAAAAGATGAAATGAAAAAATATATAGACATGCAGAATTCAAACAAACATTCTTTTAATGAGTTCAAAGCCATGAAATTTGCCCTGTGAAATTCCTGTAAGATGTTTGATTGCTGCTTCTGAATTTTAGTACCAGCTTCAAGGCAATGTCAGTTTCGGACCACTACTAGCCCATGGACCGCACACTTTGAATGGGTAACAGAAACTTCAAAAGTGAAAGGGCTGTCTAATGAAGGATTAGTGGACTGGAAATGACAGTTGGGAACTAGGAAAGTTACATGGTCTTTTTTCCTGTCTCTGACATTACAGTATTTGAACGTAGAGGAGGCTCTACTAGAGAGGGTGCAGATGCAGATGTCACTGGGAGTGACTTTTTTTTTTTTTAATCAAGCTGAGGAAATAAAGGGATTAAGCTTAAGAATGTATGGAAGTATTTTGGCAATGAAAAAGTACTTCCAAAGTCCCCAGCACCAAAAGTGCAGGACGGGTAGGTCAGAGAAAGAATTAAGGCAGGAGAGAATGCAAGTTTTAGTTGACTTGAGGGAGCTAAATACAGTGTTGACTTACTTTTCTACTGAGATTGCTCTTGATTCCTGTCAGATGGTTTGGATGATGTTCATGGGTTTGCATATATATATATTATTTTTAATTAATTGATTTTTGGCTGCACTGGGTTTTCCTTGCTTTGCATGGGCTTTCTCTAGTTGTGGTGAGCAGGGACTACTCTTTAATGTGGTGCGTGGGCTTCTCATTGCAGTGTCTTCTCTTGTGAAGAATGGGCTCTAGGGCATACAGGCTTCAGTAGTCAGCTCATGGGCTCTAGAGTGCAGACCAAGAGGTTGTGGTCTATGGACTTAGTTGCCCCACGGCATGTGAAATCTTTCCGGGCCAGGGGTCTAACCCATGTCTGCTGCATTGGCAGGTGGATTCTTACCACTGTGCCACCAGGAAAGTTCTGAATATGTGTAAAATGAAAACAGTTTCAAAAATGTACAAATATATTTTTTTAAAATAGGTGAAATAGAGAATTCCCTGGTCCAGTGTTTGAGACATTGTGCTTCTATGCATGGGGCATGGGTTTGATCCCTGGCCAGGGAACTAAGATCTGGCAAGCCATGTAGTACAGCCAAATAAATAAATAAAAATAGGTGAAATGATTGACTCCATTGAAAAACTAGGAAGTGCCTAAACTTACAAGGAAAGTGAAGTCGCTCAGTCGTGTCTGACTCTTTGCGACCCCATAGACTGTAGCCTACTAGGCTCCTCTGTCCATGGGATTTTCCAGGCAATAGTACTGGAGTGGATTGCCATTTCCTTCTCCAGCGGATCTTCCCGACCCAGGGATAGAACTCAGGTCTGAGCCACCAGTGTTTGCTAAATAGCAGTCACTAAATCAGACCACAAGTAATTTACTGCTTTCCTTTGGAAAATGCTAGTTATAGTTGCATATTCAAAAATATTAGAGTCTTATCTCTCCAAGAGAATGACTCTTTAAATTTTCAACTTGTTGATACTTTGATTTATCACACAATTTTTTAGTTTTTCTCTTGTAATCTTAGAAGTTGAAGTGGCTTCTGTTAGGATATCACAATGTTTGGGCAACAGACATTATACAATAAGAAAATTAAGAATGAGTACTTAAGAAATTGACAGCTGTATTGAGATTACATTTATAACAGCAAACAAACAAAGTTTGCAAACCAAGAGGAGGAGGCATCTGTGATTCCAGGAATACAATAACTGAAAAAGAGCTTAATAAACTATTAAACTATGGCTGTCATCCAGTCAGTACTAATACTATTTCCTGAACTCTGCTTTGTGTCTTACAATAGTATAAGAAGCATCTCTATCCTTTTGTGCAACAACTGTCAACCTAACATTTAGGTTATACTATTGTTTGTTTATGGATTTTGAGAAAATCCACTGAAGTTTACTTAAGCACCAATTCATTACAATGGTATTATTTACTGAATTTTGTTTTCCTGACCATTAGCTAAGTACAAGGTTCAGCATTACAAGGTTATGACTGTACAGAAAGGATCAGAGTACCACAGCCTAGTAGTCGAATTAACCAGAGAAGTAAAGTCATCATCTTAGAAATAAATGGTTTTGCAGCACTGAAGAGATTACAGAAAGTGAATAAGCTAGATTAGACCTGTTTTCAGTTGTAAAATATTGTTATACTGTTAATTAGTTCTGATTGTTCATATTAAACTATTGAAATGCAATACTTTTCTGATATAATTCATAACAAAACAAAAACTCAAAGCAGTTCTATAGTTTTTATTAATGAAATTGAAGAGGAAGTGTTATTAAGTTTGAATTATACCTTTTAATTTAACTGCTAGAATTATAATTTCAAATCTATTTAGTAATTTAGGTGATCATCCTAAAATCTGGAAATTGCAAACTAAGTTTTCTTTAACTTTATATAAACATATTTATAATTCAACATCAGTATAATAAGTATAATTATAAGCATTGACATAATAAATGATTCACACATTAGATGTGAAATATAATAGCCTCAGTGTTAAACTGTCATTTTCTTCTTGTTAGACCTGAAGGCTGGACCAACAGATTGAGATCCTTAGAAGCTATGGCATAGTGGAAGTGGTGCCTCTTCCCAGGATACAACAGATACTACTGAAATCAAGGGGTTCTGTGGCTTTTGTTTTTCTCTCTTCTGTTTTTGGGCAGCCTGTTCAGATTACTCCTTTTGATTTATCATCCTGCCCTTCTCATCTTTTACTCCTGGAACAGTGCGTGTCATATCCATACACAGCCAGTTAGAATACACTGAGAATTAGGATGGTAGGGGAGAGAGAGCAAAGAGGGGTGGATGGAATGGACGTATGATAAGTTAGTTTTGGCTTACTTTTCTATTCAGGGAAGTATTACTTGCATTTTTTATCTTTTTTAGTTTCTTATTTTATTAACAACTCAATGTTAGCAATCATTTCTAGATGTGTTCTATTAGAATCCAGCAAAGGTGATTTCAAAACTCTCCACTTAGTTAGACTCTTCAGTCCTCATCCAAGAGTTTTGTAATTCATGCACAGGGCTTGCATGCAAGTGGCTTAAAAGCACTGCCAGAGTACTGTGAGTTAGATGGAGAAGTTGGAGATCTGGTCTGTCTGAAGTAGAGAAAGCTTGGTGAGAACCTTGGACATTCACTTGATTCTTCCTTAGATTAAGGACCAAGCCTGAATGCAGTGCTATTTAATAGAATATTCTATAATAATGGAAATATTTCTACATTGTTCAGTTTGGTAGCCATGAACTACATCTGGTCCCTGAGCACTTTAAATGTGGCTAATACAAAAGAATATTTTAAATTTTATGTAATTTTAATTAATGTACAGTTAAATCTGAATAGCCACATATGCCTTCTGTCTATATATCAGTCAGAACAGCTCTAGGTAAAGATTCAGGACCTCAGATTAAGTTCAGAACTGGAATAGACCTGTTCAAATAAATTATAAAAATAAGTTTGATAGGTGCAAAGGAATTAAGCAATAATTTCACTCTTTCCTGGAGGAAAAATCCACACTCTTCAAAGAAAGACAGCATAATATAGATACCTTACAGTGAACCACCCACATTGACCACCATATAATTAAAAATACTAGAAGTAGATAAATATGAGCCACAGTCCAGAGAACATATAGTTAGCAGAAACAAATCGTGACATACTCAAAATATTGCAGATTCAGAACAGTGCTTTGAAGAAGTTATTCTAAGTTTTTTCCAAGACTTAAAGGAAAAGTGTTCCCAGTGTGTGAACTGCTGGGCAATATCAGCAAGGAAATGAAACTCTAGAAAGAACTTAATTGTAAAACTAAAATTGTAACATCTGATATGAAAACTTCAGTGGACGTACTTAATAGTAGTTTAGAGACTGTACAGTAAAAGATGGGTGAGCGTGAAGACAGATCAGTAGAATTTATCTAACCTGGAGGAAAGAAGAAAATGATTAGAAAAGAATATAAGCTCAGTGATCTGTGGAACAGTATCAAGCATTCTAACAATGTTTAATTTCCAGATATTTAGGGTTATTCTAGATATCTTATTCTTATGAATTTCTCATTTAGTTCCCTTGTGAGCAGAAATATGCTGTATGATTTCTGTCTTTTCACATTTATTGTGATATATTTTAAGGTCGAGCATATAGTTTTTTCTTTCCATTGAGAAGAATGTGTACTAGGTCAAACTGAATGAAAAGTAAAAGTCAAGCCTTCTACAGTGTTAAATAGTGTAAAAGAATGAAATTTGACCACTCATGCTATCTGAGTTCAAGACTTGCTCTAAAACTACAATAATCAAGACCATGCTTTGCACATGCACAAATCAGTAGAAGAGTATAGCAAGCCCAGAAAGAGGTATCTATTGTGTGAAGTGTTAGTTGCTCAGTCATGTCCAACTCTTTGCAGCCCCGTGGACTGTATAACCCACCAGGCTCCTCTGTCCATGGAATTCTGCAGGCAAGAATACTGGAGTTGGTAGCCATTTCCTTCTCCAGGGGATCTTCTCGGCCCAGGGATAGAACCTGGGTCTCCCTGCGTTGCAGGCAGATTCTTTACCAGGGAAGCCCCAGATCTTGTGTATAGTTCCTTAATTTTTTTTTTACATTTTTAATAGATTTATTGAGATTTACATGCCACAGTAGTAGTAGTCTCAGTAGACACGCTCAGTCGTGTCTGACTCTTTGCAACCCCATGGACTTTAGCCTGCCGGACTCCTGTGTCCGTGAAATTTTCCAGGCCAGAATACTGGAGTAGGTTGCCATTTCCTTCTCCAGAGGATCTTCCCAACCCAAGAATTGAACCTGGGTCTCCTGCACTGCAGGCAGATTCTTTTCCATCTGAGCCACCAGGGAAGCCCTAAATACATTTAAAGTTATAATTTAGCATTTTTATTGTTTTCATAGAGTTGTACGTTCTCAAAAATTTGGAACATTTTTATCAGCCCAGAAGAAACTATACCCATTATTAGTCATTCCCATTCGGTCCCGCAAAGCACCCCTCCACCAGCCCTAGGCAACCTCTAATGTACTGTCTATCTCCATAGAGTTACCTGTTCTGGACATTTTATGTAGTGGAATCACACAAAATGTGATCTTTAGTGACTAATTTCTTTGACTTTATATAATGCATTTACAGTTAACCCATGTGTTAGCATGTATCAGTACTTTTATAGCTAAATTAATCCTTTTTAAATTGCCAGATAATATGGATATACTACATTTTGTTTGTCAGTTGATAGATAATTTATTTCTACTTTGTGGTTTTTGCAAATAATTCTTCTCTGACTGTTCATTTACAACTTTTTGTGTGAACTTACTTTTTTTCACTTTCTTGAGAATATACCTGAAAGTGGAATTTCTGTGTCATATGGCAACTATAACTGAAAATTGGGTTGTCTCTTCCCAACTGACATCATTGTAATGAGTCATGGAGATAGTCCAGGAAGGTCAACTAAATATGCCACTAATTTTCCTGCCAATTGAGAGTGTCAGATTGGTTGGGGGTTCATTTGGTTGCTGTAGATCCTTAATTGTTTTCTAGAATTTCCACAAAGCTTTAGTCCATATGTTGTTTACTTTTTGTTTCCATTGAGGAGCTTATTTTCCACCATCTTGCAGGTGTCATTCTGCTCATTGTCATTTTGATTTACATTTCCTAATGGCTACTGATACGGACTATCTTTTCTTATGCTTATTGGCCATTTATATATGTTTTTTGAGAAATATCTATTTTGGTCCTTTGCCCATTGTTTAGTTATGTTTTTATTCTTCCTTTTGTTATTGAGTAGTAAGAATTCTTTTTGTATTGTAGATACAAGATTTTTCTTTTAAATCAGATACATCATTTATAAAATATTTTTCCCTTTCTGTGGGTTGTCTTTTCACCTCTCAATTATATGAGCAACCATGTGCAGCACACAAGTTGTTCAGTGTAGTCAAGTCCCATTTATTTTTTTTCTTTTGTTGTTTGAAGGCTTAGAAGGTTATGCTGAACCCAATAACACTAAATTTACTCCTGTTCTTCCCTAAGATTTTTATACTTTATTTCTTTAGATCTGTGATCAAATTTAGATCTGTGATCAAATTTAATTTTTCTGTGTGTACTAAGAAAGTTGTGTAACTTTATTCTTTTGCTTGTGACACACTTAACATCTGACCAAGGCATCAGGTCAGTCCACTGTGGAAGGATATATTTATAGCAAATAATGGTGGAACAACAGCTCAGGATCAGTATAGAATTAAAAGGAACCTTAACTCTCTCCTCACACCATACTCAAAAATAAAGTCAAGGTGGATTATAAACTTACACAAGAAAACTTAAACCTTAAAGATGTTGTAAGACACCAGGAGTAAATATCTTTATTACCTCAAGGGAGGTAAAGTTGTCAGAAAGGACAGAAAGAGCTCCAACCATAGCAAAAACAAAAAAAAGTGATAAATTTAACTTTGACAAAATTAAAAGCTAATGCTTATCAAAAGCCAACTTTAAGAATATGAAAGGTGGGACTTCCCTGGTGGTCCAGTGGCTGAGATTTCTGTGCTTCCAGTGCAGGGACCTGGTTCTGTCCCTGGTCAGGGGACTAGACCCCACATGCTGCAACTAAGGGTTCACCTGCCAAAGCCAAGTAAACAAACAACAAAAGGTAAGCCATAGCCTAGGAGAAAATATTTGCAATTCGTGTGTCTGACACAGGACTTGCAGTAAGTATATTTAAATAATTCCCACAATTTGTGAATAAAAAGAACCCAAGAAAAAAATCGGTCAAATACTGGAAGAGAAGCTTCACAGATGTTCAGTGAACACACGAAAAGATTATTGTAATTTGTGAACAGGGAAACACAAAGTTAAATGTGATACCACCTCACATACACAATGTCATCTGAAATTGAAAAGACCAATAACAGTAAATGTTGCTGAGAATGTATAGCAACTGAAACAAGGACCCATTGCTAATAGGAATGTAAAATGGAACAACCAGTTTTGAAAACTACTAGACACTTGAACAAGATATACTTTGTGACCTAGCAAGTCCATTTCTATGTATTTATCCAAGGAAAATGAAAAAAAAAAATATATATATATATATAATGCTGTAAGAATTTTAGAGAAACATTTATAGGAGCTCATTTGTAATATTCAAATACTAAAGACAACTCAAGTGTCATTTCCTTAGTAAGAATATGGACAAATACATACAATTCCATACAATGGAATATTATTAATATTTTACACAAAAAGAATGACATACTGATGCACACAAAAGCTTAGGTGACTCTCAAATATATAAGTTGATTGAAAGAAGTCAAAGGATTACAACTAAAGATTTTATTGTATTTTTACAAAGTTAAAAAAACAAGTGAAATTACTCATGGTATTAGAGAAAATTCCAAATATTCTTTTCCAGTGCTCAAGGACTTCTGCCAGTATTTAACTGGTGTTCTGTGAGAACTGCTGCATTTATAGATGTATTCTTGATGTACCATGGAGAGAGTTTTACTCCACGTCCACCTACTCCTCCATCATCTTGTCAACCTCCTCATGACACTATAAATCGGAACAATGGTAGCCTGTGGCTATGAATGGACTTCCCTGGTGGCTCAAATGGTAAAGAACCCACCTGCAATGCAAGAGACCTGGGTTCAATTCCTGGGTTGGGAAGATCCCCTGGAGAAGGGAACAACAGATTGGAAGCACCAAGACCTCTCTGGTGTGATGTAAATATTATATATATCATCATCCAAAGATTTTGCATATTGCTGTATTTTAAGTATAATTTTTTTCAATTTTTATATTATGCTGCGTTCATGCTTGTATGCTTATATGTATACAATAGCCTAAATATTGATTACTGGTGTATACTTTTAATTTTAGATCGAAATTAATATAGAAAAATAAGACTTCTTTTTAAAAATTCACATCATTTATTCTTAAGCATGTATTATATAGCTTCAGTGAAGCAGGTGCTGGATTTGTCCCTGGGATTGTAGGTGGATGTGAGGGAGAATGACAAGCAGATGGTTGTAGATGAGAACAGAAAGGGCAGTGAATTCAGAGAGGGAAGGCGGGGATGGTATTCCTCAGGAGGGCTTCCCAGTGGGTCTGGTGTTGTGTGGATAAATCATATATGTACAAAAACTTGTGCAAAGGCATGAAAGTTGAAAGGAATATTCATATCTTGGGGACTGGATAATTTATCATGTCTGATAAATTGAGGTGTACAATTGAGGAGGAATGAGATATGACACTTAATTTTAATTCTTTAAGCAATGGGAAAACCAATATGCAATATCAAGATAGGGCAAGTAGGAGTTAGTGTGATTAGAGTTGTATTTTAGAAAGACCTTTCTGAAGTATTTGTTAGCTCTGAGATGCAGCCTGAAAACACGTGCATGCACACATATCCATTCTTTTTTTATTATTATTATTGGAGTATAGTTGATTAACCATGTTGTGTTTCAAGTGTACAGCAAAATGATTCAGTTAGGTATGTGTATACACATGTGTCTATTCTTTTTAAAATTCTTCTCCTATTTAGGATATTGCAGAATACTGATGGAGAGTCCCCTCTGCCGTGGAGTAGGTTCTTCTGGGTTATCTATTTTAAATATACCAGTGCGTACATGTTAATCCCAAACTCCTAATCTGTTCTTCACTGCAACCTTCCCCACTGGTAACTATAAGTTTATTCTGTAAGTCTGTGAGTCTTTTTCTGTTTTGTAAAGAAATTCATATGTATTTACTTTTTTACATACCACATGTAAGTAGTATCATGATATTTGTCTTTGTCTGACTTACTTCACTTAGGATGATAGTCTCCAGGTTTATCCATGTTGCTGCAAATGGCATTATTTCATTCTTTTTGATGGCTAAGTAATATTCCATTGTATTTATGTACCGCGTCTTCTTTATCCATTCATCTGTTGATGGGCATATAAGTTGCCTCCACTTAGGTTGCATGTATGCTTTCAAACCATGGTTTTCTCCAGCTATATTCCCGGGAGTGGGATTGTTCGATCATATGTTAGGTCTGTTTTTAGTTTCTTAAGGGCCATCCACACTGTTATTCATAGTGGTTCTACCAATTTATATTCCCACCAATGGTGTAGAAGAATTCCCTTTTTTCCACACCCTCATTGCTATTTATTGTTTGTAGATATTTCTATAGTGGCCGTTCTGACTGGTGTGAGGTGGGATCTCATTGTACTTTTGATTTGCATTTCTTGAATAATTAGCAGTGTTGAGCATCTTTTGATATGCCTCAGCCATCTATATGACTTCTTTGGAGAAATGTCTATTTATACCTTCTGCCCATTTTTTTTATTGGGTTGTTTGTATTTATGGTATTGAGCCACGTGTGCTATTTGTAAATTTTAGAGACTAATTCATTGTTGACCTCATTGTTTGCAAATATTTTCTCCCATTCTTTGGATTGTCCTTTTGTTTTATTTATGGTTTCTTTTGCTTTCCAAAAACTTTTGAATTTAATTAGGTCCTATTTGTTTATTTTTTGTTTTTATTACTCTAGGAGATGGATTGAAAAATATACTGCTACAATTTATGTCAGAGAATATTCTCCATGTTTTCCTCTAAGAGTTTTATAGTATGCAGTCACATTTAGGTCATTAATCCATTTTGAATTTATTTTTGTGTATGGTGTTAAAGAGTGTTCTAACTTCATTTTTTTCATGTGACTGTCCAGTTTTCCCAGCACCATTTATTGAAGAGACTCTTCTATTATGTGGTCTTGCCTCCTTTGTCATAGATTAATTGACTGTAGGTTATGGGTTTATTTCTGGGCTTTGTATCCTGTTCCACTGATCTATGTTTCTGTTCTTGGGACTTCAGACTATACTGCAAAGGTATACTCATCAAAGCAGTGTGGTACTAGCACATTCTTTTTTAAACTCTCTTGATGATAATTGATTTGTAGTCTGCTTTGAGAACTACCAGATTAGAGGATAATTTGAAAGGACTTAAGACTGAAGACATGACACTTGCTCTTACAGTTAATGAAAAAGTCAGAGGCTGAATGAAAGGCATGACATGGGGATAAAAAATAAAGCATGTTGAAGGAATAAGACTTCCTCCAACTTTAGGATGAAGATAGGAGGAAGCTTAAGATGACTTTCAGGTTTAGTAAGGATGATTGGTTAAATGCCATTTATAAGCAGGGAATATAGTAAAATAGGAAATGCACATTTAATATCACCTATTTTTAGGTACTCTGCTATGTAGCAATGAACAGAGACTTTGGGCTCTACTTTCTTGGAGTTTGCAATTTATACAAAGTAGAAATAGAAATAGATATTTTCATGTGAAGGCCTGATGATTTCAGATTTTTTGTATATTCATACATAAATATATTTGTTATATAACAGGTATAAAAATATGTGTATGTATGTGTGTATATATATATGTGTATATATATGTATCCATATATATGTGTATATAGCTTTTATAGGGCCTTCATTTAAAACACTTCCAGTGTTAATAAAAGAATAGCAATTTTTGTGTTTCGTATTCCTAAAGAGAACATTATGATTTTAGATATAATGTTAGTCTTAGAATATGCTATTAAAAGTTGAGAAATAATTGCCTAGGTTTTTATCAATTTCGCTTAGGTTGAATGAACTGAGTTAAATGTAGTAATCCTGAATGGTAGCTAGTTCACCTTCCATTCTGATCTATGTTATGTATTTCCTTAAAGTTCATATTCTAAAACATCATTATCATTAACTTTTTCTGTAATTCTAGCTATTACATTGCTTTTACTATTTCCCTATGTGTATATATTATAAATTTTGTTGATAAATGGTTATTCTGCCTGCAATTGAATCCTCCTTATTAGTTGCATGAGTTTAAAGGAGGTATTTTTTACTCTCTGTTTCTGTTTCCTTCTCTGCCAAATGGTAAAATATATAATCTATAGGGTCCACATGAAGATTGACTGATTTAATACATGTAAAGTTCTTAGAGCCTGGCACATACTGATTTCTCACTGAGGGTTGGTTGACTATCATTAATAACATGTGTTAACCTTTATCTTGAAATAGAGATGCAAATCATGATTTTTCAAATGAATATATTTTATGAATACAGCTAACAAAATAATCTTAAACAGTATTACAAAAATGGTATTTTGATAGCATAGCTTACTAAATACCTGTATACATGTTGACATCTTTTTAAGTAATTATTATGTTTACTAATAATCTTTTTACATTGTGATTTTAATCTTTTTGAGCAACTTAGTTGTTTAAAATGAGTATAAATTACTGTATTTGCTATTAAATCCTTATTTACTTTCACATGATGTTTTTGAAATGTTATATGTAAATATAATTAAGATATATGTGTATAAATATGTACAAACATGTCGTTGCCTGGCATGTTGCCTGGTAATTGCTGGTATATTGCTTGATGAGTGTTTACTGAGTAATTTATGATTCGTCTGTATGTGTATGTGCGTGTGCACGTACACGGGTGTGTATGAGCTGTAACATAAGCGTTTTCAGAGACTCACATAATTATTGTTTTTCTTTTTTTAATCTTTGTTTTTTTTTAAACTCTGAATATTGTATAAATTATTCATTTAACCAAACTGCTGATATTTTGCCAGGGCTTTGAAGAAGAAACAAGTTACCTTTTTGAATTGGAAAACTGTATCTATTCCAAGTTATTTTGCTGTGAGAAAAGCATTCTAGTTATTATTTTTAAATCTAAAATGAAGTGTTGTTTTAAAATTCTCCTAAATGAAAAGGAATAAAGTTATTTATATAATCCTAAGTGCTTCCAAACATCTACAGCTCAAAGTTCATAATTCACATTGACACCAAAGTGTAGTTTCTGTTTTGACTGGAAGAGTCTGGTATTATTTTTTTGTCTGCAAGGGAAAGAGTTGTATAACATCCAAGTGGGAAGATGTTTGATTGTAATGCAATCAACATGATTTGTGAGTGAAAGCAGATTTTACAGGAAGAGAAACAGCAGCTGTTAAAATCCTAGACAGTATTAGAGAATTCTTTAAAAAAAAAAACAAACTCTTTCAGGAAATAAACATTAGGTGAGACAGAATCATAGCAATATATTTTCTGTTTGATACAGTTCTTCACAATTCGGGGTAATGAGTAAAAGGAGATTACTGGTGAATATAATATCTTACAGTAAATATGGGTCAAATCCTTTAATCAAAATTTTTCATTAATTTTTTATATATTTTATGTGTTTAGTTCACTCATGTTATAGAATTAGTTTTGTTTGCAGGGGCAGATTTAATTCTTTTCTTTTTATTAGTAATACTATAGTGCATAGAATCATGAGCCTCTGAGATCATTTCACCCTATTAAAACAACTGTCCATCTTTTTTAATCTATATCCCCCACTTATTTACTACTCCTTGTTTTATCTTGCAGGGAATCCCAGACATAATGTCCTTTTTATCTCTAACTTTTATTGTGTATCTCTTAAAGTTGTGGCATGTATATCCCCAAGCACATGAGTGCATGCTCAGTCACTCAGGCGTGTCCAACTCTGCAACCCAGTGGACTGTAGTCCCCCAGACTCCACTGTCCATGGAATTTTCTGTGGCAAGAATACTGGAGTGGGTTGCCATTTCCTACTCCAGGGAATCTTCCTGACCTAGCGATTGAACCTGCATCTTGTGCTTTGGCAGGTGGTTTCTTTATCAGTGCCCCACCTGGAAAGCCCTAAAGATGTGGACTTCTGTGTAAAATATAATTACAGCACAATTATCATACCAAAAATATTAACAGTTCTGTAATATTGTGAAACATTCAGTTAGTTTTCAAATTCCAGTAGTCTCATAAATATACTTTTCCTCTTTGTTTTGAATCTGTATCTAAAGTAAGAATCACATCTTACAAATGATTGAATTGACTCTTAAGACTTAAAAAAAATTTTTTTTGGAGTACAGTTGTTTTACAATGTTGTGTTAGTTTCTGCCATATAGCAAAGTAAATCAGCTCTATGTATACTTACATCCCTTCTTTTTTGGATTTCCTTCCCAGTTAGGCCATCACAGAGCATTAAGTAGAGTTCCCTGTGCTATACAATAGGTTCCCGTTAGTTATCTGTTTTATATATAGTAGTGTATATATGTCAGTCCCAATCTCCCAGTTCAGCGGCCCCCGCTTCCCCCCAGGTGTCCATGTTTGTTCTCTACTTCTGTGTCTCCTTCTGTTTGACAGATCAATTCATCTGTACCATTTTTCTAGATTCCACATATATGTGTTAATATATAATAGTTGTTTTTCTCTTTCTGACTGACTTCACTCTTTATGATAATCTCTAGGTCCATCCATGTCTTTGCAAATGGCACAATTTCATTCCTCTTTATGGCTGAGTAATATTCTTTTGTGTATACACACCACTTCCTTATCCATTCCTCTGTTGATGGACATTTAGGTTGTTTCCATGTTCTGGCTATTATATATAGTGCTGCAATGAAACTGTGACAATATACAGATAGCATTTCATTACGTTCCATTTAAATATTAAAAAATTTTAAGTATAAAAAAATGTTTAAAAATCCTCCTAGGTCTTATTTTATGCATTAGAACTTTTAAGAATATTAATGTTTGGCACAATATGAACAGATAAGATATTGTGTTATTTATTATTAATTGTGTCAGTTCAAAATGAAACTGTCTAAAACTGTAGAAGAAATTACATATTACTTAATTTAGGGACATTCTTCTTCCCTAGCACTTGTTTGTTTCTTTTCATTCATTAAATTAGGGAAGATTATTAAACGCCTGAAAGTGTAGCACTTTGGGACACTTGCCACATTGAGTGGTCCCTGGGCTTTATCTTCTGTCCCTCTTACACTGCATGGCAGTGAATACTGAGCCCAAGTACAAAATGTGAATAAATGTCCTCAGCACAAAAATAGCTTTATTAAGCTATATTTATCTCTTTGGTTACAGTTTTTCATATAAACTTTGGTCTACAAGTACCCTTCCTCTCCCCTCCCAGTCTTTTCAGAAAGTGAGAAAATCTATGAAGAATAAAAATTTCGAGGAAACCAAGAAAGAAAGGAAGCCTAAATAGTTACAAACATACCAGTTAACTAGGGATCTAAGACCAGGTATAGAACTCCAAGGCTAAAAACTTGAATTTTATTGCCCTTACAAGGGTTAATGATTGGACTACTTGTGATGGGACCAGACCCTTGCATGTATTTCCAGAATCATAGAAAGACCCCCTTTTTAGTATAAGAGAATCTAGGGGAAAAAACCACTCACTGGTTTAGGAAAGGACAAGGACGTTTGTCTTTGGTCTTGACTGAGCAAAAGGCTCCAGCATCCTGAGCAATTAAAGGGTTGGACAGTCAGTGTACTAACCATCATGATGAGAATTCACAAACTAAGACATTTTCATAAACATCTGTGCTAGATGAGTAAAAACTTGGGGTCACCTTGCAAGAAACAAATGCAAAACCAGTCTGGACAATTCTTCCACACACAGGTGGACAAAACTTCTACAAAAAAGAATTCTCCATGTAAGGAAACAGTCTACTATGAAACACAATTAAAAGAGTTAGACCATTTAGAATTTGAGATAGTAGGAAAAAATGAAAGAGTTATGAAACTTGCGTGTTTAAACAGAGACATCATTAAGTAATACATATAAAAGAAGAGCACTATGAAAAGTAGATGGACAGAACTGAAAAAGAATACAAGGAAATATTTAGAACTGAAAACTAGTCATTGACATTAAAAGATAAGTGAACAGACAAAGGTATAGACAGAATTGAAGGTAGAATCAGGAGTCTCAATTCACTAATGAATGATAGATGCTCAGAATTCACACACATACAGAGAGAAATGGATATTAAAAGATATGAAAGGAAAATTAATAAATCCAATATATGACCTATAAGAGTTTCAAAATGGGAACTGGGTAACAATTCAAGATATAACAGCTATGAGTTTTTTAGGTTTGAGAAGCATACAGAATATCTAAAAGATTTAAATAAATCTATCTCTTCGAATATAAAATGGAAGAACTCCAAAGTTAAACTACAAATTTTAAAGCAAACATTGAGTAAAGACAAACCTAAACAAGAATGATTATTAGACTAATATTGACCTCACATTAGCAACAATAGATGCCAGACTGAGACAGAACAGCATCTTCAGAGTACTGAAGATAGAACTTGTGTCATAACAGTTCTATCCAGTAAAGAGTGTCATGAAAACAAAATAATCACCTTTTCAGGCAGAATGTCTCACTAAGAGATTTTTAAAAGCTATTCCTTTAGAAAGAGGGACTTGAACCCAGAAGGAAATCTCAAAGGGTTTGATAGGGGACTTACACCTATTCTTGTATGAATAGATAATTTTGTATAAGCTATTTCCAAAAATAAAATAGTAAACTTTGTGAGGGTGATCCAACCTTGATAACAAAACTGGAAAGGATAGCCCAGAGAGGAAAGATACAGGTCAGTTTCATTTCAGAATATGTACCCCACAATCTGATATATTAATATAAAATACTTGGAAACCCAATTAACATATATTTTTCATATGCATATACACATTCAAATGGATGTAAACGATATGTAACAAAATGCATCTAAGTGGTTATATGATAGAAGAATTCCTTTTAAGGTCACGAGCAAGAGCGGAAGAATAACCACCACTTTTTTTTTTTTTTTTTGGCTACATCTAAAATACATCCAAAGTCCAGCTGCTGCGCATTACCATCATCTCTCTCCTGCACTGCTCAGTAACCTCTCAGCTAGACTCCTGCCTCTTGTCCTTGCCTTCCTTAGAACCTATTCTTTACATTGCAGGAAGAGTGAGCCTATATTAGTATGAGGCAAATCGTGGTACTTCTTTGTTCTAAACCCTCCAGCAACTTTCCCACACACTCAGAGTGAAAGCCGTGGTCTATAATATCTCAAGGCTCTTCTGATCTCATCTCCCCGTGTTCTGTCCCTTGCTTATTTCATTCCTGCTGTATTCTTCCCCTTGTTAAAACTCGAAAATGCTAGACAAGCTTCTACTTCGGAGCCTTTGCACTCAATTGTCCTTTTGCTTGAACCACTGCTTCCGAAGTTCTGAAGACTTACTTCTTCGTCTTCTTGGTGTCTTTATTCAAGTATCTTTTTCTCAATTTAAATTTTCTCCTATTTAAAGTCATAAAAGATTTCCTTCCTACTCTTTTGGTATTCCCTATATTTCTTATCTATTTTTCTCCATAACATTTTCACCTTCTATCATACTATGTATTTCATTTATTTTATTGTCTCTTTTCCCATATGGAATATGAGTTCCATGTGGGCAGGGATTTTTATCTGTTAAATGCCATTCCCCCACCATTTATAATTAAATCTAGCACAGGATAAGTGCTTAATATATATCAATAAATAAGTGAATATCAAGAGTTTGGTAAGACTTTTTCTTTTAAAAGAATTTGTATGTTACTCAAAGTTGGGAGATACCGATACAGATTGCTGAATAATATTGAGATCAGGGGCACAAAATATTAGAGTAGTAAGAAATGCTCATTTGGATTATGACTGCATCTTGATTTTGTATCATAATAATGATTTTTAATTCATTATGACAGCTAACACTTGCTGGTTAATGCAGAAGTAACTGTCTAATTCTCGAACTAATAGGTGTACTTACTTATTGGTTATTAAATATCCTCCTTTAAAAATAGATAAACTAAGGAGTGATTTTTTAAAATATTTTACTGAACAATAGATTTAGTAATTTATTTCTTTACAAATCACCCTTGTATCATCATATGGTTTTAATATGCAGTATATCAGTTTTATATCCCATACAGTCATTGTGAAAATGTTTGACATATTCATATTAAGATCTCATTTTCAAATGATACAACATTTTAATGATTTTTTTGAATGTAGATGCTTCTGTTAGTTCACTTATGCTTTTGTTTATCATTTCCTTTTTACTTACATTTTCATGTATTCCCAATAGGTCTGTGTCATTTCACATCTATTTTATCACTTGTTTTACATACAAGTAAGGTTTAGTCAAAATAGGATTAGAAACAGTTGTTTCCAAGTCACGTAGCATTCTGTGGCTATTGTTTTTTCTCAACTGTTTCTTTAGATAGTTCTAAAAATATGAAAATCTCATATATATTTTTATGATAATTTTTATTTTAAAAATTAATAAAAGTTCCTCACAGAATATTATATTGTAGTTTATTTAGAACCTACTATCATTTTTAGAAGTATGCTTTTAATTCAGCCAGCAGATACACAGTGAAAATCATTTGGTCAATGAAGAAAATAATATTGAATGTACTTTAATCTTAATTTTACAAGAAATAGGTATTTTTCTAATTTATATGATAGCATTTAGATGAATAAAAGTAGAAACTGAAAATTGCAATTGAATGTGCCAGAGTACTGTATGCAATATTATTTTGTTCATTTTCAACAGTGCTTTTAACTTACTATTCTTATTGCAAAGGATACTTTGTCTTTTAGAGAGTAAGATGGTATTATTTACATCAATTCATGTGGGTTTGTGAAAAAAATGCCGTGACTCCTTTACTTAATGGGATTCTTTCCCTGTGGCAGTGCAAACGGCTTGAGCAGGAGCTTCATCATCTGAAAGAGCAGAAGCAGACTTCAGCAAACAACATGAGACATCTGACTGCTGAAAACAATCAAGAACGTGCATTGAAGGTAAATCTCCATTCCTTCTTGCAGGCAAATTAAGGTTGTAAGCCCTTGGTGCCAGCTTTCTGTGCTGCATATATCAGTTGTGTACATTTCAGCAGAAGTGAGCTGTGGTGTTTGCCAACAGCCCCTTCTTTAAACACAGATACAGCACCCTTCTGTCACGGTATTATTTTATTTCGTGTATGTGTACATGAAAACAACATATTTTCTGAATTTCAAGTGGTGGTATATTAATAACTTTAGGTTCATGCTCATTGTGTTTGTGATTTCAAAGTACGTTGTTACCTTTAGTAGTTAAGAAAAAGTGGCCACTCTGAAAGAAAAAAATATATATTGGGCTTTTTCTTTGCATCAATAATTATTACAGTAATTTTCTAAATGACTTATAATATTAGTGTCCCACAGAATTGACACTTCTTGAAAGGTACATGAATATGTTTGGGAATTGAAAGAATGCTTAAAATGTTACCTACAGCAAAAAATGAAAGAAAGAAAATATATTCTATTAGAACTTGAGACAAGTAGAGTATATATCATGACAAAAGTTCTGTTTGATTTTAGTATAGATCCTATAGTTATGCAAAAGGACATTATTTCAATTTAACTAATTATCTTGTTTTCTTTTTTTTTTTTCTTGTTTTCTTAAGATATTTTTCATTCTCTCTTTTGTCTTTGCCCTGGTTCCTAGCATAATGCCTGTGACATAATAGAGGCCCCTTCCCTCAGGGTGCTTACGTTCTCATTAATGGGTTAAAAATAAAAACACAGCATAGCCACAGGAAACAAAACGTTCATCGTTGTTGTTAGTGGCACAGTTAAAGAAAGAAGTGCTGTCAAGAAGATTGTATTGTACTTTGTTGTCTTATATTCATTTCTTGCTGCAGATTACAAAAGAACATCATGTCGTTAGAAGGGTAAGTCAGTAAACCAGTATCATCAACCGATGTTGAGGAAAATGGTGACATTTGATGTGGAAATATTTTTAATCTGTTTATGAAGTATGAGGTTTGGTTGAAGACGGATTTTTCTACAAAGTAAATTTAGCTTCATTCTCAGCAGTGTGTGTGTGTGTAATAACTTTGCTATTACTATTTAATGCACTTTTCTTTTTTCTCTCAAATTTATAAATAGGCCAGAACAATAAATGGGAAAGAAAAGAATTGTAGATTGCTATGATTATTTTTCAATTACCCCAAGGAATTTTCTATTGTATGAGTAAAATTAAGCATATAATTACTTAGATGTATATTTGCAAATCAAAGGTAACGTTCTTTTAGAGAGAGCCTCCATCATGAGTGTTAGTTTATCAGCCTTAAGGGACAGGTATTATGTGCTCTGTTTGATATGGCTATCAGTATTTAAAATAGGACCTAAAATAAGAATTCTAGTTTGTTAAGTTAATAATAATTGCATGATCTTTATTCTGGCATTTTTGTTTGTGTATTTATGTTAAATTGAATTAAATGATAGCTACTATGTGTGGAGAGAAAAAGATGCATAGTTCCAAGAGATTATTAAAATTAGAAGGCAAATTGTAGATCAAAAGAAACCCGTAAATTCAACACAAAATAAAAATAAACTCCCATAAAATCATTCTTTAATTATCTTGTGCCATTATTCCTCATAGAATACCTTTAAGTTTATTACAAAAATTAGGTCATTTATAGTATATCTTGGAGAAGGCAGTGGCACCCCACTCCAGTACTCTTGCCTGGAAAATCCCATGGATGGAGGAGCCTGGTAGGCTGCAGTCCATGGGGTCACTAAGAGGCAGACACGACTGGGCAACTTCCCTTTCACTTTTCACTTTCATACACTGGAGAAGGAAATGGCAACCCACTCCAGTGTTCTTGCCTGGAGAATCCCAGGGATGGGGGAGCCTGGTAGGCTGCCATCTATGGGGTCGCACAGAGTCGAACACAGCTGAAGCGACTTAGCAGATAATATATCTGCTTTATTCTGAATCATTTTTTAAAAATTTTTCTTACCTTTCCGGGTCTTTATTCTTCATTTGGTTCTTTTATTATTACACTTCATATCTTTAAATTGCCGTATCAGATATGGATAATAATAAGTTTATTACCAAGCTGTTTGGTGAACAAACTTTCTCCTTTCTAAGCAATATGCTTATCTCTTAAAATACATTTACAGGTGTCATTTTAAAAAAATGTTAACTGGCAATATTTGGCTAGTATCTAATGAAGTTGAGGAAGAATTTTTAAACAGAATCTCTGTCTCTAGTAGATTTCAGTCTGCCAATAATATTTCTAGTATTTTAACATAAGTGGTACTATTATTAATATCACTGATACAGGTAATATAAATTTGAATCAGATGATAGCTGAATTTTTTGTGCTTTATTACATTGCATTATGCTGTAATTCTTAAAGGAAACAGTCCTCCAGATATGTTGGAAAAAATCAAAGTTAATGGTTCTACATTACATAGAACTTTCCAACGTGATGACTGTGGGAAATAACATGATTATTATACATGGATATATTATATGTGGATACTTTTTAGTAATCTAGTACCATTTGAATGATATCTTTGTTTATCCTAATAACCAGGAAATACTTAGTAAATTATTTTTTGTGATAAAGCATAAAATAAGAATTTTGTTAAATGCATTGTTTTTGAAGTAGTATAGAATGGTGGTGATTTAGTCACTAAGTTGTATCCGACTCTTGCAACCCCAAGGACTATAGCCTGCCAGACTCCTCTGTCCATGGGATTCTCCAGGCAAGAATACTGGAGTGGGTTGCCTTTTCCTTCTCTGGGGAATCTTCCCGACCCAGGGATCGAACCCTGGTCTCCTGCATTGCAGGCCGATTGCTTACTGACTAAGCTACAAGGGAAGTCCAATCATGGAATATATACTAGCTAAATTTGGTAGCTTGACACTGTTTCCCTACTTTTACTATTTAAAATTTTCCCTAATAATAAGTAGAGCACAGTGATACATATAGGATGAAAGGCTAAATTTATACTGACACTAATCTATACCCTGAAAGTTACATAAATTAAAAAGATAGCTTATTCCTTTATTTAAAATAAATTTTATCCACTATTAAATTTATTTCTCGATGAACACAGTTTTGAACATCTAATGATTTTAAAGTAAATTTAGATTAGCCATAAATATTCAGGCATTAGATTTAATAAGAAGTGTCATATAAACTGCCTTTCTTTCCTGTTTGATTTCATTCGCTTCCCTTGTCACATATCTTTAACCTCCTACAGTTGGACTTCACCACTGTAATTCCATTGAAACACACTCTTTCTTAAATTATATGTAACCTCTGATGGTTAAACCCATGAAACTTATCATTTCATATCCTGCTTAGTATCCCAGTAAGCCTAACTGGAACACATTTTCATCTCACTGGCCCCTGCCCTCATGAATTACCTTCCTATAGTTCTTTGCTTTCATATCCTCATCATTTTTCTTTTCTTTGATTGTTATTCTTTAGCTTGTGCCTTTTTTCTACCAGTTCCTAAAGTATAAATATTCCCCTAAGTTATGTGATTAGTCCCCTACTTTTTGTTTCTTAAAGAAAAAAGAACAACAGATTTTTTATTTTAGAGAAGTTTTAGCTGCACAGCAAAATCAAACTAGAACTCCTTCACACTCAGTGTTCCATACGTTCAGATGCCCTCAGCATCCAGTATAGGAAAGGTACATTTGTTGCAGTCCATGAACCTACATCAGTGTAATCCACAGTCTGTAGTTTATGTTAGGGTTCACTTAGACTTTGATGCTGGGAGGGATTGGGGGCAGGAGGAGAAGGGGATGACCAAAGATGAGATGGCTGGATGGCATCACTGACTCGATGGACGCAACTCTGAGTGAACTCCGGGAGCTGGTGATGGACAGGGAGGCCTGGCGTGCTGCGATTCATGGGGTTGCAAAGAGTCGGACATGACTGAGTGACCGAACTGAACTGAACTGAGAGTTGTACATTCTGTTGATTTTGAGAAATGTAAATAAATATTTACTAATATCATTGTAGTATTACAGAAGAGTTTCACTGTGAAAAAGTATACAGAAGAGTTTCACTCCAAAAGTCCTCTGCATTCCACCTATTTATCCCTCCTTCACCTCAGCACCTACCAGCCATTAATCATTTTACTGTGTCCATAATTTTGTTTTTTCTAGAATGTCATGTAGTAGTTCTGTGCACATTGGTTTCTTTCACTTAATAATAATCATTTAAAGTTTATCCATATCTTTTGATGGCTTTATACTTCATTCCTTTTTAGAATTGAATAAATTTCCATTATTTGAATATACCACAATTTATTTATTCACCCACCTATTGAGGCACCTTTTGGTTGCTTCCAAATTTGGGCATTTATTTATAAATAAATCTGCTGTAAGCATCCACATGCACGTTTTTCTGTGGATGTAAGTTTTCAACTCATTTTGGTAAGTACAAAGAACTATAATTGCTGAATTGTATGGTAAAAGTATATTTAGTTTTTGAGGAGATGCCAGAGTGTTTTCCCAAATGGCTATACCATTTTGGATTTGCTAGTTATGAATGACAGTTACTCCATATTCTTGCCAGCAATTGCTGTTTTGTTTATTGTAGGCTTGTCTTTTCTAATTTCATCCGTTCCTGCAACATCATCTGTCATTTGTGTCCTAACGACTGCTTTGTCTGCCCTTCCACTTGGATATCTTAGTGTCTCCTTTACTTCAGTAAACTTGAAACGAAATCCTGAATTTGACTTCCTAAGTCCTCTCTTCAACCTGGGAGGAAGTCAGGACCTGAGCCAAACACTATTGACTCTATAACTTAACATTTATTCTCAGTTATATTCTCCTTTGTTTGCCTTTACAGCTTTATAGAAGCTGGAAAAGTTAAACACTTTGTAAGCTTTTCTTTCTGCCAGTGAGACATAAAAGGAATTCTACAGCAGGGATGAGAGAAGAAGGAAGAATCTCAATTTTATAGGTGTGAAGTTGGGGGTTCCTAGGTGGTGCAGTGGTAAAGAATCTGCCTGCTGATGCAGGAGACAGAGATGTGGGTTCAATCCTTGGGTTAGGAAGAGCCCTGGAGTACAGAATGGCAACCTGTACCAGTATTCTTGCCTGAAAAATTCCATGGACAGAGGAGCCTGGCGGGCTACTGTCCATGGAGTCGCAAGGAGTCGGACATGTACAACTGAGCACTCTCACACAGAAACACACAAATGCCAAGAGAAAAGTATGTTTTTATCAGTTAGTCATGTCTGACCTTTTGCGCCCCCATGAATGACAGCCCACCAGGCTCCTCTGTCCGTGGAGTTCTCCAGACAAGAATACTGGATTATTCTTGGAAATACTTCTCCAGGGGAACTTTCCAACCCTGGGAGTGAAACTGGGTCTCCTGCCTTGCAGGCAGATTCTTTACTATCTGCCTGACCAGGGAAGCTGGCCTTTAACATCATTGAGCCTCTTAGCAAGTGAGCCACTTAGAGAACTTTTTAGTCCCTATGTGGTCATCTATACCCTGACTTATTTTTCTAGTGACATAATGCTATATATTTTAAATCATTCTTAACAATTTTCTATTTACTTACAGATTGATTACTCTGTTTTTGTTTAGTTGTTCAGTCATGTGTGACTCTTTGCAACCCCATGGACTGCAGCACACCAGGCTTCCCTGTCTTTCACCATCTCTGTGAGTTTGCTCAAACTCATGTCCATTGAGTTGATGATGCTATGCAACCATCTCATCCTCTATCACCTTCTTTTCCTCCTTTTGCCCTCAATCTTTCCCAGCATCAGGGTCTTTTCTGATGAGTTGGCTGTTTACTTCAGGTGGCCAAAGTATTCGAGCTTCAGTGTCAGCATCAGTCCTTTCAATGAATACCAGGGTTGATTTCCTTTAGGATTGACTGGTTTGATCTCCTTGCTGTTCAAGGGACTCTCAAGCGTCTTCTCCAGTACGACAGTTCAAAAACATCAATTCTGTGGTTCTCAGCCTTCTTTATGGTCCAACTGTCACATCCATATATGACTACTGGAAAAATCATAGCTTTGACTATACGGACTTTTTCAGCAAAGTGATGTCTCTGCTTTTTCATATGTTGTCTAAGTTTATCATAGTGTTTCTTCCAAGGAGCAAGCGTCTTTTAACTTCCTGAGTGCAGTCACCATCTGCAGTGATTTTTGGAGCCCACGAAAATAAAGTCTGTCACTGTTTCCAATTTTTCCTATTTGCCATAAAGTAATGGGACCTGATGCCAGTATCTTAGTTTTTTGAATGTTGAGTTTTAAGCTAGCTTTTTCACTCTTCCCTTTCACCTTCATCAAGAAGTTCTTTAGTTCCTCTTAACTTTATTGATCAGTTAACTTCTATTAATTAATGGTATTCCAATACTCCTAGCCTAATATGTAATTGACATACTCTTCATATCTTTCAAGCTCTCACCTACTACACAGTGACAGAACATCCAGTCCTGTCAATTCTGCAACAGTGATTTCTATTTTACTCTCCTTTGTATTATCATGCCTTGACTTTATTTCAAGTTCATGATCCAGAAGGTAATAGTACCTTCCAATCTAACTTTTTTCCTCTCAGTTTCTCACCTTTGTAATCATTGTCACACTTCCATTATCTGTCATTCTAAAACATGTGACACTTTTCTACCCCAAAACCTTTAGTAAGTCTAACATTTTCAGCAATGAAAGAAGACATATATTCTGAATAACCTTCTTGATAAAAACAATAAAAAGGATGCCTATTACTTTAAGAATATTTTACAAAATTACTGAGAAGACAAGGAATCTGAAAAGGCTTAAAGCAACATGGAAATAGAAAAACAAATGAACAAACATCAAGTGATTGCCTGAAGTCATCTTGACCCTCAGTGCTTTTGTCAAATGGTGGTGAATTTGAACTTTGAATTTTAAGGACTACAAGGACAAGACAAACAAAACAGAGCCCAGGGCCTATTTAAACCAGAATGTAATGAAGATCTTTTCCTGAAGCTGGTATCTTAGATGGTCACACCATCACTGTTTAGGTGAACAAGAGTCAAGCCCTTCATGCAAAATATGAAAGTAAGAAAACTTGATTTTCTTACTTTGGAGAAGCTTACTGTGGAGAAGCTCACAAAAAGTCTCAAGAATTCATCTTTTACAGCTAGCTTCACGGCTGGTTTAGAATCACACCTGTTGCCTGAATTCTTGCTATCTGACTTCCTGACAGTAATAATGGTATAATATCTTAAATATGCTAAAAGCCAAAGGGGGACTAATTCCTTAAATATACAGAGAGAAAGCAGCTATTAACGATTGGATAAATAAAAGAACTGCAGTTGCTTTTCATTGTTTGGTTTCTGCCACACAACAACATGAATCAGCCATTGATATACCTATATCTCCTCTCTCTATAACTTCCCTCCCACCTCCCACCCCTCTAGGTTGTTAGAGAGCGCTGGTTTGAATTCCCTGAGTCATATAGCAAATTCCCATTGGCTGTCTATTTTACATATGGTCATGTATGTTTCCATGCTATTCTCTCCATTTATCCCACTGTCCCCTTCCTCCCTACTCTGCAAGAATTTGTGGTCTTGAATTATTTCAAAATAATACATTGTTAAAAATTTTTATATGTTCATTGCAGCCAGTGAAAAAGTGCTAAGATACGTAAAGGAAATGTTAATAATATTTCCTCTCCTCTCTCACAGTTTCTAGACCTGCCAAATTAATCTTGACTAGGAATTGCAATAGATACCCTGCTTGACTTTTACCTAATTTTAATGAGAATGGATTCTACGTTACACCAACTAGTTGTCATACTTACCATGGGATTTTATATTTCCTTTCATAGTTTAGAGTCTCACCTGAATAGTTCCAGTATATGGATCATCTCTGTGTCTGGTTTTGTGGTTGCTTTGTCTTTTGACATGTTTGTTGTTTTGCTTTTACTTTTCATGTATCTCATAATTTTTTCTTTTTTAAATGCTAGACATTGCGGGTAGAATGGTGCTGCTTCTATCAGGCCAGTAGTGTGGGTATTGAGTTGATCTACTCAGGAGTTGATCTGGACTTGGGTTTTGTTGTTATGATCACTGTTAGTGCATCCTAAGTTTCAGGTTGTTCTCAGAATGGATTGCTGTTGGCCTTTTTCTAAGGATAGAAGTGCAGTGCTGGAGGACTTTCTCAGTGTTCATCTTCCACCCTTCATTTTCAGTTGATGCTGTGTACTTAAACCTCGAGGGTATCTCACTGTACACTCCTGCGCTTATCTAGCATTTGTATGCTGATTTTTACCATCTGGTGCTGAAGAACTGAAGAGTTTTTCTGCTTCTATCTTACACAGTCCCTTTGTGATTGGACTGTGGGGTCAGGCTTTCTCAGGATTCCTCTCCATGGGAGCCAAACTCTGACTTGTATCTGTGACAGGTATTGTAAAAGAGAGACATTCATGCCCCTCTCTCAATGTAGAATCTACTTATCTAATGATATTGATGTAGGGTCCTGGGCCTGGATCTATTTCTTGCTGCTCACCCAGGAATAGAAAGAATTCTTTCTTCTACCACTCCCAAGCAGAGTGTGTGTGTATGTGTGTGTGTTTTTTTCCTGTGTCCTGAAGTTTACTGTCCTTTTAGCTGTGTATGGCTTTTGATCTGTTTACAGAAAGGGCTGGTGTTGGGATAGAGGGGTGGGGTGGTTTGTTCCTTTCCATAGCAGCAGTTCCCTCCCCAACATCCCCTGCATGCCTGCATCACTGAGGGAAGCTCTCTCTGGTTTTCTACCCTGTCCTTAATATTTCTCATGAGCACCTGGTGGAGATCTGGGGAAATATCTACCCGTAGGTGCAAGTCCCCTTTTGTCAGGGATTTCTGAAGATTCTTTGTGATAGCTAACCCTTCTTCCCGTGCTCTACTCTGAGTCAACTAGACTGTTGTATCCCATTTGCTTTCCATGCTTCTCCCTCCTTGAAGTTAAAACTGGTTTTCTGCTGAGCTTAGTTGTCTGATGAGCTCAAGAAAAGGTATGGCTTTGTGCCTTATTCAGCTTTTCTTACTGTCAAAGTGGAGTGACAGCTTGTTCCAGCTTTCTGCAACCTAGGCATAAGCATTACATCTACTGTTGGACTTTGATACTGTTTTTTCATATTTAAGTAGCTTCTTTCTAGAATTTTTTAAAAGTTCTTATTAGTAGATGTGTTTTATTGAGTTCTTGGATGTTGAACAACTCCTTGAATAAACTGTTGGATTTGTTTTGTCATTGTTTTCCTGGGAATTTTAAAAATTATAATTGTCTGCCCTCATATAGTGGAGAAGGCAGTGGCACCCCACTCCAATACTCTTGCCTGGCAAATCCCATGGATGGAGGAGCCTGGTAGGCTGCAGTCCATGGGGTCGCTGCGGGTCAGACACGACTGAGCGACTTCACTTTCAATTTTCACTTTCATGCATTGGAGAAGGAAATGGCAACCCACTCCAGTGTTCTTGCCTGGAGAAACCCAGGGACGGGGGTGCCTGGTGGGCTGCCGTCTATGGGGTCGCACAGAATCGGACACGACTGAAGTGACTTAGCAGTAGCAGCAGCAGCCCTCATATAGTACATAACTGAGTGTCAAGTACTCTTACTCCATATAGTAGTAAGGAATTTACTTAGAGTGGTAAAGTATTTAGACCTTTGAGATAGCAGGTACAGCTGTTTCTAATTTTATAGGGTAATAAACTAAGCAACACGTGTTAATTAATGTGACCCATGTTAGGAGTAGTAGTTAGAGATGTACCTTAGGTCTGAACCAAGGCTATTGATCTCCAAAGTTCATGTTCTCGAATATAAATGAAAATTACCTGTTTTGTTTGTCAGTGAGTGTGGATTTTTTTTCATATATTCAGGGATTATATGTGAGAATATAAATAGTCAGGTGTATTTGTTCATGTTTTTTGTCATTTTCTTCTGTTGGTTTTTCTTTGCTTTCTTTTGGTCCTTTGTCCATCAGTCTTGTGGTTTTGTTTTGCGCCGTTTTGTTTCGTTTTGCATCTTACAGCTTTATTGATAAGTATTTCATATACAATAAAATTCACTTGTTTACAGTTTACAATTCAGTGTTTTTTGGTGTATTTGTATATTTGAGCAGCTATAACATAACCACAATAGTAATTTTAGAACATTTTCAACATTCACCTAAAACATCCTGTACATTTTTAACTATCATTCCTCATTCCTGCGAACATCCTCTCCTCAGTCCCAAGCAACCACTATGCTACTTTCTATTTATATAGATTTGCCATTCTGGAGATTTTTTATAAGTGAAATTATAGGAAATGTGATTCTTTGTGACTGGCTTCTTTCACTTTACATAATATTTTCAAAGTTTATTCATATTATAGCATGTATCATCCTTCCTTTTTCTTTGATGCATAATTGTTGTACAGATATACTATAATCTGATGATCAGATTATTAGCTGATGGACATTTAGGTTAAACATTTAGACCTTTGACCAATTTTTAATGAATTTTTAGGTATTGTATAAGGTAGGAGTCCAAATACTTTCTTTACATGTGTGTATCCAGTTTTCTCTGCACTATTTGAAAGACTGTTTTCCTCCCTACAGAATTATCTTGACGCCTTCTCAAAAGTCAGTGATCATAAATACGAGAGTTTAGCTCAAGACTCTTAGTTCTGTTCTATTGATCTAACATATCTGTCTCTATGATGGTACCACTCTGTTGATCACTAGCTTTGTAGTAGGCATGTCATCTAGACCTGAGTTCTTCAGTTTGTTTTGGCTTATTTGGCTGCACCTGTTTTGATGTTAATGTTACTAGCTTAGTGAATGATCAAAATTTCTGCCTTCAGCTGTCCATCTTGGCAAGTTTAAAATTGCATGAGAATGATCTTAAGTATTAAATAGAATCAAATTTAAAAACCATGTACTCTTGGTAACTTTTTATTACAGTGAATTTGTAAATTGCTTTTTCAATAGTTTCACTATATTTATCTAGTTTTTATTTTTCTTAAGTCAGTTTTGTTGGTCTGTATTTTTTCTAGGAAATACCCTTTACACGTCTCAGATTTGATATTATAGAATTGTAGATAATTTTCTCAGTTTTTGAATTTCTTCTGTTTCTCTGTGTTTACTCTTTCATCTGTATTGTGGCATATATCTGCTTTCTCTCTCCCTTTCTCTTTTTTCTTATAAAGTCTTTCCTGGGCTTTATGCATTTTATTTTCTTTTAACAAATTCTTGGTTTTACTTCTCCTTTCAACTTGATAAAGTTTCCATTTCTGTTTCCCTTTTCACTCTTTATTCCATTTTATTCTGATTCTTATAAGTTAATTAGCTTATCTCAGTCTTTTTTTAAAAAATAAAATTGTAAGGCTATACACTTTACTCTTGGCTATAAGTCTAGCTATGTCTATAGTTTTGGGAGGGATCAAATGTTCATTTTTTTCACGAGTTGGTTCTGATTTTTTTTTGTTTGACCCAGGATAATTTAGAGAATATAATTTAAACACTTATTTTTTAAATGTATTAATGTTTTATTTCTTACTGTGTAAATAATCCACTTTGAAAGATATCATCGACTAAATAAATAAATTACAGTCTCTGTTCAGTGTATGAGGTCAGTATATATTCAGTTGAACTCAATTTATGCTTCCACTATAATTGCATTCTTACAATTTTCTCATATAGCTAGGAATTTCTTGCTTTATACATTTGTCTGCTCTATTCTTTGTTATATAGATATTTATAACTCTCTTAGGCTATGCATATACATCATTATATACTGTTCCTTTTCATACTGCTTACAGCTTCATACCTTTAAGTATACGTTTCTGATATATGTATTAGTGCCATTATCTTGGTTCATTCCGACTGCTATAACCAAAATATCACAGACCGAGTACCTTATAAATAGCAGATATTTATTTCTCACAATTTTGGAGGCTGGAAAGTCCAAGATCAAGATACCAGTATGGTAAGGATCTGGTAAGGGCCTTCTCTTTTTTTCATAGCTGGCACCTCTCACTGTGTCTTCTGGTGGTGGAAGGGCAAGGGATTACTGTGGGGTCTACATCAATACCAAGAACTCTCTATACTCATGACCTAATCGCCTCCCATTTTAAAGGTCACCTTTCTAATACCATCATCTTTAAGGGTTAAGATTTCAGCATTGAAATTTTGGAGTGACAAAAATTCAGACCATAGGAACTAGTTTTTCTTTCTTTTGTTTTTACATTTGCCTAGTATAAAGGTACTGTTCAACAGTAATTTTGCTACTCAGAATTTTTTCACCCTTCACCTGATTTTTATAACCTTTGTTCTCTTGTAAGAAACAGACTTTCCTTATTCCTCGCATGTGGTTTGGCTGGTGATAATACCTCTGTGGCCTCAGGTCTGACAGATCAGAATGTCAGATTCTCCTGGCCACAGCAGTTGCTTCAGAATCAGGCACGTGTACCACGTGAAGCCAATGATTCCAGACCTTTTTTCTCTGTGTTGTTATGGATTTAATATAAACAAAAATGAAGTAACTCACCAAATATAAAGATCTTTCTGCATCTGTCAGTACAGATCTGCATCACCAGTTTGTTGACTCTGTAAATCCCTGTGCTTGATACATACCTTGTAATTCTCTGTCTTCTGTTTAGAACATTTTCATTCCAGCTACTCAATATCATAAGCAAAACTTTGAAAAATACTCTTACATGTACATCTTTCTCTTAGAGCATGTGACCATACAGTGGGAAGTATAGTGGCAGGAAATTACTGGAGAAGGGAGAGAATGATACCAGATTTTGTACAGGTTGCAGTTCAAATCTCTGAAGTATATGAGAGTATTCAGAGGTCAGATTTAGAAGAAAAGATATATGAAACAAGAGTGTATTCCAGAATCTCACTACTGATGCACAGAAATAAATGGTTCACAAAAGAGACTGAGAAGCGAGTCAGAAAGATTACCAAGAGGTTGTGTTATCATAGATTCAGAATAGAATAAAGTTCTGTGCACGGAGTAGTTCACAGGGTCAAATTCTACAAAGTCAAATACAATCACAAGTGTCTGTTTGATCTGGCAACTAGGAAGGCAATGGTACCTTTATTGTTGCAGTTGCAGTTCAATGGTTCTGATGGTAGCCTTCGATTTAGTAAATTGCAGAGTTAGTACATTTAAAAGTGGGGAAAAGGTAGATTATTTTTTGAGGAGCTTTTCTGTGAAGTGTAAGTGTAAGGGTTATATGAATATAACCTGGAGGAAGAATTAAAGAATGGAGAGAAGAACAGTTAACATATCCTCAAGCATTCTCCTTTTATAAGATCTCTGATGTATGCCTGTCTAGCCCAAAGCTAGCTAGTAATGATCTGTATTTGTTGTTGTTCAGTTGCTAAGTTGTGTCCTACTCTGTGACCCCAGGCTCCTCTGTTCTCAGCTATCTCCCAGAGTTTGCTGTTGATTGAGTTACTCATGCTATCTGACCATCTCATCCAGTTCAAAAAGATTGTTAGGTTCAGTTTAGTTCAGTCACTCAGTTGTATCTGACTCTTCGTGACCCCATGCACTGCAGCCCACCAGGCTTCCCTGCCTTTCACCAACTCCTGGAGCTTACTCAAACTCATGTCCATTGAGTTGGTGATGCCATCCAACCATCTCATCCTCTGTTGTCCCCTTCTGTTTTCAGTCTTTCCCAGCATCAGAGTCTTTTCAAATGAGTCAGGTCTTCCCATCAGGTGGCCAAAGTATTGGAGTTTCAGCTTCAGCATCAGTCCTTCCAATGAATATTCAGGACTGATTTCCTTTATGATGAACTGGTTGGATCTCCTTGCTGTCTAAGGGACTCTCAAGGGTCTTCTCCAACACCACTGTTTAATAGCATCATCTTCAGCACTCAGCTTTCTTTCTAGTCCAACTCTCACATCCATACATGACTACTGGGAAAACCATGGCTTTGACTAGACGGACCTTTGTTGACAAGGTCTCTACTTTTTAATATGCTTTCTAGGTTGGTCATAACTTTTCTTCCAAGGAGCAAGTGTCTTTAATTTCATGGCTGCAGTCACCATCTGCAGTGATTTTGGAGCCCCAAAATATAAAGTCTGTCACTGTTTCCTTTGTTTCCCCATCTATTTGCCATGAAGTGATGTGACCAGATGCCATGATCTTAGTTTTCTGAATGTTGAGTTTTCAGCCAACTTTTTCACTCTCCTCTTTCACTTTCATCAAGAGACTCTTTAATTCTTCACTTTTTGCCATAAGTTTGATGTCATCTGCATATCTGAGGTTATGGATATTTCTCCCAGCAATCTTGATTCCAGCTTGTGCTTCATCCAGCCCAGCATTTCTCATGATGTACTCTGCATATAAGTTAAATAAGCATGGTGACAATATACAGCCTTGACATACTCCTTTCCTGATTTGGAACCAGTCTGTTGTTCCATGCCCAGTTCTAACTGTTGCTTCTTGACCTGCATACAGATTTCTCAGGATACAGGTCAGGTGGTCTGGAATTCCCGTCTCTTGAAGAATTTTCCACAGTTTGTTGTGGTCCACACAGTGAAAGGTTTTGGCATAGTCAATAAAGCGGAAGTAGATGTTTTTCTGGAACTCTCTTGCTTTTTTGATGATCCAGTGGATGTTGGCAATTTGATCTCTGGTTCCTCTGCCTTTTCTAAATCTAGCTTGAACATCTGGAAGTTCATGGTTCACGTTCTGTTGAAGATTGGCTTGGAGAATTTTGAGTGTTACTTTGCTAGCGGTTAGATGATAATTTAATCATTTGGAATCAGGAAACAGAGAGGACACGACAGTGAGCTTTGAAATCTGAGCCAAAAGATCCCAAGGTAGGTTTAAGGCCAGGCAGACTGCTGTGCACTTCCCTGGTGGCTCAGCGGTAAAGAATCTGCCTGCAGTGCAGGAGACCCGGGTAGGGAAGATCCCTTGGAGGCGGGCATGGCTACTCACTCTAGTATTCTTGCCTAGAGAATCCCATGGACAGAGGTCCTGGCAGGCTGAGGTCCATAGGGTTGCACAGAGCCAGATGCTACTGAAGTGACTAAGCAGCAACAGCAGCAAACTGCTGTAGGCCATGGGTACTCTGAAGTTATGAAATAGCCAGTTGGAAAAGTTGGAGCCAGTATATCAATTTATTAAAAAGTATGAAATTCTGAAGAAGAGAGGTGGTTCCTAATAGTATTCTGTTACCCTGTAGGCTTGCTTTTCCACACAATAAATGTTTTCTTTCTTTATAATGGGCAAGACTCTCAGCTAGACCGGGTTTAAAGTCTGCACACCAAATGGAGAATTGCTATGACACATTCATTATAGGCTCTCTGAAAGGAATGATTGCATTAAAGGGTGACTCTGTGGATTACTGCACCAAGGATAGCCAAATCATCAAAGCCTGTGTAAGTTCATCAGGTACACCAAGACACAATAAAACTGATGCGATTCAGATGAAACAACTGTGAACTGTTCGCTCTTCCATAAAAGGAATACTGAATTACTGTGGGAAACTTCTATGGAGATTGTCAGAGGCAAACCCCAAATATAATACTTGTAAATATTTACATTTAATTGCTCCTAGGATTGGTTACTAATGTTTTTGTAATTTTGATGTTTGTCGTCGTATTTTAACAATTTGAAGATATTATTTTGACAAAAAGTGATAGAAATATAAAATTACCTTGCATGCTTCCCTATTGTTTTATATATTTTATAATATAAAAAATTAATCAAAATGAGCATTTGAATGAAGACATACCCTTTCAGTAGGAGACTGAACTTTAGGCACACAGGCAGACTCATCATTATGGGAGCTGGCTTTAGATAGATCCTGGAGTCTTTCTCCAGCCTTTGGACCTAGTATTTCCCTAACTGAAAAATGCTCTGCATCACCTGTTGCCCTATTTCCTTTGCCCAGATAATACCTACTTGTACCAATTTCAGTTTGGCCACAGTCCTCTTGTCTCCAGCCAAACTCGAGAAGGATTTGGGTAATAGAATCAGTTCAGTGCAGTCTCGCAGTCATGTCTGACTCTTTGCGACCCCATGGACTGCAGCCCGCCAGGCTTCCCAGTCTTTCACAAACTCCTGGAGTTGGTGATGTCCATCGAATTGGTGATGCCATCCAACCATCTCATCCTCTGTTGTCCCCTTCTCCTGCCTTCAATCTTTCCCAGCATCAGGGTCTTTTCCACTGAGTCAGTTCTTCACATCAGGTGGCCAAAGTATTGGAGTTTCAGCATCAGTCCTTCCAATGAATATTTAGGATTGATTTCCTTTAGGATGGACTGGTTGGATCTCCTTGCTGTCTAAGGGACTCTCAAGAATCTTCTCCAACACCACAGTTCAAAAGCATCAATTCTTCAGCACTCAGCTTTCTTGATAGTCCAACTCTCACATCCATATATGACTACTGGAAAAACCATAGCTTTGACTAGATGGACCCTTGTTGGCGAAGTCATGTCTCTGCTTTTTAGTATGCTATGTTGGTGATAGCCTTTCTTCCAAGGAGCAAGTGTCTTTAATTTCATGGCTGCAGTCACCATCTGCAGTGATTTTGGCGCCCAAGAAAATAAAGTCTGTCACTGTTTCCATTGTTTTCCCATCTATTTGCCATCAAGTGATGGGACTGGATGGATAGTGGAATGAAATTGTTTTAATAACAAAATAAGTACTGACCTGAAAAGAAACGTAATACGTGAGAAACTCTTCAGTGCTCTCAGGACTTCCTTCCGAGTCTTTCCCAAGGCTGCCCACATCAGCAGTCCTCCTTTCCCCTTGTCCCAGGCTCTCCCTCATCATCTCTCTTTTTCTCCTGACCTATTGGCCTTTGGTATTACGGTGACCAAGAAGGTGTAAAAGAGCGGATGTCCACCATACTTTCTTGGAAACAGTACCCTGGGTACCTTTAAAGGCAATGACGGTCCGATTGATTGACTGTTAGGTACTGAGTATAGGTTCATAACAGAGGCATATATCAGAGTCATAAGAAGAATGGTCGCTATTTAAATCTGGGCCTGACATAAATCATGCTGAATTGGAATATCTTACATGGTGTTTGAAAACTTACTGTCATAGACTTGGTGTTTGGACATAAAATAGGGACAAAATAATGTCCCCAACCTTCTCTTATGCCTGTGGATTTCTTTATTTCTGAAGATAATGTTTGTTTTCTACCAGTGGTATTTTTTAATGTTGTTCATTGTTGGTTAGTCGCTAAGTCATGTCTGACTCTTTGCAACCCCATAAACTGCAGCATGCCAGGCTTCCATTCCTTCATCTTCTCCCTGAATTTGCTCAGACTCATGTCCATTGAGTCAGTGATGCCATCCAACCATCTCATACTCCATTACCCCCTTCTCCTCTTGTTTAATGTTAGTTCTGTTTGATTTTCTAATTGATTGCAGGATTGGGCTGGTATCAGTGTTTTTGTGGCATTATCAGTTTTATATCTTTTATAAATGTGTTTTCTGGTATTTTAAGGATAAGCTAGATGAGACTACAGAGAGACTGCTGGCCAAATAAAATTTTTCTGTTTCAGTTTTTGCATTTCCAGCAATCAAATTCTATACACGATTATACCTAATAGTGATTTGAAATGAATGACATATTAGATTCTCTTGTGAATTGCAGTGTAGTAATACTGTGAAAAGTGTAGTGAAAAATCCAGATGCTTTTTTAAATACTGTGAAATTTAATGTGATGGATTTTTAGTATTACATGTTCTTTCTAAACTAGAATATATACATATATTAAAATATTAGATTATCAAATACAATTAATCCACTCTGGCTACTGAGGAAGTTGTTTCTGATTTCAGACGTGATGCTGGAAAGCAGTTAAGTCCTTCATAAGAGATTACATACAATTCTCAATAAAAGTATTTTTAACAGTGTAGTTTTCTGTACCAAGCAAATCGTTATTGTAGTAGCATTTTTGGCTTGAGTGGTTTTTAGACACATAGTTTTTAGTGTAATGCGTCTATAGAATGTGGCATATTTAACTTATTACTAATATTTTAAAAACTAACATTTTATATAAATTGACATAGCTACAGTATGTCTTCTATATCAAAATAACTTTATTGTGTTGTTCAGTGTTGGCTAGTTTTTCTGTTATGTTGATGCATTAAAACAGATATTAAATTTTATCATTAATTCAGCTCCTGGTCTCTCATCAAATCCCCTTAATTACAAATTGACTCCAAGGATTAGACAGCATGGATTTTAATTTTAACTGAAACAAAAAAAAAGCATCTTGAAGAATCACTCTTGCCTAGTGCCTCGTAGACACATTTAAAAGATCCATAATTTATTGCTTAGTGTTTAAAGTTGAATACAATACAAAATATACCAACATTTTTTTCTCTTATATTCATATTAAATATGTGTTTTAATATATATTTCATAGTCTTGAAAAAACTCTTGAGTATTTTTAGATAAATAGCAGCTTCAGAAGTTTTGATAACTTGTAACCCTTTCTTTAGAAAATATTAACTTTGAATATTGTACAACCATAACTATATCTGAATGATGTATATTTTCCTTTATTTCTGTTTCCTTAATAATTTCACAAAATCATGCAGTGTGATTTTATATATTCCATAGAAGTCTTTCCAATGTAATCCAGTGTCCTATTTCCAGTATTTGTAGTTTATAACTATTTTGTTAAATCTTTACTTCTTTTGATACCCGCTATATTAAGTCCAGAATCATTTTTGTACATTTTACTCTGAAGATATATGAGCTTTCCTGTCCTTCTTTGTAAAAGTGCTAGTTCTGTTTGATATATAATTATTCATTTAAAGATAGAACATCAATTCATTTTTATTAGAATAAGAGGATAATGAAATGGAATCATGATTACAGTGATCAAAAAGTACATTTGTCCCCTGTATTTTTTGTTTCATTATGTGGTGATCAGCTTTTAACTCTGTGTTCCCTCTAAGAAAATTTACTTATTATTCTTAAAAGATTCTGGAACCTATCTTGTGATAGTTGTCACTTATGTTGAATTTATCTAGATCTATAAGTTTTCAAGTAGTCAATTTACTTTATAAAGACCAAGAGATAATTATTAATAAACCCAAAGTATTCTAAGGTATATCATTTTTTAATAAATTCTGTTGTGTCAATTACCTTTACCTTTTGAAAGTTTGTAAAATATAAATAATTGTATTCTTTCCAGTTAGTGGATATTGTTTATCTTATATTTTTGTAAATTGATTTTTAAATAGTAGTCCATTGTGGGCTTTTGTGCTGTTGCTATTAAACTGGATTTTTATATGCTGGAAGGTAGCGTCCAAATGAGCTCAGCTCATCATGGAAAAAATAAATTGCCTAGAAACAGATTGTTTACGTAATATTAGATGGTAATATAAACCAACAAAAGCAAGGAAATTAACTTCTAAGGCTGACACAGTGCCCTTTCCTTGCTCCTTTGTGCCTGTAGGTATCATGAATGTGTTGTAATACCAAAGTACCGTGGACTCAGTTCAGAACTGTCAAACATAATTCTAAATTTCTTTACTTTGTTGGTTTATGTCACAACTTAATATTATTTTGTCCCTTAATACTATATAATGTCCTTCACATGTGAGATGAAGCAATGCATGGGTGCATCTGAACAAAATGGAAAAGTTTGTTTGCCTTTCTCTCATTTACAGTTGATTGCCTCTGATTAACCATTATCATGCTGCTCTAATATAGTTCTTTAAATTGTGAAAAAAGGTAATAAAAAATTATAAAATATCAAGAAATTTTTGAAAAATGTAGTTACTGATTTTAAAAGTGTTATTTATTCTTAATTTTTTTCCCATTGATTACTTTTTGTTTTATCATTTTCTTGTCATCTTGAAAGGCAGCTATCTCTCTGTTGGGGCAATGAGAAACTACTAGTGTTTTATTATAAATACCCAAGTATACAAGTATGATTTCACAGAGAGTTCTAATATGAGTTGCAGAAAAGAATTATATGTGGAATATCTACTTATAGAGTAGAACTAAACCTCTCAAAGTAACCTCCAGGATTTATTTGGAAACTGTTAGAAACTTGGCCACTCTTTTAAGAGCACCTATTTCTTGATGATTATGGTAAAACATAAAAATGAATGCACTTAATTTTTATGTTCAGTAGTTAGTTGCTAATCAATTTTTAATGTGTTATCTTTGCTTTGGGATCTCTTTTATACAATTATGGAGGGACTTTTAACACTAAATATTTCAGTGTTAGAAAATTTATTTCTTTTATGAATATGAGTTCCATATCTACAGCAATTTGGAAATTATTTTCCTTTCTGTTTTTCTCTGTAAACAATATCTACCCTTTTTAGATATCCATTAAGATAATTTTCTAAAAGAGAATTACAGATTTTCAAGCTTTGAATATTTCTTAAGAACAATCTTTCCTTGTACCAAAGATACTTGACTATTTTTTTTTTAAAGATTCTTATTTATTTCTGATTTGTCTGTTAAACCTTACAGAAGGTCACATACTTTCTGTAAAATTATACAACAGAACAAACTCTCTAATGTGGTCAAACAAAAGATCTTGCTCTCAGAAACTAAAGTACTGTGAAATATGATGGTCGCGAAGTGGTTTAAAGTGAGGAAGGGTGATCATTCTTTATGAAATTTTATTTTTATTTTATGCAAGTAATGTTTAATTGGCTACATTTAAAAGCAGTGAAAAAATGCTCTATTTGCTAGAGATTTGCAAAACAATACTTTAAGCTCTAACTTATTTTGAGGTGTTGAAAGGTGAAACATTTGACATTTTCTTTTCGGGCATTGCTTTAAAAAACAGAGGGCGGGAAAGAGGCGTTGCCACATCAGAGTTAAGGGTGTTTGTGGTTGTCCGTGACAGCAGCTCTAGTTTTAAAACACCTGTGTTTACTTTAGAGCTTTTCAGAGTCTGCCTGAAAGTGGCCTAAGAATGGCACAGGCCTTCATGATGGCTAGGGTTTTTTATAATGCAGAGACAGAACTAAGTGTTATACTTCGATGTTCTGTTGCCGGCATTTACTTCTCTTATTTTATATATTTTATCTCTTCATATACTTACAGGTGTGCATCAGATAATGCATGATTTATAATCTATATAATGTATAGATTATACTATATGAAAGCCATTTGTTTTTATAGATATGTTTTGCTTTTTGTTCACTGATTGATAAGGGTTGGCGAAAAAGTCTTCAGTGTATTATACAGTTGTTATTTTCATTCACAATTTAAAGAAGTTCGTGAAAATACTTTTTTAGAGAGAAATGAACGTGGCCTAATGTGTGTTACATTATTTTGTTATTATCTTTAGTGGTTTGAATATAGGTTGATGTTTCAGTTTGCCCATCATTTCCTAGCTGGTCACTGTTTCCAGTTTAGGCACATGTGCTTTTTAAATGATTTTGTACATTTCTTATAATTTTGTAGTATTTCAAATGACATGTACATATTGTATAATCTTTATTATTCTCCAATTGAGATATTCTTAACTATGAGAATTTAATCTAACAGAGTTTAGTTTTTACTGAATTGTTTCAGTATTTTTTTGTTTTCAAACTTAATTTTCAGATATCATATACTCTGTGATGCATTCCTATAATATTCAACTTCTTAACTGTAGTATCAAGACATTTCCATGATATTATAGTTAATATCAAGCCTCAGTAGTGTATAAAGGAAATAATTTTGTCTTTTGATAAGAGATAGGTGTTCTTTGTTTCTCCATATAACTGGTTTTTAACATTTTATGTACTTAAACCCTATTGAGAAGCCAACGCCAGTTTTGAATCTTTTCCCTTGAAAAATACACATGCACAGAAATTTGCATATAGGTTCAGGTTTATTTCTCACCCAACCCCATCCATGTGCCCCAGGATAAGAGCCTTATTCTAGGTCTTATTTTCTCTAGATAGTGGTATAGACAGTTGTTAACCTAGAGTATCGGAGAATCAGAGTCAAATAAAGTATTAAGTACTTAGTACAAATCACTATGTTAGAAATTGAAAAACATAAAGCAGACATTGATTTTACCAGCTTTAAATATAAATAGTATTTTAATGATATACTCCAAATCCTATGATGGCTACACATTATGTTAATGTCCTAATCCCAGTACCTCAGGAAAATGATAAAATAAAAATGATAATTGCCTCATTTTTCTAGATATAAGCAGTTGACAATATACCTATTACTTTATTGAAAGATAAGTCAACTAATATCATCACATAAAAGCTGCAAAAAAGAATGACATTGTACTTCAAAAGTATAGGCATCCCTCTAGGTGGCTAATGCTTCCTATGAACAGTATACTAAAGGAATTACATGTAATAGTGTGTATCGCCTGAAAGATAATGAAAACTTGAGGGAAATAACTAATAATTGAGTTGTTAAATATGAAAGAATTCAGAAAAGGTAATTTAAAATGTTTGAAACAGGAAAAGCAGCAAAGTTATTTTAAGCGGCGTTAAGTTATGTATTCAGTCGCTAACTTGTGTCTGACTCTTTGTGACCCAGCACAGGCAGGGTTGATTGCAGCATGCCAGGCTCCTCTGTCCTACACTATCTCCCAGAGTTTGCTCTAATTCATGTTCATTCAGTTGGTGAGTTATATGACAAATAACTAAAATATTTTAATAATGATTTATAATAATACTATATTGTGTATGGTTTTACCTAGATCAGGAAAACGGTTTTGGTCAGATAAAACTGCTGAGAGAAAGGATAATTTTATTTAAAATCTTTTATTTTTATTCTTTTCTGTGACTACTGATAAGGAAGTAAAAGGGAAAAAAGATTCTCTTAGTGCTGTAAGTACATTTGTTTCCAGAAACTCTCAAATTGCTTAACTTAACTCCTGAAACTTGATACAGGATTTCCATGGGGTGTGTCAGTTTTGTCTTGGTGGCAGTTCTTGTTAGATAGTAGTTACCTGTCTCTGACGTAAGTTTCAGCGTAATTCATGTGTAGCCATTCTGTGTTATATAAGTTTCATAATTCTTTAATAAAAACTTTATGGGTGTATCTGTCTCAAGCACACTTCCAATGTCCCTAGTTGTTAAGACCACAATTCTCTCTCTCTCTCTCTCTCTCTCTCTCTATATATATATATATATATACACACACACAGCATTTTTCCTGAATCTTAAGTTATTAGTCCTGTGTTTGGAATGTTTTTATTATAAAGCATTGGGTGTTTTAAAATTCATATTTCTCTAAAACTAATATTTTCCAATATAATTTTAAAGGGGAAATGGGAAAACTTTAAGATCCAAAAGATTTCTAAAAATTAAATGAGACTTAATATAGAAATTAAGACAACTGGAATGAGAGAAAGCCAGATATATGGCTTAGAACTAAGCAAATATATAATATAACTTGGAGAATTACGTATTATCTTATGTTCAATTTTGAAGTAAACGTGAAGAGAAAAAATACTGAATCAATGATCAGGAAAATCACTAAGTAAGAACTATGCACTCATCTCACATGCTAGTAAAGTAATGCTCAAAATTCTCCAAGCCAGGCTTCAGCAATACGTGAACCGTGAACTTCCTGATGTTCAAAGCTGCTGTTAGAAAAGGCAGAGGAACCAGATATCAAATTACCAAAATCCGCTGGATCATCAATAAAGCAAGAGAGTTCCAGAAAAACATCTATTACAGCTTTATTGACTATGCCAAAGCCTTTGACTGTGGGATCACAATAAACTGTGGAAAATTCTTCAAGAGATGGGAATACCAGACCACCTGACCTGCCTCTTGAGAAACCTATATGCAGGTCAGGGAACAACAGTTAGAACTGGACATGGAACAACAGACTGGTTCCAAATAGGAAAAGGAGTCCGTCAAGGCTGTATATTGTCACCCTGCTTATTTAACTTATATGCAGAGTACATCATGAGAAACACTGGGCTGGAAGAAGCACAAGTTGGAATCAAGATTGCCTGGAGAAATATCAATAACCTCAGATACGCAGATGACACCACCCTTATGGCAGAAAGTGAAGAGGAACTAAAAAGCCTCTTGATGAAAGTGAAAGATGAGAGTGAAAAAGTTGGCTTAAAGCTCAACATTCAGAAAACTAAGATCATGGCATCTAGTCCCATCACTTCATGGGAAATAGATGGGGAAACAGTGAAAACAGTGTCAGACTTTATTTTCTTGGGCTCCAAAATCACTGCAGATGGTGATTGCAGCCATGAAATTAAAAGACGCTTTCTCCTTGGAAGGAAAGTTATGACCAACCTAGATAGCATATTCAAAAGCAGAGACATTACTTTGCCAACAAAGGCCTGTGTAGTCAAGGCTATGGTTTTTCCAGTGGTCATGTATGGATATGAGAGTTGGACTGTGAAGAAAAGTGAGCACCGAAGAATTGATGCTTTTGAACTGTGGTGCTGGAGAAGACTCTTGAGAGTCCCTTGGACTGCAAGGAGATCCAACCAGTCCATCCTAAAGGAGACCAGTCCTGGGTGTTCATTGGAAGGACTGATGCTGAGGCTGAAACTCCAGTACTTTGGCCACCTGATGTGAAGAGCTGACTAACTGGAAAATACCCTGATGCTGGGAGGGACTGGGGGAGCAGGAGGAGAAGGGGACGACAGAGGATGAGATGGCTGGATAGCATCGCTGACTCGATGCACATGAGTTTGGGTGAACTCCGGGAGTTGGTGATGGACAGGGAGGCCTGGCATGCTGCGATTCATGGGGTCGCAACGAATTGGACACAACTGAGTGACTGAACTGAACCCAAGACATCTGAGACTGTACACATTAAGAGATTAAAAACAAATAAAAAGTCTCTGAAAATCAAAATGGGCTTCACAGTTGTTTTATAAGACCAGAGGCTACAAACTGGCATTTACCTAGAACAGTTCTTGTTTGAATTAATGTGATCACTTCCTACTCCATCTGTGAATCTCCAGAAAAATGTCTGGAATCTCTACCATTATATTATACGTGATGGCAGGCACTTCTGTGATAATTACTAGGCACACAGAAAGATGAGACTACATGACCAAAATCAAAAGAAATGTATTATTATATAAACCAACTCAAAATTGATCTGATCTAACTGATATTGCCATTCAGATGGATCTAGATATTGGAGATAGATGTACAAGGGCTTTATAATAATAGCAATGCAACCGCTATAAAATTACCAGTGACATCTTTCACAGAATTAGAGCACAACATTTTACAATTTGGATGGAAACACAAGACCCCAAATAGCTAAAGCAATCTTGAAAAAGAAAAATGGAGCTGGACGACTCAGACTCCCTGATTTCAGACTATACTACAAATCTACAGTAATCAAAACAGTATTATACCAGTACCAAAAAAAAAAAAAAAATGAATATGGGTCAGTGGAACAGGATAGAAAAATCCAGAGATAAACCTGCACACCTGTGGTCACCTAATCTGTGACAAAGGAGTCAAGAATATACAGTGGAGAAAAGACAATCTCTTCAATAAATGATGCTAGAAAAACTGAACAGCTCCATTTAAAAGAATGAAATTAGAAGAAATAAACTCCAAATAGACTAAAGACCGGAGTGTAATGCTGGATACTCTTAAAGGAAAACAGGCAGAACACTCTTTGATATAAATCAAAGCAAGATCTTTTTCAACCCATCTCCTAGAGTAGTGAAAATAAAAACAAACAAATAAAAATGAAATAGAAATAAACAAATGGGACCTAGTATAACTTAAAAGCTTTTGCACAGCAAAGGAAACCATAAACAAAAAGGCAAACCTCAGAATGGGAGAAAATATTTGCAAACAAAGCAACTGACAAGGGATTAATCTCCAAGATATATATACAGAGCCCATGCAGCTCAATATCAATAAACAACCCAATCAAAAAATGAGCAGAAGATCCAAATGGAGTTCCAGATGTAGAAAACAAACTTAAGATTACAAGGGATTAAGGGGGAAGGAGAGAGATAAGTTGGAAAAATTATAATAGCCATGATTAAAGTATTCAAAAAAATGAAGGAGAATTTAGATAAACAGATTATTCTGCATTATATTAGAAATAAATAATACCTAACACTGATAAAACATGGTCTCTTGGAGAATGGAATGGCAAACCACTTCACTATTCTTGCCTTGAGAACCCCATGAACAGTATGAAAAGGCAAAAAGATGGGACACTGAAAGATGAACTCCCCAGGTCAGTAGGTGCCCAGTATGCTGCTGGAGATCAGTGGTGAAATAACTCGAGAAAGAATGAAGAGACAGAGCCAAAACAAAAAGAACACCCAGTTGTGGATGTGACTGGTGATGGAAGTAAAGTCCAATGCAATAAAGAGCAATATTACATAGGAACCTGGAATGTTAGGTCCATGAATCAAGGCAAAGTGGAAGTAGTCAAATAGGAGATGGCAAGAGTAAACATCGACATGTTAGGAATCAGCTAACTAAAATGGATTGAAATCGGTGAATTTAACTGAGATGACCATTATATCTACTACTGTGGGCAAGAGTCCCTTAGACAAAATGGAGTAGCCATCATAGTCAACAAAAGAGTCTGAAATGCAGTACTAGGATGCCGGCTCAAAAACAAAAGAACGATCTCCGTTTGCTTCTAAGGCAAAACATTCAGTATCACAATAATCACTTTTTGGGGTTTTAGTTCTAGAAGATCTTGTAGGTCTTCATAGAACCATTCAACTCAGCTTCTTCAGCAGTATTGGTTGGGGCATAGGCTTGAAGAAGCTGAAGTTGAACGGTTCTATGAAGACCTACAAGACCTTCTAGAACTAACACCCAAAAAAGATGTCCTTTTCATTACAGGGAACTGGAATACAAAAGTAGGAAGTCAAGAGATACCTGGAATAACAGGCAAATTTGGCCTTGAGTACAGAATGAACCAGGGCAAAGACTAGTAGAGTTTTGCCAAGAGAACACACTGGTCATAGCAAACACCCTCTTCCAACAACACAAGAGAAGATTCTACACATGGACGTTACCAGATAGTCAATACCAAAGTCAGATTGATTATATTCTTTGCAGCCTAAGATGGAGAAGCTCTATACAGTCAGCAGAAACAAGACCAGGAGCTGACTGTGGCTCAGATCATGAACTCCTTGTTGCCAAATTCAGACTTAAATTGAAAAAAGTAGGGAAAACCACTAGACCATACAGTTCTGCTCTAAATTAAATCCCTTTCAATTATACAGTGGAAGTGACAAATAGATTCAAGGGATTAGATCTGATAGAGTGCCTGAAGAACTATGGACGGAGGTTCATGACATTATACAGGAGGCACTGATCAAGACCATCCCCAAGAAAAAGAAATGCAGAAAGGCAAAATGGTTTTCTGAGGAGGCCTTACAAATAGCTGTGGAAAAGAGGAGAAATGAAAGGAAAAGGAGAGAAGGAAAGATATACCCATTTGCATGCAGAGTTTCATGGAAAACAAGGAGAGAAAAGAAAGCCTTCCTCAGTGATCAATGCAAGGAAATAGAGGCAAACAATAAAATGTGAAAGACTAGAGATCTCTTCAAGAAAATTGGAGATACTAAGGGAACATTTCATGCAAAGGTGGGCACAATAAAGGACAAAAATGGTATGGATCTAACTGAAGCAGAAGATACTAAGAAGAGGTGGCAAGAATATACAGAAAATCTATACAAAAAAGACCTCCATGACTCAGATAATCATGATGGTGTGATCATTCACCTAGAGCCAGACATCCTAGAATGCGAAGTCAAGTGGGCCTTAGGAAGCATCACTACAAACAAAGCTAGTGGAGGTGATGGAATTCCAGTTGAGCTGTTTCAAATCCTAAAAGATGATGCTGTGAAAGTGCTGCATTCAATATACCAGCAAATCTGGAAAACTCACCAGTGGCCACAGGACTGGAAATGGTCAGTTTACACTCAGATCCCAAAGAAAAGCAATGCCAAAGAATGCTCAAACTACTGCACAATTGTACTCATCTCACATGCTAGCAAAGTGATGCTCAAAATTCTCCAATCCAGGCTTCAACAGTACGTGAACCGTGAATTTCCAGATGTTCAAGTTGGATTTAGAAAAGGCAGAGGAACCAGAGATCAAATTGCCAGCATCTGCTGGATCGTGGAAAAAGCAAGAGAGTTCCAGAAAAACATCTATTTCTGCTTTATGGACTATGCCAAAACCTTTGACTGTGTGGATCACAACAGACTGTGGAAAGTTCTGAAAGAGATGGGAATACCAGACTCCCTAACCTGCCTCCTGAGAAATCTGTATGCAGGTCAGGAAGCAGCAGTTAGAACTGGACATGAAACAACAGACCGTTTCCAAATCGGGAAAGAAGTACGTCAAGGCTCTATATTGTCACCATGCTTATTTAACTTATATGCAGAGTACATCATGAGAAACTCTGGGCTGGATGAAGCACAAGCTGGAAGCAAGATTGCCCGGAGAAATATCAATAACCTCAGATATGCAGATGATTCCACCTTTATGGCAGAAAGTGAAGAACTAAAGATCCTCTTGATGAAAATGAAAGAGAATGAAAAAGTCGGCTTAAAACTCAATATTCAGAAAACTAAGATCATGCCATTAGGTCCCATCACTTCATAGCAAATAGATGGGTGAACAGTGGAAACAGTAAGAGATTTATTTTTCTGTGCTCCATAATCACTGCAGATGGTGACTGTAGCCGTGAAATTTAAAGATGCTTACTCCTTGAAAGAAAAGTTATTACCAACCTAGACAGAATATTAAAAAGTAGAGACATGACTTTGCCAACAAAGGTCCATCTAGTCAAAGCTATCGTTTTTACAGTAGTCATGTACGGATGTGAGAGTTGGACTATAAAGAAAGCTGAGTGCCAAAGAATTGATGCTTTTGAACTGCGGTGTTGGAGAAGACTCTTGAGAGTCCATTGGATGGCAAGGAGGCCCAACTTGTCCATCCTAAAGGACATCAGTCCTGAATATTCAGTGGAAGGACTGATGCTGAAGCTGAAACGCCAGTACTTTGACCACGTGATGTGAAGAACTGACTCATTTGAAAAGAGCCTGATGCTGGGAAGGATTGAAGGCAGGAAGAAAAGGGAACAACAGAGGATAAGATGGTTGGATGGCATCACCAACTCAATGGACATGAGTTTGAGTAAACTCTGGGAGTTGCCGATGGACAGGGAGGCCTGGCGTGCTGCAGTCCATGGGGTAGCAAAGAGTCTAACACGACTGAGTGACTGAACTGAACTGAACTGAACACTGATAAATATAAAGAAGATATGGCAATTCTAAACCTATATGCTGTAGTACCAGTTTAAGAATATATACGGCAAAAATTGATGAAACAGAAAGAACTACGTAAACTTAAATCGCGGTAGGTTTTAGCACATCTTTCTCTGTAATTAATAGAACAAACGAATGAGAAATGATATAGAAGATTTGAACCATATAGTTAACAATATAATATACACACAGTGGGAGGTCAGAAGGGCATGATAGAGACCACTGCAACTCAGTCCATAGAAGGGAAAGTGATACACTTAAAATGTTTATTAGAATAGCTAAAAGGCCAGAAGCAAATATTCTTAAGATTTTACCTTAGGAAGAAAAAGTAATTACCCAGTTGAGTCAATTGCTGTGACTGTGGCTTTATCTTCAGCCTTCCTTTTCAGTGCCTCCTAGCAATTCTTTCAGCATGATCTCTTACAGCAACCATTTTTAACTTCTACTGTTCTTTTGGAGATCTTACTCTGATGCTCTTCCCCTGTCTCTCTAAGAAGATAAGCTTGCAGAGAGATAAGCTTCACAGCGGAAATGGATCTAGTAAGTATGATCTGTCTACTTAATCCTTATTTGGTTTCCCAGTGTCTCAGAGGAAGTGACCTCCCTCCTTCTGTATTCAGAACTATTCCGTCTGCTATGCTCACGTGCCTTTTATTTCCTATATTGTCTTGTTATAACAGCTGTTTCTAAATGATAGTCTTTGGATCAGCTGTGTACCAAAATTACCTATAGAGTTTTTTAATCGCCAGTCCATGTTCAATACAGGATGCTTGGAGCTGGTGCACGGGGATGATCCAGAGAGATGATATGGGGTGGGAGGTGGGAGTGGGGTTCAGGATTGGGAACTCATGTACACCTGTGGCGGATTCATGTCAATGTATGGCAAAACCAATAGAGTATTGTAAAGTAAAATAAAGTAAAAAAAAAAAAGTACAGGTTTTAAAGCCCTTTGTCAGAAGATCTGATTCAGTGGGTGTGTGATAGGACCTGAAAATTTATGTTTCTAAAAACTCCAGGTGATTCTCATATGTAATCAGTTGTGGGAACCATTTGATGGATGGAATTTTGATCTATTAAGTATTTTTTAGTGTTTTGGGGGCAAATATTTTTAATTTTTTTGAATTCAATTATTAGTGAATTAATTATGGAGTTAATTGTTTCATCAATGTATTGTATTTTTGGCATCATCCTAAGAACTCTGTGACCCTAGGTCATGAAGATATTCTGCATTCTTCTAAAAGTTATGTAGTTTTACATTTAGATGTTCATTTTGATTTATTTGTGCAACAAGGATACTCAGGTGGAAGTCTTTTTTTTTTTTTGCATATGGATGTTCAGTTGTTCCAAAACCACTTGTTAAAGGACTCTGCTATCTCTGTTGAATTGCTTTGCACCTTTATCAAGAAAAAAATTAACCACGTTAATGTGACTCCACTTATGGACTAAACCAATCTGTTCTGTTGATCTATCTATTCCTTCACCAATACCAGGCTATCTTGATTTCTGTGGCTTTATAGGAAGTCTTATAGTTAAATAGTTTGATAACTCCAACTTTATTTATTTTCATTATTATTTTATTCTTTCATTCCCTTGTATAAATGTTTAAATCAGCTTATCTACTTCTACAAGAGATCCTGCTGAGATTTTGATAGGAATCGATTTATAGATCAATTCAAGGATAATTGACTTCTTTACTATGGTGAATCTTACAATCCATGAATAGGATATGTGTCTCCATTTATTTATGTTTCTTTGATTTCTTTAATAGCAGTTGGAGTGTTGAGCATACAGATCCTGTACAAGCTTTATTAGATTTACACTTAAGTATTAATGATCAATATTGTAAGTAATATTGTTTCAAATTTTGTTTTTCCAGTTGTATGTTACCAGTGCACAGAAATACAATTTATTTCTATTTGTTCGGCTTGTTTCCTGCAGCCTTCATGAATTCACTTATTAGTCCAAGTGTTATTGTTGTTTTAAAGTTCCTTGGGATTTTCAACATAGACAATCATTTGTCTCTAAATAGGGACATTACTAGGTCTTCCTTTCACCATGTATGCTTTTTCTTTCCTTTTCCTTCTTTATTGCGCTGATTGGAACTCCGAGCACTGTGCTGAGTAAGAGTAGTGAGGAAGGGCATCATTGCCTTATTCCCAATCTTGGGGAAAAGCATTCGGTCTTTCATCTTTAAGTATGTTGTTAGCTATGATTTTTTGTGGATACTCTTTATCACAACAAAGACCTTCCATGGAGTTTTTATTATGAATGGATGTTGAATTTTCTCAAAGGCTTTTTCAGCATCAATTGGACACAGAGGTAGTTGGAACTTATGGATTCAAAATTGGATCCAAATAATTTTCAGTTACTACAGAAGTTGAGGAAGTTCTGTTTAACTTATCTGTCTAATGTGGGTAGAACTGCGTCTTCCTAATAAGATCTTTAAGCTTTAATCCCTGGTACCTATAAATGTGACCTTATTTGGAAATCTTCACAAATGTGATCAAGTTAAAATGAGAGTATACTGCATAAAGTGAAAGTGAAGTTGCTCAGTCGTGTCCGACTCTTTGGGACCCCATGGACTATAGCCCACCAGGCTCCTCTGTCCATGGGATTCTCCAGGCAAGAATACTGGAATGGGTTGCCATTTCCTTCTTCAGGGGATCTTCCCGACCCAGGGATCGAACCCAGCTCTCCCGCATTGCAGGTAGATGCTTTAACCTCTGAGCCACCTGGGAAGCCCATAAAGGTGGACCCTAATCTAACGCCTGGTGTCCTTATAAGAGGAAAATTTGGACACAAACCCAGGAGACACTTCCAAGAAGACCATGTGATCACAGAGGCAGAGATTGGAGTGACGTGTACACAAGCTAAGGGATGGTAAGGATTGCTAGCAACCACCAGAAGCCTGGAGAGATGCAGGAAACAGAGTTTCTGGAAGGAAACAACCCTATCCACACCTTAAGTTTGAACTTCTGGCCTCAGAACTGTGAGAGAATAAATTCCTGTGGTTTTAACTCACCCAATCTCTGGTAATTCATTCTAGTAGTCCTAGGAAACTACTATCAAAAAATTCATTCAGGTTTTTCCATAGCATCTTACAGAAAAACCCAAATGAATTTTTTGGCCAGCTCAATAACATACTGCCACTTTCTGGTGACTTTTTTTGAGTTTCAAAACGGTTTTATTCCAAAAAATAAGTCTTTGTTTGTTTTGGGGTTGTATACATATTTTTCACAACCTACACATAACGTCAAACAACTCAGGTAGGCTACTCGTCCTTCTTAGGTTTCTTAATAGTTTACTCAGTGATCTTCAAACAGTTTTAGAGAAAAGCATATAATATGCTCATTATGTTTCCAAATCACAGAAGGATATTCTTTTTGTTCTGCACTTTGAAAATATGATTTTATTGTAGGCCAGCCTTTTAATATCTTTTCTATGACCAGCAACAATGATAGCCATCATAGGCTCATATCTGAGGAGGCTGTCTACCTCCATTTTTTAAAGTAAAAAAAATCTCATTAAATAATTTTGCATGTTTCGAGAGGATCAAAAGTAGAACAAAAACTTTCATTATTAAAGCCTCAGTATCACAGGTAAACAGATCATACCCCTTTTTTAGAAGTATTGCATACAAGCTGTGCAAGACATTTCATTCTGTTGGTAAGAAATTTATAGAAAAGAAACTGCCTAAGTTTTATTTGCATTGTCAGCCTAATATCCAGATAAATGAGAAAAGTCTAATGTATATTTGGACACAATATCAATATTCTTTTGTTTTATGTTTTTTACAGTTTAAAACCCTTATAGAAATCAAGAAAACAATTTGAAACCTCATTTTTCAAATGAAAATACCTAATAGGTAGAGGGTAATGATTTTTGTTGCTCTGATTTGGCACATTGCTTGATATGTTTTAAAAAATGTTATTACTCTTAAGTTCTGACCGTCAGCTGTATACTATAAGGGGCCAGCATATCTCTTATCAAAATCCTTTTTTGTTTATCCATAGTTATAACCTCTGAGCCAAAATAGGTAATTTTACTCAGTTTCATAGAACAGTCAAGGAAACAAAACTAATTTTTGTCTGTTCTGTGTAGTATGCCCAGGCTAATGCAGCCTAGTGTAATTTATTATCATTGGTGTGATGTGAAGAAACAAAAACACCCCGTTAGATTGGTTTAGAAACACATGCCTATTTCACCCCAGACTTGGGAGATTCACTTTCCATATGTACTTTCACATCTCCCTCTCCAGCATGCCCAACCACACATTCTCTGTGTATTTTGCTGTATATTGTTTTGATTAATTATCTGCATAATCCACCTGTATATGTGTCCTGTCATTTAGCCTTCATTTTTTGTAATACCTGGGTCATGCCGACATTGGTCTTGTCAGCATTCCCATTTTCATTATCTGGAACTCTTAGAAAACGTGTTAATAATATCCACAGCTTTAAACATTAAACTAGCTCTGTCTTGATACAAAACACAACAGTTAGTGTACAGAGAAAGTCAGAGGTGAACTGTTAACTCTTAACATTGACAGTGTATATTTGTTGAACTTAAGTTGTATCACTCGGAGCGGTGTAGTGATGAACGATCCATGATTGTGAACCACTTATAAGTTGCCAGAGGAAAAAAGAGCAGTTGCAGCAGGCAGATAATTTTGCTGTATCCATCAGATACTAAAACCAGTATTGCTTTTAGCCCTGTTTTTTGGACTACCATATGAGTTTGTACTCCCCCTGCCAAACTTCTACACCCATTGCCAAAGACCAGAATATTTTACAGTACAGGGAAGGGTTTCCCAAAATGGTTGGTCACTCTGTGGACAACTCTGATGTCAGAGAGTGAGCTCTTGAAAGTGACACAAAGGAGATTGTACTTGGTCTGTTAAAAATTTGGCAAACTCTGAAGTCCATTTTCTGGAGGAGTGATAAAATGTATGACTTGATAATATCAGAGTTGGAGGAAAGTAATCTCACTGGTTTTAATTGAATTAGCTAGGACAGGTATCAGAGAAGGCAATGGCACCCCACTCCAGTACTCTTGCCTGGAAAATCCCATGGATGGAGGAGCCTGGTAAGCTGCAGTCCATGGGGTCGCCAAGAGTCGGACAGGACTGAGCGACTTCACTTTGACTTTTCACTTTCATGCATTGGAGAAGGAAATGGCAACACACTCCAGTATTCTTGCCTAGAGAATCCCAGGGATGGGGGAGCCTGGTGGGCTGCCGTCTATGGGGTCTCACAGAGTCGGACACGACTGAAGCGACTTAGCAGCAGCAGCAGCAGGGCAGGTATGGGAAGGTAGGAAAGACTGTCTTGGAGGCTACTGGAGTATTTCATGAATGACATTGTTGTTCAGTTGCCATGTCATGTCCGACTCTGTGATCCCATGGACTGTGGCATGCCAGGCCTCTCTGTCCCTCACCATCTCCTGAAGTCTGCCCAAGTTCATGTCCACTGAACTGGTGATACCATCCAACCATCTCATCCTCTGTCGTCCCCTTCTCCTGCCTTCAATCTCCCAGTATCAGGGTCTTTTCCAGTGAGTTGGCTGATCACATCAATGAATGAAGTGCAAAAGTTCAAATTACTGAAACTGGAGGTCATTGATAAGGACAGGACAAAGGTTTAGTGAACACTGCAGGATCAATACTGACTCCCTATGGAGTAAATATTATGATTTAACAAGAGTATTTGCCATTTGTACAAAAGGAAAACATATAACTTTTAAAAGTTTGAATGGATGATAGGAAAAGAAGTGGTGGAATAAAAGTTGTTTCTGCCCTGAATAACAGAGCTCCAGTATGTCCTCTTATCTTGGAAAGAAGCTGTCTCTGTCCAGTTCATGATCGCGCACTATGAGAAACTTGCCAATCTACCTAATGATGAAACTACTTACTACTCAACCTTGCTCATCACTACTCTTCCAAATACATTAGTTTTCAAATGTACTAAAGGGAACCCATATGAGCTAATATGAATAGGCTTGAGAGTCCACGTGTCATTTAGAGAATTTGATTGCTTCATGGAGAAAGGCCATATTCCATTTACCCTTTTGGCTCCAACTGAAACTGTTTTAGTACAAGAAGAAAATTTTACAATTAAAATAAGACTTCTTATGGCTCAGTTCAGTTCAGTTCAGTCGCTCAGTCGTGTCTGACTCTTTGCAACCCCATGAGTCACAGCACACCAGGCCTCCCTGTCCATCACCAACTCCCAGAGTTCACTCAGATTCACGTCCATCGAGTCAGTGATGCCATCCAGCCATCTCATCCTCGGTCGCCCCCTTCTCTTCCTGCCCCCAGTCCCTCCCAGCATCAGAGTCTTTTCCAGTGAGTCAGCTCTTCGCATGAGATGGCCAAAGTACTGGAGTTTCAGCTTTAGCATCATTCCTTCCAAAGAAATCCCAGGGCTGATCTCCTTCAGAATGGACTGGTTGGATCTCCTTGCAGTCCAAGGGACTCTCAAGAGTCTTCTCCAACACCACAGTTCAAAAGCATCAGTTCTTCGGTGCTCAGCATTCTTCACAGTCCAACTCAAAATCAGGCATATTTTGAGGGAGTGATCAAAATAGACCTTCATTTTTAGAAAGATATCATAGGAGATTTGAGCAGAATGATCAAGGACAAAATTCTAGTGATCTGGAAGAACAAAAGGAGAAAATAAAGAATTGGAGTGAAATGCTAGACAAAACCTAGTGTGTGAAAACAGGAGTAACTTTTAGAAATGAAAGGAGTAGATGTAAGGGAAACCATATTCAAAAGAGTAACAGGCAAAAACTCACCTGAACCAAGGGCCAACAGAGGATGAGATGGCTGGATGGCATCACTGACTCAATGGACATGAGTTTGAGTAAACTCTGGGAGTTGGCGATGGACAGGGAGGCCTGGAGTGCTGTAGTCCATGGCGTCGCAGAGTTGGACATGACTGAGCAACTGAACTGAATACTTGAACCAAAGGAAAACTCAAGTTATCAAAATGAAAGTACATTACAAGGATGGGGTAGAATAAATGTTTTATTACTTGTATAAATTTATATACATATGTTGAATGTATAGATATATCTGGCTAAAATATCTGTACTCAGTTGGGGAAGAGAAAATGTTAACACCTTTCCAGTATAGAAGTGATGGTTTGCAAAGGAAAGAGCATCATGATGTCACTTGTGTACTTTTCCAGTTTTCCAGCTTAATGCAGAGGAAAAGGGTCCTGACACTCATGGGAATTTGGTTTCCTAGAAATGGACCATCTTCCTCTTTTTTGTAATGTATTTATCTCTCATGTTTGTAATTATATAAATACTGAAGTTACTGTGATTATGGAATGTGGTAAGCTTCCAATCTTTCATATCGGAAAGCCAGGGTGCCCAAGTGAAAACCTGAATATTTCTGTAGGAAGTTTGCCTTTATTCATTATTTTTTTATTACAGCCTTTTTTGGTGAAGTGATTTATTTACTTTTTTTTTTTTTAAGTTTCTGTCCTATTAACTGTCTTGATGCCTAACTGAGGGCATTCAGAACTGATAATCAGTAGGCTTTTCTATTTAACGCTGGAGGAACAAGCTGCTTATGATGACCCAACAGAGACATGAGGAAGGTTTGTGAAAGGGATGTATTCATCCCGCTCTAATCCTTGTTTTCAGAAAGACAGTGTCTTTAAGTGTTCTCTAATTAGTGAATAGATATGGTTGTAAATTCTTGTAGACACCTCTTTTGTAGGACAGAAATGGATGCCTGGCTTGTTTAAATCTTTGTTTTACATTTCTTTTAAGTGAAATTTTGATATTGAACATTTGACAATGGAGAATAGGAAAATTAAATTTATACATATAATTATTCCTCTTTTATTAGTATGCTCCCTTGTGATCTTTCTTTTTTAACATTGTCACAATTAGAAACTTGAATATCATATGAGATGATCACAGCAAAATAAAAGTAGGGTTTTCTGTTTTGTCTTCCTGCTTGGTTGTTTGCTTTGCTGATCTCTTTGTGTACATAAAATAATGTTTACTGCTATGAAGTAAATTCTTTTTGGGTTTGGTAAAATGGCTTCTACTCGTCACCTAGGAAATGTAAGCGAGGGAACAAGACACTGATATTTAGGCATACCAAGAGGAAATAGATTTCTTCAGTGAACTGAATATAAAACACGATCAGTGAAAACACCTGGAAATCAAAAAGAACAGATTTTAGTTATGCTTCTCCTTTTCAAAGAACTTAAGTACTTAGCTGTTATTGTTAGTACTGGAGAAGTAAGTTGGCAGTGTCATTTGAAATATGATAAATAAAAGCCTGTCGAATGTCTGCTTCTACTTTTAGCACTTGTCTGATTGCTTCTCCAGGAATTGCATCATGGAAACTACCAAAGAATTAATGGGAGTCAAATATACAGCCTTGTTTGTTGTAATAAACGTATTCTCTATCACTGTGTAATGATAAAGCCATAGTTATTGAAACTACCAAAGTTATTGAAACAGAGGGGTAGGAGCTTTTTGCCTTTATCACCTGTATTATTAATTGTAGATAATTACTGCAGAGCAGCTGGCTGTTGGTTTTAGGGAGCATCAATTGTTCTTCTCACCCAGCTGTTGGCTAATAAGGATAGTCAACACATCTGTTTCAACAGCTGGTAATTAACAAAAGCCTAATTGCTGCAACTCTTTTAACATCCAATCTGTGAAAAAGAAGGGATGTAGAAGAATATTATTTACTTTGTGCTTTGCGCTCTCTGAGACCAGTTTCTCTTTTCTCTCTCCCTCCACTTTTTTTCCCTTACTTTGAACACCACTGCCTTTGTATGAAGCATTGAATGGCAGGAGAACACAATATGGTAATCCAGAGCTTAACTTTTTCAGATCTTTGTTGGTGTTTCTTATTGCAACATTTCTTTGCTAACTTGCAAGATAAAATGGATCAAAAGCATTTTGAGTAGTTCCATACAACAGTTAAAATCCGCAGCAGCGTGCCCTAGGCTGTGTTGCTGTTGTCTGCAGCATCCAAAAGGAAACAGGGAATTCTCTTTTCTTATGCTTTTCACATGCTTAAACACAACTCCCAAATAATTCCACATTCATTTACAGAATTTTTGTTTAAATTCATGTTTTTATTGAGTAACACAAGTGAAGTCCAGTTTAGTGATTTCCTTTGTTTTGTCATTTCTTAACAACTTTAGTTGCTGTGTTTAATGCCTGTATGTTAACTTAAAGTATAAACGTTTAATTTATATATGAAATCTTACTTCATCTGTTTTTCTTTAAAATGTGTTTCGTCTTTTAAAAACTTTGCCTTTAATTCAGATAACTTCAGTTATTTCTTGTTGATTTTTAAGATGAACTGGAAATTTACTGGCTTAGTGATAGAGATCTGAGTAAAATGGTTTCACAAATGAAAGACTTATAAATTTAGCATTTCTTTTATTTGAAAAATTTTAGTACTCTAATTTAATTATGAACTATTTCAGTAAAAATATATTTCATATAACCTGTTATAAAGCTTTATATTTGTATTATCATTATAATTTTTGCTATAGATTAATGCTTACATATTTTTAAATTTGCTTTTCTCATATCTTAAAATTTTCCATGTAAAATGTAGCTTATTAACTTGTTTTCCTTTGTAAGAATATATTTTTCAGTTATCATGGCTGATTTTTTCAATAGGCTTTTCCATAGTCTTATATTTTCTTTATAGTCTATATATGTATAAACTTTGTAATGAGTAAAGTTTTTATTTTTAATAATTAGAGATTACATAATACTGATTTTCCTTTTAACTTAATGTTAACGTTAATCTGATAGACAGTGATCATGGTATTTATTTGAGTATCAGAAAATTCCTTAGCTAAAATGTTACTCAAGTTCCCTTGGTTAAACTCACTTCACTAACTTTTCAGTTGGCAGTATTTCTATTCAGGCAGTTCTTTAATTGTCATTAGGTATGTTGGAAGGTATAGAAGAAATTCTATCTAAGTGCTTGCCATGGACTGAATGGCAGATTGCATAATTTCAAAATTTTTTGCTGGCAAGATAAGTTTAAGTTTAGTTCAACAGGTGTTCAGGTGGTGAAGTGTATTGTAGACATAGTGAAAAAATATACATGATCCTGAACAAATAAACAAAATACTGCTGACTAAAATTCTAACTAAGTAGAACAGCGGCATGTAGAAAAGTGCTTACGACTCATCTGTAAAGGAGGAGAACACTGTCATTTTGGGAAATGTTTGCTTCTTGAGTTTAAATAAGAATTTAATTTTCTCTGTGTGCTCATGTTCTTAGGTAGTACCAGAGAGAGCAAGCTTAGTGAAAGGAATGTATCATGCCATGGAAAAGGAGAATGGACGTTTTGGAGGGAACTCATATTCCAGCTGATGCTTTAAGTGTTTTCTTGCATATAGATTTTTTTCCAGAGAAAATAACTTCAAGAACAAGTGGTGTGATAGACAGGAAATCAATAATTTAATGGATATTCTCTGAAGACTGTGACTACTACTTGATTAACCTGTTTTCTAAAACAGCAAATCTCATTTAATGATGAATAGATTTCTTAGTGAAGCCAGTGAGGTGGTCAGTGGTTTTGTATGCATCAGTATAAGTGACTTTCAGAGGTATGGTCAAGAAGTCCTGGGAGCTAGATATCTAATGGCATCTAACTAGCAATAAATTTAAGGTCAAGGTAGTATCTTCCGAGATAAGAGTTCATTCAGTGGAAAAGAGAGCCTCCACAGTCTGAATTAATGGACAAATGCTTCAAAATAAATATGTTGAATTACTTATGGCTTTAAAATTGAATAATATCATATACTAAAATTAAAAATACAAAAAAAACAACTTTAAATGACAGTGAACAGAAAAAGAGAAATTGGAGTAAACTGTGTTCTTTATTATCATCCCAATAGGATATAATGGCTTCTTTAAAGTTGGAGAAGAAGTTGGCAAAGTAGTTAATGCATAAACTCAGAATTGTTTATTGAATAGGTAGTTAAGAATTCTGTACTCAAATTCTGGTTCTGACACTAACCTTTATTTATTAACCTTAAAAACTGAGAAAATTTAAGTGAATAATTTCCCAACAAGCAGTTCTTCCACCCCAAGGAATTTTTTTTCCAGAAGGATTCACATTGTTAAGTGTAGTTAGGGGGAATGTTTCAATTTCTGCTTTTCAACATTTTATCAATTAAATAATTATTTATATATACTTTTCCCTCTAAAATAAGTGAGACTGTGATAACTTCTATTTGTTTAATTAGAATATGTGGCAGTTACTAGAGATCAGACATGACAAGCTTATGACACAATTTATCACTCAACTGAACCATGCTAGCTGCTATAGTGATTCTGACCATTAATCTGTTTTAAATAGCTTTCATTCTTATAGTGTTTATTGTAGAACAGAGAAGCTGTTGTTTTTAAACAGAAAGCAAAAAAAAAAAGATACTAATGATGATACAGTAGTTAATACACAGCTTAAAAGTGATGATATTAGAAATACTGTTAGGATGACTATGTTCAAAATTTTACTTTATGTTTCAGGTATTTGGATTTTAGACTAGACCTCCACACAGTGGGCTATTCATAGAGAAGGGCTTGCACGTGGTGATCTGAAACCTTCTCTTGTATCTTTTCTAATCAAAAACAATTCAAAAATATTATTAAATTATTAAAATAATTAAATCTAGTTAATGTACCAAATCTTAGAATTCCAAATATTAAATTATAAAAATAGTTTGGTCTATTTTTTATGGCATAATACATGTTAAATTTCAGTGTAGGCTTTTTCTTCTTGACATGTAACAAAAACATACTATGGGGACCCTTCTGCTTCCAACCTGCTAGGTCCTGGACAAAATCTAATTCATGCATTGTTAGAATCACAAAAAAATAGAGAAAATTTTCCAAAGATTTTACTTTACCAGAAAACTGAGAGTTGAACCAGAAACATTCCCTTCTCCAAAAGTAGGCAAATCAATGGTCCCCAGAAGTACCAGGGGCAGACATCTATAGAAACACTTTGATCTTCACTTGGGGTCCCCATCTGAGCCAGAAACGATATTAATCTAGACTTCTTGAACTTTATCTAGGAATTGTCTTCTGACTCCCTAATGAAACAGACACAAGTTCTCCTCAGAGAAAGATATTGCCAATTTAGTTCAACATAATTCCCATAAATTACTATCTGGAAAATATGAATTCACAACTAACTTGATTTAGTTATTTTCAGCCTTGTATTAAAGAAACTTCTAAGAGCTGTGTTTAAGTAGAAGGAATGTGATTCTATAAGGAACTTCCCAAGGAGGAAGGAATGAAACACAAAAAAGTGACAAATATACATATACACTTAATCAAGAAAATAATATTAATAATGTTTTGGGGGAATTAAACCTAACTAAGGTGAATTATAATACATTTTAAAAACAGTAATAAATAAATTGGAATGAAAGTAAAAAGGGTTAAAGGGTTGTAGGTCCTTTCATTGTCCAGGAGGATTAATGTTATATTTATGCTAAATCAAATTGAATCTTGTAATTTCTGGGATAATCATTAAAAGAATGTGAAGGAATTATTACATTAAATGAAGAAGGGGAAATGGGATAATAAAAGAACCCAAAATATAACAAGAAAAGATGATTTTAAAAGAAAAATGTAGCAGAGCTAACAGGCCAAATAGAAATCACAAGATAATATATGGAAGTGTTAATCACTCAGTTGTGTCCGAATCTGCAATCCCATGAACTGTAGCCCGCCAGGCTCCTCTGTCCATGGGATTCTCCAGACAAGAATACTGAAATGAGATGCCATTCCCTTTTCAGGAGCTCTTCCCAACCCAGGGATCAAACCTTAGTCTCCTTGTTTGCAGACAGATTCTTTACGATCTGAGCCACCAGGAAATAAGAATATATACTTAAGCCCAAATCTAGTGGTAATTACATTAACTGTAAAGAGATCAAATGTCCTAGTTAAAAGACAAAGAGTTTTAGACTGAAAAAAATACAGGCAAACCTCATTTTATCGTATGTTGCTTTATTGTGCTTCTCAGTGAGTTTTTTACAGGAGGTTTGTGGCAACCCTTTGTCAAAGAAGTCTTCAGTACAATTTTTCCAACAACATTTGTTCACTGTGTGTCTCTGTCACATTTTAATAATTCTCACTATTTCAAACTTTTTCATTTTATTTATTATGGTTATCTGTGATCAGGGATCTCTGATATTACTATTACAAAAGGATTATGACTCACCAAAGGTTCATATGATGATTAACAATTTTTTAGCAATAAAGCATTTTTAATTAAGATAAGCACATTGATTTTTATAGACATAATGCTCTTGTACACTTAATAGACTACACTATAGTATAAACATGACACGTACATTCTGGGAAGCTAGAAAATTCATGTCACTCAGTTCATTGCAGTCTCCATTTTATTCCAGTGCTCTGGAACTGAACTTGCAATATCTGAGTTCTGCCTTTATGCTGTTTACAGTAGTCACATCTAAACCTAGGCATGTAAAAAAGATTGACATTAACAGGATATAAAAAAGATATGCCATGCAAACACTAATAAAAAGAATGCTATGAAAACTCTATTGAGAATTTGAAGCTGCAAGGTTTTCCATTTGTTTTGCTTTGTATACAATAGGTGACATCATAGCTCACTGACAAGGTGGTTCCTGTCACAGCGCAGTGTTCCTATGCCAACACAAGGTTACCATACAACCATTAACTCCTTTCTTCCTTTCCATCATTATGTGTCCTGGCAAATCTGTTCTAGAACAGTGTGAATTTCAGGTATTTGTTTCATTGCACTCAGAAACATGTTCATCTAGACAAGGCAACATTTTCTTTCTTCATTTCCCCAGGTATCTGACAGCATTAGCCAAAAGCTTATAAAGACCAAGAAATATTTTAGGTTCTATGTATCTGGCCCTCCAGATGCATAGTTGGCAAACAATGGCCTTTGGACAGTCTCCTTATTTTTGTAAAGAAAGATGTTTTTAATACAGCCATGCTCATTGAAACATGTAAATTATGATATGTGAAACGAATTGCCAGTCCAGGTTCGATGCATGATACAAGGTGCTCGGGGCTGGTGCAGTGGGATGACCCAGAGGGATGGGATGGGGAGGGAGGTGGGAGAGGGGTTCAGGATGGGAAACACGTGTACACCTGTGGCGGATTCATGTTAATGTATGGCAAAACCAATACAATATTGTAAAGTTAAAAAAAAAAAAATACAGCCATGCTTGTTTATTTGTATATTGTCTATGGTGGCTTTCACTCTCCAACAATAATTAAGTAGCTGTAACACAATCTTTACAGTTCACATTTTTAAAATGTTTAAGAACTATAGTTCTTAACAACCATTCTCTTGATGGCCACATGGTTTGAACTTGTACTTTAAGCCCAATTCCTTCTCACCTTATTGACCTGTTACTTTATACAATGCTGTTCCTTTACTGACATAGTTCTTTCCACAGTAACTTCACATCAAAAGTTCAACAGTTGTTATTGTGCAGTTTATATATTTATTCACTTTGATATGACTATATTGTATGGGAATTTATTTTATCATTGTATCGTAATCCTGTGAGATGTGATATTATGCTTATTTTACCAAAAAGAAAATAGAGGTTCACAGGCTGTAACTTACTCATTCATAGAACTAATTGCTGGAAGTGAACCCCAAGTTTATTCTTACTCAATGTTCTGTGCTATCTTTCTGGTGTACTTCTCTCTACCCTTCCTTTCTCGGCTTCATGGTTTCTTCTCACTGCTCATAGATCACTCTCTGCCTGTGTATATTTTTATTTCTGCTTCCATTTCAAACCATAGATCACTAGACAGTGCATTACGACTGCTTTTGAGTCTAGATGCTGATAATGCTTGGTCTAAGAAATTTGACATGAGGACAAAAGATAACCTCTGAGGAATAACCTTTGAAAGAGCAATGCACGCCAGTAATATACTGCTGTAATCGCAGTCTTCTTATCAAGGGGAGATGTAATTAAAATCAGTCATTTGTATCTTTCTAATATAGTAGCTTCTAATTTTTTAGATATCCTTTTGCTGTGTCTCTTTATGAGCTTCTTAATAAGCTTCTGAGATTAAAGAGTCAAATACTGGAATGGTCATACTCATATTGTTTGAGCAATTGTGCAATCAGACATATTGTTTGAAAATCTCTAATTAGGTACCTTACAGATGTGTTTAATAACATAGCACAGTTCATATATTTATACTTACTCTGTAAAATACTTATATTAAAACAGTTAACATATATATTAATTGCTTGTTAAAAATAAGCAATATTTTCTGGATAGTTTTATGCTAGTTCAAACTTCTAACCAGCCATGAAACCTTAAACAGTTCCCAAATGTTTCTCTAAACATATTGTATAATGTTAGCAACAATTTCCTCACCTATAAAAGTAGAGGACTATATTACCTCTGAAATCCTTTTCAGGATTTGGTTCTATGATTTGATTTGTACTGTATGTTTCTTTCTTTAGAAGATATCATACATAAGGTAGATGCCGCTGTTCTCCATTTATGGAGATTTCCATTTTATGATCTTGGAGCTACCAAAGAAAGGTTTAACTGTATCAGACTATTACTATTAAAAACACATTCAAAACCAAACATAACAAGATTTTAAAGTAAGATAAAAGTGGTTTCTCCACAATATCCATACAAATATTGTTCACTGATGTGAATAGTGTAGTCTTTTCTTTGTGATTCTACATTACTAGATAAAACTAAGGAAATAATGTAGTTAATTTCTGAAGAGTAGCAGTAATAGTACAAATGGTTGTCCTGTTTAGATGGTATTGTTCAAGATAGATACAGTTTAAGAATAATGAGATAATTATAAGGTTAACCTAACATTGATTAACTAGCATGTTTTTCAGTCACTTAAATAAGTTAAGAACAAGGTGAATAAGTTCTGGAGAAATGCTAATGTACAGAATAGTAACAATACCGTATTAGATATTTGAAAGTTGCTAGGAGAGTAAATCTTAAAACTTCTCATCACAGGGGAAAAAAAAATGTGATCATGTGAGGTGATGGATGTTAACTTACTGTGGTATTCATTTTGCAGTATGTATATATAGGACTTCCCTCAGCTCAATTGGTAAAAAAAAAAAAATCTGCCTGCAGTACAGGAGTCCAGGGTTTGATTCCTGGGTTGGAAAGATTCCCTGGAGAAGGAAATGGCAACCCATTCCAATATTCTTGCCTGGAGAATCCCATGGGCAGAGGAGCCTGGCGGGCTATAGTTCACGGGGTTGCAAGAGTTGGACACAACTTAGCGACTAAACCACCACCGTGTGTGTATATGTGTGTGTGTATATATATATATACATAAAATCATGATGTTGTACACCTAAAATTAATATAATGTTATATGTCAGTTATAGCTTTAAAACAAAGAGAAAAGCTATCCCACACACAGCCCAGAATGCTAGTATGTTGAGGTTTAAGGGAGAAATATGTATTTTGTTCCAAATAGGCTTGAATATGTGCTTGAGTTCTATCAGTCACTAGCTCTGTTATATTTACAGGTTGATTAATGTTCATGGACCTCAGTTTAATCATCTGTAAAATAGGGGTACTGGGAATTATCTCACTGATTTGTGAATATAGTTGTTGTTCAGTCACTAAGTCATGTGTGACTCTTTGCGACCCCATGAACTGCAGCACACCAGGTTTCCCTGTCCTTCACTCATGCCAGGAGCTTGCTCAAACTCATGTCCATTGAGTCAGTGATGCCATCCAAACATCTCATCTTCTTTTACCCCCTTCTCCTCTTGCCTTCAATCTTTCCCACCATCAGGGTCTTTTCCAATGAGTTGGCTCTTCATGTCTGGTGACCAAAGTATTGCAGCTTCAGCTTCAGCATCAGTCCTTACAATGAATATTCAGGGTCGATGTCCTTTAGAATTGACTGGTTTGATCTGCTTGCAGTCCAGGGACTCTCAAGAGAATCTTCTCAAGAACCACAATTCAGAAGCCTCAGTTTGGCACTCAGTCTTCTTTATGGTCCGCCTCTCACATCTGTACCTGACTACTGGAAAAACCATAGCTTTGAATATACTGGCCTTTGTCAGCAAAGTGATGTCTCTGCTTTTTAATATGCTGTCTAGGTTTGTAATAGTTTTTCTTCCAAGGAGCAAGCATCTTTTAATTTAATGGCCATAGTCACTGTCCACAGTGATTTTCGAGCCCAAGAAAATGAAATCTGTCACTGTTTCCACTTTTTCCCCATCTATTTGCCACGAAGTAATGGGACCAGATATCATGGTCTTAATTTTTTGAATGTTGAATTTTAAGCTAGCTTTTTCACTCTCTTTCACTTTCATCAAGAGGCTCTTTAGTTCCTCTTTGCTTTCTTCCATTAGAGTGGTATCATCTGCATATCTGAGGTTGTTGATATTTCTCCTGATAATCTTGATTCCAGCTTGTGCTTCATCCAGCCTGGCATTTCAGATACTCAGTACAATGTCCAACCCATAGAAGGCATTCAACAAATGGCATTGCTATTGTGGTTAACCACAGATGGTTTTTGTTTTTGTTTTTTATTGAAATCTAGTTGATTTACAATGTTCTGGTAAATTCTGCTGTGTAGCAAAATGATTCATACACACACACACACACACACACATGCACACACACATGCTCATGAACACATTCTTTTTTATAGTCAGTACATTGAATATAATTCTCTGTGCTATACAATAGGACCTTGCTGTTTTTTGATGCTCTATATTTAACAGTTTGCATCTACTAACCCCAAACTCCCACTCGGTCCCTCCCCTACACGCCCCCCTCTTGGCAACCACAAGTCTGTTTTCTGTGTCTGTGAGTCTGTTTCTGTTTCATAGGTAAGTTTGTGTATGTCATATTACAGGTTCCACGTATAAGTGATGTGGTATTATGGTATTTGTCTTTCTCTTCTGATTTACTTTACTTAGTGTGATAATCTCTAGTTCCATCCATGTTGCTACAAATGGCGTTATTTTGTTCTGTTTTATGACTGAGTAGTATTGCATTGTATTATACATGTGTGCCCCACCATTGTCTTTTATTCATCTGTTGATGGACATTTAGGTTTCCATGTTTTGGCTATGGTGAATAGTGCTGCTTTGAACATGTGTCTTTTTGAATTATAGTTTTATCTGGGTATATGCCCAGGAGTAGGATTGCTGGGTCATATGTCAACTCTCTTTTTAGTTTTTAGAGGAATCTCCATATTGTTGTCCATAATGGTTAGACAAGTTTACATTCCCACCAACAGTGTAAGCAGATTCCCTTTTCTCCACACCCTCTCCAGTATTTGTTATTTGTAGACTTTTTGATGGTAGTCCCATCTGACCAATGTGAGGTGATACCTCATTGTGGTTTTGATTTGCATTTCTCTGATAATTAGCAATGTTGAGCATCTTTTCATATGCCTGTTGGTCATCTGTATGTCTTCTTTGGAGAAATGCCTATTTACTTCTGCTCATTTTTTGATTGAATTGTTTGGTATTTTTTTGTTGTTGAGTTGTATAAGTTGTTTGTGTATTTTGAAAATGAATCCTTTGTCAGTTACATTGTTTGCAAATATTTTCTCCCATTCTATCGGTTGTATTTTCATTTTGCATATGGTTTCCTTTGCTGAAGCACAGATGTTTTTAAGTTTTATCAATTTAAGCAGCATGTTTGGCAGTTTCTTTATAATGTATATAACTTAATAGAGTACATAAGTTTTAAAGTATATAAATACACACACTTATCATGGGACCCAGCAATTCCACTCCATGGTGTTTACCTAAGTAAGAGAAATGAAAGCATATTTCCACAAAATTATCTATAAACAAATGTTTATAGCAGCTTTATTAAAACTACCAAAAACTGGAAACAATCCAACTGTCCATCAACTGGTGAATGAATATACAGATTATAGTACATCCATGCAGTGGAGTACTGCTCAGTGATACAGAGGAATGAACTACTAATCCGTGTAATAATATGAATGAATCTTTAAAAGCATTAAGTAAAAGAAGCCAAATTCAAAAGGCTGTCGACTATATAATATTTATATGATGTTCTAGAAATGGGAAGACTATAGCAGTAAAAATAAAAAATCACATCACTGGTTGCCAGGAATTACATGTAAAGAAAGGACATTGATTGCAGTATTGCACAAGGGAACATTTTGGGATAATGAAAATATTCTGTGTCTTGATTGTCATTGTTATAACAGAACTTGATAAACTTGTGAAAATTTATCCAACTGTACACCAAAAAATGGGTGAATTTTTACTTTGCCTCAGTTATCGCTCAAATAGCCTACCTAAAAAATTCATGTATGTATATATTTATATATGTTATGAATGTTTTACTTTCATAAAATTTTTACCTGAAAATGTAAGTTTAAAAAAAAGTTATACTTTTGTACAATGTTTGCCTAAGTCTATGACCATATAATCATCCCTTGTTATCCAGAGCAGATTGGTTCTAGGAGCCCCACAGATACCAAAATCTGCAGTGTTCAAGTTCCTTAATTGGCCCTCCAGTATCTGCATATATGGAACCTGTGGATAGGGAAGGCCAGCAATACTTAGAAATTTTGACTCACTGTAGGCTTTGCTCAAAAATATATTTAAAGTGTATGTTCAAGTTTAGAAATGTATAAACAATCAGATATATTATCTGTAAGTACATAACTATATTGTAAAAGTATAAAATACTCTTGAAAATGATGAACCCAAATTCATGGAAATGTTTCACTTTGAGGTTGGAGGGAAGGAAGGAAATATGATTAGTGAGTGCAACACATGGGTTGGGATAAAAGATTTCCTTTTTAATAAAAAGCAAAATAGCAAAACTTCTTTTAAATCTAAAACAAAGTTTTTAATAGTATGTAAAGATACCATCAATATTGTAAATAGATTTATTTGGTTGTAGACATATATATATGCTTGTAGATATATTTCTAGAAGGATATACAATAAACAGGTAACTTGAAATCTCAGAATATTTGTAGTTTGAAGATTAGGGGTGGGAGATTGACAAGTAATTACCAAAAATACGGGAAATATGATGCCAGAGACATAGGGAAAAATATCTTGTTTGCTAATTTTTATTGTTTTGGGAATTACATATATTTTTGACTTTCGATGTGATGGAAAGAATCAACATGACTGAGTAACTAACACTTTCACTTTTCTTTCAATAATGAAACTAGGAAATGCAATAGGTATAAACAGTGCATGTAAATTAATTAAATTTTCTTATATTGTTTATACTCTTTGTGACCCCATGGACTGTAGCCCACCAAGCTCCTCTGTCCGTGGAATTCTCCAGACAAGAATACTGGAGTGGATAGTCCAGTATCCCCTTCTCCAGGGGATCTTCCCAACCCAGGGATCGAACCCAGGTCTCCTGCTTGCAGGCAAATTCTTTACTTTCTGAGCCACCAGGGACATTTCACTGCATATACCATAAATCCAACTCAAAGTAGCCTATGCAAAAAAAGAAAAAACTCGTGTGTCCAAGAAATGAATCTGGATCTGTCTGGTGTACAGGGATCCAGGATACAAATGATGTCATCAAGGTTCAGTTTTCTTCTGGGGCTATCAGGATGGACTACTCTGTTTGAACAATCTAGACCCTATAGGGATGCCCCCAGTGGTCCAGTGGCTGGGACTCCACATGCCCAATGCAGGGGACCTGGGTTCAATCCCTGGTCAGGAACTGGATCCCACATGCTGCAACTAGGAGCTTGCATGCCACAGCTAAAACATCCTGTATGCCAAAGCTTAAAAAAAAAGATCCCACATGTCGCAATGAAGGTCAAAGATCCCGCATGCTGCAACTAAGACCGGCACAACTAAATAAATAAATAAATATTTTTTTAAAAAATTCTAGATCATATATACTTGAGTACTTGAGGTAGTGGGGAAGGAAGTTCATCCTAGCCGCCAAACAGGATCACTGTGCCATAAGGTAATGGTATTTACTCACCCCTAAAAAGTTGACCAGATAAATGTGTATCTGATAAAGTAGCAGAAGGAGCTTGTAAGGCCAGAGGTTTATAATAGCTTTGAACATAGTCTCCAGTGCCTAGATATAAGATCAGGCATTTGGAAGTAATAAATCAAATGGGTTGCTATGAAGCAACACCAAATCTTCATGGTGAACTGAGTGTAGGAAGAGGAATAAAATGTTCATTTTTACCCAAAGCAAGGGAATTTATGTACAGTTCTCACAACCCATTTTCACTGCAGAAATTTCTTAGGCATAATCTTTGTTATGCCTTTTTCTTGCTACAACATTGCTGGTTTTGTTTTTTGCTTTGTGTTTGGGTTTGTTTTTTGGTTTTCTGAAGAAGTACCGGGTACAAAAGCTTAAAAATAATCATCTCAGGTTCTTAACACTGTCCCATTGTTATTTATCAAATTCTCAATTACCTGTCAAATAGTTGATATTTCTTAAATTACATGAAACAGGATGTCTGATGTTTTGTAAGTTGAATGTGAAATATTTGGGGGGCGATTCTTTTTGGTTTCTTATTAATCACAGTGCGTATTCGGTCATGCAAGTTACCCTTTCGATTACATTCTATAGTATACTGAAAATTAGCAAAGCTGTTAATTTTTGGCATCAAGAAACAGCTTTAAATGGTCTTTTAAAAATAATTTTTGAGACTATTTCATCCATAATTCTAGAATGTGACATGTTAAAGCAAGCACTTGAACATCTTAAATCTAATTAAAAGTAACTCTTTGTTAGGATTTGCTAGTGCAGATAGCTAGTTAATTTGGTGCTTAATTTTTTATATAAAATTTTAAACTGCTATTTGTTATAATTCTGCATTATTAAAATAGAAAAGTGGCACTGTTTAATGTTTATTTATATTACACTCATTAATTTTCCTGTGATCAGATTTCACAATTTATCTTGTGACTTCATTCTTATGCAAGAAAATAATTTCAGTAAAATCATATGAGTTAAGCAAAATTAATGAATTTCGTTCAACCTCCAACTTTTGATTACTTTTTAATTATTACCTTTAGTGCAGTTTGTGACATGTATGATAACAATTTGCTTCATGTTATCTATCAAACACATTTAAAGTAAAAGACAGCCTTTTTCATGCAAATTAAACTTTAAATAAGCAAAATTAAAGTCTGACTTACCAGTACCATACTTTAAAAGGCAGGTTGATAACTTTTATTGACTATGCTGGAAATTTTGGGGATGATGTTTGGAAGGTACAATTCTTTTAAAATTACTATTGAACTCTATTGAAAAACTGCTTAAGACTCTTTAAAATTAGACTATTTTAAGCCAAGATGAACAATAGCAACCCTTGAGTAAAATATCTCCAACATTCAAAATTACTGCCATTCTCCCTTTAGAGATTTTTTTTTTCCTGCAGAAAAGGAATTGAAGAGGTTAAGTCATATCTGTAAAAATCAGGTTGTAGTCTTGTGCCAGTATTTTCATGTTAAATATCAAAGATGGCTTAACATATTTAGAATTTTCTGAGTTTCTATTAATAAAGTTAAAAGAAAATCTAGCGATCAGGCAGTGGAGCCACATAAAATTTATATGTGAAACAGCCATTGTGCTTATCTCTATTCTAGATAATGCTCTGAACCCATGTTCCACATTCTGAATTCTGTGTGTAAAGTTAAACATTGCAGAAAGGCATATATCTGATGATACAGATGAATAAGATTGAAGTTTAGTAATGAGCAAAGTTGGTAAATTAAATATGTTCATGTCTTTAATATTTCTGTTATTAATATAATCAAATTATTTTGTGGGAAATTATGAACCACTACTAAAAATATTGATGGGTTTTTAAACTCCCAGAAATTAAAGACTTCTATTCATACTATAGTAGTGTATTTAAAGGTACCCAACTGCTAGTAAATTCCTTAAAATGTTAATTACTTGCAGGCAAAGTTGTTAGCTATGCAACAAGCCAGAGAAACCGCAGTTCAGCAGTACAAAAAACTGGAAGAAGAAATCCAGACACTTCGAGTTTACTACAGGTAAAATTCTTTCTATCCTGGGCATAAAAAATGTTAGTTTAGAAAATGTTTCTACCCAGTTTTATAGTGGTGAATGAGGAAATACCTCAGTGAAATTTAACATTATACACTTAAGACATTTTTGTAATTTTAAAATGATTCAGGCATAAAATATTTATTATTCTACCTTGTTTCCTTTTGGTATTGGGTAAAGTTTAAATTGAGACTCCCATTATAAAATGGGAATTATAAAGTTTACGTAACTCTTAACCAGTTGTCTAAATGGAGCCTGCTTACCTCTTGAATTATTTGCTCATCTAAATGGCACCTCTGAAATGAAGGCATATATTTTAAAAATAGTACATGAATACCAGTAATAACAGCCTTTCAACTATCACAGTATGAGAAGTTTCTAAAGAAATTCCACTAAAGGATTTTTAAGACTGATTTAATTTATGCTCCAAGATTAGCTGTAAAATTAATTCAGTAGGTCACACTGGCATTTTTTAATGAATAGAGATAGAATAGAAAATGTCAAGAGTGAGGTAAGGGTAAATATTGTTTTGTGACATTTTTGTTTCAGTTTTGTGTTGTGTGTGAGAAAGAAGATTGTGTCTTGAGCTACATGTAAAATATATTTTTTCACGGTGAATCATAGGTTTTTTTTAATAAAAGGTTTGAAAATGATGTACAAGGCACTGCATATTTTTAAATAGTTATGAAGTTTAAAAACACTCAAGTATGAAATGGAAGAACTCACTAACTAGAGCTGTAGGTTATTAAAAGTTTTTTTAAAAATTTTGATCTCCTCAAAATAATGTTCAGTGCATAAAATTCAGTTAAATCAAAATCAGTTTTATTGAAATAAAATTATGAAGGTATTACATCATGATATATTAATGCACTAATACCTTAAATAACTATCTAACAGCAAGTCTATTAAAAACTGTAATTTTGAAGTAGTAATAACTATAAATAATATTTTGAAGATGACTGCAAACACTGAAATGTGACCTGAAAATACCAGTGGTTTCTATGGGCTCAAAGGCTCAAGAACCACTAATAATACTACTGAAGATGTTGCCTGTGTTCATAATCGTAAGAAATACTGTATTTACATGAAGAGTGAAAAATAAAGATTAAAAAATTTTTCCCATCCTCATGTTAAGAATCCATGCTTTGAAACAGTGTTACTTGATGCAAATACTAATTGGTTATTGTTATAGGTTGAATTGTGTCCCTCACAAAAATATATTGACGTGACGTCTTAACCCCTAGTGCCTTGGAATGTGCTCTTATTTGGGTCTAAATAAGGTGTTTAACCAGAGAAGGCAATGGCACCCCACTCCAGTACTCTTGCCTGGAAAATCCCGTGGACGGAGGAGCCTGGTAGGCTGCAGTCCATGGGGTTGCTAAGGGTCGGACATGACTAAGCGACTTCACTTTTCACTTTCATGCATTGGAGAAGGAAATGGCAACCCACTCCAGTGTTCTTTCCTGGAGAATCCCAGGGACGGGGGAGCCTGTTGGGCTGCCGTCTATGGGGTCGCACAGAGTCGGACACAACTGAAGTGACTTAGCAGCAGCAAGGTGTTTAACAGAGCTAATCAAGTTAAAATGAGATCATTAGCATGGGCTCTAACCCAATATGACTGAAGTTTTTATAAAAAGTAGAAAATTAGCCACAAAGACACAGGCATAGAGGGAAGACTATGTGAAGACCCGGGACAAACACGGCCTTGTGCCTGGGAAGACGTGAAGTATCTACAAGCAAATGAATACCAAGGATTGGAAGCAAATGCCCAAAGCCAGAATAGGCACCAGGAGCATTCTCCCTTACAGCCTTCATGGAAGACACAATCCAGCTGAAACCGTGATTTTGGACTTGTAGCCTCCAGAACTGTGAGACAAAAAATTTCTGTTGTTTTAAGCCCCCTAGTTTGGGTACTTTGTTACAGCAGCTCAGGAAACTAATACAGTTACCAAATTCCAAGTATGTTTGGTTGATGACTGACCATAGGGAATCATTTGCTTGCAATTAGAATTAGTAGGTATGTGGGCAAGCAGAACCCTGGTAATAGTTGAAGATGGCGAATCCTATTTTTTTTTTTTTTTAAGAGCATGAATATAACAGTCTTTCCTCCCAGGTGGCACCTCTGGTAAAGAACCTGCCTGCCAAGGCAAGAGACATAAGAGATGCCGGTTTGATCCCTGGTTGGGAAGATCCCCTGGAGAGTCCCCATGGACAGAGGAGCCTGGCGGGCTACAGTCCATAGGGTCGCAAATAGTTGGGCACAACTGAAGCAACTTAGTACACACTTGTATATTTTACAGTAGTGGATTCTCAGCTGTAATTATGCAATAGCATCACTTGAGGAGCCTCTAAAAATCCTGATCCCCATCCCATCCAAAACTGATTACTTCAGAGTCTCTTGGAGTACGACTCTGCTTTGGTGTGTTTAAAGCTCCTTAGAAATTCCCATGTGCAGCCAAGTTTGAAGGCTGCCAGTTTAGATGCACACTTCAGTTGGCTGCATTAAGTTAGGGTTACTTCTTGGGAGAATAACAGAAGCCTTTATTAAGACTTACGAATACTGTGTGGTTTGTGCTTAGACCTTGGCTGTTGCGATATGGTATTAAGTCTTTTCACCCCATTGATAGGGAGGGTTTTTATGGCACCTTCTCCTGCCATTAGATAGGTCAGCAGGTGTTCTGTCGTTAAAGTGACAGTGTCCAAGAGTGCTGAGGGTGATGTGCTAATCTTGCATAAGTTGACCGTACTTACTGAAAAACAAACCTTGATACTCCTTCTCTTTGCTGAATTGCAGAGGATTACTGAAAGATTTTTGAAAATTATGTGGATTAAACATTTATCTTTCAAAGACTTTTTAAAATCTACATGAATCTAACAGCTACATAACCTCTTTTAAATAGTTAACAATTATTGGCTCAAAGATAAGCTTCACAAAGACCCCTCTCACTGCTACTTTTTTTTTAATTGCTGATAATGTAGTAAAGCTACAGAGATTTGCAGTTAGACAGCCCTGCCTTTTATAACCTTATATAAATGAACCTCTCCAAGACCATTTTCATTTTATAAAATGAGAATTATAGTACCTACCACATAGAGATTTTGTGTTGTTTTGTTTTTTATGGCCAGGCCACACAGCTTGCAGGATCTTAGTTCCCTGACCAGGGATCAAACCCAGGCCCTCATCAGTGAAAGCACAGAGTTCTAACCACTGGACCACCAGGGAATTTTCTGGAATTGTTATAAGTACTTGCAACCCTTCACACAGTGTTTGGCTGATTATTAGTGTTCAACCAATGTTAAATTAAGAAAACTAAGATCATGGCATCTGGTCCTATCACTTCATGGGAAATAGATGGGGAAACAGTGGAAACAGTGTCAGACTTTATTTTGGGGGGCTCCAAAATCATTGTAGATGGTGATTACAGCCATGAAATTAAAAGACGCTTACTCCTTGGAAGGAAAGTTATGACCAACCTAGATAGCATATTGAAAAGCAGAGACATTACTTTGCCAACAAAGGTCCGTCTAGTCAAGGTTATGGTTTTTCCAGTAGTCATGTATGGATGTGAGAGTTGGACTGTGAAGAAAGCTGAGCGTCGAAGAATTGATGCTTTTGAACTGTGGTGTTGGAGAAGACTCTTGAGAGTCCTTTGGACTGCAAGGAGATCCAATCAATCCATTCTAAAGGAGATCAGTGCTGGGTGTTCTTTGAAAGGAATGATGGTAAAGCTGAAACTCCAGTACTTTGGCCACTTCATGCAAAGCGTTGACTCATTGGAAAAGACTTTGATGCTGGGAGGGATTGGGGGCAGGAGGAGAAGGGGATGACCGAGGATGAGATGGCTGGATGGCATCACCGACTCAACGGATGTGAGTTTAAGTGAACTCCGGGAGTTGGTGATGGACAGGGAGGCCTGGCGTGCTGTAATTCATGGGGTCACAAAGAGTCAGACATGATTGAGTGACTAAACTGAACTGAACTGAACGTTAAATTTCTTTTTACAGCAAGTCAGTGAGGTAAGAGTAGAATTAAAAACAATATCACTGAAGCCAAGGAAGGAGATTTTAATTTAAAATAATTTTTTTAAAGTCAAATGTTTCTAAATGGTTAAGATATGAGCAAAAAGTATCCCCTTTGTTTGAAATGAGGTGGCCATTATGGACATCTATAAGAGTAGTTTTAATGGAGTATTAGGTATAGAAGCCAATTTTTTTCGAAGTTCAAGAGTGATTTGAGGGAGAGAAGAATCGCAGTTTGAACTATCAGTTTGAGTGATCCTTGAAGAAACCTGAATAAGAAAGATGTTATAGCTAAGAAGAAAGGAAAGTGGGTTAAGGATTATGTCTCTTGTTTTTGAAAAATGGCAGACATTTGAGCATGTTTATGAGTCGTTGGAAAGAGCCAAGAGAGAATTGTTCTAGAACAGAATCCTCCCAAATATAAAAAGAGATGGAATTAAGAATCTGTAGAAGAGTTTGCCTTGAGCAGGAAGATGGTCACCTTGTGCTTATAGACAGGAGTAAAGGAGACAAGAATAGCTATGAATATAAATAAATTTAAACTCACAGTTAAGTTTCCTTTTTAAGGTATAGAAAACATTCTGTGAGGATATTCAGGAATTTATTTTAAATAGAACAGGAGTAAGATCCCTGGGATATAAAACTCTAGGAAGAAAGAGGCTATTTCCAGAAACAATAAAGTTTAAATTTCCTGGAATCCCAGATTCTAATTTAAGTGAAAGTAAACAATATTTCTTACACACCCGAATAGATGGTAGTTACAGATCCATACATGAAACACAACTAACTCATAGAGATAGTACTCTTTTTTTTTTTTTCTTCAAAGTTTCCTCTGCTATAGAAGACAGGGGGAAGAGTTTCATATTTATTGTGAAGAAAGCCAAGACTGACTCTGTAATTTTCATGTGTGTTTGCATGTGTATGTGTATGTCATAATAGGTAATGTATTTTTAAAAAAAGTTTAAGAAGAAATGCACTTTGTTATTCAGATCAATTTTACACATAAATATATATATATATATATATATATACACATACATGTATATGGTCATGTCAAAGAAAGTTGCTTATCAATAACTAAGAGAAAATACACTAAGAAAAATATAGGAATAGGACAAGAAGCTAGAGCCAGGAGTAAGTCAGCTTGCATATTTACCATGAAACAGCAAAAGAATAAACGTCAAGAATAATTCTGTCTTAAACTTTCCAACAGCCAAAGCAAAAGAGGATATGTGATCAGTCATTAGTGTTAGGGGCATATTAAAATATGTTAATGACTTTTATTCTTCTTGATATTGATCTTCTTTCTAATTTTTTTTCTAAAAAGTTGTTTTTTTAAGCTGGGTTATACCAAGAGCTACTGTTTATTCTAAGCGTTTCATTTCCCCGAATGGGAATAGGAGTATGGACGTATGTATTACGAGATTTTTCTATTCTGTTTGTTCCCTTTGAGTCCTAGAAGACTTTGAATACTGAGGAAAGGAAATGTTGGCCATTGTGTCCTTTGGCACAGTTAAGGACGGGGCAGGTGAGGTGAATGGGTAGCGATGGTAAACTTACCAGTATAAGTGATGACTCCTTCACATTAAAGCAGAGGATAGCAGGAGAGGAATCAATGTGAGGTTTTAAAATAAATTTTATTATTACAAAAGTGCTATTAGTAAAGTATTAGTGCCTTCCTTTCTGCCAAATACTGAGTTCATCTACAACAGCTTCATTAGTGTAAATCTAAACTGTTTCATCAGGGAAGAATCTTAAACTTGTAGGAGTTAGATTTGTATTTAGTAATGATTTTTTCCTGTTCTTTAAACCTGTAGTGCTGCATTCCTAAGCTCAGGAGGCATAATAATAACAAACTCTTTTCTAATCGAGAGAAAGCCTAAGTTTCAATGTTTGCTGATTTTATAGTAGTTCTGTATTTACTTCTGCTTAAAAAAAGTGTAAATTCAAGTGTGTAGATAGGAATTAGATCCTGTTGTTCAGTGCCAGTAGACTAGGATTTAATATACTCATAATAGCAGCAGATTATATTTTAAATTTTTGTTGTTTTGTTCAATTCCAACTGAGAAGTTGTGATGCCTTTCAGAACATGGCAGATTTGACATTCTAGAACATCACAAATATTGAATAGTCTGTTTCATATTTGAAGGTGGTATGTTTCCTCTGATAGTAATAGTATTTTTTAAAAAAATTAAATAGAATGCTTGAAGTTTTGGCATAGTGAATACTGGATTAAAAATAAATCCTACTTACTGGGTTCGTGATATACTACATTTCTAAGTCATAAAAGCCACAAAGACAGAAACCATGTCAAATATGCTCAAAAAGAGGGTGGGATGATTTTTTTTTTTCCTACATTCTTTTTATAAATTTTTTTTAGTATGGGTCCTAAAATTTTACTTCTTTTATATATATATATATATATATATATATATAGTCTTTATATATCCTGTTCTTCATAATCAGAAATATTACTGACTGTCGCTAGGCTCTGGGTGGGCTTGGGGGGTGTGTGTGTGTAATGGTGATGGTGATAGTTTCTCATTCAGTAGTCAGAACTATGCATCAATAAGAGTCAATGGCATGCAAACTCTAGCCATGAAGCAACATTTTTCTCAATGTAAATCCCTCCTCAAGAGGGGTTGAACACTCAATCCTGAACTCTTAGTTCTGTGTTCTAATTGGACTACCCAGTGACACAAACATTTTGTTATATCTGTAGTTTTGTTGGAATTAATTATCATGGAACTGTATTATGGAACCATACTGCCAAAACAGTAATAAAAAATCGAAAGAGCATCTTTGCCATTAACCAAACTTTTTTTCTGATGTAGACAAGCTCCAGGCTTTCTAGGCTTCAAGATCTTTAACTTGGACTTGAGGATTTCTCTAGTTCTAATATTCTGTGACATCTCTAACCATTTTGTATGAAGTAGATTAGATTTTTTTGTTTAGTGATATTTGGAATTAAGAACTAGTTTCTTATACCAGTGAGTTGCACCTGTTTGTGAATGATCTAAGCCACTTACTATGACAATTAGGGAGATGATTTTTTTTTAATGTTTTTGAAAACTATAAAGTACTGTGCCAAGGAAATGTATTAATAGTATCATTGATCAAAATACTTTAAATGTTTTTGCTTTATTGACATATAAGACAACAATTAAATAACTACAGAGGCTACCAAAATATTTTATGTCTTCTATGACTTTGAATTTAGAAGGACATTTTTTTTTTTTTGCACTGACTTTCACTGTTTTCTGTGCCTTATTTTAACATAAAAGTTCAACATGTATAGCTTGCAACTGCTCCTTTTTATTCTGTAAAATGGTTCAGCTTCCTCTTTGAAGAACATTTAACAAAATATTTTGCCATTTAATTATCATGGTTAGCAAAAGGTCCAGACTTAGAATGGGCCTGCTAATTATAGATCCTGGAGTTTGCCATCTATTAACATCGTTTTCATCAGCTTGAGAAAAAATTAATTTTTTATTTTGGTAAATAAAAAAGTAAAGTGTTTCCCTTGGTCTTGGCACTATTATTATTTTTTTTTTTTTCAGTACCAAATGACCAAAAATTTTTATTTGACTAAATTCTATCTCATGCATAAGCATGACAGTCTCTCCTGTTTATTAGACTTTGGCAATTAAAAAAAAAACCAAAACACCAAAAAACAAGCAGCCTTGTACAGAACAGTGAAAATTCCAAGGGTGAAGGGTAGGCTACAGTTTTACTGTAGGATAAATATATATATTTTTAAAAGGCCTCTCTCCCTTTGGCCACATCAACAATCAGCTCAGATCATTAAATACAGACACATTTTCAAAATCACTTCTTCACTTCTCCAAGATCTTCAATGCTATCATCATCCACCTCTGGCCATTTTTCCTGAATGACATCAATAATATCATCTGTAAAGTCTCCCTGAATGATGATTTCATCCTCCCCTGTTACTGAGGCACCACAGGAGAATTTCTGAGCAAAAAATCTTTGTGCTTCTTTAAGATCAATTTCAAAAGTTGCAAGTTGGCACTATTATTAGAGTTCTGCAGTTGCTTGTTCCCTTCTGCATAGGTAATCTTTGATTTGTCCCTTTATAAAATTTAATTAGTAACCAAATTTTGCTAGATTTTTCCTTGCAATGTCTCCTTCCTCTGCAAAATTCCTACCTTAGACTAGTCTTGTATAATTTCATGCCCAGCCTTTTCTAGCTACATCATCCACTTGTCTCCATTTCTTACTTCTCTTAAGACTACTGAAACATTATTTTCAACCTCTCAATCAGATATCAACAGTATTTAGTAATACCACATTGTGTGTGTGTGTGCGTGCATGCGCGCGCACTCAGTCATGTCCAACTCTTTGCAACCCCATGGACTGTAGCCCACCAGCCTCTTCTGGAATGGAATTTTCCAGATAAGAATACTGGAGTGGGTTCCCATGCCCTCCTCCAGGAGATCTTCCCAACCCAGGGATCAAACCCTTGTCTCTTATGCCTCCTATATGAGCAGGCAGATTCTTTACCACTGCACCACCTGGGAAATACCACATTGCCTGTACAATAAATTCCAGACCCTTTAACCTAACACTTGTGAACCTTTGATATTGCTGCCACCTCTATCTCTGATTTAGTGTTCCACCAATCATCTTTTTATCTTCTGGTTTCATTCATATTTGTGTCAGTGGTGCTAGTACACTACCTCACACACAATAAGCACCCAACAAATATTTGTTATACTAAATTGACTGTTATTTGTACTCTCAAAATGAATTATTCACTGTTTCCTGGCCATACCCCAAATTTCCCACTTCACTGCTTTCTTTTTACTTCATCTTACTCCTGGAATTCTCCCAATCTCTGCCTATCAGATTCTTACTGAGCCTTCAAAACACAATTTAAGAACTGTTCTGGTAATCTTTTTCTGATCTTCTCAATCGGAAGTGATCTCATTCTATCTAACATTAACTACCATAATTATATATAGTGCTCTCTCATCATACATACCTCTTGCTCACCTGTATAACACCTTTATGAATATTTCTCTTAATTTCCCTTCTAAGGATTGTATTTTTTGTATATTACAAGCCTTCAGTAATATTTGCCAAGCAAATGAATAGACAGTCAAATTTAACAGTAGATTGAAAGTCTCTTCAGATTAAAACTTTCTTCTGTAGAGTGATAGTGTGTGCAATGCACATAATAAGAACTCAGTGATGAGTAAATTGATTGAAAATAACATGGACCTAGTTCAGCTTTTCATTTGTAGGACTGTGGGGCTAAACAAGGTCTTTATATGATAAAGTATCTTATCTGGCAACAAAGTTTCTTTTCTTTTAGACCAACAGTGTTCATATTTGAAAACCATTATCAGTAACATTTGTTTGGATTTTACCTTTCTTAAAATTTAGAATTAAAAAGTGTTGGGTGGGGGGGCTAAGGCAGACTAAATAGAGAAGACCCTGCATGCATTGAAATAAGAGTGTAAACTTCTAAAGCCATTCTAGAGAGCATTATCCATTACCTAGAAATTTGGCACCTGTGTATATTCCTTGAATAAATTCTCACAGGTCCAATTAAAAAAATGTGTAGGAAACAGTAGCATTATTCCATATTCATTTGCAACATTGTTTCCCAAGGTGAAAAAGAAAAGCTGGAAGATCTGCCCATGTGGGATTCTTAGCATGGCAAGTGTGTTAGGGTTCTCCAAAGAAACAGAACCAATAGACTGTTTATATACAGGGAGGGAGATTTATTTTAAAGAATTGTGCGCTGTACTCAATCACTTCAGTTATGTCCAACTCTTTACAACCCTATGGACTGTAGCCCACCAGGCTCCTCTGTCCATGGGATTCTCCAGGCAAGACTACTGGAGTGGGTTGCCATGCCCTCCTCTGGGGGATTTTCCCAACCCAAGGATTAGACCCCCATCTCTTACGTCTCCTGCATTGGCAGGCGAATTCTTTACCACTAATGCCAACTGGAAGCTCATGCAGTTGTGGGTACTGGTAAGTCTAAAATCTGCAGGGCAAGTCAGCTGGCTAGAGAACCAGGAATGAGTTGTTGTGGTTGTAAGTCCCAAGATGCAGAATTCCTTCTTCCTTGGGAGATCTCAGTCTTTCTCTTAAAGCCTTCAACTGATTGGCTGAGGCCCATCCATATTATGGAGACTAATCTGCTTTCCTCAAAGCCTACTGATCTAAATATTAATCATATTTAAAATATACCTTTATAGCAATATCTAGACCAGTGGATGAACAAACAGCTGAGCACCATAGTCTAGCTGCATTGACACATAAAATTAACCATTATACCTGTGCTTTTCAACAATTAGCTGAGGCTAAGTAGAGGCTACCTTCCCTAAAAGGGGCCAGTATTTACCATTTTTCCACATTTTCCATCCTGCTTTTGTTGTTTTCAGTTGCTCAGTCATGTCCCACTCTTTGTGACCCCAGGGACCACAGCACGCCAGGCTTCCTTGTCCTTCAGTATCTCCCGGAGTTTGCTCAAACTCATGTCCATTGAGTCGGTGATGCCAGCCAACCATCTCATCCTCTGTTGCCCCCTTCTCTTCCTGCCCTCAATCTTTCCCAACGTCAGGTTTTTGTGTTTTTTTAATGAGTTGTCCCTTCCCATCAGGTGACCAAAGTCTTGAGCTTCAGCTTTGGCATTGTCTTTCCAATGAATATTCAGGGTTGATTTCCTTCAAGATTGACTGGTTTGATCTCCTTGCTGCCCAAGGGACACTCAAGAGCCAACAGTATCCTGCTTACTTCATGCATTTAACAACAGCTGCCTAAATCATATAGTGACTCAGATATTTGTCCTTTCTTATTTAATTATAAAAGGAGTGTTTGTACACATATGCACTGGTCCCTGCTACCTTTCTAACTTCATTTCTTAACAGGTGTCTACTCTTGCTTTGGTCCAGCCACACCAGGTTTCTTATTATCTCCAACATTCTAAGAATGCTCCCATCACAAAACCTCAGCTTTCTTTTTTCTCTGCCTAATCTACGAGCCCACCACCACCACTATAGTGTCACAAGTCAACTTTTCACTTTGTTCAACTTTCTGGTTAAATGTTTCTGGCCACATTATCTAAAATAGTCTACCTCCTCGCTGGATCACACTATTTGTTACTCTCCTATATTTTTCTTAATTGTGGACAAGCCTGCATGATACTATAATGGATTTGTGCATTGTCCTCTAGAAATTAAGATCAGCAAGGACAAGGATTCCGTTTAATTTACCACTGCACCTTGTACCTGAATCAGTGCTTGGAGCATCTGTAAGGGTCGATAAAAATTTTTCTGATACCCCAGAAACTCAACAGCATGTTTTCTGGAAAGTGGGACTGTGTTTAACAGTTAGGTTTATTATATGTATGTGATGAATGAGAGGAAAGGAAATTTTAACTTGCATTCATAACCTAATTAAGTGTTTGAATTTTTTATGTATATATGTTACTTTTATATAAAAATGAGTTTGCAAGTTTTGATAAAGTTTTGCAACTTTATTCATAGTAACTTGCACAAATTAAATTTGATGCCTAAAAGTAAATAAGCTTCTGTGAAAAATAAGTCTATAATATATACATATGTGTGTGTATAATTTATTTATTATATCAATGAAGTTCATCTCTTTAATTTAGTTTATTAGTGTTGTGCTTTAGAAAACAATGAGATATATAAGGGAATGACACCCCAAAGTGGATTCACTTACCTTATGAAATAGATACGTATATACATGATAACCTCACTTATGTTTTAAGTTTTCCAAATATTTTAAACTTTTTAAAGTACTTTACACTGCAGAAATTCAATCACTTTTATAAAAAAAAAAAGAAAAAAGAAAATTATTAGCAATTTTAAAAGAAGCATTAGCCTGTTATAACATTCTTCTGCCATTTGGTAGAGGTGGGGGTCCAGGACAGTTAGTGAGGGAAAGGATACCTTTGCAAAGAATTCAGTCCTGTGAACATTGGGTTCTGGCCAGAAATGACAATGAAAGAAAAGAATTCCTTCATATTTCCAGAGACTTTGCTCAGTGCAATTAGATTAATTTAGCATAGCTGTATTATAAACATTTTCTCTCACTACATGTGACATACATATTATTGAATGTATTAAAGTTTTACTGAATCTAGTTTGAAATATTGAAAATAAATGGAAATAATAGCTAATAATAAAGGCCTTTGTTCAGAAACAATTTGATTCATTAATTGCAAAAAAAAAAAAAAAACCCAAATATCAAGGTTAACTTACATAACTAGTTACAATAAACTGAGATCTTTGAGCTACTCTTGATTTTTATAAACTTTCTAATGTCACTGCTGTCATAAAGAGCTTAGTAAATATTGACTGAGGATGATAATGATGATATGGCAATACTTTTAAGACTGGGTGGCACTGGCAGTACCGTCAGATATCCGGGACTTACATTGTCATTTTGCCATGGGGCCCTTCCACCTGGGCCTCTCCCAAAAGGACAAATGTTTACTTGCAGTTAAGCATTTAAATGTGTAAATATTCCAGTCTTAAATATATATGAAGTAGTTAGAGTCTTCACTCTCTATAGCATGAAGTAGTTGTTCTCTGAAGTTTAAGGTGATGTTTCAAAAGTTTGCAAAGGTCAAAAAAGGCCTAATTGAATGTTTTCTCTGTAATTCCAAGCCAAAATGTGTTTTATGAACTCAGGTCAATATTAAAATATTTTGTTCCCCTTACTATTTTAGACTTCAGATATTTATGAAAATTCCAAATTTATTAAGATCTAATTTACTCCTTGCTAAGTTTTAAATGTTGTTATACTCTGTATCTTGTTCCCTTTGGGCTTTTAATAGTTTTGTGATTGTCAGTATTCTATCATAGTTACAATTTTTTCCCCAAATAACTGGTTCAGATTAGATCAGAAATAAATAATATTCTGTTATTTCATGAAACAAGGGAGAAATCAGAATCATAGGTATTAATATTTTTAAATTTAGTATATTAGACATCATTGATCTGGTAAGTATTTAAATTTGTTTAATCCATAGAAAGTTTAGCTGTCCTGTCAGGCTTGGTTAGGGCTTCCCTGGTGGCTCAGTGGTAAAGAATCTGCCTGCTCATGCAGGAGACAAGAGTTCCTCCCTGGGTCAGGAAGATCCCCTAGAGAAGGAAATGGTAAAACCCACTCCAGGATTCTTGCCTGGGAAATCCCATGGAGAGAGGAGCTTGGCATGCTACAGTCTATGGGGTCACAAAAGAGTCGGACAGGACTTAGCAGCTAAACAGGTATAAACAGTCTTGGTTAACTAATCTGAACTGTAAAACAATAAAATTTTTTTTAAAACATCAGTTATATGGAAAAATGTGAGAATTGAGGTTTTAATCTGGAAAGTCACACTGTTGGCTTATAATTGAGGAGTATACATTTCTGATTGGTTTCATTTGTTCTTTCGTTTGGTTGTATATGATTCGAAATTGAAATAATCCCTCAGTCACTTATTCTACTCTGTTACTTGAAAACTAAGTGAAACCAGGGAGTCAAGTATTAACTTCTGACTTTAATAGTTATTTTTTTTATTAATAATTAGTAACATGATTAAAAGGTGATATAAATAGACTTCAATTATAATTTATATAAAGAAAACCACTTATTTCTAAATCTGAGTTAATTGGACCTGTGTTTCTCTTTTTTATTTGTAAAGTTTGTGTTTTGCAGTTATTCTTTTAGTACAACAACAGTGTTTTAATTCCTAGCTAACACTGTAATATCTGAGGTTATTGATATTTCTCCCGGCAATCTTGATTCCAGCTTATGCTTCTTCCAGCCCACCATTTCTCATGATGTACTCTGCATAGAAGTTAAATAAGCAGGGTGACAATATACAGCCTTGACGTACTCCTTTTCCTATTTGGAACCAGTCTGTTGTTCCATGTCCAGTTCTAACTGTTGCTTCCTGACCTGCATATAGGTTTCTCAAGAGGCAGGTCAGGTGGTCTGGTATTCCCATCTCTTTCAGAATTTTCCACAGTTTATATCACTTCATGGGAAATAGATGGGGAAACAGTAGAAACAGTGTCAGACTTTATTTTTTGGGGCTCCAAAATCACTGTAGATGGTGACTGCAGCCATGAAATTAAAAGATGCTTACTCCCTGGAAGGAAAGTTATGACCAACCTAGATATATATTCAAAAGCAGAGACATTACTTTGCCAACAGAGGTCCGTCTAGCCAAGGCTATGGTTTTTCCAGTGGTCATGTATGGATGTAAGAGTTGGACTGTGAAGAAAGCTGAGCACCGAAGAATTGATGCTTTTGAACTATGGTGTTGGACAAGACTCTTGAGAGTCCCTTGGACTGCAAGGAGATCCAACAAGTCCATTCTGAAGGAGATCAGCCCTGGGATTTCTTTGGAAGAAATGATGCTAAAGCTGAAACTCCAGTACTTTGGCCACCTCATGCGAAGAGTTGACTCATTGGAAAAGACTCTGATGCTGGGAGGGATTGGGAGCAGGAGGAGAAGGGGACGACAGAGGATGAGATGGCTGGATGGCATCACGGGCTCGATGGACGTGAGTCTTAGTGAACTCCGGGAGTTGGTGATGGACAGGGAGGCCTGGCGTGCTGCAATTCATGGGGTCACAAAGAGTCGGACACGACCGAGTGACTGAACTGAACTGAACTGAACACTGTAATAAGACAGATGGTGTAGATTCTGACTTCCTAGCCAAGATGACCTTTGATAGGTAATAACCTCTGTAAGCCTCAATTTCCTGACCTGTTAAATTGAAATTATACTAATAGCTGCTTATATTGTTTTTGAGAAAAATCAAAATGAAATAATAGTTGTCAAATGCTTTGTATCATACCTGAGTACAGATTTTAAGTAATAAGTGTGAACCACTTTGTCAACAAAGGTCCATCTAGTCAAAGCTTTGGTTTTTCCAGTGGTCATGTATGAATGTGAGAGTTGGAGTATAAAAAAAACTGAGTGCCAAAGAATTGATGCTTTTGAACTGTCGTGTTGGAGAAGACTCTTGAGAGTCCCTTGTACTGCAAGGAGACCCAACCAGTCCATCCTAAAGGAGATCAGTCCTGGGTGTTCATTGGAAGGACTGATGTTGAAGCTGAAATTCCAATATTGGCCACCTGATACAAAGAGCTGACTCATTTGAAAAGACCCTGATGCTGGGAAAGGTTGAGGGCAGGAGGAGAATGGGACGACAGAGGATGAGATGGTTGGATGGCATCACCGACTCAATGGACATGGGTTTGGGTGGACTCTGGGGGTTGGTGATGGACAGGGAGGCCTGGCGTGCTGCGGTTCATGGGGTCCAAAAGAGTCAGACACGACTAAGCTACTGAACTGAGTTGATTGTTGTTATGATGCCTATGCTGAGTTTATAGTGATCCAGCATTCACTTTTCTTTGAGAATGTATTAATGGATATTAAATATTTTTAGTGTTTTGACTCAAAATGTAATACTGTGACTGCAATATGGAATCATTTGTTTTTTCTTTGGAAGCAAGTTTTCACTGGAATTAAAAGGTTAATTTTTTTTCTCGTTACATGACATTTAAAAAATATTTAGTCAAAGTGTTATGTTTTGATTTAGATTTGGCCCTTTTTGATTAACAGTTTATTTTCAGGTGTTGTTCTTCACACAGGAGAATTTAAAGCTCAGAACTCTATTGAGAATTTAATAATTTTTTCATTTTTTCTACTCTATTAGAAACATATGTTTCATGTAATACACATTCAAAATATACCATGTTTTCTGTTTTAGAATCTACTCCAGAAAATAATCAGGATGTACTTTTAAAGCTATGTTCCTAATTCTATCTTGTATCATAGAGTTCAGTACAAACATTATATTCTTGAATCCCTTGAATCCCTTCAACATCCTTGTGAGGTGTTATTGCTTTTTACAGATGAGGAAACTGAAATACAGAGCTATAAACTAACATGCCCTAGGTCACATCAGGGCCAGTAACAGAAGTATAAATATTACATAACCCATCCTGCACTATCTGCCAGACAGCTTCCCCCACCCTTGCCTCTCAGAAATAATGCTAAGGTAGAACTGGTACTTCAGCATTATTTTTCTGATTTGGATATGCTTGGTATGTTTATCACATAAACCATGCCTCCAAGCCCACGTTAAAGACATGTTAAAATGGTAAAAGAACCTGACCTGCTGTGGAGTTCAACAGTCTTTGTCTGTGTTCAGCCAAACTCTGCAAATTACAACCGCAGTCAGTGTCTGGATTTATAAATAGACTACCTCTGAATTATTTTTTTGAGAACCTTTAAGCGCTAGCATTATATCATATGTCAGACAACAAAGGTAATACTGTGCCTGAAAGTAATTTTACCCAAACATTTATTTTCATTTATATGTTTTGGTATTGTTATTTTATCAGTGCTCTATCACAATCACTGACATTAACCAAATAGTCATTTTCAGTATCAGGAACCTACTATATGCAGAGTCTCCTACTGTATTGTGTAGTCTCCTATAATAAATAGAGTAACAAAGAGTAAGATACAGTTATCATCCACAAATAAATATAATTAGATGGAAAAAAGAAAATGAGCATATAAAATGATAAACTTTTAAATAAAGTGATTGGACATTGCCATAGAAAGCAAAGTGAGAAATTTTTACAGACTAAAATGAAGTCTTATGAAATGCCTAGAAATTGAGATATGAACAAATGAGATTCTGAAAGAGAGGAGAAAGAAAAAGGGCATTATAGTATAGAACAGTATAAGCAAAACTGAACAAGGTGTAATGAGCATTCAGTTCAGTTCCATCACTCTGTTGTGTCCGACTGTTTGCAACCCCATGGACTGCAGCACATGGGCCTCCCTGTCCATCACCAATTTCCAGAGTTCACTCAAACTCAGGTCCATAAAGTCGGTGATGCCATCCAACCATCTCATCCTCTGTCGTCCCCTTTTTCTCCTGCCTTCAATCTTTCCCAGCATCAGGGTCTTTTCCAATGAGTCAGTTCTTCACATCAGGTGGCCAAAGTATTGGAGCTTCAGCATCAATCCTTCCAATAAATATTCAGGACTGATTTCCTTTAGGATTGACTGATTTGACTCCTTGCAGTTCAAGGGACTCTCAAGAATCTTCTGCAACACCACAATTCAAAAGTATCAGTTCTTTGGCACTCAGCTTTCTTTATAGCCCAACTCTCACATCCATACATGACTATTGGAAAAACCGTAGCTTTGACTAGACAGACCTTTTTCAGTAAAATAATGTCTCTGCTTTTTAATATGCTGTGTAGTTGTGTCATAGCTTTTCTTCCAAGGAGCAAGTGTCTTTTAATTTCATGGCTGCAGTCAGCATCTGCAGTGATTTTGGAGCCCAAGAAAATAAAGTCTCTCACTTTTTCCATTGTTTTCCCATCTATTTGCCATGAAATGATGGGACCAGATACCATGATTTTAGTGCTTTGAATGTTGAGTTTTCAGCCAACTTTTTCACTCTCCTCTTTTACTTTCATTAAGAGGCTCTTTAGTTCCTCTTCACTTTTACCATAAGGGTGGTATCATCTGCAGATCTGAGGTTATTGATACTTCTCCCTCAATCTTGATTTCAGCTGTGCTTCATCCAGCCTGGCATTTTACATGATGTACTCTGCTTATAAGAAAAATAATAAAAAAAAAAAGAAAAATAAGCAGGGTGACAATATATAGCCTTGACATACTCCTTTACCAATTTTGAACCAATCTCTTGTTCCATGTCTGGTTCTAACTGTTGCTTCTTGTCCTGTGTACAGGTAAGGTGTTTCCACCTCTTTCAAAATTTTCCACAGTTCGTTGTGATCCACATAGTCAAAGGCTTTAACATGGTCAATAAAGCAGAAGTAGGTAGATGGTTTTTTGGAATGCCCTTGCTTTTTATATGATCCAGTGGATGTTGGCAGTTTGATCTCTGGTTCATCTGCTTTTTCTAAATCCTGCTTCTACATCTGGAAGTTCTGGGTTCATATGCTGTTGAAGCCTAGTTTGAAAGATTTGGGGCATTAATCTTGCTAGCACATGAAATGAGTGCAATGTACCGAAGTTTTAACATTATTTGGCATTGCTTTTCTTTGGAATTGGAATGAAAACTGACCTTTTCCAGTCCTGTGGCCACTGCTGAGTTTTCCAAACTTGCTGACGTATTGAGTGCAACACATTAACAGCATCATCTCTTAGGATTTGAAATAGCTCAGTTGGAATTTCATCACCTCTGCTAGCTTTGTTCGTAGTAATGCTTCCTAAGGCCCACTTGACTTTGCACTCCCGGCTGTCTGGCTTTAGGTGAGTGACCACACCATCGTGGTTATCCAGGTCATTAAGACATTTTTTGTATAGTTCTTCTGTGTATTCTTGCCACCTCTTCTTAATCTCGTCTGCTGTGTTAGGTCCTTGCCATTTCTGTCCTTTATTGTGCTCATATGTGCATGAAATGTTCTCTTGGTAGCTCCAATTTTCTTGAAGTTACCATTTGTTATACTTCTAATATGTATGTATGTATAATGTCTGTTTTTTTAGAACATGAATCATTCACTTCAGTTTTCACATGCCCCTTTTTATTGGTTATAAATATTTATAGTAGAAAATCCAAAACTATAAAAATAGAAGTGAGCTTCAGTTCCACTACTCTGTTCATATTTTGGAATGTATAATTCTAAACATTTCTCCTGTCACTAGCTATACAGTACTTTTTTTCAAAATGTTTTACTTAATGTTTCTATGCCAATTTCTTCCAGTATATATTATACTATAATTCTTACATTATCTGTTACTTCTGTCATACATCTTGATCTGTATATAATAACACTAATTCTTAGCTTCTTTCATATTCCTCACAGTTGATAAAAAGTAAAAATTAAATATACTATGCCTATTTAAAATTTGATCCACTATGAACTGAAACTAGAGTTTAGAATCACATAAGAGAGATATCTTAGCTCCCATTCACAAGACTGTCATACAAGTTTCCTTATAATATGGAGTCATAGAATGGTTTCATATAATCATCTCTGAGATACACTGTAAAGATAAATATAATGAATTCATTTCAGGCATGGGAATATACAGATAGAACATAGACCCTCCAAGTTTATAGAGTCATAGAGCTATTAATCATAATAAACTAACTCAAAATACAGCAAAGTTTTAATTATCCTTAAAGCTAACATTTATAGCAACCAGGATGGCTATACTTTTTTTAATGGAAAATAACAAATATTAGCAAGGATACAGAAAAAAAGACCTTTTATGCTTTCTTAGTAGGAATATAAAATGGTGCAACAACTGGAAAATAGTTGGGTGATTGCTTAATAAATTTATTATAGAATTAGCATATTGCCCAGTATTCCTGACTATATACCCAAAATAATTGAAAACAGATAGTCAAACAAAAGCTAGTACATGAATATTCATAGCAGAATTGTTCACAATAGCCAAAGAGTAGAAACATCTGAAATGTCCATCACTTAATAGATAGACAGTATGTGGCATGTCCATACAATATTCTTCAGCCACAAAAAGGAATGGGATGCAGGTACATGCTGCAATATGAAGGAACATGCTACATGAAGAATGCCACACAAAGGTACACCTTGAATAAATTTTTGGACAAAAATTATCCTAATTTATGGAACCAGACGTAGATTAGTGGGACTGGAAATAGTGAAGAATGGAAAGTAACTGCTTAATGAGTACAAGATTTCCTTGGGGATGATAAAGGTGTTCCGGAACTAAATAGTGAGATGGTTATACAACGTTGTGACTATACTAAATATCACTAATAGTGTATTTCATGTTATGTTTGTTCTAAGAAAAACCCAAACACTCGCAGACTGAAACCAGCAACCTATAAAAAGAATTCTTTATCATGAATTCCCAGGTGGTGCTAGTGGTAAAGAACTCACCTGCCAATGCAGGAGACATAAGAAACAGGTTCTTTCCCTGGGTCGGGAAGATCCCTGGTGCAAGGCATTCTAGTATCCTTGTCGGGAGAATCCCATAGACAGAGGAACCTGGTGGGCCATATAGTCATAAAGAGTCAGACACAACTAAAGCAACTTAACACACACACACACACACACACACACACACACAAGCAAAGTTGGTTTAACACCTGAAAATTGATACATGGAATATGCTTTATTATTTTGCTAGGACTGCCATAACAAAATACCTTAGGTTACTGCTGCTGCTGCTAAGTCACTTCAGTCATGTCCGACTCTGTGCAACCCCATAGACAGCAGCCCACTAGGCTTCTCTGTCCCTGGGATTATCCAGGCAAGAATACTGGAGTATGTTGCCATTTCCTTCTCCAGTCCATGCATGCATGCTAAGTCGCGTTAGTCGTGTCTGACTCTGTGCTACCCTATGGACAGCAGCCCACCAGGCTCCTCTGTCCACAGGATTCTCTAGGCAAGAATACTGGAGTGGGTTGCCATTTCCTTCTCCTATACCTTAGGTTAGGTAGCTTAAACAATGAAAATTTATTTTATGTCAGTTTTGGAGACCAGAAGTTTAGGATAAAGGTGTCAGAGGTCTGATTTCTTCTGAGCTCTATCTCCTTGACTTGCAGATGTCCACCGTGCTGAGTTCTCACGTAGGCTTTCTCTTTGTGCTCACATCCCTGATGTCTATCTCCTTTGTCCTGATCTCTTTTTATAAGGTCACCAGTCAGGTCATATTAGAGGCTACCATAACATCCTCATCTTAATTATCTTATTAAAAATTCTGTCGCCCATACAGTCACATTCTGAGGCATTGGAAGTTTGGTGGGAGTTAGGACTTCAACATGTGAATTTGGCGGGTATAGATTTCAGTCATCACACTCCAAAATGTGTTCTTCTCCCATTCAAAACTCATTCATCCCCATCCCAACAGCCCCAAAGTCTTAACTGATTGCATCATCATTCTAAGTTCCAAATCTCTTATAAATCAGTGGTGAACAAAACTTGAGGTATGATTCAGCCCAAGCCAAACTTCCTCTCCAGCTATGAAACTGTGAAACCACACAGGATATCTGCTTCCAAAATATAGTGGTGGGACAAGCATAGGGTAGACATTTCCATTCCAGAAAGAAGAAAGGGGATCACAGGTCCCAGTTAAGTCCAAAACAGGCTTTAAGGCTCCAGAGTAATCTTCTTTGACTCAGTGCTCTATCCTTCAGGCCTAGTGCGGTAACAGCCCAACCTGCAGCCCCTCTAGGATGGCACGGTCACCACTTCACCCTGGGTGGGAACCTGGTCCCCCTAAGCTAAAGAGGAGACAGTGGTGCGCCCTGGACATGTGGTGCAAGTGACAGCCGTTCTGATACCTGAACCACCTCCAGGGTCCCTCTTCTCTTTCATGAAGGATGGCACGTGTGCAGCAAGATGGATATATCTATTATCCCATCCTACAGAGTTCCAGAAGTCCGACCACGTCACTTCATTTTGTCCTATCTCTGTTCCCTTTAGTCCAGACTGACAGTGTTTCTCCTGATGTAACCCCATGTTTATTCCTAGCTTCTGCAGAGGTGGCTGATTAGACCATGAGTCACACCTGTAATCACTTTATGGCATTTCTGTCCCATCTCATTGTTCTCTCCAGAAGACACTTCCTCAGTTTTAGCAGTATGGATAGGCTGTGAATTTTCTAAATCAAGTTCTGGTGCCTTTTACTTAATTTCTTCAACTGATTCTGCTTATATTTTACTCCAAGTAGCGAGGAGAAACCAGGCCACACCATCAGTATTAGAAATCTCTTGAATTAAATAGCCAAGTTCACCACTTAAAATTTTTACTTTCCACGTTATTAGAACACATTTCAGCCAAGTTGCTTGCCAGTTTAAAACAAGGATCAACTCTCTTCCAGTTTCTAAAGACACATTCTTTGAATCCATCTGAGACCTCACCAAACTCATCTTGAATTGCAATATCAGAAAAAACATCCATGTTTTTTTCCAGCTATCTCTTCAGAGCAATGTAGGTTTTTCTAATATGCATCTCAAAACTCTTTTAGCCTCTACCTTTTTTCCAGTTCCAAAGCGACATCTACATTTTTTAGGTACCAAAATCTGTATTAGTTATAGATTCTGGTACGAAAATCTATATTAGTTATAAAGAAACAGAACCAATACGATATGTACAGAACCAATATGATATGTACGATATGTACGACACTGAAAGATTTAATTTAAGGAAACAGCTCATTGGATTATGTGATTATGGAGACAGACAAATCCAGAATCTTCAGGTGACCCAGTAGTTTGGAGATCTAGGGAAGAGCTGATATTGCAATTCAAGTACAAAGGCCATTAGGCTAAAGAATGAGGGAAAGCTCGAGGTTGCAGTTTAGAAGGCAGTCTATGGCTAGGATTCCTTTTTGCTTTGTCCTAGTAAGACCACCTGACTGGATGAGTCCCATCCACGTTATTGAAGGTGGTCTGCTTTTACTCAAAGCTAACTAATTTAAATGTTAGTCTCATTCAGAAACCACTGTTACATAAAGTCTAGGAGGTCTGATCAACTATTTGAGCACTGTTGACATGTAAAGTTAACCACCATATCGACATACTTATGCATTAATATAAAAGTAAATATAAACAAAATAATGTAAAATGAATAAAAAACAAACCCATGTGATTACCTCAGTAGATGCAGAAAAAGCATTTGACAATATCCAACAATCTTTCATGATTAAAAAAAAAGACTCCCAACAGAATAGGTATAGAAAGGAATATTCTCAATCTGAAAAATGGCATCTATGAAAAACCCACAGATAACATCACACTTAATAATGAAAGACTAGCTGCCTTCTCCCTCAGATCACAAACAAGACAAAGATGTCCATTCTCACCACTTCTGCTTAAAATTGTACTGTGTGTTGTAGCAAGGGCATTTAGACAAGAAAATACAATAAAAAGGCTTCCGGATTGGAAAAGGAGTGGTAAAAGCATCTCTGTTTACACATTACATGGTCATAATTTTGGAAATTATATGAAATTCATTAAAAAGATGTTAGAACTAAGTTTAGTGAGGTTACAGAACACAAACTCAATATGTAAAAATTAATTGTATTTCTCATTTACAATGAGCAATCCAAGAATGAAATCAAGTACATAACATTTGTAATAACATCAAACAGAGTAATATACTTAGGAATGTATTTCATATACTTTGAAAACTATAAAACATTCTTAAAAGAAATTAAAGAAGATAAATGGAAAACATCCATTTGCCGGGATAAGAAGTTGGTAATCTGTTACCATGTTACCATGCAGTTGGTAACACTCCCCAGACTGGATACAGACTCAACATAACTCCTGTCAGAATTTTGACTTTTGTATGGAAATTGCATGTCAAATGGCAAGGGACAAGAATAGTAAAAACAGTCTTGAAAAAAAATAGGCAAACTCACACTTCCTGATTTTAAAACTTACTACAAAGCTACGTTAGTTAAAACACTGTGGTACTAGCATTAGAATAGATATCTAGATATTCAACAGAATTGAGACTCTAGAAGGAAACCCATACTTGACATAGTAAGAAATGAAAACGGAATGGCCCAATATCTTTTAAAGACATTGAATTTGCAGTTTAAAACATTTATAGCTTAAACAGTGCTAGGCCCAAGTGTTTTAATGGTTAATTTTGTCAGCCATTTAAGGAAAACAGTAAGCAATCTTAAACTCTCAGAAAGTGGAAGAGATGGGAATACATTCTAATTTAGTTGATGATGCCAGTTTTACATTATTGTAAAAACCAGATGAAGGCATTACAAAAAACAAAACCACAGGCCAAATCTTTAACAAAAATCAGGAACTCAAACCCAACAGTATATAAAAATGACACCACATTGTGACCAGGTGGCAATGCAAGTTTGATTTAACATTTAAAAATCAATGTAATTCACCATGTTAACAATGTAAAAAGTTTTATTCCAGCATCTTATGTACTGTTTGTCTCATGTACTCAGTCACTCAGTTGTCTCCGACTCTTTATGATCCCATGGACTGTAGCCCACCAGGCTCCTCTGTCCATGGGGGTTCTCCAGGCACGAATACTGGAGTGGTTTGCCATGCCCTCCTCCAGGGGATCTTCCCAGCCCAGGGATCAAACCCAGATCTCCTGCATTGCAGGCGGATTCTTTACCATCTGAGCCACCAGGGAAGCCCAAGAATACTGAAATGGGTAGCCTATCCCTTCTCCAGGGGATCTTCCCGACCCAGGAATCGAACCGGGGCCTCCTGCATTGCAGGCAGACTCTTTTACCAGCTAAGCTACCAGGAAAGCCCATCTGTCTGGTAGTAGGTGCTAAATAATTACCTGTGTAATGAATAAATGATTAGAATAGTTGTCTTGGTTTCTGACCCTAAGTGAGAGATGATTACCACACTTTCGGAAGGCTATACAAACTTTGTTTTAGCTTCAATAAGCTATAACTCAGTTTCGTTAAGATATAACCCAGATTCTAGTTCCCTTATTTCACTGAGTCAGTCTGGGTAACTTTCCTTCATAACTTCCAGGTACATTCACCTGACTCTGAAATGTTTAATAGTTTTATAGATATTTCTTTGTGTCATTGCATTTGTATTTATTGGAAGTGGCAAGCATAAGAACATGTTAAACTTAGAGTAACAAGAAACAGAGCAATGATATGTGCCTATGGATAATTCAATACTGTTTGTTGATGCTACTGATGTGAATTTTACTCCCACTGGCAGCTAGAGTCAACATAATATATTCATTTATGCTAACATTTAATTCCAGTGAGTTTTTAAAAAAATTAATATAGATCCAGTATGACTTAATTTTTTGCTCAAAGAAATTAAAGGATTTTGGTAGCCATACTGTCAATATATGGGTAGATAATCAGTGACTAATGTTGGTAGATGAACTAGAGAAGTAAGATAACTTGACCACTGACATGAAAGAGAAAGATCTCAGGTAAAGTTCAGGACTCCTGATGGCTGATTTTATAAAATGATTCTTAAAGGAGTAGGCTGTATTATAAACTACCTCATCACTTGGTTGCAAACTGGGAATGCTCTTAAATTAAAAGCAAAACCAAAAAATAGTCTGAGCCACAGAAAAATAAATACTTCTCTTCAAAGCTATGTTTCAGGATTCTACTTCGATTACTCACCAGAGAGAAAACCCATTAGGTTCTAATGAAAGTGAAAATTGTTCAGTCATGTCCAGCGCTTTGTGACCTCACGGACTATACAGTCCTTGGAATTCTCTAGGCCAGAATAATGGAGTGTGTAGCCTTTCCCTCCTCCAGGGGATCTTCCCAACCCAGGATTCAAACCCAGGTCTCCCACACTGCAAGCAGATTCCTTGCCAGCTGAGCCACAGGGGAAGCCCTAACAGTCCCTCATAACTTCAAGACTGCCAGATCTTCCTTTTAAAGGGGACAGACTCTGTTCTACAGCAATAACAGCAATAAGCAGTGTGGGCTGATGCATGACAGAGGTATCATTGCAAAAGGCAGCTTATATTCTGAAACAGGAAGTTGATTCATGGTGTCCTATACATGCTGCTTTTCTAAAACTGGTCTAAGATGTAGTATTATAGTAGTTTGTTTAAACTAAACTGCCCATAGTATCATTGGCAGGAAGTTATTTTTATGTTATTGATGTTGATGACATTATGAATTAAGTTCTGATACATCACAAAATTCTTTTTGACTAAACTATATTGATCATTTTTTCCTAAAAGATTGTTTGATTTGCCAATAAATACTTGTTATTAACAGCCAGCAAAATCATTCACAGTTTCCAGTCGTCTTAGTTCATTTTATCCCTTACATATTGAATACTCTTAAAATCTTTCCAAGGAAGTTAATATTGTTTGCTATGCTGTGGCCTTTTAAAATCAGTGGGATGGGGTTAATCAGGAGTGCAAGGGGCAGAAAGCTTCCTAAAGGGATCTTAGAGAACTGATAGTCTTACTTTATACTGTTTATTATACTAAAAGAGCCAAAGGATCTCAGATGTCAGAATCGATATCCTGCTGACTCTTTCTTGTTATGTGAAGATCACTTGTAGTTTTTACGTTTATACATATTTATCAATATATGCTACATTCAAATTTCATGACAGACGTGTTCCTTTAGTTATTCCTCAAAGTATTTATTCTTACATATTTGTCTTCTCAAAGACCAGAGACATTCTCAAAGACCACCTTAAAAGAAATCGGTTTATGCCAGCAAAGAAGGGAAAAGCAGCAAGATCACATTCTTCTTTTTGTCACCTGAGGAGTATTTGTCTTATTTCATACATCGATACTTGATCAGACAGGTTGCTGAAATTTTTGCCATGTCAAAGTCATCTCTGATAATTAAGAGCTCTACTTCATTTTCTTTTAATCTCCCTGTTAATAGGCTCTTCTATTAATGTTATCAGTTTTAAAAATGAAAGGAATCTTTGGCAGAGGTAATCTACAATTGTTAAAATATTAAAACAAACATACACTCAGATTATGTTTTGAATAATTATGTTTATCAGTATGCATGCTCAGCCACTTCAGTTGTATCTGACTCTTTGCTACCATATGGACCTTAGCCTTGCCAGGCTCCATGGGATTCTCCAGGCAGTAATACTGGAGTGGGTTACCATGCCCTCTTCCAGAGGATCTTCCCAATGCAGGGATCAAGCCTGTGTCTCTTGTGTCTCCTGCATTGGCGGGCAGGTTCTTTACCACTAGCGCCACCTGGGAAGCCTGTTTATCAGTATAAAAATTGACAAAACTAAAGGATTTTTAAGACTAATTTAATTTATGCTCCGAGATTAGTTGTAAAATTAATTCATTAGGTCACACTGGCACTTTTTAATGAATAGAGATAGAATAGAAAATGTCAGGAGTGCAGGAAGGATAAATACTGTTTTGTGACATTTTTGTTTCAGTTTTGTGTTGTGTGTGAGAAAGAAGATTGTGTCTTGAGCTACATGTAAAATATATTTTTTCATGGTGGATCATAGTTTTTTTTTATATAAAAGGTTTGAAAATGATGTACAAGGCACTGCATATTTTTAAATACTTAAGAAGATTAAAAAAACTCAAGTATGAAATGGAAGAATTCACTAACTAGAGCTGTAGGTTATTGAAAGGTTTTTTTAAATTTTTGATCCCCTCTCAAAATAATGTTCAGTGCATAAAATTCAATTAAATCAAAATCAGTTTTATTGAAATAAAATTATGAAGGTATTACATCATGATATATTAATGCACTAATACATTAAATAACTATCTAACAGCAAGTCTATTAAAAACTGTAATTTTGAAGTAGTGATAACTATAAATAATATTTTGAAGATGACTGCAAACACTGAAATGTGACCTGAAAATACCAGTGGTTTCTATGGGCTCAAAGTCTCAAGAACCACTAATAATACTACTGAAGATGTTGCCTGTGTTCATAATCGTAAGAAATGCTGTATTTACATGAAGAGTGAAAATTAAAGATAAAAAATTTTTCCCATCCTCATGTTAAGAATCCATGCTTTAAAACAGTGTTATTTGATGTAAATACTAATTGGTTATTGTTATAGGTTGAATTGTGTCCCTCACAAAAATATATTGACGTCTTAACCCCTAGTGCCTTGGAATGTGCTCTTATTTGGGTCTAAATAAGGTGTTTAACCAGAGAAGGCAATGGCACCCCACTCCAGTACTCTTGCCTGGAAAATCCCGTGGACGGAGGAGCCTGGTAGGCTGCAGTCCATGGGGTCACTGCGGGTCGGACACGACTGAGCGACTTCACTTTCACTTTTCACTTTCATGCATTGGAGAAGGAAATGGCAACCCACTCCAGTGTTCTTGCCTGGAGAATCCGAGGGACAGGGGAGCCTGGTGGGCTGCTGTCTATGGAGTCACACAGAGTCGGACACGACTAAACTGACTTAGCAGCAGCAGCAGACTTCTAGAAGGCGTTGAAATAGCAAATATATAGATTTGTAAAGAACTCTTATTGTCACTTGCCCTAAAAATTGTTCAACAAATTGAATGAAGGTGAAGAATCTGAATTTGACTTTCTCCTCTTTTCTCCACCTGTCCTTCAGTGGAATTAGTAATGAAATTCTTTATTGCTTTATACACAGATTGATGTTCAAATTTAAAATTTTTCCTGTTTGAACAACAGAAAGCAATGTAATTGACTGTATTGGCCATGTATGTTCAAGAACTATAGTCCCTTTTGTTGGGTTGAATTTTTCAGTCCCTGTGCCAAAGGAGAATGTTCTTTGGATCAAGACAAAAGGATTAAAAAAAAAAAAAAACTCCATCAAGTACTTCACATCATACCATATTTTGTGTCTTTTTCTTACTTAAGCCCTGACTTTCTTGTACAGTTGTTTCATCTTGTCTGAAATTTCTAATTACCTTTCTTTTTCTTGGATCTTGTGCTTTATTATTTCAGCTTTGTCCGTCTTGACACGCTTTCTGTTTTCTGCACTTTCCTTTTTCACCAGAGCCCCCATCCTCCTGCTATAATTGGGCCTGCTGGTTGCTCTCTAGGCTTCCTCGCAGCTGTCTTCCTAAGATTTCTCTTCTCCTTTGGGTTGGTTTCATTGTTTCTAGGATTCCATGTCTTCTTTCTTGCTGTCTTGCCTGTTCAAGTCACTTCTAAACAAAGGGTAATGACAGAGAGGTTCTTTGAATGTGGAACTGAAGTTTGAAGTTTATCTGCCTTTGAAACTTCTAAGAGATTTCTCTTCTCTCTTTCTGTTTCCGGTAACTGATTCCAGGATGATTCAAATCAGTCTTCCTTTGCAGGCTTTTTGCTCATGAAAAATATTAATTTTTTTTCACCTTAGTGTTCTGAAATCTCATAAGGAGGTTCTGAGAGTGGATCTTCTTTCTTTTATTGTGTTCTGTACTTATAGATGCTTTTAATTTGAAGATTCTCTTTCATCTCTGAGAAATGCTCCTTAAGATTATCTGAGAGTTTCCTCTCTTTTTTGTTTCTTTATGGTGTCTCTTTCAATTTTCCTAATTCCCAGATGTTGTACTTTCTGGACTGATTCATGTTTTTCTTTATATATTTTTTCTGATACATAGTTGTAGAAATTTCCCCAACTTTACTTCAGGTTATCCTTTTGTCAGTGGATTTAAAACATTTATTTGTATAAATAATGCAGTCTACTTCCTCACTGTTGCTTTAAGTAACTTTCCATTTCCAAGAATAAAAATAAGTTGTTTGTAGTACAAAATTTCCACCACAGCTATTGGCTACGAGGAGTTTTTCTGTAGAATATTCTCCCATTTACCAAACTACATAAAAGTTCACACATTCTTTTTTTTTTTTGTCATAAAACATATATAACAAAACTTACCATTTTAACCATTTTTTAACTGGGCGATTCAGTGGCATCATGCAGTCACATTATACTGTTACATCTTTCTACTTACTTTTAATTTAGTCAGTGAAATCTTTATTCTCTAAAATTGCCTTCTTAGATTTTATTCCTTTTCCATAGCATCCCAATCTTATATTGTAAGATAACATATTGTCTTGTCTTCTCATGTCTCTCTGTGTTTTCACATTAAACTTTTTTTTTTTTTTTAGGGATCAGATTTTCTGTTTATTTACCTTGTTTTATTCTTTTTCATACTGTGGCTCTCGTCATATGTCTTTTCATAGTTAAAAAACAAAAGGCCTAGTATCAGATGTGGACTTCATTAACTATTGTACAAGTAGAAATTTTTAAATAATTTCAATTCCTAAATTAAAGATAGATTAAATATGATGAGGCTTCTTTGGTTTAGAAAAGATTGTGTGTCATAAGCTTTCCATATCTTCATCAGGGACATCACCTGCCTTTTGGTACAAATCTGTCATTCTTGTACATTGAACTTCAGTGTGTAGACTCTGACTTTTGTATATGGAAATGGAGTTAATTATCTCCCTGCGTGCTGCAAGCTAAGTCCCTTTGGTCTTTTCCAACTCTGTGCAACCCTAGGGACCGTAGCCCACCAGGCACCTCTGTCCATGGGATTTTCCAGGCAAGAATACTGGAATGGGTTGCCATGCCCTCCTCCAGGGGATCTTCCTGAATTATCTCCCTGATAGTCATAAATTTTTCTAATGAAAGATGTATACATGTACACATATACATATGTGTGTGAGTGTGTTAGAAAAAAGCATTAACATTTAACAGATTTTAAGTGCAAAGCATGACTTAGTTAAAACAAAGGATTATTTTTAAGGGGAAAACTAAGAAATAAATGTCCTGCTGAGTTGTATTTGTGAAAGCATATCAAGCAAATCGTTATGAATCTTAAAGTTTTTTGTCTGTTCTCTTTGCCTAGCACTTGACCACTAAGGGCTTGAGATGAAAAGAAAGAGATATGGCTACTCAATAGTCTGTCAGTGCAGTTGGAATAGCAAAGTATGAAATCTGGAATTCAGCCAAGTGTTAGTTATTAATATCTTTAGATGATTTTTAAATGTAGGTTTGCATTTATTATAATTTAATATAGTAGAAAAGCATTAATTAGAGAAATAGTCTCATGAATATGAACAGCAAATGAAAACTTGATTAAAGATGGCCATATCAAACATTCTTCTCTTGAATTATCTTGCCAGCTTCTGAGTAATGCTTTGATTTGATTTGAACCTTTTGTATGTAACAATTTTTAGAGCAAGTTACTACAGTTCTTTCTGAATAATATAGGTCACGAGAAGTTCATTTGTAGGTGGGGCAGCTGTGCTACTTTGGGGGACTGTCTTAATAGATCCATTTCATTAATTGTCATGAATTTTTTATTAACAAAACCAGTACATCAGGTTTAGCCAGCTGAAAACTGTTCTCGTAGTTGTTATCTTTATTGTCAGAAAGAATATTGTGAAAATAGGGAATTACTGCACATGCTTTAACTCTTGATTAAACAGAGGAATGGCACTATCCATGAACAATAACTTAGGGGCATATTTTGAAGTTGACATTCAGTGTTTTCAGTTGTGCAACTCCCATTAACTGTAAAGCCCTGTGCTTTAATTTCAGTGTCTTCCAGTTAGGAGTAATGCTATAGCTGTCTGTTAGGTTCTCTGAGTTAATGTGATTAATGTCAAGTAGCAGGATGTTCATTCTTTATTCCTTAAGCTTTATTCCTTAGGTATTTTTGGTGAAATGGCCTTCTAATGAATTCCATTTCAGAAACCAGGCAGTGGTATTAAGAAGTTGTAGTAATGGGTTGGAAAATGAATGTTGTTAGCATGTACATTTTTGCTTACCAATAGAAGAAATTTCCTTCAGTCTTCAACTGATAACTTTTAAGTCATACACAGAGTATTAAAACTGACTTTATTTTTATTTTAAAAAATTTTTGAAAGGCTTCTTAGATACATGATAGGCAATTATAATGTTATTATCCATAGTCTTTGTATCTTCCAAGGTCATAAGCACTTTTTATTTCCCACCTCTTGTGAGATAATTGATATCATAAATTATTATCTCTATAAAAATGGTTTCAAAAGTGAAACAGGGAGAGGCTTGGTAGTTTTCTTTGGATCCCAGAACTGATCTTTGATATACTAACTTTGATAAACTATTCTAGGACTTAGAATGTATACTTATACTCATTTTATTTGATTAAACATTGGTCTCATAAAATAGTAAGCCTGGAAGAGTCCTGCTGCTGCTGCTGCTGCTAAGTCGCTTTAGTCGTGTCCAACTCTGTGCGACCCCATAGACGGCAGCCCACCAGGCTCCCCCATCCCTGGGATTCTCCAGGCAAGAACACTGGAGTGGGTTGCCATTTCCTTCTCCAGTGCAAGAAAGTGAAAAGTGAAAGTGAAGTCGCTCAGTCGTGTCCGACTCTTCACGATCACATGAACTGCAGCCTACCAGGCTCCTCCATCCATGGGATTTTCCAGGCAAGAGTACTGGAGTGGGGTGCCATTGCCTTCTCCGGAAAGAGTCCTGAGAAAATCACATTTTAGAAAACAAATATGACATAATTTTTGGAGGAACATATATTGTGACTGGAACCCTTACTCAGCCATTTACTAGCCTGGGTAGATTACTCAGCCTCTTTACCCTCCATTTTCTCATTTTAAATGGAAATAACTACCTTTCAGCTTTTCTGTGCAAGTTAGATATAGTGTATGTAAAATGCCCAAATAAGTATTGAAAGCACTCAGAACAATAGGCATCATGTTCATTTTTATCTGAAGATTTGAACTCAGTCCTAGAAAAGTTAAAATAGAATTTACCAAGGTATCATGACCTGTTAGTGGCAAGGATAGAGTTTAGAACTAAGATGTTCTAACCAAATCCAGTGTTCTTTGCAGATGCAATGTTATCTCTTAGTTATTGAAATTGTCTAGTCTTTTTAGTCAGGATTATTCACTGGTGGATACCCCTGTTACTGAATGAGTCTTCCCCAGTGGCTCAATGATAAAGAAGCCACCTGCAATGCAAGAGACGTGCGGGAGACACAGGTTCAATTCCTGGGTTGGGCAGATCCTCTGGAGAAGGAAATGGCAGCCTGCTCCAGTATTCTTGCCTGGGAAATCCCATGGGCAGAGGAGCCTGGTGGGGCTACAGTCCATGGAGTCACAAAGAGTCGGTCATGACTGACACAATAACAACAACAGCAGCATGTTACTCAATAGTGTCATCACTTTCTTGCCTGTCCCTACAATTCAAGATTTGAATATCTGTCATTAAGGCCTGAAACCCAGATTTTTTTTTTTTTTCATGTATGTGTGATTTAAAGAATCCTATTATTTTTAAACAAATACTTTCAAATTCTGTTAGAAACAAGAGTTTTTTCAACGGCCAATTTTTAGAATCTGGAAAATGAGTCTAGTTAGCCATGACCTAGAATAAATAACAGAAGACATTTCTACTGTAAGTCATACAATTTCTACTCTAGGTCATACAGTTGCCAATATACCTGCTGATACGTGGCACCTTGTATTCTGTCTGCTGGCTTTTCGTGGACTTCATGCTCTTGGACCAGAACGGTGTTCAGAGCTCTAGATCTCTTACTCCTCCTGGATTATAGGTTTCAGGGTGCTCCCCAAGTTTGACCTTCTCCTGAGCCAGTTTTCTTTGCCATCTGTGATGTGGACCTTCCACTCCTCACTTCCCATGCTGTCTAACTGGTCTACCACAGAGGTGTAGTGATGGTGTTGGCTAATACTTACATAGAGCTTTACTTTTGGCAGAGTTTCTTTCACAGCCATAATCTAAGTTGATCCTCATAACAACTGTGTGAAGTACGTAAATTGTCTGTCTTACAATTGAGGAATCTGAAATTCAGTTAAGTAATTTGCCCAAAGTCATGTAAATCATGAACAGAAGGGCCTAGGGCCTTTGACCACAAACCCCATGCTCTTTTCACCTCTCAATCACTGCTTATGATCCTTTGCTGGCAAATGGTACCCCAGGTGCCCTGAGATAACTAAAAGTGCCCCAATATAATAACAGAATGAAAATGTACAGTTAAAAGTATTATGTTGGGATATGAAGGCTACTGGAAGAAGCATCTTATATACAAATCTATATGAGAAATAAAGTATTGGCAGTGTTAACTAGGGAGTAAGTCTTACATTTCTTTTATTTCTCTCAAAACTCTCTTGGGAGGTAGCTGCTAAATTTTTTTAAATTATTATTTCACTTAGAATATCATTTAAAAAGACACTGTCTCTTCTAGGGGAAAAAAGTCTTTCTATGATTTTTATTACAACTATCTCTCAGCAATTTTTTCATTGTTTGTGATCGCAGTTATTCTATAAATCATTTTCCTGGACTGCCTCCACTTATTCCTCTGATTTTAACACCTACGTATATGCTGATGACTCCTAAATGCAGATACACAGCCCAGACTTCTCAGCTTCAGTCACTGTATGCAAACTATCTGCTGGACATTTCCAGATGATATTTCAGGGGCACTCCAATTCAGAATGGGTATCCCAACTTCTGAAACTGAAGACAACTTTCTTTAAAATAAAAACTGCTCTTCCTCCTAAGTGCCTGAGTCAACATAGTCATCTCTTTCCTTTCAAATACTTCTGGAATCTGTTTCCTCTCTTCTATCTTGATTGCTGCTAAGTCACTTCAGTCATATCCGACTCTGTGCGACCCCAGAGACGGGAGCCCATCAGGCTCCCCCGTCCCTGGGATTCTCCAGGCAAGAACACTGGAGTGGGGTGCCATTGCTTTCTCCAATGCATGAAAGTGAAAAGTGAAAGTGAAGTCGCTCAGTCATGTCCGACCCGCAGCGACCTCATGGACTGCAGCCTTCCAGACTCCTCCGTGCATGGGATTTTCCAGGCAAGAGTGCTGGAGTGGGGTGCCATTGCCTTCTCCCTTTATCTTGATTAGCAGTACCCTATTCAGTCCCTCATTATATCTCACTTGAACTACTGGGAAAGTGTTGGTCACTCAGTCGTGTCCAACTCTTTGCAACCCCATAGACTGTAGCCTGTCAGGTTCCTCTGTCCATGGGATTCTCCAGGCAAGAATGCCATTCCCTCCTCCAGAGGATCTTCCGGGCCCAGGGATTGAATCCAGGTCTCCCACGTTGCAGGTAAATTCTTTACCGTCTAAGCCACCAGGGAAGCCCTGAACTACTAGGATAGCCTCCTAAATAATTTCTCTGTAGCCAGTTTTGTTATCTTCAGATTCATTCCCCACTCCTGACTGCCATTTCCCTTTGTAAAGCCTTTAAATAATAGTCCTCCCTTCCCACAGGATAGCATCATAGTTCTTAAGGCTTCCGTCATGATCTCCCCCATGACTCCCTCTTCCACTTCATCTTTGCCCTTTCCCTGCTGTTTAGCTGAGGCCACCTACACACCAACTGCTTATAGTTGCCCGTATGCTGTTCTTTTTTTTTCCCCAAAAAAGCTTTTGCTTATGCTTTTTTTTTTTTTAAGGAATTGTTCTCTTCTTAAAAATCTGTTACCATTCTCACCTCCCATTCACCAGCCAAATTAGGTGAGCTTCCACTCTGCTTGTATTGTAATTATCTGTCTCATCAGCTGCACTCTGCAGTTTGTAACACTTGGGCTAATGGTATATTTGGTATATTATAGACACTCAGATTTGGGCTTCCCTGATAGCCCACTTGGTAAAGAATCGCCTACAATGTGGGAAACCTGGGTTCGATCCCTGGGTTGGGAAGATCTCCTGGAGAAGGGAAAGGCTACCCACTCCAGTGTTCTGGCCTAGAGAATTCCACGGACTGTATAGTCCACAGGGTAGCAAAGAGTTGGACACGACTGAGCGACTTTCACTTTTTATTTTCAGACACTCAGATAGTTTTGAAATGGGTGTGCTTTTAGAAATGTTGTGTTCTTGAAAACTACATGTGTTTAAGTTTTTAAATTTATTTCATTTTGTTGTGAATGATCTCTTTAGTAGGTCAAATTTGGTAAATTCATGTTGCCAAGTTAGATTTAATCCATATGCATGTCATTTTTTCATTAAAATAATAATTTGTTATTCTCTTTTGTAACATGTTTCAATAAGTTATAAAAAAGTAACATATGCTGATAATATTGCAGAAGCCTCGTGTAGATGAAAATATAGGTTTCTTCTCTATTATGTTAATATTGGTAGCTTTTCATTTATGAATTTATCATACCCATAGCAGGAAACAAACTAAATAAAATAAGTAAGCTGAAGACCAGCTTTCAGTCCTTTGCCCATCCACATCAGTCTTTTTTATATTGTTTTTTCTAGTTGAATCTGCCTTCCAGTTAGCAGATATTTTCTTGAGTAGTGAACAAGATCAGATAGTTATTCCCCAAGTAAAGAACAAATTATAGTTAGGCCCATGTTTATATTTGTATTACAGATAAGTTCTATACATACCTACAATGAAAACTTATTAAATGAAAAACAAGCATGTTGCAGCTATGAATTTTTCAGATAAAGGAAATACAATCTTGCTTATTGAAAGGAGCCTAACATTCTTTGTTATAGTATACTCAGCAGCAGTACATCTTATCCTAATCCACTATTTCAATCCAAAGCTAGCTAAATATTGGATTGTAAGGACAATAAAAATTTCCCTGCTATATCATTTAACTGTCAGTTTGTTGGATTGGTTGGTTTGTTTGTTTTGATGATTTACTTGCTTCAAAGAGATCTAGAAGTTATATTTGTCACTCTCCAAAGTAAACCTCTTATAGGCAGTGATTATCAGAATATAGATGGATGTTGAAGTACTATAAAACCTAGTACTTATGATTTCAAACCTTTTCTTATTATCTGAAAATATTTCAGTTTATCCTAATGTCTTATAAGAATATAAAATCTTTTTGAAAATAAGCGTGAGTATATGAAAACTCACTTCATAGGCTACCTTCAAGGAATTGTCTTTAGAGTCGAATCATTCTTCAAAATTGTGACTAATGGGACTTCCCTGGTGGTCCAGTGACTAAGATTTTGCACTCCCAATGCAGGGGGCCTGGGTTCGATCCCTGGTCAGCTCACTAGATCCCACATCTGCAACTTGACACAGCCAAATAAATAAATAAAAATATTAAAAAAAATAAAATTATAACTAATGTTCTTTTGTGTATTTGCATAATATTTACATATACCTTTACCATTAAAAAGAAATACTACAATAAGGTGTACTTTGTTGACTGAAAATTTATTCTGGAGATACATATAATACAAAAAGTGGACTCATCATGAAAATATAAAATTTGAAACAAAACATTAGTTTTAAAAACTGAAGAATTGTTATCTGGGGAATCTTTAACATAGAGGATAGAGTGAAAAATAGGTGAGCCATAAGAGCCTCTCAGACCAAGGCTATAGGTTAGTTCTCCAGAAAGGGACCTCAGCTGTCAGGTATGTCTTTGCTAAATAAAGCTGAGTAAACTTCATTCTCAAACTTTCCAGAAGAGTAGGAATCTTAATCTGTTTTATTCGTTGTTCTCTCCATAGTGCCTAGAACTGTGTCTAGCACAAAGTAGGTATTGTATAAATATCTGTTGAATGAATGAGTGATGACAGTGAAAATGAGCCTGTCCTCAACCAGACCAGAGTTTCCACACATTGGCCTTTCAGCAGTCAGATCATCAGTTATTCCCTCTCTTAGATTCAGAAAACACTTGTCAGTAAGAGAACACTAAATAGTCTCTCCCTCACCTACTTTACAAAGATCTGACGGTTTCTTTTTAGCACTAGCCAACTGTGCAAGCCTATAATGAGTTAAATATTTTCCACAAAGTTTTTCTCATACCACCTTGATACACACATAGTTGTATGATAAACACAACCTTCATTAGCTACAACATCTTCTATAGATCTTTGTTTGATTACACAAATCCTGTTCCTTTTCAAGACTCAAATTAGACATAATGTCTTCTAAGAAGCTCCTATACTCCCTACCCTTCAGTCTGTCTGAGCTGGGTGCCCCTACTAGGTACTGCCACAGCTTCTTTTACTTGTCTTTTTTAATTTCCCAACCAAACACTTTTGAGGAAACATATTAGAATTGAATCCCTTAGTGGCATCACATCATATGTTTTGGTTTCAGAAGTTAGTTGTCTGGTAAAGTGTAATTGATGCTAATTATCATACGTTATAATATGCAATTATGTATCAGAGCTGGCAAAAAAAAATATTCTAAATTTCTAGGTAAGGTACTCATCTATTTAGGGAAGTGACCCAATTTACTTTTTTGCATTTACATGAGTCATTGGTCACCTGTGCAAATTTTAAATTTATTCCAGTGAGTTTTTTGTGACCATTTAAAATTGAGGCCCATGACGTGCACCTATTGGCCTGCCCCTAATTCTTGTCTGATCTACATCCCTGGCCAAATTCTGAGAAGTAGGGCAATACCATTATATCACATAATATATATCAAAATGAATATAGACATATTTTCAAGAGACATAAACAGAAATACTAATTTTAAAGCATACGTATTCTATGCCATCTTTCCAGACTTTAGTATGTAGAGCTTAGCAATGTAAAAATGAACTCCTTTTAAAGTTGGAAATAGTGCCTTATAGTTGGAGTGTAAGTCCATCTAGTCAAGGCTGTGGTTTTTCCAGTGGACATGTATGGATGTGAGAGTTGGACTATAAAGAAAGCTGAGCACCGAAGAATTGATGCTTTTGAACTGTGGTGTTGGAGAAGACTCTTGAGAGTCCCTTGGACTGCAAGGAGATCCAACCAGTCCATCCTAAAGGAGATCAGTCCTGGGTGTTCATTGGAAGGACTGATGTGAAGCTGAAACTCCAGTACTTTGGCCACCTGATGTGAAGAACTGACTCATTTGAAGACCGTGATGCTGGCAAAGATTGAGGGCAGAAGGAGAAGGGGACAGCAGAGGATAAGATGGTTGGATGGCATCACTGACTCAATGGACATGGCTTTGGGTGGACTCCAGGAGGTGGTGATGGACAGGGAGGCCTGGTGTGCTGCACTTCCTGGGGTCGCAAAGAGTCGGACACAACTGAGCGACTGAACTGAACTGAATAGTGCCTTACTCTCTCAAAGCACAATGTTATTAAAGAACTCTTAGAAAGGGTTTTAGGAAAGATTCAGAAACCTTTCTTTCATATAATTGGTTCATCTAATAATATCTTAAAAAATTAACTTCATATGTCACTGATAATAGGTGGCTATTTCTCTTTTATGCACTAGCCATGTCAGGCCAAAAAAAATGTATGAACATTCCTTTCAGACTACCACAAAGTAAAGTAAACAGGTCATCCAGGTATTGTTAAACCCAGTGTTTCCACCTCAAATCTGGCACATTTGTAAAATTTTTTCATTCTGAAACTTAACTTTAAACTTTTTTGCTTTCACACTTTTTTAAAATTTTCAATTTTAATCCTTTTGATGTAGGATGCCTCTTAAAAGGCCATTAATTTAATACAATGCTTTGAGTCACAGGTTCTTATTTGATACTTAGGAGAATAATTTGTGGCTTTCTGTAGTTAGACTATTAAAATTCATACTTTGTAAAACAGTATTTAGTAGTAAATTTAGTGTTAAATTTTTAGATAAAATGAGCATGATTTCTAGAAAGAGTCTAAACAGTTATCAATATTCCAATAAAATTTAAACCTGAAAAGATTTCTTCCAAATTTAAAAAAGTTGTCAGATTTGTTTATTTGTTTTTGCCCAACCACAAGTTAGAGTAAGTGAAACAGGAGGGCCTAAGAATTCAGAAATTAAAAAGGTAAAGGTGTAAAACTCAACCTTCGTTGTGTTGAATAGAAAGCAAAAATCCAAATGCCTTCTGATTTTTACAGGGCATGTAGCAACTCTGTAGCAATAGAAACTTTATAACATTTCCTGATGACAGAAGCCTACAATGAGTTTTGAAAAAGTCTGGTGCAATGTTTAGTAAAATGCAGAGGCTAGGTTGTTTTATGGTTTGAGTTGGCATTTTGCCAAGAAGAGAAGTTTGTTGGTGGTTTGTTTTCCCCTCTTATGTTTAAGTAACAGAGTACTGATTAAAATGAGCATTTTTTCATATTCTCATTTGGTCTTTTTCTGAGCAGGATACCCAGTAAAATGAAATCCAGATGCTTTTACACCTACATACTATATTGCTGAGCAAATCATTTATGGAAGAGAAGGCAAGATAAAGTTGCTTTTAAGAGTCCTTTAGCATATCAGTTTGATAACTAGCAAAACACCTCTTCTGCCATTAAATATTTACCAAGACTCAGCTTTGGGCAGGGAGGCAGTTTGGTGCAACAAATTTGACTCTGTGCAATGCCATTGATTAGCTATCAGAAGGACATAGTTAATAAATAACTTTAGGTATTACAGAGCACTCTACATTCTTGTCAAATATTTTCTCTGAAGATGACCTAAAAAAAAGTCAGTTACAACCAGCATTCACCCCAGCGATGATTGCACAAGCACAGCTATGAAAGAAAGAAAGGCCAGGCAAATCAGTTGAGCAGTAAGTACTTAGGCAATCTTTCCTAGTGACTGTTGTCATTGCCGCTGGACTTTAGAACTGAACATGTTTACATTTAATTAGAAAGGACACACAGTTTACAGCACAGTAGCTATCAATATCGGATCAGAATTGATTTCCGCTTTCTCCCCAGTGATTGCTTCCTTCAAGCTAATTAAAAAAGGCATATAACCAAAATGACTCACATAAATTTTAAAGCAAAGTAAACAATATTTCCTGGAGACCAAAACAAAAGTAAATGACATTCAACCTGATTATTAGCTACATTTTTTTAAAGAATTCTGATGCCTATAAATGTGATATAAGGCACATTTAGTGTTTATCAGACTGCTGATAAATCACATATTCCCTTCTGAAGAAACCTGAATGAGTGCTTTACTGAGTTCTTTAGCTCTCAAAGAACAATAACCTTACTTTTATCTTTATAATCCCTAAGACATATAGATAAAGCAGTCGGATAGAAGCTTGCACTGATTTTATTCATGTCTTCAATTTTCACATATTATACAGAGAAACTGCTAAAAATATAACAATAATTATCAAATTGATTTCCTTTTAAATAAGTTATATAGAGCACATGTGTAATTTGCTAAAATTAAGGGAATCATTCTGGTGTATGTGAGTGTATGTAGTATGTACACACCTAGTCATGTCCGACTCTTTATGACCATGCCCACCAGGCTCCTCTGTCCATGGAAATTCCTAGGCAAAAATACTGGAGTGGGTTGCCATTTCCTACTCCAGGGAATCTTCCCAACCCAGGGATAGAACCCACATCTTTTGTGTCTCCTGCATTACCGGGCATATTCTTTACCACTGCACCACCTAGGAAGCCCTGAATAACATTTCTCTACAATTGCCATAGCCAAAATTATCAGCAAAATTATGAAAAAAGATATTTTCTTATAACTCTATTCATTATAAAGGGAACTCTTTTAAATTTCACAAGGTAGCATTTGTTGATTATGCTATATTATGGTAAAATTGGTTTCAAACTTAAAGATATAAAAGAAACTAAGGGAGACAGAACGATTACCCACCGGAAGAACTGTGTTACAGCCCTCCTTCTTTTTCTATGCATCTGCCTTATAATCCCTCATCTAGAATGCAAGGCCATCAAGATGTAAGGAAATGCAGAATGATTCAGATTAGAAGCAGGCCTTAAGCAACATTCATTAGTCAGTTTGCAAATATTAAGCAGTTCTTCCAGGCACTAGAGATAAAGGTAGTGAGCAAAATCTCTGTATGATCAGACATTTTTATCTGCTTTGGTTACTGTTATATCCCCAAGCTTTTAATGTATACTCAGTACTCTATATGTTTAGTTGCTCAATAAGTATTTATTAAATGAATGACTCCCTTCAAACATTATTTCATTACGAGCAAATATTCACTCATCCACCAGAGGGGAGTCCAGTAGCACTTGTATCTAGTATTCCAGGAAAACTGCTGAAATCCACAGCAGTACCATGGTAGATGAGAGTCAAGGTGAAATCCCCCTCCAGAGGAGAATAATTCGTGGGAGCTATTTTTGCTTGCTTTTCTTTCTTTCATTTTCTTTTTAAATCTTAGGCTTTTTCTTATTGTTAGTGTTCACAAAGCAATCAACCTGGAAGCCACATTGCTTAACTGTAGACCAGTACATATCCATAACTTAGATTCTGCAGGGCACACACCAATCACAGAGATTCGAGTCAGCCATTAAAACATTAAAAAAAAAATTAAGAACCACATGAAGCAGACTATCAGTTCCACAAATATTTATTAAATCCTTTTCTGGGCACTAGAGATCAAATGGTAGCCTGCAGTCCATGGGGTCGCCAAGAGTCGGACACGACTGAGTGACTTCACTTTCACTTTTCACTTTCATGCATTGGAGAAGGAAATGGCAACCCACTCTGGTGTTCTTGCCTGGAGAATCCCAGGGACGGGGGAGCCTGGTGGGCTGCTGTCTATGGGGTCACACAGAGTCGGACATGACTGAAGTGACTTAGCAGCAGCAGCAGCAGCAGAGATCAAATGGTGGGGGAAAAAAATTGCTTCACAGCTATCCAGTTGAAAAGTCAGAGTACTGTAGGAACACGTGAGAGGATCAGCTAATCTGGACAACAGGTCAGATTTCTTAGAGAAACTCATATCCATGCTGAGATCTAAAGGATGAGTAGGGGCTAGATAAGTAACAGAGAATAAGGTCAGTGTTCTGGGAGATATGAAAGCTGTTCATTCTGGCCTGGAGTATAGAGATTAAATAGGTGAATAATGAGAAATGAGCTAGAAAGAGAGGCATGAGGAGCTTTGTAAATGATGCTTAAGGAATTTGGACTTTACCCTCGGAGCAGTGAGAAGTCATTGAAGAGTTTTAATCCATGTAGTCATACATTCACATTTGTGCTTTAGAAAACTCACTCAAGGCAAAGAACAAGTGAAGACTACTGCAGTAATCCACTTAAGAAAATAATGGCAGACACTCTAAATTATGATAATGGTAATGGGGCTAGAAAGAAATACTGGAAAGATACAAGGGAGATTTAAGTTTAAATCAAAAGGATTGATTAGACTGTGTGTGAGAAATAGATGTCAAGGATGATGCATAGGTTTTGAGCATGAACACTAGCAGTACCCAGTGAGAAGACAGGGAAAGAAAGGGCTGATTTGTAGAGGAATATAAAATGAGATCATGAGTTTAGTTTTTAGATATACTGAGTTGTAGATATTTGTAGGATGGCCAAGTGAAGATGTCTAGTAGGTGGTTGTGTAGATCTGCTGCTGAGGATAGAAATCTGAGTTGGAGAGAAAGACTTCTGAGTTGGGAGTCATTAGCAAAATAAATGATTGAGTGAGACCATGGGACTGAGTTAAAATCAAGGGAGAGGGACTAGAAGTGAGAAGACAACAACAGTTAAAAGTTGGGTAAAGAAAAAGAAGCTCCCAGAGGAGATTAAGAAATGTCAAGAAATACTTTTGATGAAGCAGAAAAGCCAAAGTATATTTTTATAGAAAGCATTTTCAGAAAGAATTGGCTTCTAATAGATAATAAAACATAGAGATTGAAAAATGAGCAACAACATCGTTGGAGCAGCTGTGGATAGAGCAGATAGCAGAGCCTTGAATAGAATTTGAGGTGAAGATAGCAAGCACAGACAGTTTGATTCTAAATGAGATGATCCCAAAGTAAGTCCAAGAAAAATCTCATCTTTTAGACCAGACTAGCATACCTTTGAACTTAGTCAGAATCTCTGGTAGAAAACAGAACAAAGCAAAAAACTTCATAAATGGAATATCTGAGCCAAGGAAAATAAATAAAATGTGAGTCCTAGAACTTTATTTCCCAGATTTGAAAAGAAATGAAGTCACTCAGTCATGTCCGATTCTTTGCTACCACATGGACTGTAGCCTACGAGGCTCCTCCATCCATGGGATTTTCCAGGCAAGAACACAGGAGTGCATTGCCATTCCTTCTCCAGAGGATCTTCCCAACTCAGAGATTGAACCCGCGTTTCCCACATTGCAGGCAGACGCTTTACCATCTGAGCCACCAGGGAAGCCTCAATATAATTCCATGCCCACTCAGAGAAGAAGCAAGGTACATCTTAGCAGTTAGAGGCTGTTTGTCATATAAGGTAATGAAGAGACACAAAACACACCCTACCCAGACTAGAGCAATTGTTTTAAAAGGTAAATCTTGTTCCCCTCTCCTTAAAATCCTTCAGGAGTTTCTCATTTGCCTTAGGAAAAGAAGCAAAATCCTCCTCATGTTCTGAAAAGGCCCTCTGATCTAGTCCCAACCACTTGTTCAGTGATACAAACACTGGTTGTAGCTGGGCTTCATTGAGCTCATCAGCCATCCTTATTATATATATAAAGTACAGATAAATAAATATATAATATATCCTTATGTAATAAGAGAAGGAAATGGCAACCCACTCCAGTATTCTTGCCTGGAGAATTTCATGGTCAGAGGAACCTGGTGGGCTACAGTCCATGAGATTGCAAAGAGTCGGACATGACTGAGCGACTAATACTTACTAACTTACTATGTAATAAGATCATCATGTTGTTATGAAGCCTTGGTATATGCTCTTTCCTGTGCCTGAAATGTTTCCATCACCTCTCTTCTAGTTAGTGCTACTCTTACCTTTAAATTTCAACTCAAATATCACATCCCTTCCTTGATAGCACTTGGAATCATTTGAAATGTGTGTTTAGTCACTACTATAGCTCTAGCAAAGTGCCCCAGCACACACTAGTCATTCATTTACGTGAGGAGGGGAAGCAGGGCCTGACATGTCACCATGCAGCCGCCCAATTCCAAGTAAAGCAAAGCACATGCTTCCAGTCTGTGTGTACTGACTGAACCCTACTCAACAACTCAATTAAACAAACAACGGTACAGCAACAGCTGTGTATCAAGCACTGTGCCTTTGTAATGGTCTCATAAAATGAATTTATTTAAACTTCATAGCTGAGAGCAGCATCAGTGCTTATCCTAGGCTTTCTATAATGTGAAATAAAACTATATATATAGGACTTAATTTACTTTTCCTAAGGGAGTCATTTAGGATCATTAATAAAATTGAAAAATATTTACCCTATGTAAGAACAGTTGGTCTGCTGTTTTTACGTTTTTAGTAGAATGATTTATTCATGCAGATGGTATGGAGCATAGCTTTTCAATAGTTGAACAGACTTCTCAGCCATTTGCTAAGAAATAGGCTAGTAAGAGCATGGCCAGGCTCCTCAAAACCTTTTGTCTAGAACTGACCCTTATGTGGGTGATACTCTTCCTTTGTGACTGTTTGTAGATGGAGTGCCCCATCTCAGTAGAAGGAGGATGACAAATTATGATAGTTGACATTTAACTAGGCCTCCGCACTGTGAGATCACTTATGTCTGGAGCTGACTGACACCACTCTCCTACATTGTGCAGGGATTTCTTCTACACCATTTCTAACAGCTTAGTTATCTAGTGTCTACATAAATATGGTATCTGATCACAGGTAGGGCTTATCTTACCTGATAAGGTGCTTCAATTTATAACTTAGACATGGCTGAATTCAGGTGTGATTATGTCTGATTTGGATATTATGCCATGGCTGGCCATGCTTGCCTTTTTTTTATTCCTTTCTCGTGTCACTTTGGATTCCTACTAAAATATGGTTAATATGATAATCTCTAGTCTTATCTATGTTGCTGTGAAGATTTTCTCTCAGTCTGTGGATTGTGTTTTCATTCTCTTAACGGTGTTTCTGGCAGCATACAAGTTTTTAGTTTTAATAAGTTTTTATATCTATTTTGTTTTCATGGATTATGTCTTTAGTGTTGTATCTGAAAGCTCATTGTTAAACCCAAGATCTCATATGTTTTCTCTTATGTTATCTTCTAGATGTATATTGTTTTGCATTTTACTCTTCAGGCCTATAAAACATTTTTAGTTACTTTTTGGTGTCAATTCTCTCTCTAGATTCTTTTCTTGTGTGAATGTTCATTTGTTCCAGCACTTTGAGAAAAGGCTATTCCTTGTCCCTGGAAGTGCCTTTCCTCTTTTGTCAAGATCAGTTGGCCACATTTGTATGTCTGTTTCAAGACTTTCTGTTCTCTTCCACTGATCTGTTTGCCTCTTCTTTTGCCAGCAAAATGCTGTCTTGATTTCTGTAGCTTTAAGTCCTAAAGTTGGGCGATGTCATTCTTCTGACTATTCTTCAATATTGAGTTGGCGGTCCTAAATCTTTTGCCTCACCATATAAACTTTAGAATCAGTTTGTCAATATATAAAATAATGTTCTGGTCCTTTGATTGGAATTTCATTGAATCTATAGAACAAGTTAGGAAGAATTGACATGTAATGATATTGAGTCTTTTTAATCATGTACATGGAATATCTCTCCATTTATTTAGGTCTTTGATTTGTTTTATTCCAGTTTTCTTCCTGTTGGATTTATATCTAAATATTTCATTTGAGGGAGTGGTAATATAAGTGGTATTATGTTTTCATTTTAAATTGGAACTGTTCACTGCTGCAAGATAGGCAAGCAATCAACTTTAGATTAACCTTCAATCCTGCAGCCTTATTATATCACTTACTAGTTCCAAGAATTTTGTTGTTTTGTTTCTGTTGAGTCTTTGAGATTTTCTACATAGACAATCATGTCATCTGTGAACAAAGAGAGTTTTATTTCTTCCTTCTTAATCTGTATACATTTTATTTTCTTATCTTATTGCATTAGCTACAACTTCCAGTACTGTGTTGAACAGAAGAGGTAAGAGGAAATGTGTTTGCTTTTGCTGTGATCTCTGGGAGAAAGTATCTAATTTCTTACCATTAAGTATGATGTTAGCTTTAGAGGCTTTTTGGCAGATGTTCTGTATCAAGTTAAGAAATTTCTTCTCCCTCTAGTTAGCTGAAACTTTTTATTATGAATGGATCTTAGATTTTGCCATTGCTTCTTCTGAATTTATTGATATAATCAAATGATTTTTTTCTTAGATTGTTTTATGATAAATGACAATAATCGACTTTTTGATGTTTTATACCTAGAATAAATCTTATGTGTTGGAGTACATAATTCTTTGTGTACTATGTTGGGGTTGATTTACTGATATTTTGCTGAGGATTTTTGCATCTATATACATGAGAGATAATATTCTGTAGGGTTTTTTTTCTCATAATGTCTTAATCTGATTTTGATTTTGGGATAATGGCAGGACTCATAGATTGAGTTTGGAAATATTTCTTCTGTTTCTACTTTCTGGAAGAGATTATGAAGAGCTAATTGTTATCAAAAGAAAAAGAATTGGTATCATTTCTTCCTTAAATGTTTAATTAATTCATCTGGGCCTTGTGCTTTCTTTTTTGGGATATCATTGACTGTTGATTAATTTAATAGATAAAAACTTATTCATACTGTCTATTTCTCCTTGTATGAGTTTTGTTAGTTTGTATCTTACAAGGAATTTGGTCCATTTTCCTAAGTTATTAAATTTGTGGACATTGAGTTGTTCTAATGTTACTTTTAATGTCCCTGGGATCAGTGAGGACCTCTCTTTCATTTTGCTATTAGTAAATTTTATCTTCTCTTTCTTGGTTAACATGGCTAGAGGTTTATTGATTTTATTAATTGTGATAGGCTAAAAATGCCTCTTCTCAAAGATATCCACATTATTTTTTTTCTTTTTTTTTTTCCTTTGGGGTGAAGGGTATTTTTTTTTCTTTTTGAATTAAAGTTTCTGCTTTCATTTTTTTTTTTTTTACTTTACAATATTTATTGGTTTTGCCATGCATCAACATGAATCCACCATGGGTATACAGGTGTTCCCCATCCTGAACCCCCCTCCCACCTCCCAGATATCCACAGTAAATCACTGGAACCTTTAAGTGTTACCTGTTGTGGCAAGGAGACACAAGAAAGTTCCAAACACTTGGGAACTAAACAACAGATTTCTAAATAATCAATAAGTCAAAGGAGAATTGTCAAGGGAAATTAGAATATATATATGTGTGTATATATGTGTATATATATATATGTATACACATACATGTGAAAGTGAATGAAAATCAAACTGCAACATAGCAAAATTTCTGAGACACAGCTAAGGCAATGCTGAGAGGGAAATTTTTAGCACTAAATTCATACCTTAGGGAAATTTGAAATGTATCAAATTAGCAGTCTAAGGTCCTACCTCAAGAATATGGAAAAAGAACATTAAAATAAATACAAACCAAGTAGAAGGAGGAAAATATTAAAAATAAGAACAGAAAGAAGCACATAAGAGCAGAGAGGACACATGACGAATATCAGGAATGATAGGATATCACAATGGACTTTCCAGAGAAAAAAAGAATAAGAGATTACTATGAACAGCTCTACATGCATAGAAATGGAAACTTCAAGTGACAGACCATTTCCTCAGAAAAAACTACTATGTCATTTTTGATACATGCAACAACCTGGATGAATTCCTGGGGAACTATGCTGTGTGAAAAGAGAAAATCCCCAAACCTTTCTATTTGTATAACACTCTTGAAATGACATTATACAAATGGGAAACAGATTAGTAGTTATTAGATTGAAGGAGAGGGTGGAGTGGTAAGGAAGTAGGGAAAAAGGAGGTTTTTGTGGTGAAATAACTGTTTTGTATTTTGTCTGTATCCATGTCAATATCTTGGTGGTGCTATTATGCTATAATTTTACAAAATGTTACTGTTGGGGGGAAGGTGGTTAAGAATATCAGGCATCTTCTGTATTATTTCATGCAACTCCATATGAATTTACAATTATCTCAAAACAAAGAGGTAAATCATTAAATATTCCTCAAAAATGGAATGGAATGGAGTCGGGATGAGGGAACGCAGTAGAGAATGAGGCTTCACACAAACATAAGGACAAAAAGAAGGAAAGTAAAACTGATATGACTCTTCTAGAGCACTAGAGTCCACTTGTTCAAATGGAGCATTTAAGCAACAATGTTCAATAGATTATTTTTGCAAGCCTCTTATAGAAAAGCCGCTGTGCTTGGCCATAGAAGGAAATAAAGAAGAGTAAAAGTATTAAAGTAGAAAAGATAAGACAGGCATAAAGTAGGTATGAAGGATAGTGGAAAATGATGAAGTTGTGTCTCCTTGGCAGGATATGGGAGAATGACTTCCTGATGGTTGTGACAATTCATCTGGGTCTTAAAGTGTAGTGATCAGGCATTCATAGTGGAGGCAACAGTGTGAGCAGTAATTCATAGTGAAAAATGTGAGAGTGTTTTTAAAGAATAGTTTATGTTACCATTTGACTAGAATAAAAATTTTTGATAGCATAGGTAGGATGAAGCCTGAAAAGAAAAGCAGAACAGAGTTCTGGAGCACCTTGAATTGTCAGACTAAACCTTGGGACATCAGCCTAGAATTCTACATCCAGGGAACTTACCCTCCAAAAGTGAAGGAGAAATACTTTCTTAGATAGACAAAAACTGAGGGAGCTTGTCACCAAAACACCTACCTTGCAGAAAATGTTAAAAGAATTTCTTCAGAGTAAAGATACTCACAGTAAGTCAGCAACTCAGTTAGCAACTGACTTACTGTGAGTAAGTCAGTTAATTAATTGATGCAATAAACCGGGAAGTAAAAAAGAGGCTCTGTCTTCTCAGAAAATGTAGTTAGGACAGCATAGCTCATACTTCTGCTTTCCATACTGGCTTTGTCTTTATTTATTTTTATTCAGTAAAACAAGCCAAACCTGCCTGTTTTTTTTTTTTTTATGATTTAATAATGTTATCAGTGAGTGATAAGGTTAGGAAAACTAGGTTACTTCTCCCAGTTCATGAAAAATCTGTAGCAACAGGCAGGTTTTTTTAATCATAGTATTTATAAAATATCTAAGTATTGTATGATATCTTATACAAAATAATTAGATATAAATTATTTCTTTTAAATTATATAATATAAAAAAATTATGTAGTGTATAAATAGCTGGTTTCTGCCAGGTGTTGTGCTAGATATTTTCATATAGATAGATCACCTCATTTTTTTCTCATTTAAACTTAATGAGGTTTTTCTCATTATTTTAGAGTTGAGGATAACAGTCAAAGGGGTACTGTATTTTTCAGACAGAGTGAACAGCAAGACTGAAATTTGAATCTCCTTCTTCAAAATCCAAATCCAATCTCTTTCTGTTTACCAGATTTGACATTCTTGACGTATTAGATTGGATAATTCTTTGTCCTGGGGATCTGTCCTCTGCAATGTAATATGTTTAGCAACATCTCTGGCCTCTGCTCACTAAATGCTGGTAAAAGTGTTTTTAAAGGCTCACTTCCTAAAGAAACATTCACTAAGAATTTCAAAACTGGAAGAGTTAATTTAATTTTTTATGTTACTTCGTTATCTTCATAATAAATACGGTTGGTTACCATCCTGTGTTAATGCCCTGTAAGCCACACTCTTTCCGGGGGTGATTAACAGCTTTTCTGTTGTTGTTTTATCATTTATTCTTACTGCAACTTAAAATATTTTCCTGTACAATGTCATTTAAGTGCCATTAAATTGCAGTGCTGCTGCATGGGAAAAGATACATCTGAAAAGCAATGCATCTCAATCAACTTGGAACAGAGGTTAAATGTGATATGACTCTGAAGAAAACTAAACAGTGTGACCCTCTTGTCAATTTAGGGAAGAACTTTCTGAAGAAAAGTGTTAGTGCAGGCTTTCCTCATGACTCAGATGGTAAAGAATCTACCTGCAATGCAGGAGACTCAGGTTCCATCCCTGGGTCTGGAAGATCCCCTGGAGAAGCTAATGGCTATCCAATCCAGTATTCTTGCCTGGAAAACTCCATGGACAGAGGAGCCTGGTGGGATACAGTCCATGGGGCCACGGAAAAAATCACCAAAACAAAAATTTACTTCAGTGGTTATAGATTTATACACACTAGGAATATATCCACTCTACTTCACCTTTATTCCTCTAAGAAAATTTCCCTAAATTATAAGCATTCTGATTTATTGAAGTTTATGAATATATTCTTCCCATAAAATAGAACTTCCCTATGTAAGTTAATATGTTGGAATTAGAAAGTAAATCACATGATGATACTGAAAAAAACTGCAAAGTATTGTAAGTTCTAAGGAAAAGAGGTTCTATGAGGGAGCATATAAATTTAAATTAAGAGACATAAAAGTTTTATCTGAGAAAGCAGTACTTAGGCTGAGACCTAGGGGTTTAGTCACATAGAAGCGTGGAGAGAAAGGCATTCCAAACAAATGCTTCAAGCAGGAAAAGCTTGCTGTACCTGAGAAATGGAATGTCTGCTAAAAGGTGGCACGTAGAGAGACCAGATGACAGAAGGCTTTGTAGCCCATGGCAAGTAGGGGAGGATTCCAGCCCAAGTAAAAGGCTGTGGTGGGTGTTCAGATCCTGGCTCTGCTAGGGGTGAGATTAATTATATTACTTATGTCTTTGCTTCAGTTTTTTATTAGTAAAAAAGTAATATTAATAGGACTTTCAAAGTTGTTGTGAGGTTATTTAAAATATGTAGTTCGTTATTATCGTCAGAGATTTATTCTGAATTCAGTGAGGAACTATTATAGGATTTTGAATGACATTATCTAATTCATCTTTTTATGAGATCACTCCAGCTACTACTTCAGTCTGAGAAAGACTTGATGGGGATTTAAAGGTTTCCAAAACACACGGAATGATGAGTAGCTTTTTGAGCTTGAGAATAAAGGGTCCCAGTCACAAGTCCATCTGAGAGGAAAATTAAAATCAGGTAGTATAAACTTACTCCCCAAAAGGAAAATATTAAATGATAGAAGACTAATAAATGATGAATGATGAGGGAGTTAAATTAGGATAACATTGATTTTAATAATGGTATAATTTTTAAAACTGAGTCATTGATTCTTAATAGTTAATTGTTTATAATATACTAGATAGTGTTTTAGGTATCATAAACGAGTGCAGAATTCCCAAAAAAAAGCTGACTGACTTTAAATTTTAAATGATGAGCATATATGTAAGATTAAAATACAAAGGAACAGGATAGGCTAAGATTTTTTTAAAATAGGACGCAAGAAAGCACTGCCATAAATGGAATAATAATAAACTGGATTTCATTAGCATTAAGAACTTGTATTCATCAAAAGACAACATTAAGAGAATGAAATATCACTGTACCCCTATTAAAATGGCCACAGTTTAAAGGACTGGCAATCCCACTCTAAGGTTGCGCATAGAGCAACTGGAACTCCCTTGTGATGGGAGTGTACATTGGTGTGACCACTTTGGGAAACTTTGCAGTATCTGCTAAATCTGGACATACATATACCCTAAGGAGAAATTCTGTTCCAGGTATGAGTGCTTATGTCACTTATATCTCAGTAAACCTGGAAACAAAACCAAACAAAAAAGAAGCAAGTGCGTAGGTCCATCGAAAGATGCATACGAGAATTTATTCATGGCAGCAACCGTGGAATGGTGAAATAAGTTACTGTGTATTTATGTAACAGAATACTTAATAGAAAAAAAGGTGGGGGGAGAACTACATGCAACAGCAAGATGAATCTCATAAGCTTTATGTTAGGTAAAATAAGTCAAACAAAAAGTTCAAAAAGCAATATTAATCTTGATAGAGGTTGAATTAGTGATTACCTTTGGGAAGGGGATCAACTGTAAGGACTGGAGTCTTCTGTATTTGTTCTGTATTTTGTTCTTTCAGTTCAGTTCAGTTCAGTCACTCAGTCGTGTCCGACTCTGCAACCCCATGAATCGCAGCACGCCAGGCCTCCCTGTCCATCACCAACTCCCGGAGTTCACTCAGACTCACATCCATTGGAGTCAGTGATGCCATCCAGCCATCTCATCCTCTGCCGTCCCCTTCTCCTTCTGCCCCCAGTCCCTCCCAGCATCAGAGTCTTTTCCAATCAGTCAACTCTTCGCATGAGGTGGCCAAAGTACTGGAGTTTCAGCTTTAGCATCATTCCTTCCAGAGAAATCCCAGGGTTGATCTCCTTCAGAATGGACTGGTTGGATCTCCTTGCAGTCCAAGGGACTCTCAAGAGTCTTCTCCAACACCACAGTTCAAAAGCATCAATCCTTCGGCACTCAGCCTTCTTCACAGTCCAACTCTCACATCCATACATGACCACTGGAAAAACCATAGCCTTGACTAGGCAGACCTTAGTCGGCAAAGTAATGTCTCTGCTTTTGAATATGCTATCTAGGTTGCTCATAACTTTTCTTCCAAGTTGTAAGTGTCTTTTAATTTCATGGCTGCAGTCACCATCTGCAGTGATTTTGGAGCCCCCCAAAATAAAGTCTGACACTGTTTCTACTGTTTCCCCATCTATTTCCCATGAAGTGATGGGACCGGATGCCATGATGTTCGTTTTCTGAATGTTGAGCTTTAAGCCACGTTCTTCACTCTCCTCTTTTACTTTCATCAAGAGGCTTTTTAGTTCCTCTTCACTTTACATTTTGTCAAAGCTGAATATTTTAGATTTGTGCACATTATATTATTTAAAATGTAATTGACATTTAAAGGAAAGAACATAGACTTTTTAGAGGTTTTCTTTTGTTTTTAGTTTCTTTCTTGGGTCTTTCAAGTAAACAAAAAGAGTGGATTGAAAGAAATTGGAAGTTGAAAGAATGTAGAAGGTATGAGAGGACAGAGAAAGAATAGGAAAATGAGCAAGAGACAGAAGTCTTTAAGTATATAGATTGGTAGAAAGAAGAATGAAAAAAGAGTTAGAAACATAAATAAGGAGGTGAAAAAGCACAAAGGAAAATACTTTCTTTGCACTCCGCCAATCTGGCACCATACCCCATTTTTATTTCATACACAGTAATCAGTCACTTGACCACAGTGTAGCAGCATTCTCTCTTCCAGATTAAGTTGAATTCTGGAATGATTTCTTTTAGTGTGCTAACGGTCCCTGCCTCAGGTCCATCTTATTTCCTTGTGACACCATCTCCAAAGTGAACACCTTGGAGAGTTGTATAGGTTGCTAAAGCAAGAAGAAATTTATAATTACTTTAGTTTGAAAAGTTTTAGATTAAGTACTAGGCTAGATATTTGGCCAGAGTTAAAGTTCCCTGACAAGCTTTCTGCAGCTTTAAGGATTAGATTACTTTCTTTCAACATTATCAATCTGTATTATATAGTTGGGTTGTTTTACTTCGAGTCTCCCATCGACATTTCTTTTGTATGCATATACTGAAATGATTTTATTTAATTAAAAAAGAACATCTCCTGTGTGGATTTTAAATTTCCCCTTATTAAATATTTATATTTTCAAAATGTCTTTATTTAATTGAGTGAGGTGCTTGGTGCCATTTCAGAATAACCTCAGGTGGTAGGTGTAATGACATATCAAAGATTTGACCTTTAGCATTTTAGGATTCTATTTGTCTGCATTTTCTTCTGCATTCATTTGGTCTTAATTTATATGCTGTTTCTCTGTATGACTTAATGAGTGGGTGTATTTGGAGTAAGATTCATTAACAAAAAGAAAATATATCTGAATACAAATTATTTCTGTGCGGTCTGACTAGTAATTTTAACCTCATTCATATCTCAACTGTGACAAGTAGAAAATGCTGTGTATAAGGCTTCTCAGTATTTGTACAAACCTCATTCGTTCTCATTAAGTGTTCAGCTGAATTAGACCCTGGATCTACTAAACTGATGCCCATTCTCTTACTTCTCACTTCTTTGCAGTCAGCTTATTACATTCTTTTATTTACCTAGAGATACTTTATTTTCCAATTCTTTGCTATTCCTTTTAAAGAAAATTGAATGTAATATTTACACTGATATAATTAAATTAACATCTTACAGCATCTTTTTGTATGCTTTGGTAGCAAAGATAATCATTTGTCTGGGTAGCTTTCAGCTTAGAAGCAGAGAAATGGATAATTATCAAGTATAATATTGTGATATAAAAATTACTTTCATTTATCCATTTAAGTATGCCTTTATTGATTTTTAGAAATGGATCTTTCTAACTGGAGATTTTTGTTTAATAGATTATTGGTTTGTAAGCCTACATATTTATGTTTAAATTTTTTTATTTTTATGTTTTCTCAGTTTACACAAATCTTTATCCCAAGAAGAAAATTTGAAGGATCAGTTTAATCTTACACTTAGTACCTATGAAGAAGCTTTAAAAAATAGAGAGAACATTGTTTCCATCACTCAACAACAAAATGAGGAACTGGCTACCCAACTGCAGCAAGCTCTGACAGATCGAGCAAACATGGAATTAGAGCTTCAGCGTGCTGTAGAGGCCTCCCGAACGGCCAATGATAAAATTCAGAAGTAAGTAAAATGATCTTGTATTATTTCAAAAGTATGAAACAAAACAAGGCAAAAGCACTTTGTTTTGGCAACTAAGGAATATGTTATTCATGTTATTAATAGTTTCAGACAAAAGTGGATTGAGCCAAATGAACTTTTTTAGACTACCTGTCATATTTAAATTTGGGCTCAAAAAGTCATTTACTTGGGAATCGTGGTTACTGTTTAGGGCAAACAACTTTTATTTTTGTTTGTTTTTAACTTTCTATAACTTAGTAATTGATCTTCATGAGTTCATGGAGGCCATACGATAAAAGTCATTTCATAGGTAATACATGAAGTTATTAGCAAAGGGAAGAGACGGGCAAGTTACCAACTTTATTCATTTAGCATCAAAGTAATCCTGCCTGAGCTGAAATCTGTGATCTTGCAGTTTGAGACCTCTAGGTACATAGAATCCAGTACAGTGAAATTCATTTTCTTGTGTTGTTCCTCTGAAGAATTCAATACAGCTTTCACAGTGCATGATATTTATTTTAAATAATCTTTGCATTTTTATTCAGATTTAAATAAAGCTGCATAATCAGTCAGTCTTTAATGATAGCTAGCAAAATGATAACAAATAACTTATCAGATAATGAAGTCGCTTGTTAATTGATGAGACTTGAACACTGTAGCAGAATTTGCTAAGGCAGCTTTAATGTAATAGAACTTTGTCATTTTAACAGAGCCTTTTTTGATGTATTGCTAACAGCATTGCATCATTTACATACCTAATCGCATTCAATTCTAAGACACTAAATTGTAAGACAAAGAGTTCTAAAACATACCCTTTTCCTTAGCAATTTTTTTTCATTTTTACAGTATGAAGTGTAAGTGCTAACTTCAAGATTTCTTACTTCTTACTACTTCTTATTTGAAAATAGGTCTCAAACATTTCCCTCACACTCCTGAAATTATATCTTATATCTTGATTCATAGCCTAAGGTCAAGTACATATGTAGTCAAGACTTTTTTAAAACAGATTAGGAATTTTGCATATTAATCTTTAAATCAATGTCTTCTACCTTGAAACTTATGATTTATGATATTATATTTTTATAGGTTTAAAGATTAAGTTTATATTTGACCAGCAACTGTCTATAATTATTCACAATGAAATATTAACGTTCTAAGAACACCAAGATAGATATTTAGGTCTATCTCATTTCATTGTCAATTACAAATCAGTAACTTTTGACAGTCAAGATCTATTTTGGATCAACTTGCTTAAAAGCTACAAGTACTTCAAAATTTCACAGTTTTCTTTACATGTAATCCTTTAATTTCTTTATATAACTAAAATTCCCTAAAATTGTGTTTCCCAAAGAGCATTAGATTGCTGAAATATTTGGAAATGTTGTCAGCTTTCATTTTTAAATCTCATCAGCTATCTTATTATTTTGTAAAAGAAATAACTTTGTACCCCAAGAAGTAGAAACAACATTTTCTCTTGTAATGCTTAACCTTTTGAAAAACTAGTGATATTGCCCTTATTTTTCACATTTTACAACAGTCAAATCAAGACTTGGAAATGGCACCAACCATGGACAGGATTTAAGTGCAATAATTATGTCAGTTACCAGAGTTAAATGTTTAATTTTAATTTAAATGTTAAATCTTTTATTCTGATTTCTAGCAATCAGACCTAGAGGAAGTATTATCAGGCTTTCCTTTTCATATTTTATACACTATCTTTCATCTCTAGTTACTCTCAAGTGTGCAGTGTATCTTCATTACAGTTATGGTGAGCATCAGCCTATTTTATTGGATATAAGATGATAACCTTCCAGGAAGCCAACTTGTAAGATTTTATTAGATGGTATTAGTATCCTCTATATAATCCAAATTACTATTACTAGCAATTATTACTAGCACTTATTTTTGAAGGTCCTTTGTAAATACATCAGCATTCCAGGCAATAATTAAAATTTAAACTAAAAATGTTCACATTTTGCCTTTCCCTTCATAACTAAATTTCTTAAATGGCTGATCTGTATTCACTCTAATTTTTCGATTCCCATTAGCTCATCTACTACTCAATGCACTATGGTTAGCTCTTATACTAAAATTGTTCTTCTTAAGATCACCAGTAATTTCCTAAATATTAAATTCAGCGGCCCATTCCTAACTATACTTTATTATAAAACTAGTATATGATCATGGCAAAATAAGTAAAAATGCTCATACGTCTTCAACATGTTAATTTAAAATCTCAGGCTCTGGATTCGGAATGTATGGTATATGAACTAGGACATTTCATTTTAAAACATTGTGCTGATGTGTACAATAAAATGTGGACAGTAATACTCCTGCCTCATCATGTAAGAATTAGAGGAGATAATACACGTGATGCTTTTAGAAGAATGTGCATTGCATAGTTCCTCCTCTTGCCATTTCACTCACACTGCACTGTCTCATTCTTCAGAAGGGCACTACCTTTTCAAGGCTAAATGCCTTTATGCCTTTATATATGTTGGCCTCTCTCCTTGGAGCCTTTGGCCCTTTTCCTTCATGAGAATTGTATTCATCCTATGAGACTCACTGCAGTGTAGAAGACAGTCAAGATGTGTAGTCAAATCAGACAGACCTGTGTTTGAGTCCCTGCTTTCCTACCTATTTCCTGTCAGATTTGGGGCAGATTACTTAACCCTTGAAGCGAAATTTTTTCAGTGAAAGAATTTGGACAGTTACACTGACTTCACAGGGAGACTTTATGTGAAGAATAAACCGGATGGTATGTAAAGATGCCTAGTTTGTAATAGTTACTATAGCATTCTGCAAATTACATCATTAGTATCACATTTATCAAACCCATAGGAGTAGTTCAACTGCCTTTTCTCTACCAAGTCTTCTCCAGCATCCTAGAAAGTTAAATCACAGTCTTCTGTGTCATAGATTTTTTTGGTGAAAAATTACTCCTCTGAAAATAAACCCTTCCCATTCTGTATTTCCTATCTCTATCATAGTCCTCAAAAGTTTCAGCCCTTTCCTTCTTCCCTCACTCTTTCTTGTCATTCACGTTCACTTTGCCATCAGTCTCTGTTGTCTGCTGGCTAAGTATCTGCTGATTCCCACCACTCTTCCCTTGTTAATTTCATTAATGCAGGCCTTTATCATCCCTCATGGCTGTTGAAATAATTATTCCTCCGGACTATTGAAATAATCTTAGAACTAGTTTACCTGCCTGTAGCTCTCTCAAAATTTGTCTTCCTTACCGCCACCAGAGTTAATTTTTCTAAAACACAGATCAGGTTATATTATTTCCCTATTTTAAATCTTTCAGGGACTCTTCAACCCCTGCAAGTTAAAGTTTAAACAACTTAGCATGTTGTTTAGCTTAGCTTAGCTTAGCATGCTGCTGCTGCTGCTAAGTTGCTCCAGTCGTGTCCGACTCTGTGTGACATAGACGGCAGCCCACCAGGCTCCGCCAACGCTGGGATTCTCCAGACAAGAACACTGGAGTGTGTTGCCATTTCCTTCTCCAATGCATGACAGTGAAAAGTGAAAGTGAAGTTACTCAGTTGTGTCCGACTCTTCGCGACCCCATGGACTGCAGCCCACCAGGTTCCTCCATCCATGGGATTTTCCAGGCAAGAGTACTGGAGTGGGGTGCTGGAGGCCTATTAATGGGCTTCTCCCATTGTTTTAGTATCATCTTCCCCCATGATGCCCTACCATAGTATCTCTGCTCATGCCATTTCACCTTCTTAGAAAATATTCCTCCCTTTTAGTGCCTTGCCAGATTTTTGTTATTCCTTGAATTCTTATCTAAATGTTACCCCATGATGGTTCTTTATATTTCCATTCTTTAATGCTTTCGTAATACTCAGTCCATACCCTTATTAGAAGTCTTAATCAACTAGGTGTTAAAATTGCTTTGTATATCTGTATCCTATCTACTCTGATCCATGCAAAATTAGTTATCGTGGAGCTTTTCCAAGCCATAGATGGTGTTCTGTTCATCTTTGTATCCCCATTGCCTCCAAATACTTGGCACAGATGCCCACTGTTAAGTGCGTTCTCTATAAATGCTTATGAACATATAGACTAGAACAATTTAGTAGCTTGATATAATGACAGAAAGGGGTTTCCCTGGTGGCAAAGTGGTAAAGAATCCACCTGCCAATGCAGGAGACACAGAGACAGGGATTTGATCCCTGGATCAGGAAGATCTCCTGGAGGAAGAAATGGAAACCACTCTAGTATTCCTATCTGGAGAATCCCATGGACAGAGGCACCTGGCAGGCTACAGTCCATGGGTTGCAAAAGAGTCAGACACAACTGAGTGATTGAGCACACACACTTGCTAGTGATCAGCTTGTTCTAACCACAAACTTCCATCAAGTTTAATTACATTTAAAAGACCTGAAATCTTCAGTAAATAGGACAGAGAGACCATAAACTATTTCTAATAATTGTATTTTAAATTTATATTTTATTTCTTTGATTAAATATTTTTCTTAAATTTTTTAACCTATAGGAGTATATTTGGAAAGGAAAGTTGTACAGAATTACTATCCATAAAGTAGCCAATATTTATAGGCAGATAGTCACTTATAGGGTAAAATGTGGTGAATGCCAGACTTCACAAACCAAAAATAACTTCTTGGCCTAGGTATCTGGGTGATACCTAAAATTTCACCAATGGAAATCCATTCCTTTGCCTTCAACATTACTCTCTTTAGGTAGGTCTCTTTTAAAAATGTATGTGTTTGTAGAAGAAGAGCACATAGTGATTTGCCTTTTAGGGTTTTGTTTTGTTTTGTTTTTGCCAATCCTGGATGGAGAGATTTACGTGGAAGCTAAAAAACAGGTTAAGAACATGAGAACTTTGTTATAACAAACTTCTCTTGATAGTTTTGCCTAGACCATCCATAGTCCTCATTTATTAAAAAGAAAACTGATGCACAGTCCACTAAATGATGTTTTTATCACATGAGATTATAAAATCTGATTCTTTGTGCTGTATTTTTCTATCTGTCTTTCCATGTACAGATATGCTTCTTCTGGCCTAGAGCAAAAGTTCCCAAAGGGATTTTTTAATATATTTTACTGTAATTAACTTCTTTAAGCTACACAGTTACCTAAAAGTATTTACAGCCAGACTGATGTGGTTAGAAGACCTCTCAAAGATCTAGGTTTTAAAATGAAATAACTTTCATCACATACCATCTTTACTGTGGGCCGAATTTTCACTGATGTTATTTATTTCCTCATAAACTATAACTATATAATGAATAGGTTGGACTAAAATTGTAAACTTTTAATATATCTTCAAGAAGAAAAATATTTAGAATTTTCTTTCTGTACTTTGAAAAAAATCAGTTACTTATTTGTAGGCATTCTATTTTTTAATTGCATAATTAAAATTTGAAAGATCAGCATAAAACATTTCCTTCTGAAATATAAGGCATCCTGTGGCTTTTGAGTGCTATTTTAAAAAAAAAAGAAAAGAGCATGTAAAGCTAATAAAAGTCTTTCCTGCCGTTGGCCAAATACTGATTTCTATGAAGAAGTTGAGGTTACAAAGGAGTTGTGAATTCTCAGCCTGGTTTCCCTGCTGATGAGTGAGAGCAGTCTGTAGTTCACGTCGAGGTATCGGGGGAGTCTCCACAGTGTCACACAACGGTTCTTAGCGGAGAGCAAACATACTTTTCACAAACTTAGCTGCTTAATCTGTTTGCAGGTTGAATTATAAAACAGGGTAGATGACTCTGGGCGCTGGGAAGGGGAACAGAGCATTTCCAGTTTCTTGACTTTTTTTTTTCTATTATTTAAAAAAAAACTACAGTTTTCATCAAAAGACTTCACTAAACTTTGTAGTTTTGTTGCTAGTTCCAGAATCTGATATTAACTATAATGATAAATGATTCTGCTCAAATAGTCTTACATAGTTTAATGTGAAAAGCATCAATGAATTTTTTTACATAGTTGCATTAATATTGTGTTTTCATTAAAATTATTCTACTTCTTGCCCACTTTATCTTGCTATTTTCCCTGTAAATTCTTGGTTGGACTACAAGTTGCAAAGCAATACTAGATGTACTGTGAATGCTTTGTAAATATGATATTTGTTAATTGAATCAAAGAGTACATTTCATAAATTCTCAACTCAGCATAAGGTTTAAATCAAGATTTAATAAAATGTTGAGAGTTTACTTGGATTTATTAGTATTATTAGTAAATGAGGATTTAAAACTTTTCTGGAAATGTCTTCACAATCTTTTTTGTATTTGAGATTTTAAAAGCTCTGTGAAGTATGATATATACGTCAGCAAATAATCAGACAAATAGTTAATTTATTTGTGATAGTTTATGTACAACTGAACACCCCCATCAGCTTTGGACAGCACCTTCTGAATCTAGAAGTAATTAGATATAGCTTTTATATGTCATTTATATACGGAAAATGGATTCAGATGCCTCCTAAACAATCATCTCAAAATATACACAATCTAACATGCTTAATTTTTATTCTTGAACACATGGTATGCTTTTTAAGAATTTAATGTTCTGGGTTTTTTAATCATAACACATGTTTTTAAATTAAATACCTATTTAACTTATGAAATACATCTTGTACTCTATCAAACAAGTATGTATTTTATAAAAACTTTAATTCCACTATATATTTTTATAGTGGATCACCTCTCTTACACACTGAGTACGTAAAGTAGCTTTCCTTCGAGCTACTTTTATTATATACAGAAATACCTACCATGTTTGATAGGTGATATAATTATATTCATTTCTTTATAAAAACTAGAGAATTGAGGTTTATACCTTGATCTTCAAGGACTGTCTCACTTTGACATGAAAAAGAAACATAGTTTTAATTGTCTAGCTCATTTCTTTCTACCAGGGAAGGATTAATCTGTGATTATTAAAATTGAGAAATTCCAATGAAGTGTAAAGTAAAAGATCCAGGCTAAAGAGGAAGAGGGATTCTCTAAACCTAAGTATCTACCCTGTCCCTGTTGAGTTCCCTTTTATGGTTAATTTTATGGCATGAATCATAAACAGCCTGAAAGTAGGGCCTAAAAAGTTAAATCACAACATGAGTTCTTACATTTGATTGGCTTCTTCATTTCAGAGTCTGTCTTCTCTAGGTGATCTAGAGTTGGACTAGTATTCATCTCAGCCTACTAAGGTAGATAAAACATGCTTCAGATGATCATGAGAGGAATGAGAGAAAAAGAATAGAAGTGTTGAATAAGAGACTCATATAGTTTCTGTTTAAAACTAAATAAAATGGAGCAATTTTTATTGTTTTTTATTAATCCCAGTGTTACAGTAATTGAAATCAAAGATAAGAGTTCCTATTATTTTAGGGAAATTATTTATTGGTGTTCAGTCACTAAGTCGTGTCTGACTCTTTACGACCCCATGCACTGCAGTACGCCAGGCTCCTCTCTCTTCCACTATCCCCCAGAGTTTGCTCAAATTCATGTCCATTGAGTCAGTGATGCATCTAACCATCTCATCCTCTGCTGCCCTCTTCTTTTGCCTTCAGGGTCTTTTCTTCAGGTCTTTTCTTCAGCATCAGGGTCTTTTCCAGTCAGTTGGCTCTGCATCAGATGGCCAAAGTATTGGAGCTTCAGCTCCAGCATTAGTCCTTCCAGTGAATATTCAGGGTTGATTTCCTTTAGGATTGACTGGTTAAATCTCCTTGCTGTCCAAGGGCCTCCCAAAAGTCTTCTCCAGCTCCACAATTCGAAAGCATCAGTTCTTTGGTGCTCAGCCTTCTTTTTGGTCCAACTCATGTCTTTACATGACTACTGGAAAAACCATAGCTTTGACTATATGGACCTTTATTAGGGAAATTATAGAAAGCACTTAATGATGATCAAGTACACTTTAACTGAAACTTGACAAGCTGAAAAAAGTACAAGAGTTCTTACACTGCTGTGATGTCCTATTGTGATTTTCATGCATATACATGAAATGTAAATTCCTTAAGAGTGGTCTTATGCTCTAATCAGTACCATTTTCCTAGGTTCTATTCTTAGCTCCAGTTAAAAGCCTTCTTAATTGTTTAACCCTTGACCCCAGGGTACTTCATAAAGATAGGAGAACTCATCTATCTTACCTGAGAATAGTTTTAGAATTGATAAAAATAGATACATAAAGTGATTTGAACTTCCTAGGAAAGGTACTTAATATCACCAACCACTGAATATTTTAGCGTACTTCTTATGTAGTCAAGGAAAAAAAGGAAGCTGTTGTAGAAATTAGATTTTTTAAAGTTTTCATCGTTCCTGCCTGGATGTTGCTCGACCTCATTATACTTGATAACTCATTCGGAAATCCCTCTTTTGCTTTCTCTATTCTTAAAAGCACAGATGAATGGATATAATGTATCTGTCTATTGATGCAGAGAATGTTAACATGCTTGCATAAATCAAGGTCTAATTTTTTTTTAAATATATTGTCAGTGTATTCATCTAAAGTCTGATGTATACTTCTTTACTAGGTATAGGTTTTATTCCCAAAATATAATTGAAAAATTCTAAATTGAACCCAAGAACAACTAGAAATACAAATTTTACTTGGATTGTAAGATTCCATGTTTGATTCTTTCTTCTCATTATTCCATGTTTGTCTATATCCCCCACTAAAGGATTTTTCCCAAGTGCACATTTGGCCCTCTATAAATGAAAGAATATTGTTTCTTTCAGGGTAACTCTGTCTGATAGTGAAATCATAAACACAGTCCTCACATAAACTTCATTCTTCATCATTTACATTTACAGAGAAAAGAATGCATTCTGTAGCAATATAGTATATAATAGCAGCTGAAATCCTCCGTCTTTCTTTCTTATATTGTTTTGTTAATATATTCCTGAGCAACTCAACAAATATCATTTTTTTCTTCAGCTCTTAACCTAAGTATAAAGAAAAGAATAATTTTGCTACTATAGATTACTTCATTAGGTGTTCCTATGGAAAGACTAACTGGAAGTGAAAATTTTATATAGTAAATAGTATTTTGGAACCTATTAGTGAACTTAACTATTTTAATTTTTTAAATTACTTTGACATGTATAGCATTCAAACTAATAGTTCTTGGAACAGCATCATCATTTGACTTTTTCCTTCACATGCAATAGTATCCAAAAGCATAATGAAAGTGTGTCTTCTTTCGTGTTATACCATTTGACAAGCCACATAATGGTAAAAATAACATAAACATGCTCAAAATCTTGAAATGTCACCTTCTTTAGTTTAAACTAATCTGCCTTCTGAGCTATGTGTATTTCACATCAGTGTTCCAAGAAGTTCTCCACTACTGACTGGAGGGCCTAATCTTTCTCAGAATGATGGGAGTAGCTCAGTTCAAGAACAAGAATGAATCTCTGTATAATCACGCTACAATGTGAGGTGACCCTAAGACTGAGAACTGCCCAGATACACATATGGGTTTTAAGAAGACTTTCTGATGCTCTTTTTGACACAGCTGTGAGAAGAATGTGGCTAAGGCCCAGTAGTCATTCTTGAGTAGAGCTGGCAAAGGAAACCATGAGGAGAAGAGAATTTAACACATGGGTGTAAGAGAGTACGGCTTCATTGATGTGATCTGAGGGGAATGCCTAATGACTGGAAGAATCAAACTTGGCAATGAAAACACAAAGCTCTTTTCATCAATTCAAACACAGACTCTAAAGCTGCAGATGGTCACCTCCAGCCTTGTCTATTCAGTGTGAGGTTTTATAAAATGGCACTTTGGTGAATACTAATAGATCAAAACAAAGATTTAATAACGTAAAGATGTGGTGTTCATTTTTAAATGAATATACAGGTCAGCGTCTCAGAAAAGGATAAAAAGAATACCTTTTATATGTGGGTCTAAAGTCTTTTTGTTATTTTTCAACTTCAAAAATAAATGACATTTATCTTCAAAACTAAATGACAAATGTACAGATTGTGCGTTATGGAAAACAGTTTACATTATGAAACAGACCAAAATCCGAGTTTATATTTGCACATTGATTTTACTGCTTTCGTTTGAGGGCTCTCAATTCATAACATTTGTTAATGACATCCTTTCATATTTTCTTGAAACTCACTTGATAGGGCAAATCTGTGTTGCCATTCTCAAGGATTAATCAGTCTAATTAATTTAGGCCAAAATATTTTACAGTCGGAATAGAACTTTTTGATTACCTTTTTAGAAAATGCAAAGAGGCATTGTTTAGTACAAAGGAGCCTTTGAACTTTAATGCATTCTTGAAAGGTACTTTGCATTTGATTTTGTAAGATTTTAGAAGTTCATAATTGTATATATAGTCAAGATGTAGTCCACTATACTCACCTGTTACTAATGCTTACAACTGAATCTTACTGTAAATTAAAATATGGTGTATTTTTCCAGAACAAATTTAATTATTAGACTTGTCTAGCACTTTACAGTTTACAAAAGTCTTGAGCTAAACCCAAACAAGTAAGCTTTATTTTCTAAAATATGCTTAAAAGATGAACATGACTAATTAATAGCCTTCATATTTCTATTATATGTGAAGTAAATATAATGAATAAGTCTGTGTTCTTAATACTTTTATCTAATAAGTGACACTAACATATAATAAAATAATAGAATTGAAAGTTAAGAGGAAGGCAACCAAGTATTTAGTAGAAATACCAGTAAACTAAAGGCCCTTGACTGTCATTAACTGGGTACATATAAGTTAATTAGATTGTGTTTCTTCTCGGTTTCCTCATCTGGAAGATGGAGCTGATAGACTTGCTGTAACTACTTCCAAACATGATTGTGAGAATCAAATAATATACATGTACATAAAAGTACTTTGAAAAATATATACTTTATAAATGCAAGCCATAGACTGAAGAATATCTTCTGCTTATAATATACATTTTAGATTAAAAAGTATTAATCTAAACCGGAAAGGAGTGAGTTAGAAAAATAATATTTTAGCCTCAGAGATGATATAGATGTCATGTAACTGGAAAAAATGATTCTACACATAGATCTTGGAAACCAAAAATAAAGAGGATTCTGTGCTTTCTCGTACATTACTGGTGAGATTGAAAAATAGTGGGAGAAAAAAAAAAAAGCCCTATGGTGGAGAATTTGATGGTATCTAACAAAACCATGGGATTCCCAGGTGGCGCTAGTGGTAAAGAAATAGCAAAGAAATAGCCTACCAATGCAGGAGAAATATGAGATCCCAGTTTTATTCCAAGGTCAGGAAGAGCCCCTGGATGAGGGCATGGCAACCCACTCCAATATTCTTGCCTGGAGAATCCCATGGACAGGGAAACCTGGCAGGCTGCAGTCTATAGGGTCACAAAGAGTTGGACACTACTAAGCAACTTAGCACGCACACACAACAAAATTACATTTACCCTTTGACTAAGAAAAACCACTTTTAGGAATTCCTCCTAAGAATTGTAGTATTATTATCATCATTACTATTATTTAGTGAATGCACTGTGTGGCATGTGGCATCCTAGTTCGCTGATCAGGGATCAAACCTGTGCCCCCTGCAGTGGAAGCACAGAGTCTTAACCACTGGACCGTCAGAGAACCCCCTACAGTATTATTTTTAATAGCAAACAGAAACAACCCCAATAGGAGAGCAGATGAATAAATCATGCATATATTTTCATAGTGTAATACATGTACTTAACTCAGTCATGTCTGACTCTTTGCAACCCCATGACTGTGGCCTGCCAGGCAACTCTGTCCATGGAATTTTACAGGCGAGCACACTGGAGTGGGTTGCCATTTCCTACTCCAGGGGATCTTCCTGATCCAAGAATCAAACCTGCATCTCCTGAGTCTCCTGCATTACAGGCAGATTCTTTACCACTGCACCTCCTGTGGCAGTGCTTAGTGTGATACAGTGCAACTTTAAAAAATAAAATAGTAAGTGAAAGTGAAAGTTTAGTCGCTCAGTCATGTCCAACTCTTTGCGACCCCATGGACTGTAGCCTACCAGGCTCCTCCATCCACGGGATTTTCCAGGCAAGAATACTGGAGTAGGTTGCCATTTCCTTCGCCAGAGGATCTTCCTGACCCAGGGATTGAACAGGGATCTCCCACGTCATAGGCAGACGCTTTACTGTCTGAGCCACCAGGGAAAATAGTAAGGAAGATGTCTATAAACGAACAGTGATTGGCATGTTGCTAATTGGAGAAAAAATTATTTATAATATAAGTAAGAAATAAGGATAAAAAGAACAGGAAGGATGTTTATCCTTTGGAGGTAGGTAGGAAAGAGATACAGGCATAGGATGGTAATGCAACTTTTTGAACTATGTCTTTTTGTATAGTTTGACTTTTGAACCACATATATGTTTTAAATATTTAGAAATTAAAATCAAATGAAAAAATTAAAAAGCACCCATGAAAATGAACACAAATAGAAGTAAATGTACCTGACTATATATCAGATTGGTTAGATTCTTATAGAGAGAAAATAATTAACTCCAGTGTCTTTTAACTGTTAGACTGACTATGCATCATTAAAGGCATATGTTTTAAGGACAAGAAGAAATGCAAAATAATCTTAAACTTTGCTCAGTATATTCATATTTAGTTGTACTTCTGGTTATTAAAATCTTAAAACTTTTCTCTATATTGTTGGACTAAGGAGCTATGTAAATATTATTAGGAGCCAAAATTTACACTGTAAAATAAATGCCATTAAGAAAAAGAAACTGTAATACTCAATTTGAGTTGAAACTATCAGTATGAATTTTGATTTTAAAAAAATGTATATTTTTCCTTAGCTTTATTTATTGAAAAGGCCTTAGAAGCAAGGGACACACCTAAACACCCAAATTTTGGTTTCTGACTACATTTCTTATTAAAGGGTATCAAAGCTTCTGGGTCTGGATCATGGAAAGTACCATGAGTCTAGATTATCATTTAGTACCAGAAAGCAAGAACTTTCTGGGTTTTGCTCAGAGACTAATAGAGTCATGTAGAAAGAGCGTGGGAACAGCTTGACAATGTTCCCATAGACCAAAATTGACATAATGGATGCATCAAAAGAAGAAGTGTGTTTGATTATAGAATCCGTAATTGTTTCACTTAAGATCTATAAAGATACTTTTTTAAAAAAAGACGGAAGTTGGAAAGGAAGAAAGGAAGAAAGCCTTCTGTAAAGAAGAACGTGCTGTCCTGTTGTGCTCAGTCGCGTCCAACTCTGTGACTGCATGGACTGTGGCCTGCCAGGCTCCTCCATCCATGGAATTTTCCAGGCAAGAATACTGGAGTGGGTTGCCATTTCCTACTCCAGGGGATCTTCCCAACCCAAGGCTTGAACCTGCGTCTCTTGTGTCTCCTGTTTTGGCAGGTACCACCTGGGAAGCCCCATGGAAGGAGAATGGCAGCTAACATAGAGTAATAGAATCAGAAAACTATCATCTTGTAACCCCTACTGTAATTAATTCAAGCGAAGACCGTTCCATCAGCCATGTAATGAGTTAAAAGAAGCTACTTTGGCACTAGAGTCAGTCAGTCTAGTTTGGGGAAACTTACTTAGCATATACCAAAGAGTTTAGAGCTTAAAAATCAGAGAGGGCTTAGACATGGGGATTTAAGATGTCAAGTGCCTTCAAACAATATTTAGGGATTTATTATTAAAATTTACTCTAGAAATTTTTCTTACTCAAATATTCTGTGCTTATGTAAATCATAGAAGATAGACCTAAACCATTCAACCTTCTATCAAAATTGATCTTTTAAAGAAACTCACTATAAAGAAGTTTTGCCTTAGAGATTTTATCAATCTTAGACTAGGTACTGATCCTTTATTTAAATTTTGGGGTTTTTTAATCATGGGGTTTTTGTGTTAATTTTTATTTTTTGAAATGTTGCATTAAAATATTATTTATCTTGATAATGAGCGTTTTTACACCTCTTTAAATTGTTCACCTGAATTGAGTATCCCATTCACCTCTCCCTAGATTTAGCCCTGAGTACTCTGTAGATGAAATAGACACTCTCAGAGTGCACTTCTCGTTTACCCTCAGTCAAAAATAAGAACCGCTTACTTAGTTTTCCTAGTTTGTATGATTTCTATTGAATGGTGTTTCATGTTCAGAAATAATAGTCATACAGTGGAGCTGAGAAACTATGGTTCTCGCCACTCTATGGAAATTGACCAGGTTTTTAATTACATACTGTCCAGAAAGCCTACCACTCTCTGAATTTCTGTTTCTTACTTTATGGCCATTACCTGCACCACTTTTTTCGACTGTTGCTTTGTCTTTATTGCAATCACCTGGGTAGATGGGTTATTATATCTATCAACAGTAAGGCTGTGGTTGTATTCTAGACCCTAAGTGTTTATTTCAATTTGAGAATATTTGGTTTTTATGAATCAAAGATAAGTCGGATAGAGAAAATGACTGTGCTGATTCTGCTTAATAAGTTGAATATTACTTTTACTTTGTAGGCCCCTGGCTTAGTCTGAAGTTTGAAGGTACATTGATGTATTATCTCTTCTAGTCTCCCAAAGGATGTTGCCAGTCTTTTGAATTAAACTTGAATAAGGTTGATTTGTATTCCCTCTTAATCAAAATTTGAAATGTTGACATTAGAAAATTTCATTCAGTGCTAATTATATATGACTTTTATGAAAGTTAGGAAGGAAAGAATCCTACATTTTAAAGTTTAGTATCAGCATAAAGCCCTGTGAAAACAATAGTGAGTAGCTTAATAAGCCATCTTAATAAGATACCTTAATAAAACTAACCAGTTTTCTAGCTTGCTGCATTTCACTTGGCAGTATAAAAACCAATGACTTTACTTCCTCCATCATTAATTGAAACTTTTCTGGGTTTAAAATGATCAAAAACCTCAGCAATGTTATAGCAATGTTTCCTAACCTTTCTTGACTCTTAATTCCCTTTAGTAGTAATGCTATTCACTAGGCAGAGTTTTAAGTATCCTTCTTGCATTAGTACAAGATAAAGAAGTTAATATGCATGATTGTTTTTTAAGTTTTATATTAAGTACACTCTTTAGTATTCATGTGTAACATCACATGGTATTTGATATACATATAAGTAAGTATTAATAGATTAAAATTTCATAATGTCTTATGGCATTAAATAACTGCTTGTGAGATAATATTTGAAATTCTTAGCATTTTACTTTTAAAATGAAATAACAGTGGTTTTTCAACCTTTGTTTGCTAAAATATTTCCACAGGTAGCACATTATGATTGTTTTGGGTCTGTACTCCAATGTATGTAAAGCTAAATTAAATATTATTATTATATATTATGGGCTTGCCTGGTGGCTCAGTGGTAAAGAATCCGTCTGCAGTGCAGGAGACCTGGGTTTGATCCCTGAGTTGGGAAGATCCCCAAGATCCCCTGAAGAATGGAATGGCTACCTACTCCAGTATTCTGGCCTGGAGAATTCCATGGACTGTAATCCACAGGGTCGCAGAGAGTGGGACTCAACTGAGCAACTTTCACTTTCTTTTTTTCATTATTTTATATAATATTCCTTTCATCATGAGCAAAGTGTACAACTCCAAGACCTGATTTCTTAGTGAACTTACTAAATATTATCTTTACTAGTCCAGTTTATACATTTAGCTTTTATGCCAACACTAATTTTCCTCTAAAATATTCTGCAATTTGCTGTTACATGATACTAGCCCCATAGCTAGCTTTTTCAGTCTACTGAGTATGCTAGGTATATTCTATAATAAATCAATAAAATCTTGTAATGTACATATTCCTATCTCTATGAAGCAATTGTAAGCAAACTGTAAGTGAATGCATGAATCAGAAAGTTATATTTTGATGAGACTGACTCTGAGAACATTTGATTTTAACAATATACATCATTTATTGTATGGTATAAATTGGTTGTAGCACTGATTATAAGTTTTTGAATAATAAATCCAGTTAATAGTAAAACAAAATGTTTATATCATGGGAATACATTTTAAGTAATTATTCTGAAAAGCTACATGTTAGTGATCTTTAACCAGATTAATGAATCATATTTCTTATTTAGGGAATGAAACTGGCACCTGTTAATAAAATTTTTATGTTTAGTCATTGAATTTTATATTGGTTTCATACATTTTCTATTATCATATTATAATAGATGGCAAAAATGCATTGAAAGTGTGTTAGTCATTCAGTTGTGTCTGATTCTTTGCGACCCCACAGTCATAGCCCACGAGGCTCCTCTGTCCATGGGATTTCCCAGGCAAGAATACTGGAGTGTGTTTTCATTTCCTCCTCCAGGGGATCTTCCCAACCCAGGGATCAAACCCAGGTCTCATGCATTGCAGGTGAATTCTTGGCCACAGGGAAGACCCAAAAATGCATTTTTTTTAATGCATTAAAAATTTTAAATACATTTAAATACAATTTAACACAGTAAATTCTACATTGATTAAATAACTGTGTTATAAAACTGGGAATAAAATGAATGCATCAAAAAAGTTCCTTTATAATCATGTAGTCTTGCTCCTGGGACTTCCCTCGTGGCCCAGTGGCTAAGACTTCACACTCCAAAAGCAGGGGGTATAAGTTCAATTCCTGGTCAGGGAACTAGATCCTGCATGCTGCAACTGAGAGCCAGTGCAGCGAAATTAAAAAATAATAGTAATAATAGTTCCTGTAATGCTTCATTACTTGTTAAAATTTTGTTGTCTTAAATAACTAACCCATTCAGTTGTCCAATTCTTTAAAGAAACTGTACTTTCATGATGAAACATAGCTTTGACACTCTTTTCCTGACAGATTTTGTCACTTTCAGAAGTAGCCCTTTTGACTACTAGACAGTGATTATTTGTATTCATAATTAGTTGATATAGATGTCCTAATTACTGTAAAGTGAAAAAGTAAGTATAAATCATTACAGTTGAACTGACTGAGGAAGTGAATAGTCATGTCAATATAAATAGTAGAATTTTTTCGCTTCTCAGAAATCAATGTATTTTATTATAAATAAAAAGATAAAAGAGAAAGTTCCTTAATGGATGAAAGGCCATAATTAAATATTTCACCAATAATAATAAGCAAGATCTTGAACAATTTTATTTATGTTATTATTCTACAAATATTTTAAAAACACATAGTGTCAGGCATGGGTGAATGAAGACAAACTGTACCTTGAGTTCATAAAGCAAACCTTCTTTCAGAAGAGATAAATAGTAAATATGCATACAAATAAGTGTATTACTGTAATTTGTACTTAATATGATGAGGGAAAATTCTCTACAAACTGTAAGAGAATAAAACAGATCTAATTCAGATTTGTGTTAAAGGGAGGATGGTTTTACTAAGCTGAGGCCGAAAGTATAAATAAGAATTAGCCGGGGGAAGCCCTTCTGTGTGTAAGCCAAAGCAAAGAAATTGGTGCATGGGAGAAACTGAAGAAAGATCTTTGTGGCCAGAGGGCAGCTTGAAACAAAAAAGAAGGATGGAGTAGTCTTGTACAGTCAGATCTTGAGGAACCTTGTAACCCTCATCAAGGTTTTTGTCTGTTAGTTTCCTTTTTTTAACTTAAACGGTAGAATTTGTTGATCAATTTTAATAAGAGTACATGTTCTTATTTGCATATTTAAAAGATTAACCCTGAATGCTCTGTGGAGGATGAATTTGAATAAGAAAAGACGTAGAGAGACTCACTAGAGAGAAACAGCAGTCATGAGACACTGTGATGACTTGGACCAGGGGAGTCTCATTGGAGATGGAGACGGTGGGAACTTGAGATGTACATGAAATCCGAGCAATAAACTTCCTGTATAATGATGTGGAGTGTTTTGGAGAATGCCCAAACTTTTGTCTTGAGCAACCTGATAGACAGAAATACCTTTCGTTGAGATTGAGAAAACCAGAGGAAGAACAGAGATGAAAAAGAAGGACATTTCTAAGAGTTTGAGTAGTATGCAGGATATCCTAATAGCTGTCCTTCTTGGGATGTTAATTTCTCAAGGAAGGGGCTTTCATTTATTAACAGATAATCCCTCAGAATTGTTAGTCCATTTAAGAAGGGCTTCCCAGGTGGTCCAGTTGGTAAAGAATCTGCCTGTCAGTGCAGGAGACACAGAGATGCAGGTTCAAGCCCTGGGTTGGGAAGATCCCCTGGAGTAGAAAATGGCAACCTGCCCCAGTATTCTTGCCTGGAAAATTCCAGGGACAGAGGAGCCTGGTGGCTACAGTCCATGGATTGCAAGGAATTGGACACAACTGAGCACATGCACACTCCATTTAAGAAAATATATGACATTTATGTCCCTTAAATATTAAGTGGTCACTTATATTTAGAGTTTAAAATTCTAATGAAAAGAGGATAACCTGTGGTTTTCCTGCATGATAATCTTACCATTAAGCTATATGAGGAGACCAGATAACATTCTGTGACATGATTGATATCTACAATAACAGATATAACCTAAGAACATTATTTAGTTGGTATATTTTTCCTTCCCATAGAATATATCATTTTTATCCAAAAATTTTCATTGAACCATCTTGCCAAGAATCACTTTAGGTCTTAAAATTACATCATTTATACATATGTGTCACTATTTTGTTCCAGAACTCTTCCTTGCTATATATATTTATTTCCTGCTAATAATGTACTTGCATCATATTAAAAGATATAATGAATACACGTTAACCAAGGAATGTCTTGGGTGTCCAGTGGTTAGGACTACACAATTCCACTGCACAGGTTCCATCCATGGATGAGGAACTAGGATCCTGCAAGCCATGTGGTGGGGCCAAAAAATAAAAATAAATAAATAAAAGATCTTACACACTCTGTGCCTTTTTAAAAAGATACATATTAACCAGCTAGGTACATTATTTGAAACCATAATTTTGTTATATTTTATAAGACAAAAATATTTTGCTTGTGAGGTTTTATATTAGCCTAGTTATCTTCTTCTAACAAATTACTCCAAAACTTAATAGCTTAAAACTATTATTATTTCCCTGGGCTTCCCTGTGGCTCAGATGGTAAAGAATCTAACTGAAATGTGGGAGGCCTGGTTTGATCCTTGGATTGGGAAGATCCCCTGGAGAAGGGAATGGCAATCCATTCCAGTATTCTTACCTGGAAAATTCCATGGACAGAGAAGCCTGGCAGGCTACATACAGTCCATAGGGTCTCAAAGAGTCAGACATGATTGAGCAACTAGCACTTTCTTTTCACTTTCATTATTATTTTCATTTCTTTGAATAAAGGATCTCAGTAAAGCTTAGCTGAGTCCTGTGGTTCCAGGTGTGTTGCAAGCTACAGTAATCTCACAGCCTGACTGGGAAGGATCTACTTTCTAGGTGACCCACATGGTTGTTGTCAGCATTCAGATCTCACAAGCTGTTAAACTAAAGCTACTCAGTTCTTCTCACACTCAAGGCCTCAGGCTTTCTTTAGTTCCTTGCTATGTGGCTCTCTCCATGTAGCATCTCAGAACTTGGCAGCTGGCTTCACTGGAATGGCCAAGGAAGACAGAGAGTACCCTAGCAGAATGGAAGTCACAGCCTTTTCTAGCAGTCTTAGAGGTGGCATTCAATCACTTTTGCCATGTTCTGTTCATTAGAACCAAATCCTTGGGTCCAGTCCCCACCAATGGGGAGGGCATTACACAATGGTGTAAATACCAGAAGGCAAGCCTCATTGGAAGCCATGTCAGAAGCCACCTTCCTCAAAGTTTTCAGAAGGTTAAGTTATTTTTATTGGCCCTTAGGGAGCTAAGATAATCATGATGGTGTGATCACTCACCTAGAGCCAGACATCCTGGAATGTGAAGTCAAGTTGACCTTAGAAAGCATCACTACGAACAAAGCTAGTGGAGGTGATGGAATTCCAGTTGAGCTATTTCAAATCCTGAAAGATGATGCTGTGAAAGTGCTGCACTCAATATGCCAGCAAATTTGGAAAACTCAGCAGTGGCCACAGGACTGGAAAAGGTTAGTTTTCATTCCAATCCCAAAGAAAGGCAATGCCAAAGAATGCTCAAACTACCGCACAATTGCACTCATCTCACACGCTAGTAAAGTAATGCTCAAAATTCTCCAAGCCAGGCTTCAGCAATACGTGAACCGTGAACTTCCAGATGTTCAAGCTGGTTTTGAAACGACAGAGGAACCAGAGATCAAATTACCAACATCCTCTGGATCATCAAAAAAGCAAGAGAGTTCCAGAAAAACATCTATTTCTGCTTTATTGACTATGCCAAAGCCTTTGACTGTGTGGATCACAATAAACTGGAAAATTCTTCAAGAGATGGGAATACCAGACCACCTGACCTGCCTCTTGAGAAACCTATATGCAGGTCAGGAAGCAACAGTTAGAACTGGACATGGAACAACAGACTGGTTCCAAATAGGAAAAGGAGTACGTCAAGGCTGTATGTTGTCACCCTGCTTATTTAACTTATACGCAGAGTACATCATGAGAAACTCTGGGCTGGAAGAAGCACAAGCTGGAATCAAGATTACCGGGAGAAATATCAATAACTTCAGATATGCAGATGACACCACCCTTATGGCAGAAAGTGAAGAGAAACTAAAAAGTCTCTTCATGAAAGTGAAAGAGGAGAGTGAAAAAGTTGGCTTAAAGCTCAATATTCAGAAAACGAAGATCATGGCATCTGGTCCCATCACTTCTTGGGAAATAGACGGGGAAACAGTGGAAACAGTATCAGACTTTATTTTGGGGGGCTCCAAAATCACTGCAGATGGTGATTGCAGCCATGAAATTAAAAGATGCTTACTCCTTGGAAGGAAAGTTATGACTAGCCTAGATAGTATATTGAAAACCAGAGACATTACTTTGCCAACAAAGGTCCGTCTAGTCAAGGCTATGGTTTTTCCAGTGGTCATGTATGGATGTGAGAGTTGGACTATGAAGAAAGCTGAGCGTTGAAGAATTGATGCTTTTGAACTGTGGTGTTGGAGAAGATGTTTGAGAGTCCCTTGGACTGCAAGGAGATCCAGCCAGTCCATCCTAGAGGAGATCAGTCCTGGGTGTTTATTGGAAGGACTAATGCTGAAGCTTCAATACTTTGGCCATCTCATGCGAAGAGTTGACTCATTGGAAAACTGATGCTGGGAGGGATTGGGGGCAGGAGAAGTAGGGGATGACAGTGGATGAGATGGCTGGATGGCATCACCGACTTGATGGACATGAGTTTGAATGAACTCCAGGAGCTGGTGATGGACCGGGAGGCCTGGTGTGCTGCAATTCATGGGGTCGCAAAGAGTCGGAAACAACTGAGCGACTGAACTGAACTGAGGATGCTAAGAATTGATGGTGTCTATGACATGCAGTTGCTCATATTGCTTCATGAGCAGTGGTAAAATGCCCAACCACACTCTGACCTTAGGAAATCATCTCAATCCTCTGAAAATGTACAGAATCCTATTTAAAGAAACCAAAGGTCATGGCAAGGTCAAAACTTCTAAAGAAACCAAAGCCTGAGCCAAAATTAAGTACCAGGAATCATGCATATTCAGAAACATAAAAGATCACGAACTGGGCAGTTAGCTCGATCTGTCTGTGGTGCTCCTGGTTCCTACTTATTTTAGAAATCGGAATTTTAAACTTCAGAGTGCCACTAGGTAGTATAAGAAACAAGGGAGGAAGAGTTAGATTTTTATCTCTTTGAAATATAAGTGAATACAGAGAATCTGAGTCAAGATTTAAGCCAGTCCTACCGATAAAAATGAGAAAAATAAAATAAGGGGAAAGGGGAATGCTCTGCTGTGGTGAATATAGAAAACCAGTTATTGTTATTTGACAATATACTGAAGTGTAGCAGTATTATTAGGACTTCAGATCTGTTCATTGTTGATATTGATGCTATTAATAATTGTACACAGTTTAAAAACAAATGTCAATAGCAGTGAAGATTCAGCAAAAATTTAAGTTACCAAATATAAGTATTTAAAATATTTTACTTAAAAAGACAAATAGTTGTAATCATTAACATGAAAGATTACTGAAAAATAAATTGAAATAATAATAAACATGATTGTCCTACAATAGAAATGTCAGTGAATGGATAGCTGTTAAAATATTTTGGTAAAATAAGATAAAAAAGAGCTATTAAATAATGATAAGATAAAAGTTGGGCTTCCCAGGTGGCGCAATGGCAAAGGATCTGCCTGCCAATGCAGGAGACTCAAGTTCATTCTCTGGGTCAGGAAGATCTCCTAGAGCAGGAACTGGCCACCCACTCCAGTGTTCTTGCCTGGAGAATTCCTTGGACAGAGAAGCGTGGCTGGCTACAGTTCATGGGGTCACAAAGAGTTGGACATGACCGAGCGACTAAACACACACACAAGCTAGAAGTTGAATGAGAGGAGTGCCTGCCCGTTTCTAAGTACTTTGAACTATGTGGGGGCTTCCCTGATAGCTCAGTTGGTAAAGAATCCTCCTGCAGTACAGGAGACCTGGGTTCAATCCCTGGGTTGGAAAGATCTCCTGGAAAAGGGAAAGGCTACCCACTCTGGTATTCTGGCCTAGAGAATTCCATGGACTTTATATAGTTGGACACGACTGAGAGACTTCCAGTGAACCATGTGGAGGTCCTTAGAAAATTCTCTGAAACCTTTCTCCTCTTTTCAATTCAATTATTATTTTAATCAAGTATGTATGATTCACCAAGCACTGAGGTAGACACTGAGCATCACTGGTAGATAAAATTAAAGACAGCAATACTAGCCATCGCTGAGCTTACAATCTAGCAAAGGATATTGACAAGTAAACAGCTCTAAAGAGGAAGTTTGAGGTACTCAGGGAAACTTAAGGAGACTACTCTATCAGACTTGGATCAATTAGGGGAGGTTTCTTGGTTGTGAAAGCATATATGTTTCATTAATTTTGTGGGTTATGTTGCTAGTGGTCTTGGTTACTTGTTACAGAGTGCCACCAAAAAAAAGGTCTAAAATTTAGGCCTTCTCGAATTTTTATTTTTAAATATTGAATATGCTATAGCATATGTACTATATTCACCTACTAAAGAAATAACAAAACAGAATCTAATCAGATCCACACCCTTCATTTAACCCCACTTGGGGGCTATTAGTGTTTCAGAATTTAGAATTTTTCAAATTTCATAAAGGTAATATGATGTATATTCTCTTTATTAGTTAATATCTTCAGTTGTTGTAGAGAAGCATACTGTAATCGAGCATGAATATTTCTGCAGTGAAATATATGAATTATCACCCTCGTTCAGGTTTTGCTGTTACAAGAGTTACAACAAACATAAAAATACTTTTGGTTTTTCGGACCTTTCTCAGTTTTCAAATTGCACATTAAAGAATTATAAATAAAGCATCCTTTTGTATAAGAAAAAAATTGAAATTGATAAATTAACAAAAGGTTACCCAGTGAAGACTTTGCATTATGTTTGTGCTCATAATATCAGTTATTGAAATTTAAAGGAAAGATTACACTCCTTCCTCTATGATGGTATATTGACTATCCCTTGGTGATTGGAAGGATCAGTGGGAAAAAGTGACTGTTCCTACTGACTTCTTTAATAGTAGTATTTCTAAGAGATTATGGCATCATAGACAAAGTTGTTTAAATTTTAGGGATAAAAGAATCACAAAAATGTGATAAATATTTTTAAATAGAAGTTTTATAACTTCATTAAATGTTAGCTTCTCCAAGCTAAATTTATGTCAGGCCTCTGGTCAGGATAGTTGTATATATACTACTTTATAATATCAGATGATGTGGTAACCTAGTGGACTAGGCTGGGTTTATAAAGAAGGATTTGTTACAAGTGGGAGCTTTCCTTGTTTCAACATTTTCCTAAAACTTTATTCCATTGTTGTTCATTTTTTTTTCTGCAGTCTTACAAGTCAGTGAAGTTTTTGTTTACTGAGATGCATAACCACCTATTAGTTGGGTTAAGTAAAAAGAAAAAGTCAAATGCCACACCTAAGGGATTTTTTTTGAAACAGGGTTCTGTGGTTTTCCCTGGAAACGATGTCTTTTTATTACAGGCTCCAGCTAGCTTTTGAGGGTTGAGCTACTAAAAGAGAAGCTAGAAACAATTCAAATTATTGTAGAGCATCAAGTTTTCACTGGAGCCCATATTTAAGTTGTTTTGATCTTCTCCACTGCAATTCTGTGAACATGATCCCTGTTTTAAGCAAAGCATTTTGCCTACCCATGAAGAAGGATATATACTGATGTGTCCAAGAAAAAGGCAAATGTGTGTATCTTAATAGTACTAAAAAAAAATTAACTTTGAATTTTCAGTCTCCAAAGTATTATCAGCTTCCTTACAGATTTTCCAAAAATAGAAACATTAACTGCTAATTCCCAGCCAATACAGAACGTTGTGAAATAATACTTTGAGGCTTAAAAAAAAATTACTGTATGCATATGTCTTTTGTAGACTAGGGTGCAATTTCTGTGAGAAAAGAATTTGAATTTGCTTACTTGAGTTTTTAAAATATGCTGTTACAAACTATGCTACAAGTGAACAGCCTTCCTTAAGCATATTTTTGTATAGTCCTTTAGCTAGATTTATAGGATAAATTTCTAGAAATCCAAATTTTAAGGTTAAAAAAAATGTGTCTTTTTAACTCAGTCAGTCAGTTCAGCTGCTCAGTCATATCCAACTCTTTACGACCCCATGGACTGCAGCACGCCAGGCTTCCCTGTTCATCACCAGCTTCCAGAGCTTGCTCAAACTCATGTCCATCAAGTTGGTGACGCCATCCAACCATCTCATCCTCTTTCGCCCCTTTGTCCCCTTTTTATTCTAAATATTGCCAAATTGTTCTGTTAAAAAGTTACGTCAGCAACTAATAATCTGTGAGAATGCTTATTCCCTAAGCTATTTAGTATTGAAATAGTGTATTTAATACACTATTTAGTATTATCAAAGTTTTTAGCCTTCCACTCTGAAAGATGAAAAATATCTCATTTTAATGTCTTCTATTAATTATGAATAAAGTTAAACAATTTTTAATATTGCAGTTTATTTTTCTTTTTATGTTAACTGTTGTTCATGACCTTTTCCTATTTTTATACTGAACTGTTAATCACTTTTTATTGATTTGTAAGAACTCTTTGGGTAGTAAATAAGCTTTTTATTATATGTACCATGAACATTTTTCTGTTTAAAACTTTGTTTTTATTTTTTTTTAACAAAGACTTTTTTTTCTTTTATGATTCAGGTTTATTATGTTGTTCATTGGAGGATTTTTTAAAATTATTACTTGTGATTATCTGTCTAGAAAAAGCATTAGAATTATTTATAAACTTGATCTCTGTGTACTTCTTTTTTCCTTTTAAAGAAAGGGTTGTTTTTATTAATTAGCAGTCCAGTAGGTAATAGTTTTTTTTTTTAACCTTAATACTAATGCAGGTTGGTTTATCTTAGCAAATAAGCTGTTTAAGTCATAGTTCTTCAGCTGTAAATCTCCTCTTCCAAAGCAAATATCCTGCAAGGATAGAACAAACAGGATCAAAACACAATGAGAGGTTTGAGCTCTTATTTGCTGGATTGGCCTCATTTGGGTGTGAGAGATTAAAGGAAAGTACCTGAGGAAGCCTTGACTTGTAAAAAAGTCTCCTTCAGTTCAAATAATATTTTTAAATATTGTAAAAACTTAATTGGCAAAATTATATGACCTTGATTTATGACATTAAAAAACAGTGAAATAATACTTATTCCATCTTTGTGTACCTTATGTCCCCTTCATTTATTTTTCTGGGAAGTGTCTAGCTAATAAGAAGTAAAACTTTTAAACCTGCAAAATACACATACTGAATAAAACTAGTTTATAGCCACAGGTAACTTTTAAGCCTCATAAGCTGTCTGTCAGCCTTATTGGAGCCTCAAACCTGTGGATAGCTCAACAAAAAATAAGACTGGAAATAGAGACAGGTTGCATTTTTTTTCTTTTTAATGACCCCTTATTCACTAGTAGTTAAGTACATGTGTCATTTTTATCAAGAGAAATGTTACATGATATTGTTTTAGGTCAAATATTTTTAAATGCTTTATAACCATGAGATATATATCTATATGGAAATTACTATACTAATATACACTAATGGCAACCCACTCCAGTATTCTTGCCTGGAAAATTCCATGGACAGAGAAGCCTGGTAGTCTACAGTCCATGCGGTTGCAAAGAGTTGGACACATCTGAGCGACTTCGCTTCACTTCACTTCACTTAAAATATTACTAAACAACTTGACATTTTTTAAAAATGTTTTTATATAGTACATACAGATTTCCTGATTCACTTGATATGTCATGATTAACTTTCTATATCATTATACATAATGTTTTACTAAGTAATTCAAATGACTTTAAATCTATTGTTACTAGTTTTAAAGTACTGCTGCAGTGAACCTACTTGCATCTAAATGTTTGCATATATCTGTAGTTATTGTTGGAGACACAAATTCCTAGAAGTCAAATTGTTGAATTTAAAAGTATTTAGAATTGTTAGAAAAGGTTTCTGTTAATTAAGAATATAGTTAGGTCATTTGTAGAGATGCCATTGAGGAATAGCAGCAGATTTTAAATTTCTTCAGTTGTATCAAAAAGAGAAATATGGTACTAGGGTTTTTTTTATAGTATACAGGTAATACTTCATCTTGCCCTCTAATTATAAAACACATGTTAATACCTTCTATTATAATAATAACCTAAATTGTTTAAAAGCTATATATAAGAGTATACAAGGCTTTCCAGGTGACACTATGGTAAAGAATCCACCTGCAAATGCAAGAGACACAAGAGATGCAGGTTCGATCCCTGGGTTGGGAAGATTCCCTGGAGTAGAAAATGGCACCCCCTCTTGTATCATTGCCTGGAAACTTCCATGGACAGAGGACCCTGGCAGGCTGCAGACCAGGTGCCTGCAGACCTGTCAGGTTGCAGAGTTAGAACTGAGTAACCAGGCACAAGCGTAAGTATATGTGGTGGTGGAGGTTTAGTCACTAAGTCGTGTCTAACTCATGTGACCCATAGACTGCAGCCTGCCAGGCTCCTCTGTCCATGGGATTCTCCACGCAAGAATACTGGGGTGGGTTGCCATTTCTTTCTCCAGGGGATCTTCCCCAACCTAAGAATCAAACCCAGGTCTCCTGCATTGCAGGTGGATTCTTTACTGACCGAGCTATGAGGGAAGCCTAGCATATGTAGTGATAGCTAGATTTTCAGATAAAGGACTGAGAATCTTTTTATTCAAAATATCTATACTTTGTTAATATGGCTCTTTTTATAGCCTTCAGAGACACTGGCATGTAATAGAGCAGAATGATGTTGGAAAAGGCAGAGAATGCTTTCCGTCAAAGAGCCATCCTACAGTAGTTCAGATTGAGAGAGAAAGTTTAGACAGGAGTTAGCTTGCTTTGAGGATAGTAAGTTATCCTCTGTTCTCAGTAAGCATGTCAAAATAGTGCACTTTTGACAGGTACATATGAAGGATTTAAGTCTTTGAGTGTATGTACATATCAGTAGAGGCTTCCCTAGTGACTCAGTGGTAAAGAATCTGCCTGCTAATGCAGGAGACGTGGGTTCAGTCCCTGAGTTGGGAACATTCCCCTGGAGAAGGAAATGGCAAGCCCACTCTAGTGTTCTTGCCTGGGAAATCCCATGGACAGAGGAGCCTGGCAGCCTAGCGTCCATGGGGTCACAAAGAGTCAGACACGACTTAGCTCCTGAGCTGAGCATGCACTCAGGCACATAGCATTAGAAGCACACTGCCTATGGGGACTTTCGGAGAAGATAACAATTATGAGTAAGATTAATTCTTCCAACTTGTTTCTTTATATCTGGTAATGCTTTTTCTTCTAGCCATTTCCTTGTAGGCATTAATGAAATAGTTTCCTGTGTTTCTTGTTAGTCAGACTACCATATGAAATTTAAATTATTTTATCTTTTCTTGGAAAGTAAAGATATGGGATTTGAGTGAGAAATACAGACCAGTAATAGGGAGGAATCAGTGAGTTTGAATTTTATTTTCATCTCTGTTACTGGCATAATATGGGCTTCCCAGATGGCACAGTGGTGAAGAATCAGCCTGCCAGGGGAGAAGATACAAAAGACATGGTTCAGTCCCTGGGTGGGGAAGAGCCCCTGGAGTAGGAAATGGCAACCCACACCAGTATTCTTGCCTGGAAAATTCCATGAACACAGCTGAGCAAGTGAGCACACGTTATTATAAGATATAGAGAAAGACACCTCACAAAGAATTTGTTTTCTGTATTTAGCACTCAGATTTGGTGGAATAAACAAACAGTATGCTATACAGCTCTTGCCCACAAGACATTTAGAGCATTGGTTTTAAGTTGTTTCCAAATGCTGCTGCAATGAATATGTTGTTGTTGTTGTTGTTAAGTTGCTAAGTTGCGTCTGACTCTTTTGCCACCCCACAGACTATAGCCCACCAGGCTCCTCTGTCCTTGGGATTTCACAGGCAAGAATACTAGAGTGGCTTGCCATTTCCTTCTCCAGTGGATCTTCCCGACCCAGGGATTGAACCAGCGTCTCCTGCTTGGCAGCTGGATTCTTTGCCACTGAGCCGTGACGGAAGCCCTTACAGCTAAATGCCTTAGAGAGGGCACAGATTCCAAAGTGAAATTGTGAGGGTATCTGCCATCTTTCGTCTGTATATAAAGCTAATAACATATTTATATATTTATTTCCCTTTTTTATTATTTCGTTGACTGGTATCGAAGAACTTGGAAGAGCTTGTTAATTGTTCAGTGCAGATAATACAGAGAAAAGGAAGACCTGTAGAATGAGTGGGAGACACATAAGCAGAGAGGAAGGAAGAAAGGATAAAAGAGGAGAGAAAGAGCGTAAATGAAGCAAAAGTACAAGTGTGAGTGGAGTACTGGAGAGGAGCCAGTCCAAAGGTCAGCCCCGCAGGAGCGGAGGTTCCAGTGGGATGACGTCACATGGGCGAGGCAGGGCTGAACTACTGAGAGCCTTCAAAGTATGCAAAGGCATTTAGATTTCAGGTGATAGGGAATAAGAAACCACTGAAGAGTTTTGAAAGTAGCAAAGGTTACATGATGGAAATAGCATTTTAGAACATCCGTCCCGCTTAGTATTGTGGAAGATTAATTGCAGCAGGTTGGTTTTAGAGATAGGAGTACCAGCCAAGAAGCACTATAATTTAATAGTATAGAGAACTGATATGCTGATGTGGGCTGGTAGCAGTGAGAACAGGAGGAAGGAATTCATACCAGGAACACCATAGAGGAAAACAGTGTAATTTGGTGACTGACGAGATGTGCAGGGTAAAGAAGTAGTCGATATTTTAAGATTTTCTTCCCAAGAGATAGGAACCACACAGTGCCATTAATAGAATGTCTTTAGTTCAGCACTGAAAATGAATTTCATTTTCTTTTTGTGTAACCCTAACTTATAAACTTAGGAGAAAAACTAGTGTTTGAGAACAGTGCTGTCAGATGGCAGATATAAAACTCATCAAAACTGGCTTCCAGTAACTGAAGAGCAAAAGAAGGAAAAGGCTTCTAAGGAATCTTCTCTGGAAAGAGCAGGAACACCCTTGATTATGTCTTTAGAATGATAGCAGTTTAAATTATATAACTTTCCCACCTAATTAAACTCTTTCTGTGGAGTTTAGTGCTAAAAGTCAGAATGCCCAAAGTCATTCCGGATGATATAGATTATTCTTAAGAGCTAAATCTGAAGCCATTCAAAAATAGGCCAGATGTCAAGGCTGTGGTCTGAGGTGTCATTCTTCAAAAGGCAATATGTAACTCCTCTACTGGGCAAACAGCAGATCAGTTCCTGAGCTGATAGTATTGGGAAGAACTGTCTGAACCGAGCTGCTGGGTGAATATTTAAAAGTCCAGATATATGGGGCAGAGAGCAGATGTAGAAGAAAATTTTATAATTATTTTGTTTTACAAGGCACATGACGATGCCAGGCTACTAGCAAAGATTTACAGCAATTATTCATTAATACCAGCCAGATTATTTACTCAAAGAAGTAGTTCCGCTAAATTTAAGTAACAAAACACACACGAGAAGATATAAACATTTCTGTATTACCCAAACCTAGTTTAAGGAAAAATAACAAATGATACTTTTCATGTATGATACCTTATAGACTGTTAGAAAAACCTTCAGGATTTTATCAGAAGGCAGGTTTAAGGCTCAGCTCTTCACAACCAGATGGGAATTGCTCTACCAATTAAGAGAATAGTTTTTACTGACCATACAAATTTCCCTCTGCATGCATGTATGCTAAGTCAAGTCAGTCCTTCTGACTCTTTGTGATCCTATGGAATGTAACCTGCCAGACTCCTCTGTTGGTGGGATTCTCCAGGCAAGAATACTGGAGTGGGTTGCCATGCCTTCTTCCAGGGGATCTTCCTGATCCAGGGATTAAACCCACGTCTCTTATGTCCCCTGCATTGGTAGGTGGGTTCTTTACCACTAGCACCACCTGGGAAGCCTACATTTCCCTCTAATACTCTGTAAATCATAATCATTATAAATATATGAGGCCTTATTTGTTGTTATTTGTGACAAATTCAAGGTAGTTTCTAGAATATAAAAACCTGTATGTATTGTTAACACCACAAATATGGTAAGTCTAAAGAAAATTATGTAAAAAAAAATCCACCTCAGTGAATGAATTACTCACTGTAAGCAAATTTGAACATAAGAGTAATTCACATTTCAGGATCTTTGTAACTCAGTCCCTGTTACAATTTAATAGTATTCTGTCAGCTTGCTTCCTCCACCAGGGATCTTCCCAACCCAGGGATCAAACCCACCTCTCTTACGGTCTCCTGCACTGGCAGCCAGATGCTTTAACCACTAGCACCACCTGGAATCCACCTGCCAATGCAGCAGATACAAGAGACCTAGGTTAGATCTATGGGTGGGGAAGATCCCCTGGAGTGGCAACTGGCAACCCACTCCAGTATTCTTACCTGGAGAATTATATGGGCAGAGGAGCCTTACGGGCTACAGTCCATGGGATACCAAAGAGTTAGACATGACTGAGCGACTAAGCACACACAGTCACAGACACACAGACACAGCTAGAAAGAGTGGATGTGTGTCTGTGCAACTAACTTATTGATGTTGTTCAGTCAATAAGTGGTGTCCCACTCTTTGAGACCCCTTAGACTATGTAGCATACCAGGCTCCTCTGTTCTCCACTACCTTCCAGAGTTTGCTCAAACTAACCTCCATTGAGTCGATGATGCTATCTAACCATCTCATTCCCTGCCGCCCTCTTCCTCTTCCTTCAGTCTTTTCCAGCATCAGAGTCTTTTCCAGTGAGTCATCTCTCCCTATCAGGTGACTGAAGTATTGAAGCATCAGCTTCAGCAACAGGTCTTCCAGTGAATATTCAGGGTTGATTTCCTTTAGGATTGACTGGTTGGATCTCCTTGCAGTCCAAGGGACTCTCAAGAGTCTTCTCCAGCACCACAGTTCAAAAGCATCAATTCTTTAGCCTTCAGCTTTCTTTATGGTTCAACTCTCACATCCATACATGACTACTGGAAAAACCGTAGTTTTGACTATACAGACCTTTGTCAGCAAAGTGATGTCTCTGCTTTTTAGTATGCTGTTTAAGTTTGCCATAGCTTTTGTTCCAAGGAGCAAGTGTCTTTTAATTTCATGGCCACGGTCTGCAGCCCAAAAAAATACTTCTACTTTTTCCCCTTCTGTTTGCCTTGATGTGATGGGACCAGATGACATGGTCTTCGTTTTTTGAATGTTGAATTTCAGGCCAGCTTTTTCATTCTCCTCTTTCACCCTCATCAAAAGGCTCTTTAGTTCCTTTACACTTTTTACCATTAGAGTGGTATCATCTGCATATCTGAGGTTGTTGATATTTCTTCCAGCAATCTTGATTCTAACTTGTGATTCATCCAGTCTGGCATTTCACATGGTGTACTCTGCATATAAGTCACTAACTTGCCACCAGTGACTAATCTAGATACTGAGAATAAAGTTCATTCATCCTTAATGTTAACACTTTAACACATAAAAGAAAGATACATGCAATTTAATTTTGTCTTCTCTGGTGCTTGAAAGTATTAACTGTGAAGTGAATGGATATTAAAGAATAGTAATTATATTTACAAATGGCATATAAAAATCAAAAATCAGGAAGAAATGAAACTTATAAATGCTCTCTTTGAAGGTGTTCAGAATTCCTTATCCATAAATTACCAAAAAAATGTGTATATGGTTGGGATAGACACTCTTTTGAGATAGATGAAAATATAAACCTCTTTTATTCTTTTATGTATGTATTAGTATAAATCTTTATAAACATTTTCCTTTAATATGTTCTCATGGCAACTGTAAGTAAATAGTGTATGTTTTATGACCAGTATGCATCATAAACTTTTCAGAGAAATCTTCTTTTTCATGATTATATTGCTTAGCTCAATTTTGATATTTTAGAAAGATTGATTTTTCTCATTCATATTAAAATTAGACTGTATATAAAATATCTAAGTATTGTAACATACGATTTTAAACTGACAGAAGCAGTGACTGTCTAGCTATCTAATGATATCATGAATTAGATTTTCTTCAAACTTTTATTTGCTGTATCCTTATCTTGAAACCAAGGATCAATTTCTTCATGGGGGGGAAAAAAACTTTTAGGGGAATATAATTGAAGTTTTTAAAACAGTACTGAAAAGAAAATGACTTATCCTTAATTTTTAACAAAAGACTCTAAAAATAGTGAAACTATTATATTTTAAATAGAAGAGTGATGTAATCACTAGTCTTTCATCTAAAATAAATAAAGGTCTTCTGTGTGCCTTCCCCTTCATGGATCATGGCCTTGTCATGGTGAAGGCCCTTATGTAACAATGAATCTGTGAGCCTTGCTGTGCAAGGACACCCAAGACAGATGGATCATAGTAAAGAGCTCTGACTAAATGTGGTCTGCTGGAGAAGAAAATGGCAACCCACTTCAATATTCTTGCCTGGAAAACCCCATGAACAGTATATAAAGGCAAAAAGATATTACATCAGAAGATGAGCCCCCCAGGATGGAAGGTGTCCAATACGCTTCTGGGGAAGAGTGGGGAGGGTAGTTACTAATAACTCCAGGAAGAATGTAGCATTTGGACCAAAGCAGGAACGACGCTCAGATGTGAATGTGTCTGGTGGTGAAAGTAAAGTCCAATGCTGTAAAAAAAATATTGCATAGGAACCTGGAATGTTCAGTCCATGAATCAAGGTAAATTGGACATAGTCAAGCAGGAGATGGCAATAGTTTCATTTTAAGGATCAGTGAACTACAGTGGATAGGCATGGGTGAATTTAATTCAGATGACCACAATACCTATTATTTCAGGCAAGAATCCCTTAGAAGAAATGGAGACACCCTCATAGTCAACCAAAACTGTCCAAAATACAGTACCTGCATTCAGTCTCAAAAACAACAGCATGATCTTGGTTTCATTTCCAAGACAAACCATTCAACATCATAGTAATCCAAGTCTGTGTCCCAACCACTGATGCCAAAGAAGCTTAAGTTCACCAATTCTAGGAAGACCTACAACACCTAGACCTAACACCAAAAGAAGACATCCTTTGCATCATAGGGAATTGGAATGCAAACGTAGGAAGTCAAGAGATACCCGGAATAATAGGCAATTTGGCCTTGGAGTGCAAAATAAAGCAGGGCAAAGGCTAACAGAACACATTTAATAGAACACGCTTGTCATAGCAAACACCCTCTTCCAACAACACAAGAGATGACTGTACACATGGACATCACCAGATGGTGAGTACCAAAACCAGATTGATATGTACTTTGCAGCTGAAATGGAGAAACTGTATATAGTCAAACAATACCAGGAGTTGACTGTGGCTAAGATCAGGAGCTCCTTAATGCAAAATTCAAGCTTAAATTGAAGAAAGTAGGGAAAACCACTATTCAGGTATGACCTAAATCACACCCCTGTTACTATACAGTGGAAGTGACAAGTGGCTTCAAGGGATTAGATCTGGTAGACAAAGTGCCTGAAGAACTATGAATGAAGGTTTGTAATACTGTACAGGAGGCAGTGACCAAAATCATCCCAAAGAAAAAGAAATGCACAAAGGCAAAATGGTTGTGTGAGGAGGCTTTACACATACTTGAGGAAAGAAGAAAAGCAAAAAGCAAGGGAGAAAGGGAAAGACATACCCAACCGAATGCAGAGTTCCAGAGAATAGCACAGATATAAGAAGGCTATCTTAAATGAACAATGCAAAGAAATAGAGGAAAACAATAGAATGGAGAAGACTAGAGATCTCTTCAGAAGAATTAGAGATATCAACAGAGCATTTCATGCGAGATGGGCATGATAAAGGACAGAAATGATAAGGACGTAACAGAAGAAGAGACTAGGAAGAGGTGGCAAGAATTCACAGAAGAGCTATACAAAAAAGGTCCTAATGACCCAGATAATCACAATAGTGTAATCACTCACCTATAGCTGGACGTCCTGGAGTGTGAAGTCAAGTGGGGCTTAGATAGCATTACTGTGAACAAAGCTAATAGAGGTGATCAAAATCCAACTGAACTATTTCAAATCCTAAAAGATGCTGCTGTTAAAGCTCTGCACTCAATGTGTCAGAAAATTTGGAAAACGCAGCAATAGCCACAGGACTGGAAAAGGTCAGTTTTCATTCCAGTCCCAAAGAAAGGCAGTGCCAAAGAATGTCCAAACTACCATACAGTTGCACTCATTTCACATGCTAGCAAGATTATGCTCAAAATTCTTCAAGCTGGTCTTCAGAAGTATGTAAACCAAACACTTCTAGATTTACAAGCTGAGTTTCGAAAAGGCAAAGGGACCAGAGATCCAAATTGCCAACATTCGCTGGATCTTGGAGAAAGCAGAGGAGTTCCAGAAAAAAACATCTGCTTCATGTGAAATGCTGGGCTGGTTGAAGCTCAAGCTGGAGTCAAGACTGCTGGGAGAAATATCAGTAACCTCATATATGCAGATGACACCACCCTAATGGCAGAAAGTGAAGAGGAACTAAAGTACCTCTTGATGAAGGTGAAAGAAGAGAGTGAAAAAGCTGGCTTAAAATTCAACATGCGAAAAACTAAGATCCTGGCATCTGGTTCCATCAGTAGGACTATCCTAGAAGCTGCTGAGCAGGGACAAAACACAAGAATTGGAAAAGGAACTGGCCAAAATTTGTTTTCTTTTTAAAAATACCACTAACGTATCCCTTTTTCAATTCTTCTAAATCAGGAGTTTTTAATGGAATAGTTAAAAATGTTTTACCTTATTTTCAGTTTGTTTTCCCTATATTGTCATGTACCTGCTTGTTTTTGACTCTGATGCTTCTCCCATAGAAGGTGCATAGAAGGTGCATCTATAGCAATTTTATCGCTTTGTATGCTTCATTTTTTTCTCCTTATAAGTTATGAAGTCAAAAAGAAGAGCTGGAATTGCTGGGTTTTGGAATTAATAATTTATTCTTATCACATTGACAAAATTCCTCCTGATACAAAAAGCATAATCTTGGTTCTAAGAGTGAAATTTCATTTAACATCTGTCCCACCAAGTCCCCAAACTCCCTACATTCTTTTCAAATAACTATTTTATCATTCAGTATGCTTCTGCAGAGACCCTTAACATATGCATGTGTGTATAATATTTATGCACAAAAAAATAAATAATGTCCTGTTGATTTTTGAGAGCCTATTCTGCTAGTTACAAGAATACATTTATGAACAAAACACATAGTGTCCCAGCCTTCATGGAGCTTCATGAGGTTGTTACTGACATGGAGTTTTCTAGGGAATCTTACATATGGTTTAAATATCCTTTGATAGACAGTTAAAGAGCCCAATAAAATTGTCACTTGATTTTAATTCATTCTATTCTCTCAATCACTTTATTATGTTAAGTTAGAGGCTTAAGCAAAATAGCTCCATTATCTTCAGTAAGTACTTTCCTAATAGTATCATCCACTGCACTAGCACTGCCTTGGACAGTCGGAATCCAACAGACCATCTAGACATCTAACTTACCAACAAAGACTTAATTAAGCCCTGGATAAAATTATGCCAAAATTATCCATTTAAAATCTAAAACTTGAAGCAGAATTACCTTAGAGATCCTGTAAAGAAGGAAATATAGCTTTAATTCTTCTCCGTTTTAATTTTTAAGTGGGATGAAATAAAAATAAGGCCAAGCTTTATGTATTTTGGTTGTTGTTTTTCCACCTTTTTTAGTCATCTAAATTGATGCTAATTGATATAATGATTGTTTAGTGAAACTGATTTTTCAAGGTTACATAGAAAATAGCAAATGTTAGTCTGTGTTTAAAATATAGGTAACTTTTCATTGCCCTGTCTACCCTGATAGCTCGGTTGGTAAAAAATCTGGAATGCAGGAGACCCCAGTTCGATTTCTGGGTCGGGAAGATCCGCTGGAGAAGGGATAGGCTACCCACTCCAGTATTCTTGGGCTTCCCTTGTGGCTCAGCTGGTTAAGAATCCGCCTGCAATGCGAGAGACCTGGGTTCAATCCCTGGGTTGGGAAGATCCCCTTGAGAAGGGAAAGGCTACCCACTCCAGTATTCTGGCCTGGAGAATTCCTTGGACTGTATAGTCTCTGGGGTCGCAGAGTCAGACACAACTGAGCGACTTTCACTTTCACTTCACTTTTCACTTCACCTTATATATTAATGACATTGAATAAGAAATGTCATATATCTAATCTAAGCACTATTGAATATACATGTACTAAGTTTTTTCTATGCTCTGTTTTATCTCAAAGATAAATCCAAGTTTATTATTTAATTTCAAGGTGAAAAACAGTTTCTTACTATTAATGTACATCTAAAAGTGGAGCTAAACCAAGTACTGAAAATTAAATGACCCAAAATTGTGGTGTCTAAGAACATCTTATTCCTACTTTCTCATTATCTTCTTGTTAATACACGTCTTGTTCACAATGCTTATAATCTTAGAACTATTTGCAAAAGGTATAGCCCAAACTCATTATATCATGACATAGCTGAAAATTCCTTTTATGGAACATCTTTACAGAGGATATTGTATTAAAAAAAAAAAAAGGTTGATACAACACACACCTACGGTAGACACATGAAAAACTCTTTTGAACACAACTGCTTAGAAGGTGCCATTCACAAAATAAATACTCAAGTATTTATGAATAAATGAATGATCAGTTCAGTTCAGTTCAGTCGCTCAGTCATGTCCGACTCTTTGCGACCCCATGAATCGCAGCACGCCAGGCCTCCCTGTCCATCACCAACTCCCGGAGTTCACTCAGACTCACGTCCATCGAGTCCGTGATGCCATCCAGCCATCTCATCCTCTGTTGTCCCCTTCTCCTCCTGCCCCCAATCCCTCCCAGCATTAAAGTCTTTTCCAATGAGTCAACTCTTCACATGAGGTGGCCAAAGTACTGGAGTTTCAGCTTTAGCATCATTCCTTCCAAAGAAATCCCAGGGCTGATCTCCTTGCAGTCCAAGGGACTCTCAAGAGTCTTCTCCAACACCACAGTTCAAAAGCATCAATTCTTCGGCTCTCAGCCTTCTTCACAGTCCAACTCTCACATCCATACATGACCACTGGGAAAACCATAGCCTTGACTAGACGGACCTTAGTCGGCAAAGTAATGTCTGCTTTTGAATATGCTATCTAGGTTGGTCATAACTTTTCTTCCAAAGAGTAAGCGTCTTTTAATTTCATGGCTGCAATCACCATCTGCAGTGATTTTGGAGCCCAAAAAATAAATGAATAAATAAAAATGAATGATAGTACTTGATATAATGACATATCTGAAGAGCTAAATTAATCTATCCATATTATTTCCTTGTATTATTTATTCTAAAAGCATAATATTTTTACACAGCAAATAGATTTGGAGGAAAGAACTGAATTATATTTGATTAAATTGAAAGTTATGGTAGAAATCAGCAAATTAATAAATGGTTAGTAACATCTTTGGAAACTAAATATTGATTGCATGTACCAAACTTTTTTATTTTGCTTTTCTTTTTTAAATAAATGTAGATCCAGCAAAATATACCCAGTTGACAACAGATAGAAACAACCTTATCTGACAGAGAAGATAGTCACACCCTTGGTAGTATTTAAGAGATACTGCAAGTTCCAAAATGTATCTTTTGTAACACCTGTCAAGTGATACCTGAAATTCCTCCATTGACGATTCAGATTGAGGTTAAAGCTTTGTTTTATTGTAAAATGTAGTTACGCTTGGTAGCCTTTTTTTTTTTTTCAATCACATAACATTTAGGATCAACACGGCCACAATTTTTTTGCAGTTGCTCTGGTCGAAGGTAAAATCTATTCCCCCACCCTTTGAATCTAGGGTGGCCTGTGACTCCCTTTGACCCAATAAAATGAACCAAATGATGTTGTACAACTTCTGAACAAGGCCTCAGTCACCCTTGTTCCCAGCTCTTGGTAACTCGTGCTCACCATGTAAATAAGCCTGGGTTGGTCTACTTGGGCGTGAGATCCTTAAGAGGCAAGTCCTAGCCAGAAGTCAACACCGATTGTCAGGCAAGTGAACATCCAGCTGCAGCAAGCCCACATTAGCATGATTAAGTAAAATAGCTGTTGTTTTAAGCCTCCAAGTTTTGGGTGGTTTAGTAGAAGTAGTAGTGTTAGTCACTTAGTTGTGTCTGACTCTTTGCAACCCCGTGGACTGTAGCACGCCAGGCTCCTCTGTCCGTGGCATTCTCTAGGCAAGAATACTGGAGTGGGTAGCCTTTCCCTTCTCCAGGGGATCTTCCCAACCCAGGGATCGAACCCAGGTCTCCTCCCCTGCAGGCAGATTATTTATCATCTGAGCTATAGGAAAGCCCTGGGTGGTTTATTACATAGCAATAAATAACTGATACAAAAATATTAGTTGTCCATGTCCAGAATAGAATAGACTTGACTTGGCTTGGATTGGTAGGCAAAACAGGTCAGTGTGGAGTCATTTGCACTAAAACTCTGTGTAAGCCAGTAGTGAAATATGGCAGCATTCAAATAGAAGTAAATTCCAGATCGAGAGAAATATCAATCCCACTTTCCTTTCTAATTGATTAACCTGAATTATTAGATCAGACTCAATATGTTTAAAAACCTAGACATGCTGAAGAACCTGCACAAAGAATAATCAATATGGTGATAGTCTATTAACTCTAATATGCAAAACCATTTACAGCTGAAAATATTAACCTTGAAAAAAATAACCTAGTATGGACATGGCAGTTCTTTTAACATTTTGACACCACTTCATATAGGAAATCAGATAGGGTAATGATGTGAAGGATAGATCTAGGCAGATGTGTGGAAGATCCAAGGAGACTTATTTCCTAGTAATATAAGAAATAATTTTAACCATGTTACTATTATTCAGTTTCCCACTCTCACCATTTTCTGCTAGTTGTTTCCACTTTCTTCACCATGACTTTTTTCCCCTTTCTTCCTGTATTTATTTTTTATTTTTATTTTTTAATTTATTTATTTTAATTGGAGGCTAATTATTTTACAATATTGTATTTGTTTTTGCCATACACTGACATGAATCAGTCATGGGTCTACATGTGTTCCCCATCCTGAACCTCCTTCCCACCTCCCTCCCCATCCCATCCCTCAGGGTCATCCCAGGGCACCAGTCCTGAGCACCCTTTCTCGCATCGAACCTGGACTGGCAATCTGTTTCACATATGATAATATACATGTTTCAACGCTGTTCTCTCAAATCATCCCACCCTCGCCTTCTCCCACAGAATCCAAAAGTCTGTTCTTTACATCTGTGTCTCTTTTGCTGTCTCACATATAGGGTCATCGTTACCATTAAATTCCATATATGTGTGTTAATATACTATATTGGTGTTTTTCTTTTTGACTTACTTGCATTTGTATAATAGGCTCCAGTTTCATCCACCTCATTAGAACTGATTCAAATGCATTCTTTTTAATAGCTGAGTAATATTCCATTGTGTTTTTGTACCACAGCTTTCTTATCCATTCGTCTGCTGATGGACATCCAGGTTGCATCCATGTCCTAGCTATCATAAACAGTGCTGTGATGAACACTGGGGTACACGTGTCTTTCAGTTCTGGTTTCCTTGGTCTGTATGTCCAGCAGTGGGATTGCTGGGACATATGGCAATTCTAGTTCCAGTTTTTTAAGGAATCTCCACACTGTTCTCCATAGTGGCTGTACTAGCTTGCATTCCCAGCAACAGTGTAAGAGTGTTCCCTTTTCTCCACACCCTCTCTAGCATTTATTGTTTGTAGACTTTTGGATCGCAGCCATTCTGACTGGTGTAAGATGGTACCTCATTGTGGTTTTGATTTGCATTTCTCTGATAATGAGTGATGTTGAGCATCTTTTCATGTGTTTGTTGGTCATCTGTATGTCTTCTTTGGAGAAATGTCTGTTTAGTTATTTGGCCCATTTTTTGATTGGGTCGTTTATTTTTTGAATTGAGCAGCATGAGCTGCTTGTATATTTCTGAGATTAATTCTTTGTCAGTTGCTTTGTTTGCTATTATTTTCTCCCATTCTGAAGGCTGTCTTTTCACCTTACTTATAGTTTCCTTCATTGTGCAAAAGCTTTTAAGCTTAATTAGATCCCGTTTGTTTATTTTTGCTTTTATTTTCATTACTCTGGGAGGTGGGTCATAGAGGATCCTGCTGTGATTTTTATGTCAGAGAGTGTTTTGTCTATGTTTTCCTCTAGGAGTTTTATAGTTTCTGGTCTTACATTTAGATCTTTAATCCATTTTGAGTTTATTTTTGTGTATGGTGTAGAAAGTGTTCTAGTTTCATTCTTTTACAAGTGGTTGTCCAGTTTTCCCAGCACCACTTGTTAAAGAGATTGTCTTTTCTCTATTGTATATTCTTGTCTCCTTTGTCAAAGATAAGGTGTCCATAGGTGCATGAATTTATCTCTGGGCTTTCTATTTTGTTCCATTGATCTATTTTTCTGTTTTTGTTCCAGTACTGTACTGTCTTGATGACTGTGGCTTTGTACTATAGTCTGAAGTCAGGCAGGTTGATTCCTCCAGTTCCATTCCTCTTTCTCAAGATTGCTTTGGCTATTCGAGGTTTTTTGTATTTCCATACAAATTGTGAAATTATTTTTTCTAGTTCTCCGAAAAATGCCTTTGATAGCGTGATACGGATTGCATTGAATCTATAGATTGCTTTGGATAGTATACTCATTTTCACTATATTGATTCTTCCAATCCATGAACATGGTATATTTCTCCATCTATTTGTGTCATCTTTGATTTCTTTCATCAGTGTTTAATAGTTTTCTATATATAGGTCTTTTGTTTCTTTAGGTAGATTTATTCCTAAGTATTTTATTCTTTTTGTTGCAAAAGTGAATGGAATTGTTTCCTTAATTTCTCTTTCTGTTTTCTCATTATTAGTGTATAGGAATGCAACTTTACTATATTCATTGATTAGCTCTAGTAATTTTCTGGTGTTGTCTTTAGGGTTTTTTATGTAGAGGATCATGTCATCTGCAAACAGTGAGAGTTACTTCTTTTCCAGTCTGGATTCCTTTTATTTCTTTTTCTTCTCTGATTGCTGTGGCTAAAACTTCCAAAACTATGTTGAATAGTAGTGGTAAGAGTGGGCACCCTTGTCTTGTTCCTGACTTTAGGGGAAGTGCTTTCAGTATTTCACCACTGAGGTTAATGTTTGCCGTAGGTTTATCATATATGGCTTTTATTATGTTGAGGTATGTTCCTTCTGTGCCTGCTTTCTGGAGGGTTTTTATTATGGATGGGTTTTTAAATGGATGTTGAATTTTGTCGAAGGCTTTCTCTGCATCTGTTGAGATAATCATATGGTTTTTATCTTTCAGTTTATTAATGTGCTCACCATGACTTTTCACCCCACTCTCCCATCTACTTCTGCATTCACCTTTTCATTTAGAATTTCTTTTTCCATTGTTTCATATGTGAATAAGCTTTCTTTTCTCTTCTCCATTTTATTCTCTCTTTTATTGATCTTCCTTTATTTCTTGCACATACTTTTATGCACATACGTGTGTTCATATTTATGTGTTGTATCTTTACAGATTTATAAATGTGTGTATATATAAATATATATATATACATGTATTTTTTATGCATCTGTGTGTATTTTAATCTGTATCCTTCAGTTACATAGTGTGCCTGAGACTGAGAAAGAACCTTTTGTTTCATTGTTTACAGTTTATGCCTGGGAGGGTGGGTTTTGTTGTTCAGTCATCAAGTCGTGTCCAACTCTTTGCAACCCTACAGACTGTAGCCCACCAGGCTCCTCTGTCCTCAGGATTTCCCAGGCTAGAATACTGGAGTGGGTTGCCATTTCCTACTCCAGGGATCTTCCTGACCCAGGGATCAAACCCACATGTCTTGTGCCTCCTGTCATTGGCAGGAGGATTCTTTATCACTGCACCACCTCAGAAGCCCTACTACATTGCATCTTTCCATAACTTCTGTACTGAATGTTTCACACATACGTTCTACCTGAAACTTGAATTTACCAAAGACACTTCTTTCCTTGTAGCCTACTAGACACCAGTCTTTTCCCCATACCCTGTAGACTAGAAAGAAGAGTTCTCTGGTTCCCTGTTGCTATTTGCATACCTTCTGCATCCACATGAAAACCCTCCCTTCTTTGAGATTTATATCATCCAGCTTTATTATCACTATTTCTCTCTCCTCTCCAGTGATATCTACTGATCTCCATAAATGTGAGATCAGTGAGATTCCTTTAATGTGCATTTCAAGTACCTGGTTCAGTGTCTTCCTCTCCACCCTAACCTCTGCATTCATGCTAAGAAACTTCAATATCAGTGGCCCATCAGTCCCACTAGCATTGCTTTTACATGTCCAATATCACCTCCCTTTCTTGTCCTATTAAACCTTTACTATTTCCTGCCCCCTTCCCAGCCTTCTTCTTTACCCTGTGCTCTCAGTAGAGAACTCTGCCTCTTACTCAGTGGGGAAAATTGAGTCTAGCAATGATGAGTTATGTCAGTTAAATGCCTCCACCTGTACAGAGTTATCCACAGCTCTATTCCCCCAACCTCTATACCCTCTAATCTCCAAGGAAAAGTTTTCCAGTCATATTTTTAGTGATAATGCTGCAAGTTGTGCTTAAATGATTCCATTCTCTGAGACCCTCCTTAAAATATATTGTCTTCCTCCTTTACTTTAGCTTCTTCCCGTAGTCTTCTCTTCTATCGTCAATAAACATATTCACATGCCACCCATTTCTTTAAGGACTTCCTCAGCCATACATTTTCCTGCAACTATAATCCTCTTTAGTTTCTACCCAAGATCTTATATTTTCTAACCAAGCCTATACTTCATCTTCACTTTTTCACATTATCCTACTTCTATCATGCTATTAAAGCTGCACAGAGAAGGTTGTAATTTCCTAATGTTCATTTGTCACTTTCATCTTATTTAAGTATTTAACCCTGTTGATCACTCTCTTCTTGAAATTCTCTTCTCTGCTTTCTGTGACAGCACGTACTCTTGGTTTGTCTTTTGCTTTCCTGACTGTTTTCTCAAATTCTTTTGTCAGTCCTTTTCCTTTTAAGTGTTTGTTTTGACTTTGGTTCTATCTTCTTCCCACCACCCCCCACCTCCTCCTCCTTTCTTATATTTCTCTTAGCATTTCCATCCACTCCTGTGCCTTTAGTTACCACCTAGGGCAAGACCTAGTCATGACCAACCACTCCGGTCTCATTTCCCAACATCCTCCATGATCCTGAGAAACCTATGAAACCATCCTACTGGTAGGCTTGACACACATCATGCTTTTCATACCTCAGTGCCTGTGCACACATTATTTCCTTTGTCTGAAATTCCCATCCTACCCCCTCTCCATGCCCACCTTTCTTATCTTTCAAAACTTAACTCAGGCATCATCAGAAAGCCTTTACAGGCCCTTCTTTTTCCCTGCTCAAGCTAGGTTCTATGTAATACCCATGCTTACCCTTTTATTACAGCATTTACCAATAACTGATTGAAGTTACCATATAAAGATGTTTCTCCACCTTACTGCTCCTATGATCAAGCCATGTCCTAGTCTTTGAATAATCAATGCCTCGAATAGTAACTAGCTCATAGGAATTACTAAATAAATGTTGGTTGATTGAACTTAAATCTGTGTCATAAGCTTTTTAGGTATGCAGTTTTGTGACCATAAGTACATTCACATTGCTGTGCTCCTAAGAAGTTATCTGGGCTCCCTACCTGTAGGCCAACTTACCTCCATCTCATCTCTATATTCTTGCCAGGGGGAATCTTCCTAAAATGTAAATGATGTTACTAGATGAGGTAAACCCTTTTATTGCTTCCCACTGTCTACATTAATGGTTTTATCACAATCTTTTCATAGATCCAAGCTGCAGTGAGAAAAAAAAAATCAATGAACCAAGGTTTTCTAAATTTTTTGAACTTAAAAGTTGGTTGAGTTAATGAATGGCAACAGTAATCAGAATAAGAAATACTGAAATATGCATGGGAGGTAAAATAAGCTTTATTTTAGATATGCTCATTGTCATATACCCGTGAAATAAGCAAGAGGAGCTATCTTGAAGGCAGTTGGATATATGAGGGTGAAACTCAAAGAGTTTTGGGATGATAATCTGTACCATAAGCATTTAAGTGAAATCAGGGGAACAAATAACATCTTTTAGGAAAACATAAAAAGTGTTTAAAGGTGATAAAACAACATTTAAGAACTAGCATAGGAAGAACAGCCATAATAGTAAAAGAAAAAACTACATTTAAATCTCTTTCTTGTCCCGCTGCCATGGTTTAAAGAGGGCAAGACCTTTGATACTAATGGACAACCCAAAGCATTTTTAGTGGCTTTGCTGTCTTCTCTACTGGAAGGATGATTTTTATCCATCTCTCTTGAATTTCCCTGGTTCTCTCCTTGGGAAAAAAAAATAATAATTAAGAAGCCAGATATGTTGGATGAGATAATTTCATTGCCTAAATAGTAGAAATGGAATTTTTTTCTAAAAAGAAAATTCTCCTGCTAATAAGAATTCTACTCTCACCTTGATAGATAAAACAAAAATTTCTCTCAAAAATGAAATCTAAAAAAAAATTTTTATGGAATCTATAGCTTGTTTATCTATAGTCAGATTTTTGCTTCACTACAATTCAAGTGAAGATGAGGAATTTGTTCTATTTTCAGTCCTTTCTCTCACTTTGCAAAAAAATTATCTAGTCAGTAAGAGTAGTCCAAGGCCATAAAAAATCAAAACTAAACCTTAAAAGTTACAGTATTTTTGGAAGCAGTGGAGCACATCATCAGAGAGATCAGGGATGTGGTAATTACACCTTGCAGCGTACGCCAGCTTCAGAACTCAATAGCAGTGCAACTCTGGTCAGATTACCTTCTATATGCTTTGGTTTGTCATCTAATGATAGTATCTGCTCCATGGAGTTGTAATGAAAATTAAATATGTGCATAAAGTACTTCTCAGAATACTGACACATAGTCAGTATTCATTAAGTATTACTTGCCTTTTAAAATGTATCAAGATATTCATTAAGAGTGAAAAATGAGAGTAAACCAACTCAGAAAATTGGTAAATAACTTATGATCATCTACTTGATGGAAAGCTATGTATTTCATTGTAGTATGTACATATTATATAGACATAAAGAAAATATAAAAGTGGTGTTATTTGAAAAAGCTAGAATTTCTATCTAAAATATAGCTGTAAATGTATTTTTCAAGTTCACAAAACATTTGTGTTATAGCAAATAAACTGTCTTATTTCCTAATTATATACAGCGTTATCAGTTTACTTTCCTATAATTGTTACTAAACTAGCAGATAAAATATACCAGTTAAAAAAAAAAATACCAATAAATGCTTACCAATTTGACTTAAGTAATAACTTGAGGAAACAGTTTAATGTACTTATTAAGACAAACAATACATTAACCTATAATCTAAAATCTGTAGCTTTCTATTAGCCCAAGCTCTAGTGGAAGTAACTTTGAAATAAGAACAAGGAAACCAGGCCCACATTTGTTACTGTCTTATCTTAGGACCTTGTACAAGGGTTTCCTTGTCTGGGCTTCTGTTTCTTCATTTAGAAGAGAGAAATTCTAATCCTAGAATTCTAATCTAACTCTCTTCCTATTTCATGAATTTTGTGAGAAGCTATCATTGAGCAACATGTAAAGCAATTGGAGCCTATTTTATTAAACTATGTAATTTTTTAAGGATATTATTGATTAGGACAGTAAAGAATAACCTGCAGGCAGATCCTGCAAGGTGGTTCAACAGACAAACACACCTACCTTCCTGTCAACACAGTCCGTGTTTGACAAGGTATAGTCCATTCCTTACAGGAAGGAATAGATGCTTCATTGTGTTTCAAAAGTCAGTAAGCTTTTACAAAACGATGTAATTGACATATTTCTCATTTCTGAGATCAAATTTTCATAAGTCATTCAACCTGGATAAACTGAGAATGTGGTTGATCTAGTAGTTGTTGAAATATAGTAAAGACATTGCAAAACATGATATTTAAGTATTTCCTCCTAACCTCTTACCATCACAAGATGTAAGAGTTCTAAGTGGAAAGATATCCTAATGTATGAAGAAACTAAAGTAAGATGAGTCCATCTGTAAAGAAAAAAACAAAAGAAGCACAACACAGACTCATCTCAGTAATTTAGCATTCCATTGATTCAGAATTCATACTGACAATAACTATGCAAAGTAGAGCTTTCTTTTACATTATTAGGAAGTTTTTTTAATAATAGAGCAAATGATATTGTGGGAGAGAGATATAGTTAACTAACCTGAAAGTACTATTTTCTAACTTTTGGGACTTCCTTGGTGGTCCACTGGTTGAGAATCTGCCTTCCAATGCAGGGGATGTGGATTCACCAAGATCCCACGTGCCACAGAGAAACTAACCCTGCATGCCACAACTAAAGAGCTTGCACGCTGCAGCCGCTGAGACCATACTCTCTAGAGCCCATGCTTCACAGCAGGAGAAGCCCCTGCATGGCAACTGGAGGAACCTGCACGCAGCAATAAAGACCCAGTGCAGCCAAAAATATGTGCATTGTGCTAACTTTTTACAGTCTATGCTGAGAAATTCTATTAATGGCATATCAAGGTTTCTGCTGGCTTCTACAGGGTCTTTAGTTGTTAACCGTTAATTCAGGTTATTCGCTTATTTTACAATGCAGTTAAAATTTCACAGTGACATTTTTCTTCCCTTTCCTCCACAGTTAACCTTAGTAAAACTTTGTCTTAAAGAATCTATGCGATCCTAGGAATCATACTCTTCAGAGAGTTATAACAGAGCACTGGTTCTTATCACTAGGGAAAGTCCCACTAATACAGAGTCATCTGTAAATACAGTGAATTGCCTAGTAAATCTTCTAGTTCAAGTATTTGCATCACTAGCTTAAAGCTGTTTTAATGGATGTATAATACTTTCGTAAAATTTACATTAGAGAAATTTGTGGTAATAAATTTAAGCAAGATTTTTCTTTTTCACTATGAGATCATAACTACATTTCTCAAAGCCAAGATTTTTTTATGCCCCGGGTTGTTTCATGTCCCTACTTTCTATTAACAAAACTCTTGATATATGCAGAGTCATCCATTTAACTTGAGCTGTTTTCAATGTGGCATGCAGCTGATGAGTCCATCTAAACCAGTGTGTATGACTCTAAGGATACCCTCATTCCTTTAGTGTCTGGCTCGGTGCTGTGTTTATTTGCAAAGGACCCTCATGCATGGATCCATATAAATGAGGCAAGCTGGAGCAGACTAGACTGTGTCGCTCACCAGTCTTTGAGGAGGGAGAATTGTGTATATGAAAGCTGCTGGGTATGAGCTTCCCTTACAGAGAAGATTTCTGTGTGTGTGACATCAAGCAAGATTTTTGGTTGAGGTTTTATGCTTACCATAAAGGAAATAGTAAGAAAAAGGCAATTGATGATCTAATTCCATCATCTTTTGAGAAGCAAAACCCTTGCTGATTCAATGAATGTCATCTCTCTCCCATAGAGAGTAGTCTAAGAACCCTACAGAATGACTTCTGAACTTTTGACTCCCATTTTCAGTTTAGTTGGTGAATTTTTAATCAACTGAAAAATCACTTATATTTGACTCAGAAGTATATAGAGTCAGTGCTAGCCTATTTATATTACTCAGGAATAGAAACTTTTAAAATGTAGGACAGAAAATCTGGTTTTATTAGCATCAAACCATTTTTATATATTTAAATTGTTTTGATGCCACTGAGACATCATTTTTCCAACCTAGCCACCTAATACCTGGCTTTAAAGAGAAGAAAATGTAATGCATAACAATTATACACTATACCAGCATATCACTTATTAAGCTCAGTGACAGGTCTAAGAGTGATAGTATTTCTGTATTGAGAAATGTACTTCTTGGGTAAAAAATCGGTTTGAAACTGCTCAACATTTAATATGCCATCTTGTCATGACATAATAATTCATGACTTTGATGCAAGTAGGTAGATGTATTAAAACTAGTAGCTTGTGTTTTTCATGTAGCCTCTAAAACTGACGTAATCTGAAGATTGGGTTTAAGTGTGTGTTTTTGCTGTTTTTTTAACGTCAAATACTTGGCAGTCTGCACCCGTGTCTCTCACTTACAGTCATGCCTTGTCTCTTCTCATGACGACCAGAAGTGCTTGGTCACAGGTAAATACTGTCCTTTTTCAGTCAAAACATCCCTGACAATCATTGCACTTTCTATGTTCTTTATTTTTTCCCCTTCCCACCCCACTGCCCTCAACTTAGGTTGGAAAGGCTGGTGGACGTCCTGAGGAAGAAGGTTGGAACAGGGACCATGAGGACAGTGATCTGAACTGAAAAAAAACCCGACAGTCTGGGGAAGCAATCACATCTGGTGACCAGGCTGCTTCATTCAACACTGTGTAAACACTAAAGCCTTAACTTAGCAAACAGTTGTTAGAAGTGGGACACTCCAACCACATTCCAAGCTGAGATAAAATCAAATCACAAATGTTTAACCACTTTGCTGCTGACTTGAGTTATTTATCCAAATGTATTAACTACAGACTTTTACCAATGAATAGCTGTAAAGTTGTAGCTTATTTGTAATTATTTTATATCTTACTGTATTTAATATAAATATTTTTGCTGGAAGACCATTATAGAAACATAGTAAAGTTGGTCAGGATCATATCTTCACATATGGCCCTTTCTGAGTCAAATGCAGAAAAGTAAATATTGTCTAAACCTTAATCCACTGTGTTAGGTCAAAACTTCAAATACATGCTTTTTTCAATATAGAGTTTATTTCTTAACCAATGAGAGAAACACATACATAAGAAGCATGTATAGTCTTCATTCGATGCATGCGTGTAATCTTTTTTAGTATTAAAGAATATTAAGTATAGATACCAAGAATCAAATGTATAATTTGCTTTATTAAGAGCTTGGCATATTAAAATTATGTTAATCAAAGCATGATTTTTTTCACTACAAATAACGCACACTGTTTTCAATAAAAAGAAAGTATTGTTAATGTGTACTTATAAATTCTTTAATGTTGGGTCTGAATAATGATCTAAACTCTATTTAAGCCATAGTAATTGCCAAGTCTGTCTACACAGGTGGGATACTTTTGGATTGAAAATTAGCATGTGTCACCATGACACGAAAAGGCAAGCACCCATGAAACATATGAAGTATTCTTTTTTTTAATGCCTTTATTTAGACTGTCACTTGAATTTTTGTTATGGAAGATGGGAATCTAATTATAATATACAATAAAATTATAATGTAAAAATATAAAGACTTGGGGGAGAAAGTAAACCTGTGATTTGGTTCAGGAAACCTACTTTTTTTAATTTTATGGATAAAACTAAAATTCATGTATTTAGCTACAGGAAAAAATCTTTTTTTTTTTAAGATTGAATAGATGAGAAGCAAATAGAAAATAAATATGACCAGAATAGGATGAAATAGATAAGTAGAGATGGAATTAGTGAAAATTAAGTAGGCAAGTGAAAAATTTTCTAAGTCCATATAATCTTTTAATTTAAGACTGAGCTAAATTATCTACCATTGCCTATTTTCAGGACAAGTACAGAATCATTTATTGCATACACCAGTGGAAATTATTCTTTTGAATTTTTTTTACTCTGCAGAAAAATATAAGGTGCTTTATCACAGGATGACAAAAGAATTGTGATGCAAACAAGCTCTATTTCTTTCTTAGTAAACTCGTTGAATTAACTGACAGAATCATCCCATTGATTCAAATTTAGAATTTACTCATGTTGCCTGCTTTTACTTTTGCTTAAACTATGTGAAAAATAAGGAAGAATAGGGGTTCAAAATTAACTGGATTTATTCTACAGTCCTGAAGAGAATTGTAGCCTCTCTAAACCGCGATGACCTAACTATAGAAATTTAGAATAGTTTCGTCATGCATGTAGTTTTCTCTACGAGCTCTAACTGAAACTATGTGAAGGAACAGCCTTCACAAAGGAACAGCCCCTTTCAAGTCATGCAGGTAAGTGAAGAAAAACAGTTCTCATCACAAAATAGTCCATTCCTGAATCCTCTTCAAATAAATCGCAAGTAACTTGAATTTTCAATTTATTCCTGAATAACAGACAAAACTTTATTGAGTTATTTTCCTTGAGGTTTTGTAAAACACAAAGTGTAGAAAAAAGGCATTTTACAATTTCCAAGCATCTCTTTCTATCACTAACCAATCACTAGCACAACTAATTCCTATAATCAATATACAGAACCTTTAAAGAATTTGATACCTTGACATTAAATTTACAAAATAGTTCTAGCATCTCCTATTGCTCAGTGTAGGTAATCTCCCCCAGATTACCACATCCTCTTGAAAATGAATTGTCTACAAAATTATAGATGCGTCAAGTAGTACTTTTTTTTTGGACAGGGCAAGGGGATATGAAGGAATAATCTTGCCTGCTGAAGATCAGTTCTCTATATATTCAATAATAATGCAACTTCTGAAGTGTTCAACACTTCAGAAAAGGGGTTGCTTTGAGTTTACTTTAAACATCAAGTCTAATTCCTACAGTGAAATGATAATTTACTTTTCCTTGTTAAAAATAAGTAGTTCAGAGGAAAAGCAGAAAAGACACAAACGTGTAACACTTGATTTGCAAAGCCCTTTCTCATCTGCATTTTTATGTGATTCTATAGACAGTAATATATTACCAATATGTATGTCAACCATGTAATAATGATAATGATGCTAGTAGTCTTAGTATTACCATTAGTAGTAGTATTAGTAATACATTTTGTGAATGAGGAAACACACTCGATGGAGCTAGGAATTTGGCAAGAACTGGCTGGGACGTACAGCTGAGGTCTTATGACTCAACTCCATGCAACCACAGGTCTCCAAAACTTTCATTTACAAAAATTAAAAATCAAAGATTCTAACTGTTGCAATTCCTTTTATTATTGTGCCATTTCTTTTATGCATATATGTATGAATTTTCTGCACATATCTTTCAATTAAGTACGGTAATGTGAGCTACATATGTGAACAGCATCACGTTGTTACTACCTCTCTATAGTGTTTCAGTAGCAACCTTAGCCTTACTTTCACTAATTAGGAATATTGTGACAATTCATTGTTGATTAAAAATAACCAGAGTTCTTTTGTACTCTTTAATTTGGCTTGATGTTAGAACCTGACAGTATATTTCTAGCAAATGACAGTCTAAACTGTACTTCCTGGAGCATCTGTTAAAGATACAACCAGTTATAGGCAAGTTATAAGCAAAGTATAAAGCAAAGTTATTAGTTAATAATATGGGAGAAACTTTCATTCTACTATGTTATGTTTAACCATTGTGTTAAAATTATTTAAAATATCTTTCTTTTTCAGTGAGAAACTTGATTCTTTGTAGATGTCCTTATTCAAATAAATGGATAAATCTTCTCATCAGATCACTTTCCAACAGAATTAGTTTATTGGACAAAAATGTAGTTTTAATATTGATTAACATTGCATAGAAAGCCATTTTTATAGATAGTATATTTTTAAAGATAATTAGTGAAGTTTCTGTCTGTAAATACTCTTGACAAGTGAGGCATTATAATGATAAAATAGCCATGTCCTATACATTTTTCTTCTCACATATGGTTTGTATGGAACCCAAATTTTTCTCAAGACAGTTATTGTGTTGATAACTACTCTCTACAGCTATGCTATCTATCTAGTGATATCAAGAGAGATATGTAGATATATAAATACAGAGACACATACGCACATAAATACATTTGCCTTTCTAAAAAATTGATTTATAAGTCAATTGTTAGGCTCCAGTGACTTCAGCATTTTGTTCGTTTTATTACAAATGCACGTGGTTTCTGAGGCTTTTAAACAAATACATGAAATGGTTGAAAGATTTATATTGCTTGAGCTCAGCTAAATATGTCATCTCTAGAAAAGATGTGGTTTATTTTGGCACTGTTTTAAAAACTCAAATATTTTAAACATTTGTTAAGTTGGAGCTTGCACATTTGAACTAGTAGCATACGTTCCAGAATAGCATCTCAGGTTACCAGATTTTTTGTAATCCTTTTACTAGAATAACCTTCTTTGAAAAGGTTTTCTTTTCTTTTTTATTATGTACTTTAAGTTAAATTGATAAAGGTTGAAGTTATTTTTAATGTATGATTTCATAAATAGAATTGGACAGTGATAAATGTGTATTTTTAAGACTCATTAAATTATTGTGTACTATTGATAACTTCTTTGGAGAGATCTTAATATACTTATTTTTAATGTTACTGTTTTCTCAACATAGTTTTAGAGAATGCTGGTACTTTGGATGTGACCAGTTTCCTGACGGTCAGATTATTAAGAAAGGTATATTTTAATGCACAAACTCCAAAATCTGAAATATATATTTACTTTTCAGTCATTTAAGCTCTCTACTGCAAATTTTATACATTTCAATAGTTATTTATACATTTAATCAAGCTTTTAAAAGTGTTCAGTCCTGAAGGCACTGTACTGAATATGCCTATAAAATACACTACAGTAAGGAAACAGATTAAGTTCACTGTCAAACTGTGTCTGACTGTCTTACAAGTTTAATAAAGATAAAAGTCATTAAGGACAAATTTATTAGGTACTTTACTACTGGCACTAGTGAAATATTAAAGAGAAATTGTATTTTGGTTAGAAAGAACCTAAGACAGGCAATCAAATTCTCTTAATAAAAAAATGATTCGAATCTATTACAAAGCACCTCTACTAATTTTGAAATTTGTATGTGGAATTTTGCTGTAACCAAGAGCTAAAATCTAAGAACATTGCTTCTGTTGTGTTTGGTTTTTCAATCAAGATAAGGTAAATATAAACAGATTATGTAACACACTATCACCTGTAGTGTGTTACATTCTAAACTTTAGAATTTAAAGTTTAAGGTACATGGCTACAAGAGGACTAGGGTGGGTTAGGCAGTAGGAATTGTTGGGGTAAAGTTTCTATAAACTGATAATATCTAAACACTCAGGTTGCTGTTTAAAAAAATTGTCTCACCATGTATGACCTTTGTGATATTGTTGTCATGCATTTTACTTTTACATAGGTATACAATAATAATTTAATTATTGTTTTTGCTTTGAATAATTAACTGCTTTTAAAGTGTTTCAAAAAGTAAGAACAACATTATTTTATATTTACCCACATATTTACATTTCTAGTACTCTTCTTTATGTAGATCCAAGTTTCCACCTGCTACCATTTTCTTCTTTCCTGACGTATGTATCTTTTATACAATGCTGGGCTGTAAATAATGAGTTCTTTCAGCTTTTATATGTTTGAAAATGTCTGTGTCTTTTTTTTGCCTTCATTTTGTTGTGGGAAGAAAGGTTTTTTTCTGGCTATAGAATTCTAGATTAACCTTTTGGAAAAATATTTTCAAGATGTTATTCTACTGTCTCTGGCTACTGTCATTTTAATTTTTGTTCTCTGTACATATGTCCTCTGGCTGCTTTAAGGGTTTTACCTTCATTACTTGTTCTAGCCAATTTGATTGTGATGTGTTATAGATTTCTGCATGTTCCTGTGCTTATTTGTTGAACTTCTTGGACTATAAGTTTATAATCTTCATCAATTTTTTTAAATTTTGGCTTTTTTCCCCAATACCATTTGTCCTCAAACTCTTTCCTCCCTCTCTAGAACTGCTACTTAATATATTAGGCCACTTGAGGTTGTCCTAGGTACGGCTTATTCATTCTTTGTTCATTTTGCCAGTGGCAGAGGAGTGTTTCTTTTTCCTCTGGTTGTTTTATTTTGAATACTTTCTATTATTTTGTCTTTAAAGTTAGCGACCTTTTCTTTTGCAGTATCTAATATACTCTTCTTAATTCCACCTAGAGCCTTTTACTTCACAAATATACTTCTCATCTCTAAAATTTTAAATTGGGGTCTTTTTAATGTCTTTCCAATCTCCTTAATTTTTTCATGCTTCACACTATTTTCTGGAATCCTGTGCTTGTCTGTTAATTCTATTATCCTATTTCCAAGTCTGTTTCTATTGATTTCCTTATCATAAGTTGTTTTTTTTTAATTGAAGTATAGTTGAAGTATATTTGATACTTTATAGTTGAAGCCTGATACAAGCCAGGCTTCAACAGTACGTGAACCATGAACTTCCAGATGTTCAAGCTGGATTTAGAAAAGGCGAGGAACCAGAGATCAAATTGCCAACATCCATTGGATCATCAAAAAAGCAAGAGAGTTCCAATAAAACATACATTTCTGTTTTCTTGACTACACCAAAGCCTTTGACTGTCTGGATCACAGCACACTGTGGAAAATTCTGAAAGAGATGGGAATACCAGACCACCTTACCTACCTCCTGAGAAGTCTGTATGCAGGTCAAGAAGCAACAGTTAGAACTGGACATGGAACAACGGATTGGTTCCAAATCAGGAAAGGTGTACATCAAGGCTATATATTGTCACCATGCTTACTTAACTTACATGCAGAGTACATTATGCGAAATGCCGGGCTGGATGAAGCACAAGCTGCAATCAAGATTGGCAGAAGAAATATCAATACCTTCAGATATGCAGATGACACCACCCTCATGGCAGAAAGTGAAGAAAAACAAAGAGCCTTTTGATGAAAGTGAAAGAGGAAAGTGAAAAAGTTGACTTAAAACTTAACATTCAGAAAACTAAGATCATGGCATCTGGTCCCATCACTTCATGGCAAATAGACAGGGAAACAATGGAAACAGTGAGAGACTTTATTTTCTTGGGTTCCAATATCACTGCAGATGGTAACTATAGCCATGAAATTAAAGGATGCTTGCTCCTTGGAAGAAAATATATGACAAACCTAAACAGCATATTAAAAAGCAGAGACGTTACTTTGCCAAAAAAGGACGGACTAGTCAAAGCTATGGTTTTTCTAGTAGTCATGTATGGATGTGAGAGTTGAACCATAAATAAGGCTGAGAGCCAAAGAATTAATGTTTTTGAACTGTGGGGTTGGAGAAGACTCTTGAGAGTCCCTTGGACTGCAAGGAGATCCAACCAGTCCATCCTAAAGGAAATCAGTCCTGAATAGTCATTGGAAGGACTGATGCTAGAGCTGAAACTCCAATACTTTGGCCACCTGATATGAAGAACTGACTCATTGGAAAAGACCCTGATGCTGGGAAAGATTGAAGGCAGGAGGAGAAGGGGACGACAGAGGATGAAATGGTTGGATGGCATCACCGACGCAGTGGACATGGAGTTTGAGCAAATTCTGGAAGTTGGTGATAGACAGGGAAGCCTGGTGTGCTGCAGTCCCTGGGGTTGCAAAGAGTCGGACATGACTGAGCAACTAAACTGAACTGATAGTTGATTTACAATATTATATTAGTTTCAGGTGCACATCATCGTGGTTCAATATTTTATAGATTATATTCCATTTAAAGTTAACACAAAATAATAGCTATTTCCCTGTGCTGTACAATCATGAGTTGTATTTTTCTGCCTTGTATGCTTGATAACTTGTTTTGGACGCAAGTCATTGTAAATTTTATCTTGTTGGGTGTTAGATATTTTTGTTTTTCATTAAAAATTTTGAAGCGTGTTCAGGGATGCAGTTACATTGTTTGGAAACAGTTTTGATCCTTGCTAGTAGGTTTTAAGCTTCAGTAGGTAGGACCAGAGAACCTTAAGTCTAGGGCTCATTCTCCCCCTCAGCTTAGGCAATCCCCTTCTGAATACCTGATACCCTGTGCAGTATGAGTTGGCTCTGCTCTGACTAGTCACACCTATGTGTGAGTTTTGGTCATTGTTCTTCCTGCACCTCTCTAAAGCTCTAACCTTAGCCTTGGTAGTTTACTTACACAGGTCTGCTGGTCCATACTCAGAGTAAGACTCAAGGAATGTTCTGTAGCTCTTCTGAGCCCACTTGCTCTCACTCTGTTTCTGTACAGCAATTTTTGTTCCAGAATCTACGCTCTCTAGTACCCTGACTGCAAATCCTAACCACCTTGACCTCCCCCAGTTCTCAACTCTGTGCTCTCAATTCAGGGAAGCTCCCAGACTCTGCACTCTGCTCTGTAAACTCACCATGAGATGCACTGGAATCATCTTAGTGCTCCATTTCTTCCCCTTTTCTCTGGGATCACTGTCCTGTTTGCCTGTTGTCCCAAGTACAAAGACATTGATTCATGTATTTCTACCTGTTTTTGTTGTTGTTTTCCTTTTGGTGGGTCTTTTTGTTTTGTTTTGAGGTTTTGGTTTGTTTGGGGGATTTTTCTTTTGTTTTTTGTTTGGTTGGGTGGTTGGTTGGTTAGTTGGTCATTTGGTCGTTTGCTTTTTTTTTTAAGGTGGAGAAGGTAAAATGATCCCTGTTATTCCATCATGACCAGAAGTATAAGTCCTCCTATAACTCTTTCTAAAATGTCATCCTCTTAATGTCTAGCTTCCCTCATCCCTGTTGAGAAATCAACCATCCAGTCTTAATGTTCTTCTGAAAGTAAAATGTCTATTTTCTCTGATTGTTTTTTAGATCTTTCTCGTTGTTGGGTTTTGCGGGGAGGGTGTTTTATTTTGTTTGGCAGGGTTTTTTTTTTTTTAATGTTCTTTGCTTGAGTTTGTAGACCTATTAAATCTCTGACTTCATATCTGTTGTCAATTTTAGGAAACCTTTGCTTAGTATCTTTTTCTCCTTCCTTTTGTGACTCCAACTAGATACATATTTTCAGTTCCTATATATCTCTTCTGTGTTTTCCTTTTTTTTTTATGGGCATTAGTTTTAAATTTTCAAAATTACCTGTCTTTTATTTCACTAATCCTATTTCCTGCTGTTAAAGCCATCTATTCAATTCTTAATTTCAGATTTTGTGTTTTTTAATTTACAGTCTTCCTCTTGGTGTTTTTGGTGCATTTCAATTCTCTGGTGAAATACTCATCTTTCTAAATATATTGTCTCCCCTTTGCTTATAACTATAAGAAACTATAGTAACTTAGTTTCTATAAATTAGTAATTAAAAGTCCATACCTATTAACTCCAATATCTGAAACACCTGTGGGTCCTTAATATCTGTTTTGTTTCTGGGTGTCTAGATGCATGGTCCTCTCTTGGCATGCCTATTAATTGTTGATTTAATAGAAGACATCCTGAGCCTGCCAGGTACTTTTGCTTTCCACTAGAGAGAGCTTCATCTTTCCTCTTTTGGAAAGATTGAGTGGACGTCCACCTTAATCCAGTCAGGTATGCTGAGTTGAAGCTGAGTTGCAGTTTGAATAAGGCTCAGTTTTCTCTGGTTTGCCTCTTTTCCTATGGGGTAGCTTACTAGGCTTTCAGTGGTGAAAGTAATATCTTCACTTGAGTCTTTTAGATATTCTTATATGAGCTTTCTTAATCTTCCACCTAGGAGAGCCCAGAATTTTACCAAATACTTTCAAGGGGAAACTAGGCATAACACTCCAATACTTTGGCCACCTAATGCAAAGAGCAAACTTATTAGAAAAGTCCCTGATGCTGGGAACGATTGAGGGCAGGAGGAGAATGGGGCAACAGAAAATGAGATAGTTGGATAGCATCACCAACTCAAGGGACATAAGTTTGAGCAAGCTCCAGCAGACAGGGAAGGACAGGGAAGCCTGGCGTGCTGTTGTCCATGGGGCTGCAGAGAGGCCCGACTTAGCAACTAAACAACAACAAGGCATGTGTCTCAGGCCCCTTTGGTTTTCTAGGTCTCTTGCTCCAACCCTGAAAGGTTGCCCAAAATTCTGCTGGTTTCTTGTCTCTAACAGCAGCCTCCTGCCAGGACAAACCCAGCGCCAGCAAATGCTTCCAGAGGAAGAGTGGCTGCAGGCCGTTAGTTTGCCTCTCAGCTCTCACCTCTGGAGTCTTGGTTCCTCTAGCTGTCTTTGTTTCAGCCCTTCTGATACTTTTAAACAAATATGTTTTCCATTTCATCCAGCTTTACTAGTTGTTCCTGCAAAGCACTGATCTGCCACAAATGACTCTGTTCTGTCTGGAAGCAGAATTCCAGTGCGTTTTAAATTTTTGTTATTTTTCATTTCAGGAAGTTATATCTTGTTCATCCCCAAATCTGTTTGACCATTCTTGTGGTCTCTTGTTTCTGTCTCATATTTTCAACCCCTTTTTAATTTTCTTGTACATTTTAAACATGCTTATTCTATACTTAGGGCTTCCCTGGTGGGTCAGTGGTAAAGAATCCACCTGCCAATGGAGGAGACATGGGTTCAGTCCCTGGGTTGGGAGAATCCTCTGAAGAAGGAAATGGCAACCCACTCCAGGATTCTTGCCTGGAGAACTGCATGGACAAAGGAGCCTGGACAACTGCAGTCCATGTGATCACAAAAGGCTCAGACACAACTTAGCAACTAAACAAGAACAACAATTCTATACTTCTGACTATTTTACAATCTCAAATATTTATTGCTCCAATTTTGATATTTCTGCTAGCTACATTTAACTTGCCTCTTTTCTTTTGATGTTTACTGATTCGTGAATATGAGCTTATATGTCTTAGAACTAGTTCCTATGGGAGTTTTCAGGCCTTAATTGAAGATAGATTCCTTCATAGAGGCTTTGCATTTGCTTCTGCCTGGGAATAAGTATAGGCCTTAGCATACTTTAAGACCTTAATTTGAATTTTATTGGGCTGCTTAAATAACAATTTGGGATGATAATTCCTATGAAGTGTAGCTTGTGTTTATAAAATTTATAAGAGATATTTTTTTCTATCTTCCATTCATAGTCTGAGCTTAAGATTTCTGTTTGTGTGTGGGCCCTGGACTTTGTCCCCTGCTCCATTAGGAGGCCATGGAAAACCAGAGCTCAACCTTACCTCTATCATAAGTCAAATGCTCTCAAGGTAAAAACCTTGCCCTTCATGCTTCACATACCATTAAGGGTTCCCAGTTGTACTTAGATTTACTCTCTGTATTCCTCACCTACTTGCCAATGTAACGATGCGTTTAAGATGTTTCTCATTTTCTGTACAATATTTTTAGTTGTTCACTATGGGAGGTTCCAGGTCCTTTGTAGTAGGAAACAGTAGCCAGGGCTGAATGTTATTAAATTTACACACACACACACACACACACACACACAGGTATAATTATACTACGAATAAAATGTTCTGAATTTAGTATCACTTGTATACATGATTAAAATGAGTAGGTAATAAATTTACCTTCCAAGATCCATAATTGCATCTCTTTGTCCCCACCAGTATCTACAAGCAGTTTTTCATTAAAGAAAAGAAAATGATTGAATAATCCAAATTAGCCTGGGCAAGAAAACTAACAGCTGCCTAAAATGAAATGTTTGAGTTATGAGCCATGTGCCACTTTGGTTTATCTGCAGCCAAAAGGTTCAGAATCCTTATTCAATTAACCATGTTGCTTGGGAGGGCTTGGTTGCCCTGAATAAGAGCTGCCTGGTGATGAGTAAGAGGTATCCGTGACACACAAGTTCAGACCTTGCAGCTCTGTTTTTGTTGTTTGAACTTTCTTCTCTGTTGTAGCTAGGAATCCAGCATGGAATTTAAACACTTGTGTGGTAACTCCATTCCTTCAGCCATTGTGTTGTTAAGCTCTAGCTAACGAACTTTTAACACTGGTTCCATGTAAGGTAAGACTTAGAAAACAGCAGCAGTCAACATTTCTGGCATTATAAATAAAACCATAGGCTATGTCTTTAGGAAAGTAAGATGCTGCTGCCTGTCTATTCTGACTGAACCCCGCCCAAAAGTAGCCTTTATGATATATATGAAAAGATAAAAATAAACCAAGGTAGCACCTAAGAAAGCTTAAATTAAGAAGTGGCTTTTTATTTAAAAGAAAAAAAATGGAAGTTTCAAAATGTATGCTTTTTTTTTTTTAATTTTTATTTTTATTTTACTTTACAATACTGTATTGGTTTTGCCATACATTGACATGAATCCACCACGGGTGTACATGTGTTCCCAAACATGTTTATTTTAAAACTTAGAAACTTTGCATAAAATTGAGAAACCAAAATTACATAATATTTGCAAAGGTAAGAGCTGCCAAATGCAGCAGTCAAACAGACTTTGTCTCATGTGGACTTTTCTTCCATGCCAACAGTTTTTGTTGCTTAGGGATATCCTCCTGTAATGTCACAAAGAATGTTTCTCAAACTATATAGATTATGTACACATTGGCTTCTTAAAGACAGGTTTGATCTTAAATCTCTAAGCTTCATTTTGCTTCTAAACATACTTTTTTGAAACAAAAGCCAGGTGGCTGAATTTTTTTTGCAACTTAAAAACAAGTTCTGAAGATAATTCTGGAGAAGAAAATTCAAATAGAGTTTGAACAGCAATATAATAATTTTACAGAAATGTCTCAGTGTTATTGCTTTGAAGAATTACTCTACTTGAATGTGTATGCACACTAATTAGTAATGTCTTACATCATAGTCTTCCCACTTTACAAAATTATTGCTTTTTGCGTCTTATTTTCTTAAGTTGTGGTCACACTACAAAGAGTAATTACATGCTTTTATTTAATGACAGATGAACATGAATATGTTACCTTGTTTGTGAAATAGAAGTGAAGACAGTCTTTTGAAATCAGAAGTTTCCTTTCAATGAAGACCTCAAGCATATCATATAATTACTTATTTCTTCTTTTATAAAAATTGTAACAACTTTTTCAAGAATTATAGCTACCCTGTGTACTGTAAGTCTAAATATTACAGATATTATTGTCTTTAAGTTGCAATAAGACAAACAGTGGTTTTATCATTTCTAGAATCAAAGAATGAAGTGTGCATGTGTGTGCTTTTTATTTTTTATTTTTTTAAGTTTTAGGAAAGTTTTCTGGACCCATTTTTGGATTTTCTAAAAGAAGTAATTGCCCAATTCATACTTTGAAGTTTTGATATGTTATTTTGTTTTTCTTTGGATAGCAAGAAAACTAATGAAAGTGACTCATTCATACTAATACCTTAGACCCTGTGCTCCTCTCCATTCTAGTTCCTACTCTGTATTTTTATTATTTAATTCATTTGCCATTTTTAGTCCTCTACTCAGTCAAAATCACCTTCACAAGTTTAACCTAATTTATCTTTCAAGAACACTTTTATACCAACCCCTAACATGAAGCTTTCCCTAATTCCCCGCTTCTACCCCACCGCCAAGTAGAAGTCAGTCTCTTTTCTGTATGATTTATAGGTCTTCCTTCATCTCTATTAGGGCAGTTAATAAGTTTCTTCTTGTTTCATTATCCCTGTACTATCTCCCATTAGCATATAGCTTCTGGAGGTCAAAAATTCAGTCTTATATTTCTTTGCAGAGGTAAATACTTAATCATTTTTGTTGATAATGAAGGCTAGATTTTCAAACTATGTTTTTGTTTTTATAAACATCTATGTAATCTGTCTTTCTAAAAAATACATGCAATGGAAGATTAAGATTTGAGCACCTTTTTTTAAAATAGTGCTGATAAAATATACTGTTATGTCAAATTATCTAGCACCTAGCCCATTACCAGGTGAGACATCGGGTTTACCTGAAGATTTTAACTTTTAATCATAATCAATTTAAAGTGAAGAGTTTTGGGGGTGGAGGGGGTATTTGTTTGTTTATTTGATTAGATTTGTTTTTTAATCAGAATTTCTTGCATTATCCTTCAATTTTGGTCCCATACAATCCAAAATTTGAAATTTCACTCCATGAGAAATTTAAGATGAGGTTTTGTTGTCTTGCGATGTTTACACAAAATTTCCAGACCACAAGCGAGGTCATTTAAATCTTTTTTGAACAGTAATAACTAAGTTGTTTTCTGGAACCAAGTATGTTAGAATGCAAAAAGAAGGAGAAGGCAAACAGTGTGTAAACCAGGGCTTTCTTAGATGCTTCCTGATATTGCTTCAAGCTACTTAAATCATGATTTCAAATTCAATAATTCCTTATTTCCTAAAAGTAACTGAAGTCTTCTGAATTCCAAGTATATTGTTAAGTTTTCCTGAGATTTTATTTTCTGGCTGTTTATTATTCTTTCAATATCTAAGCCCTATTCTAAGATACAGTTTTGAGAGCAAAACTAAATTGTGTATGAACATTACCCACCAAGCTAGAGCTTCAAAGATTTATATTTAGTTACTAATTTATTTTATCTCTAGTCTTCACCAATTTTCATCATGAACCTTGTTGAGTGAAGATCCTAAAGCTTAAAAAATACCTACCTTTCTTCAATAAATAAGTTAATTATATCAAAGGCTTTTGGAAATGCTTAAGCATAGAATATTCACTGCATACTACTTGTATGACCATGACATTAACACTAGGAAAACCTTTGAGTTCCCTAAAGAAGACTTTCATAAATCTTTGCTAGCTGTGTCTAATCAAGTTACATTTTTCAAGACAGTATGCCCTTCTCTAAAATTGTTTTTGTATATACCTCACACGCAAAGTTAACTGTCTTGGTTATAACTGGCTGTCAGCAGAGAGGCTCACTTTTGATAACAGTATTTTGTTCATAATTTTCTAGGAAATACAGCTTCTTTCCTCACAAAGGAATAGTAAACCCAAACTACCAACATTGTCTACCATGTTGAAAACTAAAAGTTTATAGTGCTCAAATGCTGGTACATAGCCAAATGAATCATCTTTGTCTTAAAATAGCAAAAAGGGTAAGACACTACTTATGTTAAGACTTAATTTTCATGAAACTCATCAGACAAGAAGTGAAAATGCTATAGAATCTTGGCTTTTGTCTTGAACATCTGAAGTCCTGTTAGCTGGTAATTTTTTACTTAGATTTATATCTTTAATCCTAGGATCTTCCGTCTCTTTGAAACCAGTTAATTAAAACAGATAATCACCTTATAGAACTTTCACATTAGAAATGAGAAAAAAGGAATTGAATAACTTTCATAACATGACACAAGCAGGCATTTTCAGAGCTAGATGTACAACCGTGTGTCCATTCCTAAACTTCTGCTTCCCTGTTTCTGGTAAGAGCTGAAGCTTGTGCCATCATGGTTAATGTTTTGACAGATTTTATCATAAACCTTGCTGTTGTACGTTTGCCTTGAGCCAAAATTAACATGTTGTAAGCTCAGAAACAGTTTTTGCTGTTAGTGACAAGAAAAGGAAATCAATTATGCTCTTTTGAAGGATAGGAGTAGAGAGTTTAACTCTTTAAAAGTTACTTGAAATTTGAGAAATATTCTCATTTTTTATTCTACGACCTCTCAGTTGTCAATAAAACATGCATAAACACTTTTGTGATTCTCACAAAGGAGAATATACCAAAGAAAATATTACACAGCTTTAATATGCTCTAATTTTCATCACCAAAATACTATCCCTTATTTTTTTTAATGGAAAGGTCCTTTGCTTTATTGTATGGAGTCAAAAATTTAAACCCTCAACATGTGATTGATTCAAAAATGATGAAGTAGCTACTTTGTTTTCAAAAAATTTGTCAGAATGCAGTTCAGTTAGAACCTATCTTATGGTGTCTATCATCTATTCTATAACTACTTGGAGTATTTTATTAAACATACTCCCATCATTGCTATTCCTAACTCCTGCAGATCTAGAATTTTTTCCCTCTAAAACATCTTCAATGACCATGACCATTAATGTTTACTCATAAACTCATTTGTACACAGGGTAAATCATAGCATATCAGTGAAGAAAAAAAAGAGTTGTAACCCAGTCTTTACCCTAGAATAAATCAAATCAACAAATATTTATTGAATGTCTACTATGTGCAAATAGCCCTGACTGGTCAGCTTTTAAAAGCCACCCATCTTCTTACATTGACACATCAAAGCATTATTATTTTTAAGTATTGCAGAAGCTGCTTCCATGTCCTTCAGGTGACAAAACCTCTGAGGACCCTGCAATTACTTAGGATGAAGACAGGCAAGGAAGAGGAAGCTAATTGACAGACTGAAAAGAGAAGAAAGGATAACCTAAAATATCACCAACAGATTGCATCATGTATGTACGTGTGTTTATGCGTTTATGTGTATGAGCATGTATTATGTATATGTGTATATACACATATACACACAAAGAGAAGAATGACTGAATTTGAGAAAAAATAGACTTTGTTAAGGTGACATAAAAATTTATATTTGAGTCCAGAGCTTTGCTTTAAAAATAAGCTTAATAATATTTTGGCCAGTGTTAAGTTCTATGGTAGGACAAAACCAAATAAATCATAACAGAAAGATTACTCAACTTGGCCCCCCAGGTTCTAACACCTAGATTACCCTAAAGTCTATTAGGAGATGACTTCATCAGTCAATAGATTTGTAATAGAAGAAGTGACTTCTACCATGTTACTATAAAAAATTACTGTAAAGGCCTAAATATAAAGTTAATTTTATCATAAATAAGAGAAGCTACTTAAAAGCTCACTTCAAAGATTCTAATTGCCTTCGGAAACTAAATAAATCTACCAGTTATGAAACAAATCTTATATGCTTTATACTGTGTTATATATTACACTCTTTTATGCTATATATTATATTTTATGCTACAGTGATCTATGCATTTCATTTTACTAATCTGTAAAAAAATAATCCACTATCTAACCCCAGCAAATAACTAAATGTGATGTATAAAAGGGAGACTATTAGTAAAAGGTTCCAGTTTTATCAAGTAGAATTAATCCTGGCTACTTTGCATATAAGGTACATATATATATGTATATATGTTGGTGACTGATGATATTGTCATTGACATTGTCATGGGAGATGTCTAGAGTCAATTTAAAAATATTTGTTTAGGAGAACTAGTTTTCTGTTAATTTTGCTTCCTATTGGTAGACTAAGTTTAGTTTCTCATGAAAAAGCAAATTCTTTTAAGCAGCAGCTTTTATTTTTCCTAAAATGTCTGAAATTAATATCTCAATTTTTCTATGGGGAAAAGAAACTCTATTATTCAAAGTTTATGCCTCTGTTATGAAATTGTTGATCATTCAGATCACCTTGAGGCAAAATTTTCTTTTCATATCTTTTTAATAATTTGATAGATTTTCTCTGGTTGTAATTTATTTTCAAAGAATACCCTAATTGCTCTATAGTAAATTTTGGATTTCTTCTCAGTTTGTGTATAACTTTTCTCTTCTTGATAAAAGCATGCTATTGGCCTTTGTATATACAGCAGGCACTTGCAATGTGTGACTACATTGGTTTGGTTTCTTTAACTCATTTTTTGGTATATGATAAGAAAATGTATCTGGATGTATTTTAAATAAAATTTTACTTGGGCGACACAGACACAATGCTGAAGTTCCTGGAGAAATATTCTCTTTAGAGTTGTTTCTGGTTTTCATTTCATCCTTCCTCCTCCTTTGACCAGAATTCCTAAAACTGAGACCCTCTCACCTAGGACCTAGCTTGGATTCACCTGCCCCCTTGTGGTATTCCTCTCTGAATAGTTAATTGATTTCTGAAATTTGGATTTGGTTACTTAGCCTGAGAAGATAAATCTCTTTACTCGTGTCCAACAGTCTAAAACGAGACATCTTTTCTTCTGTTAGTCACTGGCTAACATACAAAGATTAAAGGAGTTTATTTTTTAAATTTAATTTAGACCACAAGAAAGAAATTGAGCACTATAAAGAAACTATGATAAGAGATGATGATAAGAACTTTGTCTGGGATCTATATTAGTGACCTGCAGATTGATAAACTAAAGAGATGTTTCTAAGATTCTCATAAAGCAACTTAAAATGAAATTTTTTCTGTGTGAATGTCTCCTTTTTTGATTAGTGTTAGAGGAAAATGTTACTCCATTTTATTTAAATTCTATATAGATTTCCTAAACCTCTCATCAAGGATGAATTCATAAATATAAAAAACAAATGTATACAATATGATATTTGACACGTCTCTCTCTGAAAAATGGAATTATTTTATATGCCATAGAACTAATTTTTACATCCTCAATTGAAGTCAATATTGAAATCACATGGGAAAGGGATGATATATCAATGAGGGAATTATCTAGACACAAATTCAGAGATATTTTAAAGAATAAGGATGTAAGAATTAGGCATCTAGTCAGTAAAGAATAATGTGCAGATGAAAGAAAGTGGGAGATGAAAGAAAAGCACTATTTACAAAAATAGTTTGTCTTTCTTAGAAGGAAGAAATAGATTACTAAATTATTGTCAATAAGACGCCAATTAATGTTTGAAAAATCTCTTTCTATCTGCTAAGTATAAATATTTCTAACAGAAAGAGTTGTTTCTTTGTTGTTCCACCTCTTCCCCAGGTCTTCACCAAAGGCTGGTTTGATTGAATGATAGTGGTCCTCTGTGGCATTTTAAACATTATGTCACCTAACTGCAGATCTGGAAGGAAAAGTACGCAGGCTTTAATAAAGTTGTAGTCCAACTTCCAAATATCTAGGACCCACCGCTCCTTGGCAGCTTCTCTTACATTTATAACAGCTGACCTACTAACAGGTTCCCAGAAATCCAGGTTCAGATTTTGGCAGGCTTACCTCACCTCTTTGTCCTTCCAAAGTACATAAATGCTAAACTGTGTTCACAGTGAGGAAGGAAGAGTCATTCCAATGAGACTTTTAAAATCAAGACCCTTTCTGCTCCCTACCAAGTTACTGCCATTCTCTCCAAAGGAATAGAGTTTTCTCAGTGTGCCCTTGGCGTAATTTCTTCAGCCTGGATTAAACACAGGTGACTGAGAGTCTACCTTATCTCCACAGGGCATTAGTCACTCTATAAAAGTTAAATTTATTATGAAATGCTTTGTTTGTGTTAACATATATCTTCTCTGGGAAGTTGGAAACAAAGGCACGTCCTTTAAGACTCCGTATGGGGAAAACACATCCTCCTGTGGAATTTAACCTTAATTTGAACCAAGATCTGTGAAAGGAAAGCACTTTAGTGTATTGTTCCTTTGCTCCACCCCTCTATTCCCTTATCTAAATAGGGTTACTGTTGCTCTGCGTTTTTTAACTCTTCACATTCCAAACCTTGCTTTCCTGAACTTAAAATAATCTTAGAAGTATATCCAAATGATTGTGGCAAACAATTATGCCTTTTTAAGTATGAGTGGCTTTATGTAATATATTAATTCTGATATCTTTAAAATTAAGTACATTAAATATATAGCCAGTTATGCTTACATGTCTTATTGTTCATTATGTTGTTTTAACAAGTGGTACATAGTAAAGGATATTTGAGTTCCTGAAAATCTTCTCTAAGGTTCACTTGTTAGGAAACTTTGTCATGTATGCATTGTTCATACTTTATTCGAAGTAAAGAATAATTAAAAGAAAAGTTTACATTAGGAATGATGAGAAGATGTATTTGAAAGGCTAATTTCGACCTCGCTTTTCCTTCAGTCTGTTTGCCTAGTCTTGTATTGCTTTCAATGTATTTAAATCCATAGATGCACCAATGCTTTTTAAAAGTAAAAGCAAAGCGTCTATAGCTGCTATCCACCCTCATACAGATGAGTTTATAAGCAGCAAAGGGAGTATCTTTTAAATATTAAGTTTACATTTTTAAAAATTCTGCTTATATGAATATATAAACTTTCTTTGATAGTATCTACCAACAAAGTTGTAATTATTCAAATGACTTTTCTTCTTTTTTTATTTATCCTTTGGCCATGCCACACTGCATATGGGAGCAGAATTCCCGGACCAGAAATCAAACCTGTGCCCCCTGAATTAGCAGCACGGAGTCTTAACCACTGGACCGCCAGGGAAGTCCCCTTTCATTATCTTTCATTAAGTTAAGAAAAAAAATAACAAGCTAAATTTGAATATAAACTTCGCTACTCATTTAAAATATACACATATAAGATTTTTAAATTAACATGTGCTCAATTCTACTCGAAATAACTATCTTCAGCATTATTAAATTGAAAATTTCTTATCAAAATAAAAAATAACAAAACATTTACAGATTCCTGCAGTCACATATTCCTTATCATATAGTATGTTTCATGTAAACAATAACATTGAAATTAGTTTGCTAAATATGTTTTTTTAATGGGATATATGAATGATACATTTAGGGCATTGGGACATTTATCACAAGTAACATCAAATCAAGGCATCATTGTTCTCCTCCTCAGCCCTGCCTACATTTACTGGTTCCAACCAACCCTCATATGACATTTATTGAAGCTTAGTTTCTACCACTTGTTAGCACTTGATTATATACTATGACTGCTATTTGAATTCATAATTTTTATTGCTTTTTCATGGAAATTATAAACTCAGAATAATAGTGAGTGGACAACTGGAATACTTTAATTTACCTCTTAGACTCAAATCCTTGTTTATCTTGGACTTTACACTATATTAGATACTGCTGCTGCTGCTGCTGCTAAGTCACTTCAGTCGTGTTCGACTCTGTGCGACCCCATAGACGGCAGCCCACCAGACTGCCCCGTCCCTGGGATTCTCCAGGCAAGAACACTGGAGTGGGTTGCCATTTCCTTCTCCAATGCATGAAAGTGAAAAGTGAAAGTGAAGTCGCTCAGTTGTGTCCAACTCTTAGTGACCCCATGGACTGCAGCCCACCAGGCTCCTCCGTCCATGGGATTTTCCAGGCAAGAGTACTGGAGTGGGTTGCCATTGCTTTCTCTGATATTAGATACTAGTTTGATATAAATTTTCTTAAAAGATAATAGCACTACACCTCTTCATGGCATATATAGATACCTGTATAGTATATTATTTATTCATGGTTGTACCATAAGATGCAGGCTTCCCTGGTGGTAAAGAATCCACCTGCTAAGCAGCAGACATGGGTTCAGTCCCTGGGTTGGGAAGATCCCCTGGAGAAGGAAGTGCCAACCCAGTAGTCCATGGGGTCTCATATAGTCAGACATGACTTAGTGATGAAACAACAAAAAACTACTACCATAAGACAGCCAAAAGAAGATCTTCTACAGGAGTAAAATGGTCAAAATGATAGACAAACAAGATAATGGGAGAAGTGATAATAGTTAAGTATAAGACTGAAAAGGCAGGTGTTAACCAGAAACAAACAAAAAACAATGAAAAGTGTGGACTTTGTAACTGATGAGGAGAAACACTTCGGCAAAAATAAAGGAGCAAAAGGAAGAGAAAGAACCAAAGATAATTCCAAACTGCCACATGTGTCGATTCTGATGAATCCCAAAGTATTTGCAAAATTGGATTTAAAAAGGTTGTGTGCATGTCTGTATTTATAAAAATGTAGACAAGAATGGTCTTCACATATTATGTTTTAATGGTTTAAGGGTGTGGTAAAACAAAATAATAAAATACTGAGCATCTTTACTGACCATGAACTCCATTTTTAGAAAAAAAGCCGTGTCTGATGAAATTAGAAATAATAATGAGTTTGTTCATGCAGTGTACAATTTTTATTAATTCTTATTTTATCTTCTTATATCCAGCACCAATTAGAACATACTGACCATAGGAGACACTTTAAAATATTTAGCTAAAATTAAAATGTCCTTACCCAATGAAATCATGATAGAGTCGTAAGAATTATGGATAATGTACTGTGGCAATGGCTAAGGGATAGATGACGAGGGACTCAACTGTAAAATGTAAACATCTAAGCCCTGTTAATAAATTAGTTATTCAATATCATACACATAATTTATAGTACAAGTGAAGGTGTCAGTAGTATTCTCAGAGGATATTTATGCTGATTATATTGGAAGGTTTCAGTATTTCTCTAAAAGTATATCTTCATGAAAGAATTGAGATGTGTAATAGAGAGGGCATTATTATTTATTTTTATCATTAATTCAAACAACACCATCCTAGGTACTGAGGATACAGAATAAGATACAGTTTCTATCATGGAAATCACATCCAGAAAGAATGACAAAACTGTAAATAATTACAACATAGTATCATAGGTACCATAAGAGAGGTAGGCTCAGAATGCTTTGGCAGAACAGGTGAAAGGGTACCTTGCCCTATCTATGAGATTAGGGAAGGCTTCCCAGAGGAGATGGTTTGGAGCTAAGTGCCATTGGAACTGGCAATTAAAGAAGCCATGATGACTTTAATGAGAGCAGTTTCTACTGTAATGAGAGAAAAATCCAAATGGCAGTGAATTAAAATGTGAATGAAAAATGTAGAAATGGACAGTGAATATAGACTACTTTTGCCAGGATTACCTCCTAACTCTTCTTACTTACTACCTCTGAAAAGATTCAATAAGGAATTTCACATTGCATAGCACAATTAAGTGCTAATGATATAATGGATTTTTTCTGTGTTAGTAAATAAATTCCATTCCACATGTACAAGCTCAAGCATCAATCCTTCTGGCAAGAGTCTTAGCACTGAAGGAGGGTCATATCTATACCTTTGTATTATGAATGCCTTTGATCCCTAATTCTATTCCTGTTTTCTTTTCAGGAACTTCAGTGTTATTTGCAAAGTGTTCCCGGATGAAACTTTTTCTTTCTTTCCTCTCTTCCATCTTTCATATAATTTCTCTGTATACCTCTAACCATATATCCTCAAGTTCAAATATTTTACTGTCTATACAGTATCTTTCTAACACCAAATATTACCTACTGAATAAACTCCAAATTCTTTAGAGCATTCAAGGCCCTCCAGACTTTTTTTGCCAGTCTACTTTCTCAACTTTTTATTCTCGTAGCTTCCTCTCTCAAGCTTCAACTTCACCCTGCTCTCTATGCACTCTGAACTTTCTGTCTTCCATTTCCTGACACTGTTACTTCCACCCGGAACTACCCTCTCCCTGAAATCTATCTAAATACTGTCTGACACTTATGGTCTGGGTTGTCATATTCCATGTAAAAGCCTTTCTTAAAATTTTCCCAAATATAGATTTTCTTCTCAACTCTTATATTTATATGTGCCTCTCTATGCCTTTCATTCATTCAACAAACCTTTATTCACCATCCATCTACTGTGTGCTAGGAACTGAAGTTGTCATTTTCTACCGTTTTTTGCCATGGTGGAGAAACTGTTTTATCTCATCACTCCTATCAGACTATACATTCTTTGAGACCAAAAACCATCTGAAATAGCTCTATAACTTTTACAATGTTTTACATGTAGCAATTATTCAACAAAAATTAATTATTAACCTCAGAGACTCACCCCCTGAAATTCAATTAGACAGACAGCACCCAAATATTTTATCCTCCCTGTCATGAAATTCCATCCTACCATTATCTGCAAGAACACTTTGTCACTTCCTCAGTTGAACCACCTTAAATAGCATTTTTTTAAAATGGTATTTGATTTCCTTGTATTTTTTCTCTTAAACTCTTCCCTATCTTCAGCTCCATCCATTCCACTGAAAGAGTCCACAAGTAATAGTATTAATTAAATCCTTCCACTTTATCTACATCACTACCTCATTTAGGTGGTGACCATACTACAACTTCCTTAAAAGGATCATTCAACACCAGTCATTTCCTCCTTTCAGTCCATCCTACATGACTTAGCTTATATAAACTCAGATTATATGCCTTTTCATCTTTCCTGTTTCTGTAGACATTATAAAACTGCTTAATACTAATACACTTCCATTTCTTCCGTAATGTTCATCTTCTGGCTATTTGCCAACCGTCTTCAGCTTAAAATGTCCTTCACTTCTGGAATATTCTACCTCTTCACTTCCACCACCAACACAATTTACTATCACTCCAGCTATCTGCAATCAAGCTTAAAATTCATTTTCAAGGGAATTTTTTGGATTAACCTAGATTCGTGTATTACTGTACTTATTTTCTATATATTGTTCAACTACTGTATTGCTTTAAATCAGTTATGTATTTATCTAACTTTCCTCTCCATGAGTGTCCTCTGTTAAGGACATTATCTTATTCAAAGTGTAAATTAAACTCCAGTACGAATCCTGTACACTGATCTGAATTTTAAGTGTGAAGGCTTGCTCTTCATGATGATGTTAATCTGTAGCTCTCTGCCCTTTAGGTAAAACAAACATACTAGATTAAATAATATCAAGATATTCAATTCTTCTAGAATTACCATAGATGATCTTTTTTGTCTAAACAACCAAAATTTACAGAACAATAATGCTACCATAATGTGACCTCAAATATACGTCAATCCACAAATTATGAGTAAGAGGATGCATGTGAGCCTTGAACACAAGGTAATTAAGAGGGTCTCGTAAGTCTCACCAAGACTTGATCGTTAGGGACCAGGGTTTAGAATATAATTAGAAAACGTGTCTCACTTCTGGCTGTAACAGAGTTGATAGAAAGAGATCAATTCACTCACAGAGAATAACTACAAAACTTGGACAAAATGCAAAGTCAAACAAAACAAAATCTGAAGGCACTGAAGCGCAACCAGTGCAGCGGTACCCGAGGGGCCAGGGTCCTGGAGAGAAGGAAAATACGCCGAGGTGAGCCCTGCCTTCGCAGCTGTGTTTTTCCCTCAGGGTGTTTGCCTAGTCAAGGTTTGGGACATAGAAGTATAACAAAAGCAGCTTCTCCAGTTTGTGGCCGTTTGAGCTGGAGAAACAAAAATGGAGTTTAGAACTAATTAAACAGCTATGCTACGAGGAGCCAAGGTTAGGAGAAGAGAGCTACAGACTGGAGACCAACGTGCTGGGTACAATTTTTCCCTAAAGGCATTTTCTGATTTCTAAGAGGCTTAAATTCAGGACAAAACACAGAGAAACCAAGTTTAAAAAAAAAAAAATTGCTAAGAAGATTAAAAAAATAACTAAGGAGAATTGGTCCTGTGATGCTAAGGAGACAAAAATTGGGGTGAAATCTCATCAACGAGGAGGAAAGACTCAGCTTTTAACTTAGACTCTGGGAAAGTTCTGCCATAGAAGTAAGGGTAAAGGGTAAATAGACCAGCTTCAACTGTTTATCAGGTTGATCTACCCAAACTCACTCACACCTAAGTTGGTCCCGCCAACACTGAAGTAGAATTTGGGAACTTCCCTGTGCTCTAGACCCTGCACTGAATAGGAGGCAGAGACTGTCCACCACTGGAGCAGGTGCATACAGCCTGCCTAAGCCTGAGACGGGAGCTGGAGAGCTGAGCAACCTTCCCTGCCCCAGTGAAACTTGCATCTAGTAACAGGTAATAGCCATGTGAAAGTCTCTCAGTCGTGTCCGACTCTTTGCAATCCCATGGACTATACAGCCCATGGAATTCTCCAGGCCAGAATATTGGAGTGGGTAGCCTTTCTCTTCTCCAGGGGATCTTCCCAACCCAAGGCTCGAACCCAGGTCTCCTACATTACAGGCGGATTCTTTACCAGCTGAGCCACAAGGGAAGCCCTGTACTGCTTCATATAATATCCATGTACTGGTGGGGGGAACAAAAATGTGGAAAGAGACAGTCTCAATGTTGCAGGCCTAGAGAACCTGCTGTAATCTGAGGGTGGAGCAGGGAAACAGAAAACCCTCCTCCAGTTCTCCAGGCCTTACACTAAACCCAGAACAGTGGAAATCCAGCTCACTATTGGGGAACTTCAAATCTGTGGTATGTTAAAGGAAACTATAGCAACCACAAAACCAAACTCATTTCAAATGTTAACAGATGTCCGTTAGTGAATGAAGTATTCTCGTCTTGGGCACTTACCTCAGTTCTATGTTATTTCATACACCATGGGTAGCATGTGCACGCTCAGTCATGTCTGACTCGTTGCGACCCCATGGATTATAGCCCGCCAGGCTCCTCTGTCCTTGGGATTTTCCAGGCAAAAATACTGGAGCAGGTTGCCATTTCTTCCTCCAGTGGATCTTCCCAACTCAGGGGTGGAACCTGCATCTCCTGTTTCCCACATTGACAGGTGGATTCTTTACCACTGAGCCACCTGGGAAGACTTTACACACAATATCTGGCACTTAATTTTTTAAAAATACAAGACACACTAAAAAGAAAGAAGAGCCATGTGAAAATATAATATAGGTGATTGAACCAGACCTAGCAATGACCCAGATGTTGAAAGTATCAGAAACTGTTAAAAAGAGGGAAAAAAAGAATAAAAGTACATATTATTTTCAAAATGGTAACAATAAGAGAGAACTTCTCCAAGAAACAGAATCCAAAATAAAATGAAGTAGTATCTTTAAAGAGCTGAAAGTCAAAAAACCAACAAAAAACACCTACAATTAATTGCTCCTCAAAAAATCAGAGAATGTTACAAGCAGAACACCAATTAAAAAAATCTTTAAGGAAGTTGATTAGGCAAGTGAAAAGTGATCACAGATGGAATCACAGTAACACTGGGAAGAATGCAATCACCTGGAAGGGTAAACGTGTGCGATAAGATAAATGAATGCTAGCTATTTAAGAAATAAGAGCATGCATGTAATATAAAGTTTATTTTGTTTAAAAGAAACAAATCTACTGTAATTGACAGTCTAATGATCACAGCTAATAAATAAAGCACAAATTTGAGGGACATGTTTACCCAAATGTTCATCTAGTCCACCCCTGAATGTTCAACGTTGAGAAGCTCACTATTTCCTGAGGTAGCCTATTCTGTCACCATGCTACACATGTTTTTATATTGAGCTATAATCTGTAATTCTCTCCGATTTCCACCTTCTGTCTCTAATTTTGCCTTCTAGAATCACATGCAATACATATTCTAATTTCTTTCACACATGCTTGAAATAACTAAATTATCCTCCAATGTAACAGAAAAGCTTTATTCTGTGGTCAAACAGCCCCAATCCAACATTCCTTCACAAGGCATGGTCCAGTACCCATCTAACCCAGAATCTTTTAACTGCATCTCACTTTTAAAATATTTCTCAAAGAACAGATCTGGAACAGATCTGGAATGATTCTGTGGAGACTAGAGCCTTCTCGCCGTCCCTATTCCCTGTGTACACCAACGGCATTTATCTTTCATAAGGGGCAGGGGGGAGGGGAATCATGCTACTTATTCATATGTAATTCCTGATTTAACCTCTGAAAACTCTGGCCTCAAGAGGCAGAGTTCACTGAAAGGTGTTCACCGAAAGGTATTGCTCAGGAATATTAGGCTAGAAACGGTATACAGGCAAAGAGACTCAGAGGCTATTTCAACAGGTAGTAGACACTAGTATGAAAGCTGTGACCTTTACAATGTTAAGAAATAAACGATTGGAGGATGGGGGTTATTGAAAGAGCATATTAATTAAGTAATGTATAGGCCAAAAGAGGGATGAGTCAAAGACTATGAATTTTCAAGCCTGTGACAAAGAGAATGAGAGAAATATGGATATCAAGAGGCATGCCTTGGTACTGAAACAATTGTGTTGCTGTCATTTAAATGTATTAAATACTCATGGAAATACCTCATAACTGGTGTTGATATAAGATGGGAGATTTTGTTGGGGACAGATAATGGAGTTTTAGCTTGGTACAGGGATATACCTATAGTTGAACAAGTTCAGTTTCTTGCTTGTTGCCAGCAAGAGAGACCACACATCCTAAGGGCCGTGTGATATTTCAGTAAGAGAGTTGTTAGAAAGGACTTAGAGTATTGGGGCTTCTGCTAGGTGGTTTAAGGGAGAGTTCAAGAAAGTGGGACGTCAGGCTGTGAAGTGGGATGTCGTCAGGCTCTGAAGATAATTCTGCGGTTAAGTATGTTAAGAAATCTTGGGACTTCCCTGGTGGTCCGATGGTTAAGACTTCACTTTCCAATGCAGGGTATATAGGTTTGATCCCCACTCAGGGAGTTAAGGTCCCACATGCCTTGGGGCCATCAATCAAAACATAAAAGAGAAGCAGTATTGTAACAAATTCAATAAAGACTTAAAAAAAGAAAAATATCTTACCTAGAAGGAGGAAAGACTAAAAGTCAAGCTGTACTTTATAAAGAGGCAGCAGTTACCAATCCTAATTCACGTGTAAGAAATGTTTGCCATTTTTGTGATTTGCAGTGACTTTGTTTATATCTGTGCTTAGAAAAAGTTATAAAGTCGTCTTTTTTTTTTTGCCTCACTTTTTCTATAGTTATAAGGTGGCCTTGTCTCCTGTTGATGTTCAGTAAAGTGGTTGATGTTTGACAGGAGAGCACCTAGGTCTATCTGTGAGTGTCAGACCAACTCCTAAGAACATCCTAGGCTACTTGGAAGTGTCAAGCCAGTTTCCAAACATGAGGGGCTGTTTTGCTGTCTCAGGCTAACATACTCAGCCTCGGGGAACTATGGTGAAGGTTTGAGTAGACAGGGAAGACAGCTGTAGAAACAGAAGGGCAGCTGAGAAGAAATAGGCATTAAGGATAGGTTGGTGCCAGGGGATCTCTGGAAGGAGAGCGTTCAACGCTGCTAAGAATATTCAGAACTCTTGAGGCTTTTGAGACTTAGCAAAAGAAATAGAGTAAAAACAGAATTGAGCAAGCCACCACTGATGGTCTTCAAGAAGGAAGTTTAAGGGACAACAGGTCACATTGCAAGGCTATGGATAAGTAGAGACTGTGGGTGATGGCCACTCACTTGAAAAGTTTGGCAGTGAGAAAGCAAGGGAATGTTCACTAGAGGATTTTGAAAAACCAATTGGAGTCCCCCCTCTCCCCAAAAAATAGAAATACATGTTCAAGGCTGAGAAGAAGACTCCCTGGACATAGAAACGGGAAAAAAAATCCAGTGCCAGTAAAAACAGAAAAGACAGTCTAGGACTAAGAACTTCAAGGAAAGTGTTTGCTCTGGAGGGGAGGCAGGACTCCTCCTCCGGGACCCAGCAGAGACTGTTGGTAGAGAAACAGAAAGGCTGAGCTAGAATATAGGGTAGATGAAGGAATGGATGACAGGCAAAATTATCTTTGTTGTTGTTGTTTTTTTTTCCTTTTCAGTGAAATTAGAAATAAGATCATCTGCCAGGGGTTTGGAGAAAAGGAGATGAAAAATTTGGAGAAGATTTGAGTCATCTGCTAAGAAGTTGTTTAGTGACTCAACAAAAGATGCTGTTTTCTATTGTCATCCATTTTACTACAGAAAATGCAACTGTTGCTGTGTATTGTGAAGTGATAGAGGATTTAGAAGTAAAAGCCCTTTTATTCCCTAAAAAAAAAAAAATGAACGGGTTAGCATCTTTTTATAAAAGATGCACAAGGTACAACAAACCTCTTTCACAGGAGACCCATATTAGATTAAATATTATTTGACACAAATAATTTGTTACTTTTAATTTTGGTTTTGGGACTGTAGCTCCCAAGGGGGGATAATCTCGCTGTTTTCCAAAGCTAAATAGAACATCAACCAGAGATGACCATCATCCAGAAGGATGAATTCTATAGTATCTAGAGCAAAGAAAATCAACATTTGCACTTATAAATGGTCCCTCTACTCCCTCTTGAATTCTCTGATTATGTGTGTCTAAATAGCTGGATGTTTTGCTCACTCCCAGTATTGGGTGCAACTGAGAGATGACTTACTCAGAGGCAGTGGCAGCAGCATCAGTTTCTATGCTTGAAGGAGCCCATGCTCTTGTGAGCATCAAAAGGAGATGAAGCCTGATTAACCATTTTGAAATCTATCGGATGAGAAGAAGTCCTTACAAAACAACTTTTATACGCTTTAATTAAAAACGTGTTCCGGCAGCTCAGAGCTGAATGGGCTTCAGGGGGAGCAGGGCTGAGCCCGTTGCTATGACGACACAAAATCTTTTCAGGCCTGGCCCTTGCTCAGCACACACTCTCTGGCTCTCTCCAGCCATTAATTTGCCTCCATATCATCTCTTATTCCTTCGGTCTCTTGGTCTGTGAGTCTATAGCAGCCCCAATACTTTGCTTTTTCAGCTATGGACCCTCTCCCTTCCTCCCTTTCCCTTATCTTTTCTTCCTCACACATTCCTGACACTCTATTTTCTTGTTTCTCTTGAGAACATGTTTACCTCCTAAACTGTAAACATTAAGAAAAAAAAAATTTTGTTTCTTTGATCCCAGCATGGTAGTCATGTTTATTACCCTTCATGAGGAATCCATTCTGGGGGGTTTTGAGTATAGTCAAGAAGGATTTCACTATGTTCTACTTTTTTTTTTTTTTTAAATTTTTCAGGTTGGACACTGGCTACTATATCATGCTTTCTGTTGCTGAAGATAAGGCTAAAAGAAAAAGGTCTATGTTACTCTGTTAATTTCTGCTTATTATTAAAATCTAAGGTTGTTTCACAAACCACATCATCTGATAACAACTCTAAGTGAATGTGAGATTTTAAGTATATCCTGAAAAAAAAGGCAGATCCCACTTCATTTAAGAAGGCTATTTAAATATTTTTAAGATTATACCAAATACAGAGATTTAAATAAAACCCAACACTGTAACTTGTTATACCATATGAAACAAGAATTGGGTAGAACTTGTCCATCTCAAAACAGAACAGACAACTTGGGAGAAGCTGGTATCACTGGAATTTTGTATTCAATACATTTATAAGATAATAATATTATTATACAACTTCTTACTGTTACTCTTTGAGTCATCACAGGCCTTACAACCTTTCACTTTTATTATAATTCCAATTTTCCCTTTCACCTATTTTATTTTATAAGATGATGGAGGTGAGTGGAATGTAGTAGAAATCATTTTTCCTTTCTCATTTTTTTCCTCCCTACTTAACCCTCAATCTATTCTTACTATGATTATACTTCCAAAGTGAATTATCGGTCAAATTCCAATAAGCATCTCCTTTCTAATTGCCTGACTCAGTAGAGATGTTGTAACTTGACAGACAGGTGTAGTCTGGAGTGTTAATTCTTGGCAAAGCATGGTACAGTGGTCACTGTAGAGAAAGTGGTGAATCCTTCAGAGCCTTGGGAACCTAGAATCTGGATTCTCTGAAAGTGAAATTTAAAAGTTTAACTTCTGGGGGCAGCAACTGCGGGCCCACGCCGTAAACAGACAACATGGCGGTGGCGGCTTCTGCGGCACCTGGGGCCTTGGGCACTTTGCAGGCCAGCCGTGCCCGCTTGGTGGCCGCTTGCTGTGCGCGGCTAGGCCCCAGGTGGAGGCTGCCCGGCTCCTGGACGTGCCCGCGGGTCGACTCGACGATATGGGCCCGGGACTGGACGCCCGCGGCCGGGGGAGCGGCCCGGCAGAGGGGCTACAGCGCAGAGGTGAAGACTGAGGACGAGCTGCGGGTGCGGTACCTGGAGGAGGAGAACCGAGGAATTGTGGTGCTTGGAATAAACAGAGCCTATGCCAAAAATTCATTGAGTAAAAACCTTATAAAAATGCTTTCGAAAGCTGTGGATGCTTTACAATCTGATAAGAAAGTACGGACCATAATAGTCAGAAGTGAAGTCCCTGGGATATTCTGTGCTGGTGCTGATCTTAAGGAAAGAGCCAAAATGAGTTCCAGTGAAGTTGGTCCTTTTGTCTCCAAAATAAGAGCAATGATTAATGAAATTGCTAATCTTCCAGTGCCAACCATTGCAGCAATTGATGGACTTGCTTTAGGTGGTGGACTTGAACTGGCTTTAGCGTGTGATATAAGAGTAGCAGCTTCCTCTGCAAAAATGGGCCTGGTTGAGACAAAGTTGGCAATTATTCCTGGTGGAGGGGGAACGCAGCGACTGCCGCGTGCCATTGGGATGTCCCTGGCGAAAGAGCACATCTCTGCGCGTGTGCTTGATGGCCAAGAAGCCAAGTCAGTGGGCTTGATCAGCCATGTTCTAGAACAGAACCAGGAGGGGGACGCCGCCTACAGAAAGGCCTTGGACCTAGCAAGAGAGTTTTTACCTCAGGGACCTGTTGCAATGAGAGTGGCAAAATGAGCAATTAATCAAGGAATGGAGGTTGATTTAGTAACAGGATTAGCCATAGAAGAAGCATGTTATGCTCAGACTATTCCAACAAAAGACAGACTTGAAGGTCTTCTTGCTTTTAAAGAGAAAAGGACCCCTCGCTATAAAGGAGAATAGAAGGAACAGAAATCTTTAAAATGCCAATGTAATAAATAATACTCCTGGAAGTACCTTTCAGATCCACATATGCCTCAGCACCTGGAGTTGCAGTGACCAAAGTGAAGAACGAGTTATCTGTACCGAATTAAGTATCTGGAGTGGGCCCATCTGTGTACTTTGTTCAAATATGTATCATCATACTCATTCAGATTTGTAAGCTAGTTGTGTGTACTGTCAAAAACACCAATTCAAAATTAGGTATACATTTTTAAATACCTCCTGCATATGAGGCTTTCTGTTCTTAATTTTTTAATGTGAATAATTTATATATTATACACTCTAGGAAAAAATATTGATTGTATGTCTCCTGTGCTATAGTATGAAAATAAATTTTATTTCTATACACCAAAAAAAAAAGTTTAACTTCTCTTTAGAAGTTTAATAATGAACTTCCTCAGTGTCTTTATTAAAGAAAACTCTGACATAATATATCCCTGATAGGTCACATATAAATCTGTGTAGCACAGATTAACAAATACTCTAAACTCTCTCTAGTCTGAGGAACAGTATTTCTTTTAAATGAACCAAACTCCAGATTGGTTTCTTGATTTTGTTCTTATAAATTAAGAACTCAACACGTTTTGAGAAACTGAAGTTCTTATACCTCTTACAATTTGTTGTTGTTTAGTTGCTAAGTCGTGTCCAACTCTTTTGCAACCCCGTGGACTGTAGCCCGCCAGGCTCCTCTGTCCATGGGATTTCCCAGGCAAGAACACTGGAGTGGGCTGCTGTTTCCTTCTCCAGCGATATTCCCGACCCAGGGACTGAATGGGTCATGCATTGCCATGCCTCCTGCATTGGCAGATTCTCTACCACTGAGCCACCAGGAAGCCTACTTAGTACAATAGTCTCACATAAAGATGAAGAAGCTGCGTGATTTGGGTGGCATTCACAAATGGACCAAGTTTCCTGTTTATAATGCCAGTATAATTAAAAGGAATTGCTGAGGTTTAACTTTATTTTTCCCCTTTCAGTATTAAGAATAGAAAGTCAAATGCTTATACTTGTTAAAGGTGCTTTCCCCCCTGGGACACTATTTGGACCAATCTTAGGCGAGAATTAGAGAAAGTAAATGTGTACAGATTGGTTACATAAACAGAGACATAAACATGCAAGTATCTGAAACAGGTTTAAGGCTGAATGAAAATGGATCTTCCAAGAAGCTCGTTTAAAATGTAAGTCGAAAATATCGGAGAAAATATTCTGTTGGCAAGATGTCTTGCGTTGAAATATAGTGCTTCTCCAATACACTGATAAACTCAAGAAGTGGGAGTTCTTCAGTTCTTGACATTTAAATCTATTCTGGACTTGATTTGGGAAAACTCTGAGGGGAGTAAACTCACAGGTGTGTAAAATAGAAAACATAGTAAATCCATCTTTCCTATTACCATATACTAGAGTCCCAGGCAGTGAATCTCTGGGCTTAAAATATGCTCTGGGGTTGCACTTTAGGTAACATTGAATTCTCACTTCTACTGAAATGCTTTACATTTCCTTCCCTCCTAATTTTGCTTCATGATCGAAGATATTTACATGAAAATCATGATATTTTTTATTAGTAATTCATCCATCCTATGGCACCCTGCTCACCTGAAGTCACATAATTGTTTATATGTTGGAATTAAAGCTTTTTTGGTGGTTATTTTGAATACATTGTTACTCACAGAATAGTTCTTACATTGAGTCCAGAATGTGGTTACTCTGAAGTCCTCAAAATGTTGTAAAAATTAATCCCCAGATAGCTATACCTACATATAACTTATTCTGGTCATGCATGCTATGTTAAACTCTTACTCAAATTATTAATCTGTAAAATCTAAGTCACTGCCATCTTTACCCAGTATAAATGCCTTTCTCTCCCCAGTATTTCTAAACACGTGATAATGAACAAAGGAAGCACAGCAGTCTGCCAGGTGTGGAGTAGTATGTCACATTGAGGACGAAGATGAAACTGCTACTTGATGTTACAAAAGAGATTTTATAAAAGGTGACTTAACACCACACTGTAAATGTCTAGGTCACCAAGATTCAGATCCATTCTTTAATAAGTTAATAAAATGTGGAGTAGGGTGCAGGGGAGAAGTCATTCATTCCTTGACAATTTGTAATACAGATTTGGAGTTTGATAACTCATCTAAAGATTAGTGTTACCCATAGACTTCTTTATTAGAGATTCAGAATATCTGCAAGTCAATGTTTTACATCCTTTTTGATGTAAATGAAAACCATAAAGTCTTCATAAAAGTAAGTACATGTTTTAATGTAAGCTGTATTCAGGATGTTACTGTGTAAGACAAAAAGAGGAGAGAAAAAAACAGAAGAAAATGAAGGAAGAAAGAACTGAGGTCTTCTCCTTAACATTACCTATCACAATAGATTTTTCTCCTCCACCTCCCCTAGATTCCTAGGCCTAAAAACTGGGGGAAGTGGTCCAAGTTTCTTGGGATAAATGTGTAGTTTTCACCACTTAATGCTGAAGGGAATAAATAACAAAATTCCTGTATCTCTGTTGATGTATGGCAGAAACCAATGAATATTGTAAAGCAATCACCTTTCAATTAAAACTAATTTTTTTAAAAAAGCTAAAAACTACCCTGTTTCTCATGATGAGAATAACACCTAGCTGAAAGTCTTACATCTGAAATGCTTTTCTTGGTTTGCCCCCAAATCAACAGATCACTTAATTTATTGCTTTCATGCTTAGGGGACAGTCATAGGAACAGAAGGATCTTCTGTATGCTCTTCTAAATCCGCATATCTAATTGTGTGTGTCTCCACGCACATCCTATATCTGGCATATCTATCTACCTATCGATATCTATTATTCTAGTTGCTTAGTCCAACTCTTTGCAAACCCAGGGACTGTACCCACCAGGCTCCTCTGTCCATGAAATTCTCCAGGCAAGAATACTGGAGTGGGTAGCCATTCCCTTTTCCAGGGGATCTTCCAGACCCAGGGATTGAACCTGGTTCTCCTGCATTGTAGATGGATTCTTTATGGGTCTGAGCCACCAGAGAAACCTATAGTATATGTGTGCTGGCCCTAATGCCCTGAAGAGAAAAGTGAAGAGTCAAAGCTTCAAGATTGGAATAGCCATGACTAATTGGCGAGGGATGACTAACCCTAACCCATGGTTACTACCATAGAGCATTTTATGTATTCTCACACACACACAAAAGAAGTTTCTATTTTCTTTATTATTATTCGTTATCTGATTGAAATGAAACTGCAACACATACTGTCCACAATAATGAGTGACGGGGGAAATAGGGTTGCGTAGAAAGTACGCCTAGCAATGAGATGACTCAAATTTTAGACACAGAAGTCTTCTTTGATCTTGATTCTTAGGGAATTGCATACACGCACACGCACGCACACACACCTGAAATCAAGGTACCTAACAGTACCCGTTTTAGCCCCTGGTTTCACCTGCGTCCACTCAGGACCGCAGGTCCCGGAGGCGACTGAAAGGGCAAAGATGGCAGTGGAAGCCGGGAGGAGGCGCTCGCGTGGAGGTCGGGGTCCGGGCAGTGTCCACCCGCCCGGAAGCGAAGGTACAGCACCTCACGTCCGGGGCTGTGGCCTGGCGCCTGGGTACCGGACGTGGTGTCCGGCCGTCGGGGCTCAGGCTCCTGCCGCCGTTCTGCGATTAATGCAGGTGGCTGCTGTGCAAGCCTGAGAGCAGCGGGCTCCAGGACAGGGGCTATTTAAAGCCGGGTATATCAGTGCTGCGTTGCGAGTATAGCTGGCTTGGAGCCCAGGACGCCGGGGGGTCGGGCTGCGCCGCCAGGATGCTGAGAGCCCTTCGCGCTCAGCCGTGGGCGCAGGGCGTCCTTTCTGGCGGGCGCGCGGGGGCCCCCGCTACTTCACAGCTGGAGGCCGGGAGGGAAGAGAGTAAACACCCAGCCCTCTGGGCCGCCCTCGGGGAATGGCCGCAAAGGGAGACACGAAAAATAAATCAAGCCCGAGAGCCGCCCCGCCCCCTCCCCCGCTGCCTCCGCGGGCGGCGCCATCGGGTCCTGCAGCCTCCGGGAGGGCCCGCGCCCCCGCGCGCCGGGGGTGTCGCATCCCGGCCGGGCCGGCTGCAACTGCGCCTCAGAGCGGGTCCCAGGAGCGCGCCTCGCTGGCCTGCCCCGCCCGGCCGGGCCCCTCGGGCGGGATAGAGCCCCGCTTTGCTCTTTTCGTTGGCCAAGCACAATTGTGTTATTGGAGATAATGAATTCAATCCCCATCAAAGGGCATTAGGCTCGCCCGGGCCCTGGAGTTGCTGATGCCTTTTTTTTTTTTCTCTTAACCTGGAATGAAAGGCAGAGGAGGAAAAAAAAAAATTCTCTAGGGGAGCCTTTCCCCTGATCGCCGCTTTTGAAGTGAAGGGGCCCAGGCATTGTTGTTCACCTCGCGGCCCATACGGCTGAAGAAAGCCTGGGCTTTTGATGGGCTGAGAACCGCCTCTGCAATGAGCACCACGTCGGGCCGCGCGGCCTGCGGACAGCATATGTCTCGCGGGTGCGCCAGCACTGTCTGGCGGGCGGGCCGCAGGCCTGGCGAGAGGGGCCTCGGCCGTACCAGCTGAGAGGCTGGAACCAGAGAACAGACCCGCACCCACCAGGAGCGTCCTCTGGGGCCTGGGGTCGCAGTTCCTCGCGCCCACTTCGTGGCGTAGCGCAGGGGATGCCTTCGTGGTTAATCAGTTAAGACCCCCCGACTGGGAGCCCAGACAGCCCTTTGGAGGTGAGGCTGGGGAAGGCAGTGGGTGAAGGAGGTTGGAAGTCTTTAGGTTTAGTCACTGGGACCCAACATCTAAGGTGGCTGTCTCAGCTAGAGCTGGATAAGACTGCGGAGGTGTAACCACACCGCAGGCAGGGGCATCCGTGCCACACGCAGTTAGAATTTTTCACCTGTGACTCGAGGACACCGCGCAGGGCGACCCAGCTCCGGGCGGGGGGCGGCGGGTGAGGGCGGAACGCGGGGCGGGGGACCCGGAGGCGCACGGCCCGCTCGGCCAGCGGGGCAGGTTCTCCAGCATGCGTGGCGTCCGGGCCTCGCAGTTCTGAACCCCGGGCTGCACATTAGCATCAGATCGCTCTTTCTAAATCACTTGGTGCAGGCATTTAAGTTTGCTTACAGCGCCCTCAACGTGAACTTTCCCCACCTGGATTCGCACCCCGCGCCCCCCTCCCTCTCCTGCCGCCCGCTCGCCTCTGAACACTTTGGCCCAAGGGTCAGCAGCTAGATGCGTTCCCTTTCCTTCTCTCCCTTCCCTGTCTCCAACCCCCCTCTACCCCTCCTCAAAGGATCTGGGTTATCCGCCCCATTAATATATTAGCCAGGCATAACACAAAGGAAGCGCGTGTCAGCAGAAGGCAGTGATTCCAGGCAGAGGCGAAGAAACCTGGCCGGTGCCCTACGCTACAACACGGCTCATTGCAGTTGGAGCTTGTGAATCGGCCTCCACCTAGGAAGAAGCGGTGGAGAACGCGGCAGGAGGTGGCCCTCCGAGTTGAGGAGCTTTGGGGTTAGGCGTTCGTAGCTGGGCTATGGAACTGAAGCAGTAGGCTTCCAGGTGGGACCCAGGGCTACTGGAACGTCCCAAAAACACCCCAGTCACCTGAATCGCGCCAAGAAAATCAGCTTTCCAGGAGTGCAGCACTAGGCGGGAGTGTCCATGCTCCCTCGTGCATAATGTGTCCTTAAAATTAAATCTATAAACGAAACACTCCCCCACCCCCAAGAAGCCCCTTACATTCTTCTCATTAAATTGTTTGTGTTTTAAAATAACAACTCCTTGGTGTGTGTGTGAGAGAGAGAGAGAGACAGAGGGAGAGAGAGAGAGAAAGCGGACCTGGGACATGATCAGACAAGCAAAGGACTAACTGAAATTTCATGGGAGAGAGGGGAAAAAAACTAAGGAGGTTTCCAGTTGAAAACATTTTCCCCCTAATTCCAGGCAATGCTTGGGGGGGGGGGGGTGGTATTTCCAGGTTGTTTTTCTTAGTTTCAGGATTAAAAAAGAAAGACAAAGAAAAAGTCCCTGGTGTGTAATGTTGAAGAGGAGTTGAGAAAAGAAATAGAAAGTCAACCTAAGGCAACCTCACTCACACTGAGTGGCACTGACCAGCCCCTGTCTCAACTTGCTCTGGATGTGCCTTGACTGGCATCCCACTTGAATTCTGAGGTCTTCAAGCATTTATTCCATTCAAGCCCTTTCCTTCCCGGATTTTGAGAAAGAATATTCTGCTTTTATACTCTAAGTTGACTAGGACATAGAGAACCCCAAAACATCAGGAAGTGATATCTAGAAGGAGGGATGCTCCTCACTTTCCAGGCTGCAGAGGGGAGCTCATGCTCACCATGAGCTTTGCTCTTACACTGTGCACTTAAGAGCTAATATAATTGGAGAAATGAGGAAATTAGAAAGGTAGCAAGGGAGAATTTCCCCTTTGTCAGATTAAAAGACGTATTCATAAGGAGGAAAATGCATGCACTTTACAAGTTAAAGTTGAATAGAATGGATATGTTCCAGCCCCAAATTGCTTACTAGTATGATGGCTGGAGAAGGAAAAAAAAAAAAAAGATGAAGGCTGCAGTCCCAGCTGTCCAAAGTTCAATGAACTGAGTTAGACCAGGAGCTAAAAAGAGAAACACCAGTGGAAACATTATGGCCTCAAACTTTACTATTTGGAAAGGGGGGGGGGATGAGAATATTTAAAGTAATCTGTTTTTAAATGTTAATTGGATACACTAGGATCATTTGTAGAAAATAAAAACTTGAATAAATGACTTCTTAAAAACCTTTTCTCTCTCCAAATGGATTCTATTTTTAAGTAGTAAGGTTGTAAAACCTTCCAAGTTATTTCATTTTATTACATTCTTACTCTCACAAGTTTCTACATATGCCAATGATTCTTTCAGTTCAGGAAAAGCTTATTCTAGATTTCAGCATAATTTCATTTCCTATTTAGTCCAAGGTAGCTTACAAATAATCACCTTTTTGCACATAATTATCTTGAAGTAATTAGACATTATCTTAACTCCATTTAGTTGCAAAACACATTTTACTACAATTCAAATAAGCAATTTAAATTTGATTTTTGAAAGTAAAACATTTAAACTATTTATTACATAATTTAAACAATTATCTTTTTAAAGCATGTTTCCTCTTGACATATTGAAGTATCACATTAAAATACATTATAGCTAAATGTTCTGCAATATTACTGCTAGATCAACAGAAGACCAATTGATCTTGAGGAAAGGTTAATTAATTTGGGCTACAGGTCTTCTACACTGGCCTGCATTGAGAGGAATTTGTATCGATCACAGAAGTTTTCTGCAAAGAAATGTAATAAGCATTTTCGTGGAATTGAGATCAATTATTTAAAGTGCCAAAACAACGAAGTTTTCAATTTCTATCACTCCAGGAATTCTTTACTGCCGTGGCTTATTCAACTCTGCTAGACTCCTGAGTAAAATAATGTTTTTGATACTTTCAGTGATATCAATCGGGTATCTAGCTTTCAGAGACTGAAAACAGAAGTTGAGAACTTTAATAGAATTTTCTTTGTTTAATCCCTCCTGCCATAATGATTCTCACCAGTTTTTTGTACTATGAGGGGATCGCGAAGGGACAATGGAAATTAAATTTTATCTTCGGTTTAAACACTGGTAGCTATCCTGTGGAAAACGCTGAGCTGCTTTCTACTTGGAAACACATTTAAGTTGTGGAGTTTCTGAACACAACCAGGGAGCTTTTCTTCATCCCTAAATTTATTAATTTAAAAAAATGTTTCAGGCCTGGGACAAGGTGAAGGTAACTTCTGAAGCTCCCCTCCCCAACACTATACTCACTCTCAAAACCTTTTTCTTGTTTTCTAAAAATGTTTGCTCTGCGGCTAGTCAGTGGATCAGAGGGCCTCCCGAGCTTTGCACACGGGTCTAAAGGAAGGTTTTTCCCTTCTCGTTCCCTCCCTCCTCCTCGGGAGACCCCTCCCCCACCTCGGGCGAAATTCCTAAATAGAGCGAGTCCGGTGGACCGCGGCTGAGCGGTCAGCATCCCCTTTCCGGCCGTCTGCTGCAGGAGCGTCCGAGGTGTAGAAATCTGGAAGCTCCGGGACAAAAAGGGAGGTGGGAGGGGGTCGCGGGAAGGCGGCGCGCTCCGGGAGGGTTCCAGCACTCCCTCGGAACCACAGATGTTTTCCTCCTGGCCCTGGGGCTCCGCGTCCCAGCCCCGGGCGTTCCGGCATTTGTGTGTCCCGGTTTCCGAGGAAGGGATTACGCAGCGGGAGCAGCCGCGGCAGCGCGGGCGTTGGGGCCGCAGGAGCGGTAACGAGGCGCCTGGCCTTCTTTGTTGACTTTTAGGTCTCGGGCTCAACAGAAGATTTATTCGCTAGGAGGGGAAAATGCCCAAACAATGAAGAACTAACTGCACTTGTCACCTCGAGATGCTTGCGGTCCTTCTCTCTGTCCTCCTTCCCCGGCAACCGGACGCGCCGGCGCCCAGCCCGCGCGCGTCCTAGCACACCGGGCGCAGATGGCATCGCCCAAAGGTGGCCGAGGGTGCGGTTGGAAAATAGTCTGAGAAGCCCATGAGGCGATCCCCGCTCCCCGCGATCCACGGGCTAGCTCCCCAGGCGGGTCTCCAGAGTGGCCTCGGCCGTAAACCCGCCGCGCACCGTCCCCCGCGAACCTTGAAAAAGTCTCCGCCAAGTAAGAGACCAAGAACTGAGGCCGACTTAAGCCTGGTGGGTGAATGCAAGACACTTTATTGCTAATATGTTAGAAAAAGGGAAGGGAACAAAGTAAGACGATTTAGGTTCCGGGTAAGATTCCGAGGATCAAGCTCATGCCTTTATATTACTTTTGGAACTCGAATTTGCCAACGTTGCCCATTGTATAAATATAAATAACTATTGGGATTGAAAGCTTTTCCCTCTCTTTGAGACTTTAACGTCCTTCCGAGAGGCGTCTAAATTAAATTTTGAAGTTACTCAAATCAATAGTTTCCATCTCCTCCTTTTATTAGCTGAACTGAGAGCGAGGGGTTGAATTTCTGGATTTTTCTCAAGTGCTACATGGCACCCCTTCTCTCATCTGGGGAGGCAATTACTCGATAATTAAGGGACTCACACAGCTCTTTTTATCTTGTCCGCGGTAAGGAGTAGGCGATCAAAGTAAAGGCTGTCCAAGTTCAAGCCCTGGCTAGGATGGAGTTCATACACAAGGGCTCAGGCAGGCCAGCCTCTGCTGGGGCTAGTGTTGTTATTGTTGATGTCAATCCGACGAGGCTTACAAAGAAATAGGTGGACTGGAAAGTGAGCCTACTATCAAAGGAGATTACTGATTTTGTGATCTCAACCAACTGTAGAGGTGTGAAGTTGCATTCGAAAGCTTCTTAGAAGGCGAACAAATCATCAGTTTTTAAGTTCTCAGGGAAAAAAAAATTTTTGAAACAATATTTTTTAAAAATACCTTCACAAAATACAAAATACCCACAACCCTGAAACGTCCTGGTGGCACAAAGCTTCCCCTGCAGGAGTGAATTGACCCAGGCCTCCCTGGGCCTCCTCTAAAGCTGCCATGATGGTTAAATTTTGTCTCTCCTTTAATAAAAAGACCGTTCCGGATTCCTCTCTTGTAGACAACTTAATTTTATCGGCTACATCTGATATTTTATTCTCACTCAAATACTTTTCAGATAAAGGAAAATGATACACTGGAGAAGGGGGGGAGGTAGTTAAATTAATAATATTTGAGTTCATTGTAGAAAGGCTCAAAGGAAGCACAGAAGACTTCAGCCCTTGTCAAAAATTGAAGTAAACATTACAAGGAATAAAGAATCTTTCAAAAACTCAATTCTTAGGATATTAAATCAATTTATCTACCTTTTTATTTATCTACTTTTATTGAATCTCCTTAATTACTTTTTCCTAGCTACACATTCATATAATAAAAATAAAAAAAAATTTTTAAGATTCTTTTCGTTTTTGTCATTTCTATTCAGTGTTGGGCTTTGAAAAATATTCAGAAAATCCATTTTGGATTTAATTAAGGAAAATAGCAGAAGTTTTCTTTTTGTTAACATTTGATTTATTTAAAGTCCTTAGCTGCAAATGATCAAGAACATATTCCACAGCTTAAAATTTCTCATTTTCATTATTTAAATCAAAATATTTTGATTACAATCACACTGATAAAAATTAACATTTTATTTTGTAATTTTAACCATCATTTAAAGCAATTTCAGCTGTAAAGAAAAAAATAAACCATGCAATAAATTAACATTGAGAAAGCGAAGAGGAATAATAATGGAACCCGTCTGGCTATACTAACACCATGTCCAACTGTGAAAAGTGCATTAACACTGAATGAAACAAGCACACGATGGCAATAATTAAAATGGCCACAATCAATTGGATTTTGGAATCTTGGACCAAATTTTGAAATACAGCTCCCTATAACTTATCTCTCCTCCAAGACTGTAATAGTATTCCCCCCCCTTTTTTTTTCTGGAAAAAAAATATCCTTTAAATGGTATAAATACAAAGAAGCTAATTTTACACATGTTATATGACCTCAGAATGACATGACCATGGCCCTCTGCAAAACAAGGAGTAGAGTTATTGACAAGGGCAATTCTCAAGGAATTGATTCCCAGGGCTATGTGTGGTTGGAGAGGAGGGGAAGAGGGTGTCTTTGTAACTTCTTGGTCCGGCAACTCAAGAGCAGGTATATCACTGACCTATTACCTTTCTATGTTATATAAATATATGGATGATGTCTACATATCTGAGCATGTGCATAAATAAGTTCATATATATGATAGATATGTATTTCATTTAGAGACATCTGCTATCTGAATGTATCTGAAATGCAAGCTGAAAAAAAGTGGCTCTAATCTGTTTATGTTTTGCTGTGTAACAGCAGCACTGTCCTTCAATACTTTTAACAGTCCTGGTGTCTACTTGTTTCTTCACCCTTTCAGTTCTTATGGTTAAGAGTATTGCCATGGACCTGTAAACTGTGTGTCTGTGTGTGGGGGGGTGGGGGAGGGGAATCAGGTGAGGAGGGGAAAAAAAGCACAAATACTTTACAAGCTTGACCATCTTTCTTTCTTTTTAAATAAATCCTGCACAGACTAAAACATGTCTGCAGGGGGGAAAGAGGGAAGAAAGGGAGAAGGACAAGGAAGCAGGAGGATTTATATATATATACACTTGTGGATCATTAAACTTCGCAGGACAACTTTTTTTGGTCTGAGGTTGGTTTTCTTTGTAATAATATACACAAGGCGTTTTGAACAACAGTAACAAAGTAACAGTCTTTTGCACTAGGGGAAAGATTGTGCACACACACAAAAAAGGAAATAAAAATAGTTGGGATTTCATGATGCTGCTGTCGGCTTGGTATGTGTGGCTTTGTTTGCTGTTGATTTCTCTCTCTCTCTCCTGCTACCAGCATGGCCATGCCAGACAGACCCCCGGTCCCAGGGAGCTAAGAAGTGTTTAGAACGGGTCTGGAATACACACCTTGGTAGTAGGCTGGCTCCAGGGCTGAGGGCTCAATGGGGCTCCTCGTGGCCACCGAGGCGCCGCCGAGGGGCAAGCTGGCGGGCAATGCGCTGCCATAGGGCGAGTACTGTAGTGCCTGCTCGTACGCCTTGAAGTCCAACTTGTGCTGCTGCTCCGAGGAGGACATGAGGTTGTTGATGGAGAAAGGATGGTTGAAGGAGTAGTGAGGGTCCCCTTTCATGTGCAGCTGGGACTCGTGGGGTGCCAGGCCATGCGCCGGGTGGGAGGGGGGCACAGATACCAGCGCCCCGGGCCCAGAGCTGATCGGAGGAGCAGCCGAGGTGGCTGGAGTCTTCAACTCCGAGGCGCCCCCTGTCGCCGCCGCCCCGCCGTGGTCCAGAGTCTGGGGGCTGGCGGCGGGCCCGGGGGCCGGCGCGCCCTCTAGCTGGCCGGCCTTCCCGTGCACACCGCGATGAAGGGGCGAGTCGGCGCTGGGGTTGGCAGCGCTCGAGGGGTCCTTGCGGCTCTCTGGGCCACCCTTGGGGCCGCCGCTGCCGCTCCCGCCCCCGGGGCCCGGCTGCTTCTCGCACTTGAAGCGCTTCTGGCGGCGCAAGTAACAGCCGTTCTCGAACATGTTGCCGGAGTCCGGGTGCAGCGTCCAATAGGAACCCTTGCCCGGCTTGTCCGGGGAGCGGGCCACTTTGACAAAGCAGTCGTTGAAGGAGAGCGAGTGGCGGATGGAGTTCTGCCAGCGCTGCTGGTTCTGCCGGTAATAGGGGAAGAGGTCCATGATCCACTGATAGATCTCGCTCAGCGTGAGCATCTTGCTGGGCGCCTGCTGGATGGCCATGGTGATGAGAGAGATGTACGAGTAGGGCGGCTTGGCGTGAGGGTAGCTGCGCTTGAAAGTCTTGGCGTCGCCGCCGCCGCCGCCAGCGCGGCTGCGGCCCAGGTTGGACGGCGCGTACGCCATGGGGCTCATGCACGGGTTCATGGCGGCCGCGTAGGGCCCCAGGCCATTCATGGAGGCCGCCGGCTGCGCGCCCATAGCCCCCATGCCGCCTGGGCTCAGCGTCGTCCCCATGGCCGTCACGCCCGCCGTCATGCTATTCATGGCGCCCGCAGAGCCGCCGGGCATGCCAGCCACCGCCCCGGGGCTCAGCCCGGCTCCCAGGCCCGGGTTTGCGTAGGACATGTTGAACGAAGCCGGGGTCATGTTGCCGCTCGTGCTCATGGTGTTCATGGTCATGTAGGTGTTCATGGAATTCATGGTGCCCAGACCCGAGTTCATGTTGCTGACCGGGACGGAGGAGTAGGCCTGGAGCGGAGACAGCGTGAAGAGGCCCCGAAGGGCTGAGTTAGCAGTGGGCGCGCTGGCGGCTACTGGCCCCCCGGCAAATCCGAAAACGAGAACTCGAGGCCATTTCTGCAAAGTCTAAGATCCCCCAACCAGGGGCAAACCGGCGGGCGCCCTCCCCAGAGCCAGCAAAGAGATGTCGTGCACGGCAGGGGGGGAAATCCTAGCTCGGCAGGCATGAAAGCCAAGAACTCACAGAAAATGTCCCCAGGAAGATGTGTAATCGCCTTACACGCCGGGCTTAGGGGCCGGCTTCTGGGGCCCCTCCATCGCCTCTATCCACGCCAGGCCGGTATCCCACTTTCCACCCCAGATCGGGCCTCGGCAAAGCCGTCCTTTTGCTTGAAAGGAGTTAAAACTCCGAAAATAGAATTAATATCTCGGATCCTCGGCTTATTCACTCCACCTTAAGCGTGCGGTGGGTATGACAGTGCTTCCCTCCATGCCCCAGCCCCCACCCTTAGGCGGGCAACATCCCCAGATTTGCACCCATCTCGCCTAAGCCTGCCAGGCCTGGGCTGACCACCTAGCGGCCCGTGCTGTTTCGGGTGACAGTTAACCTCTCCCTGATAGAGCAAATCATCCATGGCCATATGACCAAACATTTCCAAACAATTGGCTTTACTGTCTTAGCAGCTTTCACCAAATGGTGACTTTTTGTTGTTCATTATATTTAGAAGTAGTGTTTTCCATCTACTTGTAGCAACTGTAATATTAAAAGGGAAAAAACTCAGAAGTTGAGTAACTTTTTGGAAAAAATAGATATATAATAGGAGAAAGAATAGGGGAGGGTACATAATAATATCAATGCATAACCTACATTTACATTTACAGCCATTCATAAACTTGAACTAATTTCATTACCTATTTCCAGGCCCCTAATGTCTGAAAATTTTGGTGACAAAATTTACAGAAATAATCACATTTTTTACATAGTCTGATATTTTGCCACTGATCATCTCAAAACCTGGCTTTCGAAACTATATGAATAGTATCAAATACTTTAAAATTCAAAAATCAAAGTCCACTTGCTTTCTCTTAATGCTATTCTACTTCCCAATTCTAACCTGTAAAGAAGCTCTTTTCATAGAGAATTTAACTCACTAGTGAGTGGAGATGACTGTACCTGAATTAAATCTGAGGAAGTGTTCTGAGCTTCTTAAATCATCAGTAGGGGAAAACTCTTATCAATGGCAATCTGAGAATGCACTAGATATGTTAAAAATATAGAGTATAGAAATGTAAAAACTACTTATCTGTTAACTTACTAAAAATAATAATATCCTTACATTTATTTTCATCCGAAAACATGACTTTATTTGAAAACATAAAAGGTGAACAAACATTTAATTAGGCACACATTCTGCTATAGTATGCAAATAAACTCGGGATAGGTTTGTGAATATATACACATATAAATTTAAATAAATTAATTACCATGAAAATATTTCTTGATTTTATGTTTTTCTGTCCATGTCTTAAAGTATATTTTACTTTTCCTCTTCCCAAGATTATCCAAGGCAGTTTCAATAAACGTTTTCAATAATGGTAAATTTTTGGAGGGTAATCGCCAGTTATTAACAGAGAAATACTTTTAGGAGTAGGGTCCTGCCTGTACCTGGTTTTCCTCGCAATCCCTTTGTGCACACTGTGTTGATAAAATAAACCACACGAACGTGCCACCAAGGGGACAATGAAGAGAAACAGGTTCTCCGCCCGCCCGGAGTGCTGGAGGAAAAGTCAGCTCGCACTAGCGCCACCCAGCGGTTCTAAACAGGAAGAAGCACACTTCTCTCCAAACAGGCTTTTGAAGAACTTTTACAAAATTTCGGAATCATTTCATTATCAAGATTCGCATTATTAGCGGCTGCGCGCTTTCATCAGAAGACATCTGAGAATTCAACTACGGCAGGAAGAAACTGCCCCGCAGGCAAATTCTAGCCTTTTCATACTTGCCTCAAACTCATGCCTCCGCCAGCCAGCCAACCCGCGCGAGGCACCCGGGTCTGGGCTCTGGCTCCCGTTCTCCGCAAGCAAGAGGCAAGTGTGTCCCAGAGAGCGGGTGCTTTCACAGCAAGTTTCTTAAAACCGTCTCGCCCGCTCTGAGCGCCGATCGCCGGAATCCCGTCCCCGGGCCGGGCTGAGGATCCGGCCCCAAGGCCCGTTTAGCCAAGGCCCGGCCGGGGCTAACCGGGGTGGGTAGGCACCGGTGGCACGGAGGAGGCGCCCCAGTCCGCCCGCTGCCCGCCTCGCCTCGTTTCCCCCGTCCCAGCACTGGCTCCAGGAACGTCCCGCCTGCCGCCCGCCTCTCACCTCCTGTGTGTCCGCATAGTAGCTGTTCCAGTCGCTGCTCTCGTGCCCTTCCATCTTCACAGTCCCTAACATCCTGGAGCCACCCTGCTCGCTGCAACCATCCAGCCCTGTGCGAAGCGACTGGCAGCCGCGCGGCCCGGGGCGGGGGGCGGGGAGCCGAGCCGCTGCAGTCACCCGAGCGCCCGCGCCGGCCCAACGCCACCCTAGCGAGGAGGAAGCCAGGAGCTGCGGGGCGCGGCGTGCTCGGCGGCGGCGGCGGCGGCGGCGGCGGGGCGGGCGGGGGCAGGCGGCGGCCGCGGAGCGCGGCGCCGGGGAGCGCCTCCGCGGGAAGTGAGCTGGCGGCCTCTGCGAGATGAGTGCAGTTGAGCTGATGTGGATCTTACGTCGCTCGAGTGCCCACCTCCTCGTCCTCTCCCCATTTGTCCGCCGCACAAAGACGCTCGCACCTACAAAGCCCGAGGTGCACCTGCGAGGCGGCCGCCCGCCAGTCCGGCCGCCGCGCCTCCCGCCCCGCCGCGCCGCCGCCGCCGCGCGCGCCCCCTGGGCCCCCTCCCGCCGCGCCCCCTCCCCCAAACCCGACCCTCACTTTGTTTGCCAAGCGGCGTAATTGGTTTAAGCCGGGAGGCTGGGGGAATGAGGGAAACCCGGGTGGTGGTGGTGGAGGCGGGGTGGGGTGTGTGTGTGTAACCCCTCTTTGGAAGAGGAAAAAAGAAAAATAGGCGGGGCCGGGAGTGCTAGCGAGGGTTTTGGATGGGAACCGCGCAGCCGATGAAGCGCTGGGGGCGGTGGCGTTGGAGCCCGGGCTCCTGGGGGTAGAGCCGGCTACATGACCCCAGGGTTCCCCTGGGGGACCTTCGGCCCTCGGTGCTGCGACCCCGTCCCGCGCCCCTCCTGCCTCCTACTATTCTGCCCGCTTCCAGCTCCCGCCCTTCTGATTCCTGACCTAAAAGTTCAACCCCGGGAGACTGGAAAATTCAGACTTCCTCCTCCCACCCCCGGCCCCCGCCCCGGACTTCAGGATTGAAAAAGGAAAAAGCCCCACTTTTGCCCAGTCACTAGAAACTCGGCCATCTGAGTCAGCCGAGCCAGGTGACGTTAGGCCGATCCCGGCTCCTGGCTAGCAGAGTGGAGACGCTGCCACGAAACCCGTACCTGCGGCTAAGAGCAGGTGAGTCACAACACCGTTTTATATCTTTATGACATAACTTTTTTTTTCCACCTCGATCCGCTCTACTCCCCCTGTCATCTGCAGCGATCATGAAGAGGAAGAAACTGAGAACAGATGTCTATGTGATAGGGCAGGCGGACCCGAGTCGGGCCGTCCTCCCTCTGCCCAGCTCCTCCTCCCGCCCCCCTTCCGCAGCCTCGGGGACTGAGCTGGAGGCGACCGTCTGGTTTCTGATAGGGAAAGGTCAGGGGGAGGGGACATCTCCCTAAATACGCGCCGGGAGAGGCTGGGCTCGGGCGCGGGAAAGCATCTACTCGGCTAGAGAGGTGCCAGGCCGAAGCCAGCGGTGGTGACGGCGGTGCTTGGTCCCATCTCTGATCTGGAGTGGCCGGGCTGGGACTGGACATCCGTGGGAAGTGCTTCTTCAGGCAAAGCCTCTTGGCTTCCATGAGACTCTGGGTAGTGGCTTGCCCACAAGCCCTGGGGAGGACCAACTAAAGTGACTGGGTGGTAGGCAGTGAGTTGGTGAGAGGTTGTGCTATGGTGATTGTGTGGTTCTGAGTGTGTGTGTGTGTGTGACCATGTATGTGCTGTACTTTCGGAGAACCACTAGGTTTAAGTAGCAATAAAAAATCTTTCCAAAAGGACTAAGAATCCGCGAAATATTGGCAAAGTTTTAAACTGTTATTAATCTCATTTTAAGAAATGTGTTTTAACTTGTCTTCCAAACAGATTCCTTTCCCCCCCTGTGCTTTGTTCTTACAAACCTTTCTTCCTTGAAATCTGGCAAGAGAATCACATTAAATCCTTGAACCAAACAAATCTCTTAAATCAGCAGGAGAGCATGAGAGGGTGAAGATGTGTAGTTAAGGAAATAAAAAAAGATAAAAGCATTGGATTCCAATTCCTTTAAGAAAAAAAAAAGGGAGGGTGGTGGTAGTGAGTAACGTCACATTGTAAGGAAAGGCTTGAAAGTGAAATTAAATCACCTGGAACTCAGCAGCCAGTCGCCCTCCCCAACTGCAGCCTGTCCCTGGGACTGCAAGCCAGTCCCATCAATTTGTGTAAATGTATCTGCAAACGTGTGGGTCTGCACATATTTCTCAGGGCGACAGTCAGAAACTAATTCTTTTGTGCCAGGTTCCCATCAACAGCAGGACCTTAGTCCCATTTGTAAAGTACACGGATGCATAGGCTCCTCAGCCTGACTGGGGAGGTGGGGGTACTTTCAGTGCTAATGAGCTTCCTTGTTCCTTCCCGCGGTGATTCGCCAACGCCCTCTTGGCTCTTCCACCACATCCAGCATGACTAGGGTATTTTCCTTGGGTAGTAACAACTTAGCAATAACTTTTATGTTGCACAAAAAGCCGGAGCTTTAAGGGGAAAATAAACCAAACCAAAGGCTGTAACCGTAAAGGGAGTCAATAATAAAAAAAAAAATCTTCCTTTCAGCCCACATCTCAAACCCACTAGACCTCATCTTAAAAAAAATTCAGCTTGGTGGGGGGGAGAGGGGGGACACCCATTTTTCAAAGCGGATGGCCAAAGTGAAGTTTCTTCAGGGCTTCTCCAAAGCTCAAGATCGGTGGTGAAGAGCGGGCTCTGCCAGTTTTAGAACCTTGATCCAGCTTGGGCACCCTGTCCGCAGCCCGAGGAATTCCCGCGATCACAGCGCCTCCTGTAGTGAAAAGGGAACGCGGAATCCTGCCGCAGGCGCCCCCAGCCAGCACTAGCAGGCGAGACTGGAACCTCGCACGCCTCCCTCAGCCAGAGATTTTTGGTTCCTAGAGCCGACTGCCCGAGGCCAAGAAGAAGGAAAGGCGGCAGCTCGGTGAGCTTCTAGCCTTTCTCCATCTCGGTCGCGGTGTTCCAAGACACCTAACAAATTTAGAAGGTGAAGTTCTGGTGTACCCTGCTGCCAGTCGGTCATTTCCCTGAGATTTAAAAGCGAATCATCAGTGCCTTATTGGGTCTTTGGTTTGGAAAATTAACGACCAACAAAACTGCTGTTTCTAGGTTGCTGACCAGCAACCAGGTAACAAGCCCGGCTGCTGCAGCCTGCTCATTTCCAACCTTTTCTCCCTAACAGGCCCTGCCTTTACGCGGTGCAGAAAGATTGCTGCGCTTTCCAGGCAACTGGACCTGCCTTCTGTGTCGGGGAGGTGGGGTCGCGGGGGGAAATCGAGGTAAGGGAGCCCCGAGGGCAGCCACGTGGCGGCTCCTGGGGCGTCCCGGGCTCAAGTGGCCTGTGCCAGGGCGAACAGAGCGCGCCTGGAGTGGCCTGGGTAGCGGAGTGGGCAGGCTCCTTGGATGGAGGCAGTCAGGGCAGTCGCGATGGCAGGTGCGCGGGTACCTCCAGGTGAACAAGGACGGAGGAAGGGGCCCCGCCCTTCCCGGAAGCTGCGCCCTCTACCCCCTTGGGGTCCGCTCTCCTCGCAGTCGGGCCCTGGGGCCGGTGGCGCCGGGCCCACCCACTGAACTTAGCCACCTTCGCTCCGCTCTCCCAGCATTACCTGGCTAGGAGCCCCTTCTGCAGATCTCCACTCGGTCAGGGAGAAGTCGAGGGTGACGACTGGAAGCAAAGGCCGGGGGCTCGCGCCTCGGGCCCAGCTGGTTGCCTGTGGCGGCACCAGGTCCTACCTGTTCAGCGGGCCCGTTTAGACGCGTGGCAGACAGCAGGGCCCGGGGCGGCGGGGTCTAAAAATGTGTCCCCTTTCCTCACCAGCCCTCCCCTCCCCGACGAGCCTCGGCCAGATCTCGCCCGCGGCCGCGGGCCCAGGGTGCACGCTCGCTGCAGGGTGATCCGAGCTCCGCCACAGGCTCCCACCCGCCCCCAGATAAGAAGCTTCGATCCTCCACGTCCCGGGAGAATCAGACGCCGAGGAACTAAGACCTGTCGCCTTGCACGCGGTTCACAGTCTCCTGGAACCGGGCCCCGGGTCGGTTTAGGACCGAGGAAGGCTTGGGGCGCTGGAAACAACTGTCTGCTCCTGCGTATGCCTGGCCCTCGAGGACAGAGGTGTGTGCGGGAGCTGGGGAAGGGCCGGCGCCGCGAGAGGGCGGACCCCAGCGCCGGCCTCGGCCTCCCGCCCACCACCGCGGCCGCCGAGACACGGCCTTCGGGTCCCGCCGCCGCCCAGGCCAGGGTGAGGGCGCAGAGGGTCAGAAGAGCAGCACCGAGCTCCTTGTTCCTCCGCTGCCTCTCTCTCCTCCTTTCCTTTCTTCCTCTGCCCTTGCTCAGTCGTGTCCGACTCTTTGTGACCCCTTGGACTGTAGCCCGCCAGGCTCCTCTGTCCCTGGGATTCTCCAGGCAAGAATACTGGAGTAATACTGAAGCCATTACCTTCTCCAGGGTGTCTTCCCAACCCAGGGATCCAACCCAGGTCCCCCGCATTGCAGGCGGATTCTTTACTGACTGAGCCACCAGGGAAGCCCTTGCTTCTATCATTACATCAATTTAAGAAATTAATTCACTAGGCGTTTGACCCTCAGTAGGTAGGGGCCACGGGACCGCCTTAACCCGCCTTGTCGGTTCCCTGCGGGGAAGTCTACGTTTGCAGGCAGGTATCTGTGTATGTGGATCCACAGACATACACATTAAGGGCTTTCACTTGACTGAAAAAAAATTTTAATGTAACGTTTTAATCCCGGTTCTTCATCCCTGGGTGTGTCCCTTCCCCTACAGCTTCTTGAGCCGCTGCCGGGTTTCTGAGCGACCCGGGTCGCGGGCCGGGCTCGCCCACAGCCGGATGTCGGAGCCGGAGCTGCTCCCCACCCGGCCTCCGCCCGCGGGCGACAAAACCGTCTCTCTGGCCTTGAGCGAGCAGCGCCTTGCCAAAATCAACTCTCATTTTCATGAATTGAAATGAGAAAGGTTGGGAAGGGCGACCTGCCCTCCTGGGCCATCACTAGCCTTGGGAGGTAGGAGTCAGAAGCCCGTCGGTCCTCGCAGGGCCTCTCTCCTTGGAGGGTCGCGCATAAAACGCGACACCCCGCCCCAACCCCCCGCCGGTCCAGGCCAGGTCCCCGAGGCCGTCGCGTGTCTCCAGGCAGCCGTTTCTCCGAGTCACCCGACAGCTTTATTCACTCCAGCTGGAGAAAGTGGCCCAATCCCTAAAGTCTTTCCTCACCCTTGCACACTCCTGGAATGGTTATCTCTGCGTAGTGGTGCCCGGATTTTCCCCCTGTGGTTACTTGAAAACCACTAGGAAGGGGGTCTTGGGGGGAGTAACTGGAAATGCACTGCTTCAGAGTTGAAAAAATTATAGGTGTGACAAACTTTTAAGTCTGAGAGCAGAAAAGGACTAGAGTGGCTGAGGCCCTACTGTGTGCCACCGAAGGAGCGGGGTGAGGTGCGCTTGAGGCTGGGAGAAAGCTTTGAGATCCCAATCTTTTCCTCCTATGCTGCTCCAGATGTGCAACTGGGAGACTGGAGGTGTAGGGGTTGGTGTGTCAGAACCTCCATTGCTCCAAATGGCAGAAGCTCAGGCTAGTGGGAAACAGTGATGGAAACAAAGGGTTGGGGTTGCTTGATTAGACCTCAATCCTTCCCTAATTGTTAAGGAATGTTTAACTTCTCAGTCCCTGAATTCCCCCTTCCCCATCCACCGGTCTCCCCCAAACGCCACCACAGGTACACCCAGGACTTTCTCACGGCCCTTCAGCCTGACCTGGCGGCTTAACTTGGGCTATTCAAATGTGATTACCCTCAAATTTACATAGTTCTATTTAACAGATGCTTTTGTAACAATTATATAAATCATATCCTACACATGGGGGTGAAAAGGTAAAATGTGTTATAGCCAGGCTTTTCCCATTGTACTGGCTTCCTGATCTCTCTCCTAATTTTAAAATTGTGCTTTTGGATTGGCGTGGCATGGCTAGAGGGAGGTTATGTTCATTATTTAAAATTCGATTGGAGGACACTGTTGAGTGGTTGCTTTTGGGGTTTCCAGCAAACTATTCCAGAGCTAGGGAAAGCTTTGTTTTAAAATAGTGCATCTGTTTGAAGCTGTTTGATTTTCCTTGTCCTAAGGGTCACAGAGTAAAACCAGTACTTAGCTCACATGCAGTGAGTTTTCTTGTAAAGAGAAACACTAGGAGGAGGGCTCCTTGGCAGCATTCCCTTTTGCTAGGATACAGCAAAACTTGCAGGCTCTTTTACCACTTTCTGAATGCTGCCATCCTGGTTGTCTATAGTAAATGGATCAAAGTAAGGAAATGCAGCTGCCAACACTGGGCATTATCTGTGGTGGCAAGTCCAGTGCAGCCTCCCTGGGTCTTGAGGAATTTGCAGACTTCCCCAGCTAACTGAGGTCCATTTCTGTTTCTGTTGTTTAGTCGTTAAGTCGTGTCCAACTCTTTTGCCATCCCATCCATGGGGTTTTGAAGGCAAGAATACTGGAGTGGGTTTCCATTTCCTTCTTCGGGGGATCTTAGGTCCACATTGTGCTCTAAGTTCCTGCCAGGTTTTTATCCGTCCTCAACAGCAAATTCCATTTGTGTCTTTTCATTTTTTTTTCTCTCCCTCACTGGACTAGAAGCTCTCTGAGGGTGCAGACTACAGTAGTCTCCACTGCTGCAGCAGAGCCTGGGGGTTAGTAGACTTCAATAAAGATTTGTTGATTCAATCACTGAACTAATTGTTCCAATCCAGAGACTGGCCAGGTTGGTGTCAGACAGGAAAAGATGCTGGTCCAAGTGAGAGGATCTCAGGGACTTGTCTCAATTCAATGGGCTTGAGAAATAAATGGACAGTACAATGAACAAATAGATGAACAGATATTTCTAGCATAATGGCTAGGGCCTCAGAACCCTGGGATCCTTGGATTTTCACTTAATTTTAACCTAAATCACCGTGGTGACATGATCAAATGGGAAATGCCCTCACCTCACCTGTACCCGGCCTTTGGCAGAATCAGCGGCAGCCGTTGCTCATCTAGGGCCCTCAACGTGTGACCCGAGGCAAATGTTTTCACTTCCCCCCGCTGTGAAAAGGCGGCCAACCGCACCTTTCAACAAAGTTATCGATTAAAAGTTGAAGAACCCCATCTACTTTCTATTAAGCAAAATGTTTCACTCCAATCTGTAAAGGAAACTTCCGTGTTTAAATAATATGTTTAAATTGGCCAAGGGATGAAGCCGATCCCACGCAGTGAGAAGGAAAAGCACTGTTAGTCCCGGATTGTGCCCAGCGCTGGGCGCGCGGCGTTTCCGCCCCGGGACTCCGGGGGGCGCCTGCAGGGGCGGGGCGCGACCAGGACAGGTGGCGCAGCAAGAGTCCCCGAGGTGACCCTCCCGGATACCAGAGGCTCAGCGCACTACGGAGGTGGCAGCGCACTCAAAGTTTTCAGGCTTTTACCTTCATTGTCTTCCTGTCTTTAGGATCTAAAGCATTTTATTCCACGCACCTTCCCAGTGTGATGTAATCATTTTCTTAAAGGACCACCAAACTTCTCCGAACCTGCCATGTTGTTGTTACAAGGTATTAACTGGAGACCCCGCGGGTCAACTTCTCCTCCTGAAGTTTTATTTAACATGAAAGCCTGCGTGGGAGTCCTTGAGAGAGGAAGCACATCCTCCTCCCTCTCCTCTGGGCTGCTGTCACTCGGAAAGCCACCAGGCAGCATCTGGTGTCCGTGATGTCCCAGTCCCCTACATCCCACCGGCCCCGGCGCTGAGAGCCGCTCTAAGGCTCCGTAGCACCCCTCTCCAACACCCCGCCCCCCCACGCCCCGCCCAGGAGCTGAGGGGCAAACTGGCTGCTTTCAGACCTCTTTTTCTTCCCGGGACAGCTCCCTACCTGGACCCCTGTCCTGCGGCTCCGGAGAGGAACTTGGCACTGGATGGAACCCGACCCACCTTGGAGGCTTAGGCTTCTAACAGATCTGGTGTCTGTCTGTTTTCTTTCCAATGCTTTCCATGATACAGTCCGCGGGGTGCATCCCACTCTCCTCACCCCACTAGCCTCCTTCTACGAAAATACCTTCTGCTGTGAATCTGCTAGTCTTCTCTGACCTCCTTGTGACCCTTCCCTCACAACCCACCCGGCAAGAGAAGTGGTTTCAATAAATAAAGCACAGTGCTTGCCTTGAAGGTCAGTTTACACTGGGGCAGAAACTTCTAAAACTCCTGCAGGTGCTGGAATGGGAATAAACCTGTCCCAAGAAATGGGAGAGGGAGGAAGCCTGGACTAGGAGAAGACACCAGGGGATGTAGACAGGGATTCCAACAGGGTGGCAGGGAGTGGTCAGGAGTTTGGCACCCTCCAACCCACCTTCAATTTGCTGGGGAGCCTGGATGGATACTTTGGGCCTCAGTTTCCCCTGAGTCTGGAGTGGCTGGTGCAGGCCTGATGACCCCACCCGCGGGAACCAGGATCTGTGTGAACTTAAGAAGGAAACCATTTATAGGGAAGCCTCTTCTCTGCAAGTTGAGAAGACTCTGGCATAACACATAACACAAAGATTTTCCTCCGGTTTGCTCTAATTTTGTGATCTATGTTTCTTAGCACATTTGGGGCAAAAGCCTTTCTTTCTTTCTTTTTCCATTTTCCAGCATCTCCAAAGACAACAAGCAGTGGGAGGAAAAGTAGAGCTTTTGTTTCAGTTTCCAACACCGGGCAAAGCCTTCTCAGCAGCAGAAGCAGTGCTCTGCACATGCCCCTGTGCACGGCTGGCACCTCTGAGGCTGGGGGTCTCTGAGTCTTAGGAATCTCTCATTACACAAGCTCCAACCTGGCTTGTTTTTGCAGTTGACAAGGACTATAGGGTTTATGTTTAAGATCATGGATTTGGAATCAGATTCCACTCTGTACTCTGTAGGAGACTTGCTTTCTCTGAGCCTCCATTTTTTCAACTATAAAATGGGCACATTAGTACCTACCTCACCCTAGATGAGTGCAGAGTGTAAGTACAATAAAAGGTAGCAACAGTCAAGAGCCTTTACAGAAATCTGGGAACCTGGGCAATGCTGGCTGCTGTGGACTGGCCATCTGGGCACCCTCGGCCCTCCCTTTTTACCAGTCTTTTGGAGGTGGTCACCAGCCAGGCTCCCGGAAATCACAGTGTCTCCCAGATACAAATGGCAGGGAGAAGGGAGTCCACACTTAATGACGCTGAGCCCCCAGCTGCGCCTAAATGTCCATTGAGACACTGCCTATAATCCCCTCCCAATCTTCCCCACCCACAGGGCAGCTCTCTGTGGAGCAAAGAAACATGCTTCCTGAAAATGTCCGGTGGCTGCATCAGCTACACCGTTAGGATCTTTAAGGGAGAGGAGGCTCAAGGGGAGAAGAGGTGAGAGATCCCCGTGCCTCCCTCCCCGGAGGACTCGGCAAACCCCACTGAAAGTCCCTCAGCCTTGTCCAACCCTTTGCAACCCGCCAGGCTCCTCTAACCATGAGATTCTCCCAGGCAAGAACACTGAAGTGTGTAGCCATTCCCTTCTCCAGGGGATCTTCCTGACCCAGGGATCAAACCATAGTCTCCCACATTGCAGGCAGGTTCTTTACCATCTGAGCCACCAGGGAAGTAGGTCCAGCTCCAGGAGCTCCTCTTTGCTTACCCCCTTCTATTCCCCCACTTCACTCCCCACCACCTCCGACGGGGCACAGGCACGCTAGGGGGAACTGTGCCATCGCAGCACTGGCTATGGTGACCTCAGGCAAGACTGTGGGGCCTGGATCCAGGAAGCATTCACTGGGAGAGGTGAAGGAAATGAGTTGGGGCTTCTGGGAGGCTATTCCCCACCCTCATCACTAGAACTTGCAGAGCAAGGAGGTGAGAAAGCAGGACCCTTGATTCACCCAAACATTTTTTTTTTTCTCCCTGGGATTCCCCTATTTCCCCCGTCCTGTCATGGACAGAGTCAGAACAAGCCACTTAGGACTCATTTGGAGAAGTATCACTGAAGACGTTTTCTAAAATCCTCAAAACCTGAGACAGTACGAGTGTAAGGAAACTTTAGGTCCTGTCTTTTAGAATCATTCGATAAAGATTCCCTTTAAAAAACAGTTTCTATCTGAGAGTCCAAGTCCATCAGAAATGAAGCAAGCATGCTGGACTTAAGTTTGACCCTTCAAATACTGAAGACCCTAAATGATACTTTGCATATACTTTGCATGTGTAGGAAAGCTTAGTGGGGGACAGGAGCTTAATCAAGACAAATAGTAAAGACCAAGCCACAAGAGGATTTTGCCCCATACACATAGATCCAACTGATGGGGTAAAAATTCACAAGTTGATTATCACCTCCCACTAAGGAGGCTTGGAAGAGCTAGAGTCTGGGGGTGAATTCCTGAGTCTCTTGCATAACGACCCACATATTTCAGACAGGGCTTGGATGGGCTAAGACAACTCTAGTAAGATTTTGAATTCTGCTTCACTTAGTAACCAGAACCAGGGGAATAAAATAAAATATTTCCTCTGCTGGAGGACAGACAAACAACACGCCTTCAAAGCTTATTAATTTTCCTTGGGTTGGTATTGGGGAGTTGCCTTTGGGGGAGGTGGGCTGGTACACAGAAGTCTCAGGCAGCAATGAATCTCTAGCTAAATGCAGCTTCTGTTTTTACAGCTTACTTAGGGAGAATTGTTAGTTTTTCTAAGCATAAACCGAGCATTGGTTCTCTAAGCTCAGTGTTTAGGCTACAAAGCACATCCAACAGTCTTATATGCCTTTAGAAGAAAAAAAATGGCTCTGACCCCAAACGTAGCAAAATCTCCAGTGCATTACCATGCTTGGAGAACACCTAAGCAAAGCCTTTGGAAGTGTAAAGTGTAACTGGAATGTCAAATACCAGCTACCACCTCCAAGGAAAATAAATCCTTCATTCTCAGCCAGGTACACCTGCTTTGGACAAGGCTTATTAGTGTTATTTGTGTCTTTTCAAGTGGATAGTTTTACTCACAGACTTTTCTTTCTACTCAATGCTTTCTATTTTTATCTTACCTTAAAAATCCTGAGATCAGGCCTGGCGCCAGACTTCTGAGACATCCCACTGGAAGGATGGTTGCTGGCTTCCCAGGGGTCCATTCCTGAACTCAAAAAGCTCAGGTGTTAGCGTCAAATCAGAGTTTGGGGTCTGGAGAGAAGCCTGGCATATGTTAATTAGGTCAGCAAGGTGGGAAGGGGGAAATGGGTGAGCAGGCTGGGGGTGAGCAATGCCAAGGAGGATCCTAAGGTGGGGGAAGTGTCTCAGTTCATTAGTCTGTGTGGATTAAAGCAGTACGGTAGTAGTAGACTTTGGGTAGTAGACTTTGCTTGTTCTTCTCTGTTAGTTCTCTGAGCTTCCTCCTCTGGTCCTCTGCCCCAGAGACCAATCTCTATGAGTCTCATTGATCCATTTTCCTTGCCTTGGGGCTTCCAGTTGGATTTGGCCAATGTGGGGATAATGTTGCCAGCAAGGAAAGCAGAATAGAGCAATAGGAGTACTTAACTCCTGCTTTCTCCCTGCATCAGTGTGGCTTTGTCCTTAACTGCCTCTGTGGCCATAGTTCCTATCAGGCAACCCCTCTCTCCAGTCTCAGCTCTCACCAGGCTCTGCTCACACCTTTTTAATCCCTTTCTGCCTTCAGATCAAGGGTGATAATAGCTCTGTGCTGTTGCTACACCTTGAATGTTAGTTCCCTTTAATCCTGCCTGCATCCTGTAAACAGCTCTCTCCATTCTGTGTTACCCCTCCAACACACCACCTTTCCAGCATGCCATCTGTCTCAGGTGGGAATCTAACTGATAAGGAGGGGAATGGAAGTCAAATACAGTGTCTTTAACTTTTCCAGTGTGGTCCTCATACTGTACTCATCGAAAGGCTGTACCCTTTCCTCATCATCATGGGTGGAGTACAGCTGCGATGCTTTCAGGGTTTCGGTGGTGGTTGCTTCCTGCAAGCAAGGCTGCAGGGTTGTGAACTCTGAGTGTATTTGTTTTATATTCCATGTTAATTTGCTAATTTGCATTTGATATCATTGTGAAAGTAATTGATGTTAAAACCAAGTACCGATATTATTCAAGTGTTTTTTTTTTTTTTTTTTCTGGTGAACCAATCTTTGCTATAAACCTAAGACTGAGACTTTTGCTTCTAGTGGATTGTGTGAATATAACCAGACACTAAACTAGGTCTGAGCTTCCCCGGTGGGTCTAGTAGTAAGGAATCCACCTGCCAGTGTAGGAGGTGCAAGAGACATGGGTTCAATCCCTGGATTGGGAAGATCCCCTGGAGTAGGAAATGGCAACCCATTCCATTATTCATGTCTGGAAAATTTCATGGGCAGAGGAGCCTGACGGGCCACAGTCCATGGAACCACAAAGAGTCGGACACAGGTGAGCGACTGAGCGCAAAGTAAGTCCAGGGACCATGGGGCTCCTGGGAAATACACTCTCCATGGCCGGAGCATCTCTCGCTTTCTAATCTTTGGAATGTTAAGTCTAGAGTTCAGTTCTCCCTACACCTGTGCCCTGGCAATAACTTGGCCTTGACTAGTGCTAAATCAGCGACACTATTTAGGTGTGTCTCTCAGTGAGCACTCTCCGTGTCCCAGGCTCTGTGAGATTCGGTTTAAGACAAGAGTTTTGCCTTCTACTGATTAAAACAATTCTTCAGTATCATTATTGTTAAATTTTGCATATCTCTATTAGTAGGAAAAGTCAACAAAAATGAACTTTCTAGATCAAAAGATGCATAAGTGTTTAAGACTTATGAGACATTTTGCTACAAAACATCTAGAAAACAGCAAGAGATAGCCACACTTGCATGCATGTACCCCGTCACTTTGTAGTCTGGCAAAAATTACATGAAACTGTTTCAATTTTACATGTCCAAGATTACTGCTGAAGTTGAATATTTTAATATTTCTATTAGCCAGAAGTATTTCTTCTTTTGGGAGCTCTCTTCACACTTTCTTTAGCCAATTTCAAGCTTTGATGTCTTATCTATTTTTCATTTAAAGACTATTAATCCCATGTCTGCTGTAAATGTTGTGAATTTTCCACTAAGTTTTCATTTACACTGTAATTTTGTTTATTTTTAAATGCATGGGTTTTGAAAAACACATCTGTCAGTATTTTCATTTGTAGTTTCTCCCTCTTATAGTTTAATGCTTACAGGTCTTTTCTATACCTGCTACTTTTGTGTATAACAAAATCTTTCATCCAGTTGGAATTTATTATATTAAGTGGTATAATTTAGTCATCATTTATTTTCCAGATAGACCTTCGGGCAGGCTCTAATGGTGTGGGACCTTGAATTCTCTTTGGAAAACTTTGGAATTTGTTCTGTGAGAGAACGTGGGAAGTACAGAAGCTGAATGTTCCATTGGATTTTCCTTGACTTGCTATGCAGAGAACCAATAGGGGGCTCCAAAACTAGATGACAAGAGGATGGCTAGAGGGCAGTTTGAGAGTGATAAAAACCGGAGGAAATCAGTGTTTCAATGATGGGTGAGTAATTTTATGTCACTCTTTTAAGTTCTCTCTTTAAGATGGTACTAATTATTTTTGGGGGCTCCAAAATCACTGCAGATGGTGATTGCAGCCATGAATTTAAAAGACGCTTACTCCTTGGAAGAAAAGTTATGACCAACCTAGACAGCATATTCAAAAGCAGAGACATTACTTTGCCAACAAAAGTCCGTCTAGTCAAGGCTATGGTTTTTCCAGTGGTCATGTATGGATGTGAGAGTCGGACTGTGAAGAAAGCTGAGCGCCGAAGAATTGATGCTTTTGAACTGTGGTGCTGGAGAAGACTCTTGAGAGTCCCTTGGACTGCAAGGAGATCCAACCAGTCCATTCTGAAGGAGATCAGCCCTGGGATTTCTTTGGAGGGAATGATGCTGAAGCTGAAACTCCAGTACTTTGGCCACCTCATGCGAAGAGTTGACTCATTGGAAAAGACTCTGGTGCTGGGAGGGATTTCGGGCAGGAGGAGAAGGGGACGACAGAGGATGAGATGGCTGGATGGCATCACCGACTCGATGGACATGAGTTTGAGTGAACTCTGGGAGTTGGTGATGGACAGGGAGGCGTGGCGTGCTGCGATTCATGGGGTCGCAAAGAGTCACACACGACTGAGCGACTGAACTGAACTGAACATTATTAACATTTTCATATGATGGCATTTCAGTATCAATGAAGAATTTGAAATATTTTTAGATTAATGCATGAGTGGATGGAGGAGCCTGGTAGGCTGCAGTCCATGGGGTCGCGAAGAGTCAGACATGACTGAGAGACTTCACTTTCACTTTTCACTTTCATGCATTGGAGAAGGAAATGGCAACCTGCTCCAGTGTTCTTGCCTGGAGAATCCCGGGGACAGGGGAGCCTCCTATGCCATCTATGGGGTCGCGCAGAGTTGGACACAACTGAAGCGACTTAGCAGCAGCAGCTTAGTCACTCAGTTGTGTCCGACAACTCCATGGACTGTAGCCTTCCGGGCTCCTCTGTCTATGGGATTCTCCAGGCTAAAAGCAAGAATACTGGAGTGAATAGCCATTTCTTTGTCCCAGAAATCTTCCTGATCCAGGGACTGAACCCAGGTCTCCTGCATTGCAAGCAAATTCTTTACTGTCTGAGCCATAACTGCCACTCCTCCTCCTCCTCCTCCCTTTCTCTCTTGCCCCTGCTTTCCTCTTTTGTCACTTTGTTCTTTCCCTCCTTTTTTTTTTCTTCTTTTTTTTGGTGTAAGCAGACCGAGAATAGAATTTCTAGTACAGGGTTGACGACCGCTGCTGCTGCTGTTGCTGCTAAGTGGCTTCAGTCATGTCCGACTCTGTGTGACCCCATAGACGGCAGCCCACTAGGCTCCCCCTCCCTGGGATTCTCCAGGCAAGAACACTGGAGTGGCTTGCCATTTTCACTACTAGCTCAAGGTAAATCCTTAATCTCTTTGGACATTAGTACCTTATCTATAAAATGAAGCTAATAGTATCTGGCTCATGGATCTCATTATCTGAATATTTACATACTATTTTTGATTATCAAAAGTATTATGAACAGTATTTATTTACCACTTAAATTGTTTCCTGATCATATGATAGGCATATTTCAAGGCTACATTAATTTTTTAATTTCTCCAGCTCAGAAACATGGCCTGTTTGTTTTTTGTGTGCAGACTCCAGAATGGTACCAAGAACAATTAGTCATCTTCTAAGCTCTTGGTTATTTGCTTATTGTTTTAATTGGCACAGAAAAGTAATTTTCTTACTGTCTGAAGGGGTTACTCCCATGCTTAGAATGAAGCTGCCCTCATGAAGCACCCTCAGGACAGTGAGATGTGAGGAAGGTGGCAGGGCCTTCTCTGTGAACTCATTATGTTAGCGGGTAAAGCAACAAACATTCAAGGTAAGAGTATTGTCTCCATTTTACAGATGAGGTTGCAGAAACCCTGCGAGGGAAGCAACTTGCCCAAGTGGCAAAGCCAGGCTTCCACTCCTGGCTTTGTACACCTCCAGAACAGGAGTGTCCCTCAGGGAGGCCTCACTGAGATGCCTGAGCATATCCACCTCCTCAGCCGGGCTGCTCTAAGACCCAGCACCAGGGAATTGTATAGCTCCAGCAGCAGCAGCAGCATTCTTGGAAAACATGAAACAACTGGAAAGCATGCTTCCCGCTTCCAGCATATGGAGTCTCATGGAGGACTTCCAGAAGGTTTTATCTGCCACTTTCTCGATCTCACTTATTAGTTGCTTGGATATTTGGAGAAAGACAGGTTGGTAGAGAGTTATTGCTGCTGTTCAGTTATTAAGTAGAGTCCAGCTACTTTCGACCCCATGGACTGCAGCACACCAGGTTTCCCTGTCCTTCACTATCTCCTGGAGTTTGCTCAAACTCATGTCCATTGAGTTGGTGATGCCATCCTACCATCTCATCCTCTGTCGACCCCTTCTCCTCCTGCCCTCAGTCTTTCCCAGCATCAGGGTCTTTTCCAGTGAGTCCGCTCTTCGAATCAGGTGGCCAAAATATTAAGAGTTTCAGCTTCAGCATCAGTCCTTTCAAGAATATTCAGGATTGATTTCCTCGAGGACTGACTGGGTTGATCTCACTGTAGACCAAGGGACTCTCAAGAGTCTTTTCCAGCACCACAGTTTGAAAGCATCAATTCTTTGGTGCTCAGCTTTCTTTATGGCCCATCTCTCACATCTGTACATGACTGTTGGAGAAACCATTGCTTGGACTATATGGAGCTTTGTTGGCAAAGTGATATCTCTACTTTTTAAAATGCTATTTAGGTTTGTCATGGTCAAGAGTAGAGGAATATAAAATAAACATTTTTAAGGGCCTGCTAAGTGCCAGACTGAGCAAAGCACTATCATCTCCATGGTTTCATTTAGTGGTTTTTCTTTTTGCCTATTTAAACAATGATGACGTAAACACAGGAAAATGAGCAAAACAGAGAATGGCTTTTCTAAAGAAAAAAACTCAAACAGCCATCACCAATGTTAAAAACTAGAACAATGTTAGCACCTCATGATTCTTCACTGTCCATCCACTCGCCATGGTTACTATCTTGACTCTTAAGGTTGTTACTTTCTTGTGTTTATTTGTAGTAAATCTGCTGAGCCTGCATCCATAGCACTATAGTTTTTGCTGGCTTGGGTTTTAAACTTTATATGAATGGAATGGTATGGTATGTATTCTTTTGGGTATAGCTTCATAGTTCAACATAACATTAGTTAGCGATTTATGTATATGTTCCCCACAGATCTTTCTTTATTTCTTTCAAGTATAGCATTGCATTTATGAATAAAAGTGAAGTCGCTCAGTCGTGTCTGACTCTGCAACCCCACGTACTGTAGCTCACCAGGCTTCTCTGTCCATGGGATTCACTAGGCAAGAATACTGGAGTGGGTAGTCATGCCTTTCTCCAGGGGATCTTCCCAACCCAGGGATCGAATCTCCTGGTCTCCTGCATTGACAGGTGGATTCTTTACCACTGAGCCACCAGGGAAGCCCCTATGTAGTGTAGACATACAGCTTAAAAACCCTTGAAAAAAAGAAAAGAAAGCTTCAAGTTTTGTAGTCCAGTATTATTCATTAAACTGTAGAAATAACCAGAGTGCCAAGAAAGCAGGTGGGTTAAATTGAGCAAAATTGGCCATCTAGGAGACTCTAGTCCAGGAAGCTCTTTGGGACCTCAGGGGAGATGCGGTCTCAAGAGTTTGTGCTCACACTCCAAAGCGGTCGTAAAGCTGGTTCCCCGAGGCAGAATCCGCGAGTGGGCGCCCGCAGGGCAGATGAATCCAATCCTTCGGGTCCAGGACCGGGGGGCGGGGGCGGGGGCGGAGACGGGTACCGGAGGGAGTAGCGCGTGGCTTGTTGCTAGGCGACGACGCGCGTTCTGACGGCCAGCGGTGCGGGTCCACCGGCCGCTGAGCCCCTGAAAGGCCGGTTGGAGACTGGGCCGCGGGGCCGGCCGGCCAGCTTCTCCGTCACATGAGCAGGAGCAGCGGCCTCGCGGGAGGCGGGTGAGAGGAGGTCGCGGACCGGGGCGCGGGGAACTTGGTCTGGGAGGCTGTGAGAAGGAATGGCTGCGTTATTTCGGCGGAGCAGTTGTCACCTCTATTCCGCCTCTCTAATCTCCAGGAAAATCAGGGCGGAAAAGAGTTGAGGTTGGAGAAGGGATTGGGGCTGGGAGCACGAGTCAAGGAGGACCTGGGAGGAGTGAAAATCTAGTGGGAGGGAATAATAGGTAGATTATGATGACCAACTGTGAGGGAAATAGGAGGAGCTAGGAAGGCAAAAAGCGGGGGTGGGGGGAAGAATCGGAGGGGTTAGGGGGAGGCTGAAAGGTCACAATAGAGGAATTTAATTTCCAATTCCTTGACCTTTTCTGCTATCCCTTGCCACAGGGGCTGGTTGTTTGGGACAAACCTTACACACCTCCTTTGGTGACCTTCCCCACTTAGGTCAGTGTGTCTAATTTCAGAATAGGGAGCTCTTACTGAGTTTGACCCTAAAATTCTTCGATAGGCAGTGGGACACTCTAGGATTACTTTGAGAATTATTCGGTACCGAAGGCCACAGATCCACAATCAGTCTACTGTGGACTACCACTGCAAGGGTCCGAAGAAATTTAATAATTCTTTTTATTTTAAGCATTCAAATGTAAATTTAACATTTTTTTTCCTATTTACAGCTTCATAGAGGTATAATTTGTATTCACTAAAATGTACAGAATGTATGGTTTTTATAATGTTCAGGTGTACAGTTTGATGAGTTTTGATAGCTGCGAACACTTTTCAAGCAATTACTGCAATCAAGATAACAGAACCTTTTTCATATCTCTGCTGCTTTTGCTATCTAGCCCTGCACTCACCCTCTCCTACCGCCTTCAACCACTGATGTGCTGTGTAATATCGTAGAAGCAGCTGCATTTTCTACTAGTTTATATAAATGGAAGCATACATTGTGCCTGAGTTCCTTTACTCAGCATAATGGTTTGCCATGGCCTTGTCGTGGTTGAGGCTTCCTAGGTGGCGCTGGTGGTAAAGAACCCACCTGCCAATGCAGGAGACCTCAAGAGTCGAGGGTTTGATCCCTGGGTGGGAAAGATCCCCTGGAGGCTGGAACGGCAACCCACTCCAGTATTCTTGCCTGGAGAATTCCATGGACAGAGGAGTCTGGCAGGCTACAGCCCACAGGGTGGCACAGAGGCGGACATAACTGAAGGAACTTAGCATGCAGGTATTGTCTTCATTACTGTAGTAAATAGTAAGTTTTGAAACTGAGTAGTGTAAGTCTACCTTTTTCTTTTAAAAAATCAATTTAGCTATTTTAAAACATTTGAATTTGTGAACACAATTTAGAATAAGCTTGTAATTTCTAGAAAAAAAAGTCTGCTGTAATTTTGATTGGGAAGGCATGAAATCTATAGATCTATTTGGGGAGAATTACCATTTTAACAATATTGTCTTGCAGTTATGAACATGGTCCCTAAATTTATGTTAATTAATTTCTCTTAGCAGTGTTTTGTAATTTTCAGTGTAGAGATTTTGTACATATTTTGTTAGATTAACTAAGTACTTTATGTGTTTTTTCCCAATTGTTTGATGTTAGGATATAAAAATGCTATTGAGTTTGTATATTAACCTGGTATTGTACAACCTAGGCAATTCATTCCTTAGTACTAGTAATTGTTTTGTGGATTCCTTGAGATTTTTAACGTTGAAATCACATCATCTGCAAATAGGGACAGTTTTACTTTTTCCTTTACAGTTTTTTAAAAAAATATTTATTGACTGATTTTGGCTGTGTTGTCTTACTTGTGGCATGCAGAATCTTTTCTGCCTCATTTGTGATCTTTTGCATGGATTCTGTAGTTGTGGCACGCTCCAGAGGTGTGGGCTCAGTAGTTGCACACCAGCTTAGTCACTCCGCTGGCACTGAGGGATCTTAGTTCCCCAACCAGTGATCAAACCTGCATCCCCTGCATTGCCAGGCAGATTCTTAGCCACTGGACCACCTGGGAGGTCCCTCCTTTTCAGTTTTTATTCCTTTTCCCTGCCATGTTGCAATGGCAAGTACCTCCAATACAAGGTTGAATAGATATAGTAAGAGTTGAGGCATTTTTGCTTAGCTTTCAGTTTTAGGGGGAAAGCAAAAATAAAATATTAGCTGCAAGTTTTTAAAAAATTTATCTTAATCAGATTGAGAATGTTCACTATGCTTCATAGCTTTCCTAGAGTTATTTATTTATTTTTATCACAAAAAGTGTTGAATTTTGTCATGTGATTTTCTATTATCTATTTAAATGATCATTTTTTTTTTCTCCTTTGTTAATGTTGTGAATTATATTGCTTTTTAATGTTAAATCCATTTTTCAACTCTGGGGTAAACTATGTGATTAGGATATAGTATTCTTTTCAAAAATATATTTTTGGATTTATCTGCTTTTTTATTTAAAATTTTTGCATCTGTGTTTATGAGGGATATTAGTATGTAACTTTCCTTTTTAAAAAGAATGTCTTTGTCAGGTTTGGTAGTAGGATTATGTAAATCTCAAAAAATTGAGTTCCTTCCTCTCTTTTCTGAAAATATTTGTGTAAGACTGATGTTATTTCTTTCAAGAGTGGGGTTTGAGAGAACCATCTGGGCCTGGAAATTTCTTTGTGATAAGATTTTGATAAAAAATATATTAATTCAGATTTTCTTAACTATTCAGATTTTCTGTTTCTTTAATTTTGGTAGGTTGTAGTTTTCAGAGATTAACCCACTTCATCTTAATTATTGGATTTATTGGCATAAAGTTATCATATTCTCTTATCATCCTTTACTATCTTTAAGATCTGTTGTGAACATCCTTTCTTCATTCCTTTTATAGGTGATTTTGTTCTCTTTTGTTTTTGGACAGTCTAGCTAGGGGATTATAAAAATTTTATTGATTTTTTTTTTAAGAACCAGCTCTTGGTTTTCTTAATTTTCTCAATTATTTTTCTGGCTTCTATTATTTGATTGATATATGTCTTTGTACTTATATTCTTCTGTTTACTTTGTGTATACTTTACTCCTCTTTTTCTAGATTCTTAAAGTAGAAACTTAGGTTATTGATTTTAGACCTATTTTTCTTTTTGATTTAAGCATTTAAACAGTACTTTCCCTTCTAATCAGTGCTTTAGCTATGTCCCACACATTGATATACTGTATTTTCACTATTACTTAGTCTAAAATGTTTCCTAAGATTCAATAATTTTTTTGTATTGTTTTATTTTTTATTAACTTTTTATTACACCTTTTTGTATTACTTTAAAAAAATGTGTCTTGCGGGAATTCTCTGGTGGTCCAGTGGTTAGGACTCCACCTTTTCACTGGGGTGGCCTGGGTTCAGTCCCTGGTCAGGGAACTAAGATCCTGCAAGTCATACAGTGTGGCCAAAAAAAAAAGTGTTTCTCTAGGAGTTGCAATACTTTGGCCACCTGATGCTAGGAAAGATTGGGGGCAAGAGGAGAAGGGGGCAACAGAGGATGAGATGGTTGGATGGCATCACTGACTCAATGGACATGAGTTTGAGCAAACTGCAGGAGATAGTGAAGAATAGGAAAGCCTAGCGTGCAGCACTTCATGGGGTCGCAAAGAGTCAGACATGCTTAGTGACTCAACAACAACAAGGAATTACAGTATATACCCTTAATATTTCATGGTCTAGAGTTAATATTGAACTAGTTCACATAAAGTACAGAAATATTAACAGCCATAGTTCCCTGATTAGCTGCTCAGTGGTGTCTGATTCTTGGCGACCCCATGGACTGAAGCCCACCAGGCTCCTCTGTTCATGGAATTTTCCAGGTAAGAATGCTGGGTGGGTAGCCATTCCCTTCTCCAAGGGATCTTCCCAACACAGGGATTGAACCTGCGTCTCTTGTCTCTTGCATTGCAGGCAGATTCTTTATGGTCTGAGCCATGAGGGAAGCCCCACAGTTCCCTTACCCACCCCCATTCCAGTCTCTTTAGTGTTGCCATATGCATTACATCTGTGTATACAGATACTCCACAAGACAATGTTGTAATATGTATACAAAGATGGCTTGTTAAATATACACAGATATTTGCCATTTCTGATCTTCTTCATTCATTCCTGAAGAATTTGATTTTCCACCAGTAAAATTTTCCTTCAGTCTAAAGCTTTCTTTAGCATTTGTTACAGTTTTAGACTGCTGGTGAGTTATTCTCTTAGTTTTCCTGTATCTTAGTTGAGTCTTCATTTTGTTTTCATTTTTTTAAAGACTATACTTGCTAGATATCTAATTCTGGGTTGGCACTTTTTTTGTGTTTTAGCATGTTATGAACCTTGTTTCATTTTCCTGCAGTCTCAGGGGTGGGAAGTTCACGATCATTTGAATTACTTCCCTTTAATTAGTGTGTTGTTTTTCTGTTTCCTTCAGGATTTTATGTTTGTGTTTGGTTTCCAGCATGTAATTTTCTTTATCTAGCTTGGCATAATGAAAGCCTCTTTGTTATAAACTTTTTGAATCTATAAATTTATGTATTTCTCCAAATTTGGGATGTTTGCAGAGGTCATTTCTTCAAATATTTTTTCACCCCATTCTCCTCCCTCCTTTTGGGCTAACAATAATCCATGTGTTAGAGGTTTTGATATTTTCTCACAAGGCTCTGAGGACTTCTTTTTCTCAAAACTTTTTTCTCTCTCTTTTAAATATTGGATAATTTCTGTTAATTTATCTTCTAGTTTACTGACTCTTTCTCTAACATCCCCATTCTACTAGTCAAATTTTTATTGACAAATGTTTTTTCAGATATAAAATTTCTATTTATTTCTCTTCTAAGATTTTGTCTTTTTATTCCTCTTTAACATATTTTCCTTTACTTCATTGAGTATAGCTATAATAGTTGCTATAAAGTCCTTGTTTAATAATTTCAACCTCTGGGTCATCTCTGGACTGGCATTAGTTAATTATCTTTGCCCTTGACATTGGGTCAAATTTTCCTGGATCTTTTTATGTGAAGTATTTTCTTGTTATATCCTGGACACTGTGAATGTTTGTGTAAACTCTGGGTTCTGTTGTAGCTCTCTGAAGAAGGTTTATTTTTTCATTTTTTCAGTTCGTTTTTCATTTTCATTTACTTTTTTCACTTCATTTAATTCTTATTTAGAAAACATTTTAGATTAAATAATAGTGAAAATACAATATATCAAAATGTGTGGGATACAGCTAAAGCACTGATTAGAGGGAAAAGTACAGCTTAAATGTTTAAACCAAAAAAAGGAAATTCACCAGGTTAGGCTCACTGTAAGCTCTATCTCATTCTCTATGATTGGAGGTTAAGTTCAGCTAAATCTCAGTTCAGCTCTTTAAGCCTTTGCTTCTATTTCCTATATGATTTTTAATCAGTTCAATATGTTCTAGTAACTGTTATTGAGCTTTGAGTTTGTCCCACATGTGCATAGTTCAGAGGTCAGTCTAGACTTGTATGGGGTTTAGACACAGAATTGGGGGATTAACTTCTCTGACTCTCTTTCCTCTGGAATTTCTCTCTCACTCCACAGTGGTGGTTGTTGTCTGGACTCTTCTCTCTAATTCTTCTGGCCAGAAGTCTAGCAAGAAAAGATAAAACATGGAGAGGAAAAACAGGCAGAAAGAGCTTTTAGCTGTTCTATTACCTATTATGTATTTATGTATATATATATTTTGTATGTATGTGTGAGTATTCACAAGGGGGTATGGACATACTCTAGGTATTGGTTATAAAGAGTTAACTAGGTTAAGCTTTTATAGTTACTGAAATTTCTGTGAGCCTAAGAATACTGGAGTGGGTAGCCTTTCCCTTCTCCAGGGGATCTTTCCCACTCAGGAATCAAACCTGGGTCTCCTGCATTGCAGGCAGATTCTTTATCAGCTAAGCTACCAGAGAAGCCTCTGAATAGTTTAGAAAAACATCTTTTTGGAGCTTGAAGACAGCGTTTCTCTATTTTCTCTATCATTTTTAACCAGCATGATATGTGTCAGTTATTATTATTGATATTACTAGGATTAAAGGCAGGAAAGCATGTATTATACAAAGTGTGGGATAATAGAAAAAAGTGCTATTATCCCATTTCTTAGCAAAATCATTAAAATGTTTATATATTTCCTTTTGGACTTTTTAATAAATTATTATCAGTGGGCAGACAGATCTCATTTCTACCAGTGATATTTCAAAAGCCAATGTGATTTTCAGAATACTTTTATGTTCCTTGCAATAGTGAAGATTTTACTAGATGAGATAGGCTGTCTTTGGACATTTCTTTTGGAACTTTGGTGCTGTGTATTGTGAGTTGATGTTGGTGTGAAATTTAGGAACTGAATTGAGATATTTGGCTATGAACTCAACTTAAATCTTATCCTTAATGGGTCACTGTTCCCACTGACGTGCTGATATATAGGTGACTATTTGTAGGAGGTGGTCAAGGACAAGTAATTCCAATAACCAGCTGGAGCTTTGGCTCAGTTCCCCAGGTAATACTCTGCTGGACTAAGACTCCTTGCCCTGTGTGAAGTGTTCATGTGGCTTGGAACCAAGTCATCTGGTAGTCTGCTTTATTTATTTCTGCTTTAGAGTCTAGAGCAGAGTTCTGTATCTTCTGTTCTAACAGGAGGAACAACCAAACCTGCAAGAACCAGAGAGCAACCTGTCTCAGAGTCTAGAGAATTCATGCAGGCAGCCCTCCCTGGGCCTTTAGCTCTTTTGGTCTGGGAGCTTACTTTTTATGTCTGACCGACTTTGTGGGAGGGAGAGGAGACTGGCCCTTGGACTCTCTTGACTACTTCACTGCTCAGGCATTGAACATCCTGGTAGAGGAGTAAGGAAAAGGCAGTTTTCAACACTTGGGAAGGAAGAGGAGGGTGAAATTACTGCTCATTCTGTCCCATTCAAAGTGTAGGGTAAACAGTCAACCTGGATTGTGAGCAGCAGGTGTGACACTGTATGTTAATTTTAATACTTCCTTCTTTTGGGACAGCGACATTATTTTTCCTTGAGTATCTCCAAATCAGAACTAGGCTCTCTCTCTCTCTCTCTCTCTTTTTTTTAAATAAATTGCTAGCAAAAAAAGAGAACCTGTTGTTTTCCTATGAGATTGGATGTTTAAAAATCATTTTACATATTTTGTAGTGTTAAGGGGTGGATGGAGACTATGAAAGCACTGGCTTTGATGGCCTGGCCTATTTGCATTGGGATACCACCTTCCTTGAAAACACAATAGAAGTTCCATTTCCCACGGTTTCATTTTTACATATAAAGAACAACTTTCCTATGCGGAACTCTAGGGAAGGTACTGAGAAATGTTAAACAATGACCACTTGTTAAACTTCAATAGCAAACCTAGGGCTTGAGAGAAGTTGGAAAGGAATACAAAGCAGGAACTAAGAAATAAAAGGGAAGTGCAGTTGAGAGAGTCAAATCAGATTCCCATCAGGTACTAATGTCTTTCTGGTCTGTGCTCTGTTCCAGTCACTACCTTTCAGTCTTTTGTAGGAAGAAATGCAGATGGTGTCAGGATGAGCATATTACCACCTGTGCAAACAATAAACAGCCACAATACTATGAGGGAGGTTATACAGAATTTTTTAAATAAGGAAACTTCCTTAAGGGCTTTAGAAGTCATTTCTAATGTTCATATTCTATGGCTTGGAAAAGAGGCAACAGATTATTATTTTCATTTTTTAATAAGAAATCTTGTTACTGATAGGATTGAATTGTCCAAGGTGTAGTCAGTGGTGGAACTGGGTGGAGAAAGAAAGCCTACTGATTCTGAAATGAGAGCTCTGTCATATAGCAGGGTCTTGGATTTGAGAACCAGCAGTGACAATTTTAGTGATTAGAAGCAATATGGCTATTTCTAGAGGCTAAATAGGATGTTTTCTTCATATAACCCATTCAGTTCAGTTCAGTTCAGTTGCTCAGTTGTGTCAGACTGTTTGCGACCCCATGGACTGCAGCATGCCAGGGAACCCTGTCCATTACCAACTCCCGGAGCTTGCTCAAACTCATGTCCATCAAGTTGGTGATGCCATCCAACCCATCCAACCATCTCATCCTCTGTTGTCCCCTTCTTCCGCTTCAGTCTTTCGTAGCATCAGGGTCTTTTCAAATGTCAGTTCTTTGCATCAGGTGGCCAAAGTATTGAAGCTTCAGCTTCAGCATTAGTCCTTCCAATGAATATTCAGGATTGATTTCCTTTAGGATTGACTGGCTGGATCTCCTTGCAGTCCAAGGGACTCTTAAGAGTGTTCTCCAACACCACAGTTCAAAAGCATCAATTCCTTGGTGCTCAGCTTTCTTTATAGTCCAACTCTCACATCCATACATGACTATTGGAAAAACCATAGCTTTGACTAGATGGACCTTTGTTGGTAAAGTAACGTCTCTGCTTTCTAATATGCTGTCTAGGTTGGTCATAGCTTTTCTTCCAAGGAGTCAAGTGTCTTTTAATTTCATGGCTACAGTCACCATCTGCAGTGATTTTGGAGCCCCCCCCAAATAAAGTCTCTAACCATTTCCATTGTTTCCCCATCTATTTCCCATGAAGTGATGGGACCAGATGCCATGATCTTTGTTTTCTGAATGTTGAATTTTAAGCCAACTTTTTCACTGTCCTCTTTCACTTTCATCAAGAGACTCTTTAGTTCTTCTTTGCTTCCTGCCATAAGGGTGATGTCATCTGCGTATCTGAGGTTATTGATATTCATTCTCCTGCCAATCTTGATTCCAGCTTGTGCTTCATCCAGCCTGGCATTTCACGTGTGTACTCTGCATACCAGTTAAATAAGCAGGGTGACAATATACAGCCTTGGCATACTCTCATATAGCCTAGACTGCATGATAAATGAAGAAATCTAATTGTAAAAATAACCCTTTTATGAGCTGATATAAAAGAAACAACCAAGAAATGTGGATACTTGGTAAGCAAAGAAATGCAAAGTAACATAAAAAAATGTTTCTTTCCATATTTGTCTTAAGTCCATTGTGAAAAATGAAAAAGTGAAAGTGTTAGTCATGTCAGACTTTTTGGGACCACGTGGACTATACCCAGCCAGACTCCTTGTCCATGGAATTCTCCAGGCAAGACTACTGGAATGGGTAACCATTTCCTTTTCCAGGGTTTCTTCCTAGTCTGAGGATTGAACCCAGGTCTCCTATATTACAGGCAGATTCTTCACAGTCTAAGCCATCAGGGAAGCCCATTATATTTTGGCATAAAATGAGATAAACCCCCTCACCCCCCTCAATAGTCAACCAATTGTCTCAGCACAATCTATTGAATGATTCTTCTTTTATCATCAATTTAATGCTGCTATTATAATATTACCCATATTATTCTCAATTATTTTGCTCACTCAGTCTACATATTGATTCTATCCGCAGTGTTTCCATTTTAATTCTTACATCCATATGAGTTTTTAATTATCTTGTTGGACAACACTCCCTCTTTCTCTTTCCAAAATTGTGGCCAATCTATCTGTATATTACTTCAAATAGATCCAGAATTAGTTTTCAAATTTCAAAATATCATGTTTCAATTTTGTTTATGATGGGATTAAACTAGTACAGTATTTTGGGAAGATCTGATAAAATGAAAATATTTGGTCTTCTTACCAAGGAATACCAAAATCACTGCACATGGTGATTGCAGCCATGAAATTAAAAGACGCTTACTCCTTGGAAGGAAAGTTATGACCAACCTAGATAGCATATTCAAAAGCAGAGACATTACTTTGCCAACAAAGGTCCGTCTAGTCAAGACTATGGTTTTTCCAGTGGTCATGTATGGATGTGAGAGTTGGACTGTGAAGAAAGCTGAGTGCTGAAGAATGGATGCTTTTGAACTGTGGTGTTGGAGAAGACTCTTGAGAGTCCCTTGGACTGCAAGGAGATCCAACCAGTCATTCTAAAGGAGATCGGTCCTGGGTGTTCTTTGGAAGGCATGATGCTAAAGCTGAAACTCCAGTACTTTGGCCACCTCATGCGAAGAGTTGACTCACTGGAAAAGACTCTGATGCTGGGAGGGATTGGGGGCAGGAGGAGAAGGGGATGACAGAGGATGAGACGGCTGGATGGCATCAGCGACTTGATGGACATGAGTTTGAGTGAACTCTGGGAGTTGGTGATGGACAGGGGGGCCTGGCGTGTTGCAGTTCATGGGACCGCAAAGAGTTGGACACGACTGAGCGACTGAACTGAACTGAACTGAACTGAACCAAGGAATATTAACTGCCTGCTTAGTGGAGTCTTTCCTTTATGTCCTTCAGTTAAAATTAAAACATTTCATTCATGCAGTTTCAGCACATTCCTTATGTTTATTCCTAGACATTTACTCCTTCAAATAAATTATACATGGAATTTTGCCATCATGCTTTTGGTATAAAGAAAGATTTTTTTTTGTATAAATTTTAAAAATTTAAATACTTTTCAGACCTCAATTATAATTCTAAATAGTTCTTTAGTGCTTAGATTTTCTATGTAAATAATCACATTTGCAAGTAATGATGGTATTCCTGAGGTATTTTTGCTTTATTATTTTATTTTCAAAGAACCTTGGCCTTGGGTTTTCTAAGAAATCAATTAGTTTCTTTATTATTTTCTGCTTTTATTTCATTGTTTTACTCTTATTTCTTGACACTCTCCTCTCCTTGGCTTCTGTGGAAACTACTCATTTTCCCAGCTCTGTGATTGCTCCCACTCTTCCCACCTCCCAACTGTGAGAGTACCAAAGAATGTCATCAGCCCATCTGTATTTGTGTTTCTTGTTATCCTGGCATTCGGTAATGATCTCAGAGCTCTCAAGATCTGAAAATTCACCTGTAATCATAGATGGCTGGCTCTGCTGAATAGCATGCTTTTTTTTCAATTGTGATAATATACCTGACATAAAATTTACCATCTTAAACCATTTCTAAGTGTAAAGTTCAGTGAATAGCAACAGCTTTATTAGACACTTGGTTATGACCCAGACTTTATCAAAGCGATTCAAAGTTGCTATTTTATTTATTCCCAGTCATTGGCCAGATCCTACCAGTTTTACCTTATAGAGTCTTTTCACTCTGCTCTGTTACCAAAACTAGGCCTTAGGCCTTACCTACTCTTACTTGCCCTCTCTCCCTTTCATCTTTCTCCCACCCCAAGCCCTAGATCCTATCAAGCCACTGTTCTGTTAAATGTTTTTGAATAGTTTCCAGTAGACCACAGAAAAAGTACAAACACCTGGCATTCAAGGCCTCCTGATCTCACTGCAGCCTAGCTTGTGGCTGATCACCTCTTTCCCTTCCTACACCTGCTCTGTTTCCTGTCAGATTTAGAGGCAGGTGGGCTGGGTAAGGCCCCGGACCAGCTGGAGAAGGGAAAGGGAAATTGTTGTCCTGCCACAAGAGTAAGGGTTGGCCCTTGCATTGCCAGAGCCTTCATTTTATTTCCCCCGAGAGAAACTGCAAATCTGCATTTTTATATGAAAATCTCTCAATTTAAAATTGTTGGCTATGAATTAATATTTCTGAAAAGCTCAGAGAAATTGAAAAGCATGCTTGCAAGTAGGATCCAGGCTACTGCTGACCTCTGATCTCTCTTCTTGGCAGGATTACTTTAGGTTTACTTTGCCTATGTGGAGCGTGGTCCCTCTTGCCTGGAAATGGGACACTACAGTACAGTTGAGACAAATACTAAAATACACTCAATAGAAGTTTCAGGAAATCTTCACTGTAAAACTGTACTAATTTAAAGGTTTTCATTGTTACTGTGAAAAGGCCAGTAGTTTAAAATGATATATTAAAAATGATAGAAGATCATTTTAGTCGTATCATTATGATTTAGTAGTAAATCCTTTAAATAGTAGATTTAAAGTGATATGAATGAATGCTGCCCACTGGTGCCTCAGTTAAGCGCAGTGAGCATTCTACCATGAGAAGCTTTCTTGAACTGGAATTTTATCAATAGAAGTTTTCATGTATGTGTGTATGTATACATATATAATACAAATTTATTGTTATTTCACAGGACAAATCAGTCAAGATGTCCACGATTTCAAAGCACTTTGGACTGAAATACAAAGAAGAATCGTACATCTTTAAAGAGCTGGAGAAGGTTCGCAAGGAGACCAAAAAAGAATTTCTCCGAATCAAGGAGAAGTTGGCCGCCAAGCCAGCGGTGGATGAAATCCCCGTCTTTGGCCTCCGGCTCCCCAGCCCGGCCCGGTATGCGGCGAAGGGAAGCGCTTCCCGCCTCGGATCCCCCAAACCAGCAGGCTCCCCGCGGGTTAAAGGTCGTGCGCGCCCAACTGCGACCCTCCCGCAGCCGGCGCCCCGAGGCGCCCGGCGGCCCCCGGGCCCGAGGGGGGTGGCCGCTCCCGGGAAGGGCCGGCCCTTCCGCCCCCAGGACTTCTACTTGCGGAGCTCCGCGTTCCTCCGGCGCCGGCCCCAGAAACCGCCAGTCATCGCGCCCAGGGCCGGCACGTCCAGGCCCGTGGTCCTGATGCCGCCGCGCGTGCCCACGGGCAAGGCCAGGGCTCACCGGGGCTCCAGGACCCCCCCGCCGGCGGACTCCAAGCCCGTGCTCGACCCGGCCCGGGGGCGCGTGGCCAGCCTGGAGCCGGCTCAGCTCGCCGAGGTCGGCCAGGCCAGAGAGAGGCTGCCCGACTCCCTTTCCAGCGACGAGGGAGACGCGGAGGCGGCCGGCCGGCGGAAGAGAGTGAGGATTAACACCCGCTTCCTGCTCGAGGACTCGGATGGCGAGTCGCGGGAAGCCCCCGGGCCCTCTTCCAAAACCGACCGCGAGAGCACCCCGCCGAGCGACTCCCGGGAGGCCAACCCGCAGGCCCCGCAGCCAGTGCGTGCGATCCCCAAGTCCATCGAGGAGATCATCGCCTCGCTGCAGTCCGAGGCCCAGGTGGCCTCCGACCAGACCATCAAAGAGCTCATCCACAGCGTCCTTGGGCAGAACTACGACATTAAAATGGAAGTAGGTGATCCAGAATGGGGGTCATATTTCTTCTGGATAAATTTCATTTCAGGATTCAGTCATAAAATCGTGCATATCGTGTGTTCTAAGCTAGACAAGCTCGAAAAGCTAGACAAAGTGCTCGGGTATTAATCAGGGTCTTTGAATTTTCCATCGAGGGGGTATATCCTTTTAGAAAAGTGAAAATAATGGAGAGGATATTTCAGAAACTGGTACAAAGGTACAAAGAACACTAGTTCTTTGACCCGAGTAATCATCACTGGTAACCTTTCCTTTCAAAGTCTTTGATTATTTAGTATTGATTTGGTTGATGTTTTATCTGAAAGACACGGTCTTTGGTACAGTTTATTAACAGTGAATCTGTACCTTAAGAAGATCAATATATTACTAATAAGTTGTATTTATAAGAGTTTTGGTCCATTTTCAGTGAAAATCATTCTCTTAAAATATGTTTAAAAAATTTACTTTCTAGGTCTTCTCAGTTATATGGACTATAAGTGATTCTTTGTCCCAAGGACAAGCCCATCAGGTGGATACCTGTAAGAGCCCTGTTTTACATGAGGCTTCCTAGCTTTAGTGAGTTTAAAAGGATTGCTTCCCAGTTCAGCAACTAAGGCAGAATAGAGCTGGGCATCCACCCCAGCCAGTCATACCCCAGAGAAGAGACTGGAATCATGCCAGGACTGCCTGTTTGTTCATTGTGATGTGAACCCAGCAGGGAGCAAAGCTAGATAGGGTCCTAGTTCATTATACAGACTTAGTTCTAAACAGGGACATTCAAAGTAGAAAAAATAATAGGGGAGTCTGAGTCCCATACTCAGAGAGAGAGAGAGGGAGAGAGGGAAGGAGGAAAGGAAAGAGGTGTTTTTTTTTTTTTTGAGAATGGTAATTAGAATGACACTTAGGAGGGAAGAAGATTCTATTACTCTTCTTGGCTGCAGTGCCAAACCTCTTGTTAGTACACAGAATACTGCTGCCACATTATGTCTTCAAAATAGTTTCAGCCCAGAATATACTCTTGGCTGTGATTTAAGGAATGTGATCCTAAAGCCCATTAGGGAAACAAAAACGTGTAAGGACAAGAGTCCCCTGTGTCGTCTTTGACCTGATGTTTGTAGGCAGAATGGGACAAATGTTTTCAAGTAAGATCCACACTTCCCTACGGTTACTGAACAAGACCAGCCTGACTGTTCAGGCTGTTTCAAAATGAGTACTTCTAATTAAGTTTCCTGTGGATCTAACAGAAAAAGGAATCAGGGATACACACATTGGAGAGCCCAAACGGAGAGAACAAAGGCCTCATTGCCCGCCCCTGTGAGAAGGAACTCTGTAACATAATCAAGGCGTGTGACATGAAGAGCGGCCTGTATTGGAAGCCGGCTCAAAGGTCCTATACAGTTGGGGAAAGTTACACTTTTAGAGCAAGGGTCCATAAAAATGCATTTTGAAGGGTTCAAATAGAATAGATATAAGAAGGGAGAGTATCAATGATGATCGGCCCCAGGACAGTGAATTCTGTTCTTTCTAATATTCCATTTCTCTTGTGTATCCTTTTCTGGTGCTTCAGTTACCAGAATTGCTTTATGTAGGAGAGTGGTTTGGAGGATTAGGGTCAGAAGCCAGCGTCAGTAGCTAGCCCCACATTGTAAGACTTTGTTGTTCAGTTGCTAAGTCATGTCCAACTCTTGTGACCCTGTGGATTGCAGCACACCAGGCTTCCCTGTCTTCACCATCACCCAGAGCTTGCTCAAACTCATATACATTGATTTGGTGATGCCATCCACTCATCTAATTGTCCTCCTGCCCTCACTCTTTCCCACCATCAGAGTCTTTTCCAGTGAGCTGGCTCTTCGCATCAGGTGGCCAAAATATTGGAGCTTCAGGTTCAGCATCAGTCCTTCCAATGAATATTCAGGGTTGATTTCCTTTAGGATGGACTGGTTTGATCTCCTTGCAGTTCAAGGGACTCTCAAGACTTGGCCAGTTTCAAATGCGTTAGTCCCATCCCTGCCTTCTATTGTATTGATTTTTTGTATAGCTAGTTTTTGTTCTTGCTTTTAAACTTTTGCCTCTGTGCCCCATCTCCCCTTCCCCCCAACAATTCCAGAAGATGGTGCTTTGCATTATTATAGTCTCAGAAGTTTTATTAGGGTGAGAAGAGAACAGTGGGGTATTTATTGAAATGGTTGTGACTGGGGAGGTGAGGGATAGCAATGAAAATGCAAGTAAATGTGGTGTCTATGATTCTAAAAATCCTTAAGATTATAATAAGGCCACTTGTTCTAAATGTTTGGAGTTTATATAAACAACGTTCTCTCCATATGATATCTCCAAGGGATATGGTTCTTCACTTTAGACGTCTTAATTTGGAGCCAATCCCTTGAGGGAAAGTCAGAGGATAAGACAGTCTTGGCAAGATGTGCTATCTCTGTTTAGAGCTCGGGCAGGGCCCTTCCAGACCTAGCATTCAGAGTTCCACAAACAATTACATAGGCCAGAAGGTACTCAGAATACCTGAAGATTAAACTCAGCTGTCAAATGTAGGTGAAACATCTAAACCAAGGTTTCTCAACCATGGCACTTAACTTTTTGGTTTGAATAATTCTTCATCGTGGGTGGCTGTCCTGTAATTGTAGGATGTTTAGACTTATCCTTGGCCTCTACGCAGTAGATGCCAGTAGTATGATCCTCTCATCATCCTCCCTGCCACCAAGTCATAACAATCGAAATATCTCTGCTGCTGCTGCTGCTAAGTCGCTTCAGTCGTGTCTGACTCTGTGCGACCCCATAGATGGCAGCCCACCAGGCTCCGCCGTCCCTGGGATTCTCCAGGCAAGAACACTGGAGTGGGTTGCCATTTCCTTTTCCAATGCATGAAAGTGAAAAGTGAAAGTGAAGTTGCTCAGTCGTGTCCAACTCAGCGACCCCATGGACTGCAGCCTACCAGGCTCCTCTGTCCATGGGATTTTCCAGGCAAGAGTACTGGAGTAGGGTGCCATTGCCTTCTCCGACATGTTGCCAAATGAGACCAGGGGGAGAAGGGCATAATCACCCCTCCCGCCCCCCTCATCCTCCCAACCAGCTGAAAACTGGTGGCTTAAATAGTAAGCATACACCATGGGAGGAGGGATAGAAATGTTATAAGGTCCTATGTTTGTTTTACTGAGGAATTCAATATTATCACTCACAAAATACATTCTAATTATATGAGACTGAATCAAGTTTCAAGACTTCCTTCCAGATGTTAATTGAGGATGAAGGAATCCTTGCTTCTGTCATGTGGGTTGTTTTTGGCCATATAGCTCAAAAGAAGAAATGGCTTAAAATGACACAGGTAAGAGAGAATTCATGTCCCTGGGTCTTTATAAACAAATAACTCACAAGCAAATGTTTTGTCATAAAACTTATGCCTGCTTTAACTTTAGGGAAGATGAAATAGACATACTTCTCCCTCTTCCTCCTGCCAAGTAAGCAAGTAAGTAAGTAAGTTCAGTTGCTTAGTTGTGTCCAACTCTTTGCGACCTCATGAATTGCAGCACACCAGGCCTCCCTGTCCATCACCAACTCCCAGAGTTCACTCAGACTCACGTCCTTTGAGTAGGTGATGCCATCCAACCATCTCATCCTCTGTTGTCCCATTCTCCTGCCCTCAATCTTTCCCAGCATCAAGGTCTTTTCAGATGAGTCAGTTCTTCGCATCAGGTAGCCAAAGTATTGGAGTTTCAGCTTCAGCATCAGTCCTTCCAATGGATATTCAGGACTGATTTCCTTTAGGATGGACTGGTTGGATCTCCTTGCAGTCCAAAGGACTGTCAAGAGTCTTCTCCAACACCACAGTTCAAAAGCATCAATACTTCGGCGCTCAGCTTTCTTCACAGTCCAACTCTCACATCCATACATGACCACTGGAAAAACCATAGACTTGACTAGACGGAACTTTGTTGGCAAAGTAATGTCTCTGCTTTTGAATATGCTATCTAGGTTGGTCATAACTTTTCTTCCAAGGAGTGTCTTTTAATTTCCTGGTTGCAGTCACCATCTGCAGTGATTTTGGAGCCCCCCCAAAATAAAGTCTGACAGTGTTTCTACTGTTTTCCCATCTATTTCCTGCTAAGTTAAACTAGGTGCAAACCCAAGATGTTGTTTATAAATCAAACAGGAGAAGACTCCAAAAGGTAGAAAGAAGCAGACTGGCTGGGGACTTTGGGATCCAAGGGATCACGTAGTGATAAGTTCTTAGGTTTTCTTTTTGTCTCAGATCTACTGCACCAGAGCTAAGGAGACTGGCAACCTAAGAATGTGCCAGTGGGTACAGACAGAAAAAGCCCCAGAAAAAGCCTGCTCTCTTTAGCTAAGGATCAAGAAAGGAGCAGCCTAGCAAGACAAAATTCTTAGACAATAACTGTGCTACTCTAGTCAAGCACCACAGAAAAACCTATGACCCTGTCCTCTCCTCTGCCAGCCAGGACTGAGGAGGGAGCTAAACTTCCACTCTTGAATGACTGTAACAGGTTACCCCAATTTCTTCCCTAATGACATAGTGTCAGTGGAGAGCCAAGACTTTCAACCCTATCTAACAGTAAAGAGGCTACCCTACCTTCTTCCCTGTAGTGTCACTGGACACCATACAGGCTTTTCCCAGTTTCCAGGACTTTGATGTGGAGAAGGCAATGGCACCCCACTCCAGTACTCTTGCCTGGAAAATCCCATGGATAGAGGAGCCTGGTGGGCTGCAGTCCATGGGGTCACTAAGAGTTGACACGACTGAGCGACTTCACTTTCACTTTTCACTTTCATGCCTTGAAGAAGGAAATGGCAACCCACTCCAGTGTTCTTGCCTGGAAAATACCAGGGACGGGGGAGCCTGGTGGGCTGCCATCTATGGAGTCGCACAGAGTTGGACACAACTGAAGTGACTTAGCAGCAGCAGCAAGACTTTGATGACAGGAAGGTTGGATCTTCTGTTGCAGTCCCACAAGTGCCTAAGGCTCTATTATTCCCACGGTTTACTGTCTGTTACTCAGATTGATAAAATCATATTGTTTCATCTTCATGATTACTGATTCTTTCCACTGTCTCCCATACATTCTGTATTTGAGGCATTTGTACAGTTTTATTTCAGTTACTGCAATTTTCAGTTCTAACGTTTTTCTTTGGCTCCTCTTTATATGTTGTTTCTTTACTAAGACTCTGTTTCTCTGCTAAGACTCTCTTTTTCTCATTGTTCCAAGTATGCTCATTTTACTGCTTATTGGAGTTTTGTTTTGTGTTTAGACTTGAAAGAAAAAAAAAGACGATACCAACATTGAGATGACCAAGATGTTAGAATTCTCTGATAAAGATTTTAAAGTGGTCCTATACATCACTCTAATTGAAAAACAACAATACCAGTAGATGGAAATGTTATGATATATAATGTAATATCTGGAGCAATGACCAAAAAATCTATACAGAGATTCACTAAAAAACCACTATATATAAATAAACATAGAATTAAGAAATTTTAAGTAACCCATAGGAAGGCAGGTAAAAGTAAACAGAAGCAAAAAAACAGAGAACAAAAAGAAAAGAAAAGATAAAGTAGCAACTTCAAACTCAAATGTATCAATAACTACACTAAATGTAAATGGTCTAAATGTAGTGATTAAAAGCAGAGATTGGCAAGTGGATTCGGTATAAAACCCAGTATTTTATTTTATTTTTTTTTTACAAGAAATGTACTTCTGGTATGATGATATAGGCAGGTTTAAAGTAAAGCATGAAAAAAATATCAGGCACAAATTATTCAAAAGAAAGAAGAGTGGCTATATTAATTTCAGATAAAGTAGACTTCAGTACAAAGAAAATTATGAGAGACACAGTTGGCATTTTAACATGATAAAAGGGTTAATCCATTATGTCAAAGGAATCCTAAATGTGTGTTAAACAACAGAGCTGAAAAAATATGTGAAGTAAAAACCAAAAGGAGAAATTGATGAAACTACAATCATAGTTGAAGATATCAGCACCCTTCTTTCAACAATTGATAGAAAACCCTTGACAGAAATTCCCCAAGAATGCAGATGAACTCAACACTACCATCAAACATTAGAAACTAATCTACATTTATAAAACACTGCACTCAGTGGTAGCAGAATACTCATGCTTGTCACTGCCCATGGGACATATACTAAGACCATCTCTGGTCCATAAAAGTGAACTTTAATGAATTTAAAAGCATTGACATCATATAGAGTGTGTTCTCTGATTATAATGGAGTCAAACTAGAAATTAATAACAGATTGATAATAAAATCTCCAAACACTTGGAAACTTAAACAATATCTAAGTAATCCATGGATCAGTGGGGAAATCTCAGAGAAATTTTAAAAACTGAACTGAATTAAAAGTATAAAATTTAGGGGACATAGGTAAAGCAGTAGTGCCTTTATCCTAGAGAATGAAAAATTACTTACATTCAAATAGGAAACTGAGATGAATGTTCTCAGAAGCTTTTATTACTTAATAACCCCAAACTAGAAATAACCCAGATGTCCTTTAAGGACATATTACTCAGCAATAAAAAGAAATAAAGTACTTGTATCTACAACAACTTGGATGAATCTCCAGAAAATTATGCCGAGGCAAATCCAGTCTCTAAATGTTATATACTGTATAATTACATTTTATACAACATTCTTAAGATGACTATAGGAATGGAGATGAGATTTGTGGCTGTCAGGGATTGAGGACAGGCTTGAAGGAGGGGAGGGTGAGAGGGAAGTATGTGTAGCTTGCAACTTCAGAAATCTTTCTGGTGATGGAGATGTTCTGTATCTTGACTATATCAGTGTCAGTATCCTGCCTGTGATTTTGTAATAGTTTTGCATGATATTCTCATTGGGAAAACCTGATAAAGGGTAGAGGGCATATCTCTGTATTATTTATTATAAGTGAATATGTGTGTGTGTGTGTATGGTGTGTGTGTGTGTTAATCGCTCAGTCATGTCTGACTCTTTGCGACCCCATGCACTCTAGCCTGCCAGGCTCCTCTGTCCATGAAATTCTCTAGGCAAGAGTACTGGAGTGGGTTGCCATTTCCTATCCCAGGGGGCATCTTTCTGACCCAGGGATCAAACCCATGTCTCCTGCATTGTAGGCAGATTCTCTACCATCTGAGCCACCAGGGAAGCCCCCAAAGTGAATATGAACCATAATTATTTCAAAACAGAAACTTTTAAAATTTTATCTGATTGTTTATAAAAGTTTATGCTTCTTTTTACAAGTTGTAAGGAGGAATATAAAGAAACGATAATTTCTCTTTTAAGCCTCGCTTAACTCACCAACAGTAACCAATACTTGTTTACCCGTCTGTTGTTTAATCACTCAGTTGTGTTTGACTCTTTGTGACCCCATGGTCTGCAGCACGCCAGCCTTCCCTGTCCTTCACCATCTTCAGGAGCTTGCTCAAACTCATGTCCATTGAGTCAGTGATGCCAGCCAATCAGCTCATCCTCTGTTGTCCCCTTCTCCTCCTGCCTTCAATCTTTCCCAGCATCAGGGTCTTTTCTAATGAGTTGGCTCTTCAAATCAGGTGGCCAAAGTGTTGGAGCTTCTTTCAGGATCAGTCCTAATAAATATTCAGGATTGATTTCCTTTAGGATGGACTGGTTGGATCTCCTTGCAGTCCAGGGGACTCTCAAGAGTCTTCTCCATCACCACAGATCAAAAACATCAATTCTTCAGCTCTCAGCCTTATTTATGGTCTCACATCCATACATGACAACTGGAAAAACCATAGCTTTGACTAGACGGACCTTTGTTGGCAAAGTCACGTCCCTGCTTTTTGATATGCTGTTTAGGTTTGTCATAGCTTTTCTTCTAAGGAGCAATTGTCTTCTAATTTCATGGCTACAGTCACTATCTGCAGTGATTTTGGAGCCCAAGAAAATAAAGTCTGTCATTATTTCCATTGTTTCCCCATCTTTTTGCCATGTAGTGATGGGACCGAATGCCATTATCTTCATTTTTTTGAATGTTGAGTCAGCTTTTTCACTCTCCTCTTTCACCTTCATCAAGAGGCTCTTAATTCTTCTTTGCTTTCTGCCTTAAGGGTGGTGGTGTCTGCATATCTGAGGTTATTGATATTTCTCCCGCCAATCTTGATTCCAGCTTGTGCTTCATCCAGCCCGGCATTTCACATGATGTACTCTGCATAAAAATTAAATAAGCAGGGTAACAATATACAGCCTTGACGTACTCCTTCCCCAATTTTGAATCAGTCCATTGTTCCATGTCCAGTTCTAACTGTTGCTTCTTGACCTGCCTACAGATTTCACAGGAGGCAGATAAGGTGGTCTGATATTCTCATCTCTTTACGAATTTTCCACAGTGTGTTGTGATCCCCACAGTCAAAGGCTTTAGCGTTGTCAATGAAACAGAAGTAGGTTTATCCTTCTACATTTATCTTAATTCTTTAGTATAAATATTTATGCTAAATAAATTCTTTGATATAAATTTGTACACATACATACATATGTAGGATTTTTTTTAAGTAAAAATAAGAACCTATGGTACACATTATTCTGCAGCTTACTTTTTTGACACATATCAATGGACATGTATACTTTTTAATTTATTTTTTTTAAAATCGCTGCATATTATTCCATAGTATTTAAACATTTCTTGGCTCTTTGCTCTTCAAATTTTTTCTTTCCCTATCCTAGGAACAAAGTTTTGCTCTACTGGAGTTATAAATCAAAGAACCTACCAGGATCTGGACAAAGAAAAGCCATCTGTTGTTTGACTGTCATAGGTACAATTGGGAAGGACTAGTTTGGGCAAATCTTTTCTCTTCAGAGTGACAGACGTGTTTATTATACTTTTCTCTTTATATTCTCTTTGTGCATTACTTTATTCTCACAGACGTAACAGCTTAAACTAGTACAAATGATGTAATGATTAAGAAGTTTCTTGATTTACAGTTTTTTTTTTCCTGTGAAGTTTTAAAATCTCTCAGATATCATTTGGATGCCTTCAATAAATGCAAAATGTTCATGTGTTTAATTTCAGTTTATTTTAAAAGATGGAAAATAATATTTTTATTTGTTCTTGAGAAAAAATTCTTATTCCTTTAGCTGGTTTGATGGTAATATGATTTTGAACCAAGCTAGAAGTTGTTCCTTTAAAATAAACTTCTTTGTTGGATACAAATGTGTTTTATTTTCCATGAGCATTTTTTTTTAAGACTGAAATACAGAGTTACTTGAAAGATGAAATGTTAATTTATTATAGAATTCAGATGTACTTTTCTTCTGATTCTTAGTACAGATGCTGCCCAGCAGAGATTTTTTTCTTTTGCCTGTCTGTGTAATAGTCTCATAATTTAGACTATAAAGAACAAATACATTTGAATGTATTGAGAGTAATTAAGTTTCACATATGCCACAGTTTTGAGTACATATGCAATAAAATGAAGAATTTTTAAATGTTAGTGAAATAATTGCTTTTTTCTGGGCTACTTCAGTTACAGTTATTTGGATATTTAGGACAAAGACTTTCCCCCTCTGTGGATTGTTATTTCAATACATAACAGTTTTAACTTTGATTTCCTAAAGTAGACCTTTCTAATGCTTTTACATTTTAATGGCTAGTGTAAGCCCTTAGAAGCTCCTTAAGTGGGTGGTGAGGCGCAGTTGATAAATAGCATATTTAAAATCCAGCACTAATCACTATCTTAACATTGTGAAATTCAAATATATCTTTAAGGGTAATTTTTGTGATATCAATTCATGATTTTTATGTGCTGTGTAAAACGAGAGGAAAGAGTTCATGTAGTTTAAAGAAGCTTAAAAAAACTAAAGTTGCTATCAAGGCTTAGAATAATATGGCTACCTCGAGAGCAGCCAAACCAACTGAATGTCCCAGCTAGGTTCTCTGGTGGCTCAGACAGTAAAGCGTCTGTCTACAATGCGGGAGACCTGGGTTCGATCCCTGGGTCGGGAAGATCCGCTGGAGAAGGAAATGGCAATCCACTCCAGTACTATTGCCTGGAAAATCCCATGGACAGAGGAGCCTGACAGGTTACAGTTCATGGGGTCGCAAATAGTCGGACACTACTGAGCGACGCCTTCTCTTTCGCTTTCACTTTCACACAGTAAGTGGTTTATTTTTTATTACTGAAAACTACAGTATTGGGTTGTGAGTTAAGTCAGTCATTCTGTAGCTGTAAACAGCCTGAAGCTGGGCAGTTGTATTATTTAGAGTGCCTGTTTTAACACATAATAGGTAAACGTATGGCTTTTAAGGATGGATAGATTAACAGTTTTGATAATAAAATTAAAATCTTGAGAACGAGTGAACCGCAATCATGCATCTTTCATCCCAAGTGGAAGTAATTTAGTAGACGAGACAGCACACGGTCCAGTTGTGCTGACTATGTATGTCACTTTGGGGAGCATATTATTTTACAAGTACCTGGTTTCTTTAGTCCACTGTAAAGTACACTGCATTTTAGTCTTACTGTAATAGAGAGGGATGGCTTGACAGAATCAGTCATACTTATCATCTTTATGAGTTTTTATGAGCACACTAAGAATAAAGGTTAAAATCTGTTGCACTGAAACAAAAAATAGTCTCTTGCATTGAAACTAAAAATAACACATTCTCATTTAATAAATTTTATATATTTGTCTTAAAAATTTTTTTTAAATATTTATTTATTTGGCTATGCTGGGTCTTAGTTGTAGCATGTGGAATCTAGTTCCCTGACTAGGCATCGAACCTGAGTCCCCTGCATTGGGGACACAAAGTCCTAGCCTCTGGACCACCAGAGAAGTCCCTGTGTTCCTGTGTCGAAAAGAACTTCTAGAGTTCTGTGATAAATTTTTTCATAATGTTTCCTTACCCTCATGTTTCATTACAATAGTGTCTGGAGCTGAAAGGTAACCTAATTAACTTTGATAACAAAACTGAGACCCAGTGAGAGATAGTGACTTTTATAAGGCCATACAGCCAATTAGCATTGTTGGGATCAGAACCAGTTTAGGTCTTTTGACAGCTGAACCAGAATTGTTTTTATTCTTACTACATGGTGTTGATGGCACTTCCTTTTCCTCTTTGGCCCCATCTTCTCCCCGCCCCCACCAACTGTCTTGAGACCTAGACCCCAAAAAAAGTGTCCAAAATTACTTCTTAACTCGATTTTCCCCCTCTCAGATCTCTACATTAGTGAGAGGCCCATCACACTCTCCTGTCCTGGGGTGTCCATCTGTAGCCTCTTGCTGGTGACTTCTAAGCCCAGCATACTTGGACCTGGGAAGGTCAGCAAGAAGCAAGGATTGGCTGCTCATAGAGTGGTGTGGTGGTGGTAGCGATGGTGTGTGCGGGACTTGGGCTAAGATTGTGTCATAAAGTGAAAGAATACAAGTGGGATGAATTAGCAGTGGGTTATATGATCACTAACCAGTTACATGCAATCAAGGAACACTGATCCTGCCAACTTAGGTTGCTGCTAATATGAATAAAAGATGAAATGACCATTATCTGCCATCTCTCATGGCAGAATACAGTCTGACCCACTTCTACTTCATCTTCTTAGCTTTATTTTATATAAAAATCTGTTAGCTATTCTCAAAGTGAGGAGATGCCTGCACGTTTTTTTTTTTCTTCCTAGCCCAGTCATATAGGTTATGAGTCCCCATCCTTTTGGGGAAGAAGGGCTACTTAAAAAGCAATTAACTAATTCATGTTTGCCTGCACTTGGGTCTTTGTTGCTGTGCATCGGCTTTCTCTAGTTGCGGAGGGCAGGGGCTACTCTTCATTCTGGGACTTGGGCTTTTCATTGCAGTGGCTTCTCTTGTGGAGCGTGGGCTCTAGAGCTCGGGCTTCAGTAGTGGTGGCACGGGGGGCTGGGATTAGTTGCGTCGGAGCAGGTGGGATTTTCCTGGATCAGGGATCCAACCCATGTGCCTTGCATTGGCAGGCAGACTCTCAACCACTGGACCACCAGGGAAGCCCAAGGAGAGCAACTTTTGACATACTTGAAATCTTCTTATCTGTGATGGATTGGGGTCTTGTTGAGACTCCTCGACTTGAGAGAATGGAGGGTATCAGTCGCCTTACCAAGACTTCCCAAAAGCCAGGAGGAAGAGTTAGCACGTTGGATGTTATCCAGATGAGACTGCAGGGTTGCCATGATTGCGTGGTTCGCTGTTAGTTGGCATTCTGTTCATCAGATTGGGCCAGTCATGATAATGAATAAAATCCTCGCCGCCCTCTACCTTTTCCTACCTTTTAAATTGGTAGTCTATCTTCTTTTTAGATTTCACAGATAATACAGTAAATAAAATTCCTGTCCTTTGCATGACTTACTACAAATTTATTAGGCACACAGGAGAAGATTATAATAAAGCCAGACCTCATCATTTCAGTCAGATTTCCCCTCAAGAACATCTCTAGTATCAAGCTCTTCATCTCTTAATCATTGGAAATAGGGTTTTGAAGAAATGAAAGACTGAGACAGCTGAGACACTTTTCATTGTTCTGATCTCATTATGCTGTTGAGACCTGCCTAGATGTAGTCTTTGACAATCAATTATTCCTCTGGAAAGTGATTATTAAACAGTTCACTGAATTATAGCTTTTTATGCCTGAGTCTGTTCTCTCGCTCTTTAGGGTTAAGTGAAAAAGCTTATTAAATATCCATTTACAATGGAATCTTTGAAAATGCTAAATGGAATGCATAATTCATATAGGTTGTCACTAGTACAATGCCAAATTAGTTTAGCCAAATATCAAGTAACAGGAAACAGGAGTAAGTGGCAGTCCTAATAGAACTAGATAGGGCAGCTTATGGGTGCAGATAATCAGAAAAGCCAAAATAATAGTGACTTAGATGAGATGGAAGTTTATTTCTGTCTTGTAAAAGTCAAATCAAAGGTAATGTTGGACTGATATGGTGTTTTGCAGAGTCAGGAATCCTGCCATCTTACTGTTTCACTGACTAACCCTCATTGCCATGGTCATCTCAAGGTCAACAGTGGCTGCCATGGCCACTGTATCTATATTCCAGCCAACAGGAAGGCTTTAAGCAAGAAAAGTGTGCGCATAAAATTGCCCACCACTTTTGCTTATGTTTCACTAGCCAGAACTTAACTCCATGACTACATTTACCTACAAATGACAACGAAAATAAAGTTGATATTCTGAGCAGGCTGTGTGGCAAGGTTCACATTCTGTTACTCTGAAGAAGAATAGAGGAGATGTTGGATTGGGTTCTGTTATTGTTCCTATGGGTCATGCAGTGTCTATGGAGACTTTTGTGGCTGAAAAACTTTTTCCCTTTTCCAGCAAAGGTTTATTGAGTACCTGCAACATTTGGTGGCTCAGTAAGTAAAGAATCCATCTGCCAATGCAGGAGATGCAGATTCGATCCCTAGATCAGAAAGATCTGCTAGAGCAGGGAATGGCAACCCACTCTAGTACTCTTGCCTGGAGAATCCCATGGACAGAGAAGCCTGGCGGGCTACAGTCCATGGGATCACAAAGATTAGGACATGACTGAGCACAGCACATCCGGCCCTAAGTGTTGAAAGATTTTGTATGTGACACAAATGTTAGCTTTAAGGAATTAGGTAAACAGAACTAGCGGTCAGTGGAAACCGATGGAGAAAGGCCTGGAATTTCAGCTTGACGACCTAGATCCTTGACTTGTAATTTATTTGTTACTTAAAATTCTTGGTGCCTCACTTTTCTTATCTGTGCAGTAGAGTTAATAATCCTTACTTTACAATACTGTGAGAGTAAAATGATCTTAAATAAAATAGCATTTGTTAAATATACTACAGTTTTTAAAGGCTTTTAGTGTGTATTTTCTTATTACCTCCTGGTAAAATTGAACCATATACATTCCCACAAATAGAGAGCATTAGTCTGTTTCTCTCCATCCTCACCAGCATTGTGTGTTACCGTGCTTTGAATCTTTGCTAATTTGAAACGTCAGTGGCTTTCCAATACTTTTCAGTTCTGGAAACCTTTCTTCAAATGAAATACTCAATGAATGTTCAGGATCTCAAACATTTAATACCATGGCAGCAGAGTGTCAGTTGGGAACCTACCTGCACAGGATTCAGGCTCCTACCAGCACATTCTTTGGCCTTTTAGATATTCACCTCTCCATTCAGTTTCATTGGGTACCTATGATATTATATCAGGCACCCCACCAGAAACTGGAAAACAGCAGTGAACAGCTGAAGTCCCTGCTTTTGTGGGCCACTCTGCGTTCTAGAGACGTGAGGCAGAGAGTAAACAAATCAGTAATGTCTCATGTGGCAGTAAGTGATGTGAATACTTCAGGATAAGAGAGAGCCTGATGGGATGGAGAGATGTTTAAACTGGATGGTCAGAGAAGGACTGTTAGAGAGAAGATGGAATTTGAGCAGAGGTCTGAAGGAAGTAATGAGCGGGCCATATACTTCATGTGTGTGAAGGTCATTCCAGGCAAAGGGAGGAAACACTGTGAGCCTCCAAGGCAGGAATGTTCCTGTGGTGTTTGAGGAACAACAAGTGGGGGGCTTTGTGTGTGGGGGGTTGTGATAGGAGAATATGATCAGACTTAGGATTGCCTTCTTTTTTGTTTGTTTGTTGTTCTTGGCTGTGCCACAGGGCGTGCGGGACCTTAGTTCCTGAACCAGGGATTGAACCCGTGTCTCCTACAGTGAAAGCACAGAGCCTTAACCACTGAACCTTCAGGGAAGCTCCAGCACACCCTTCTTTTTGCATGCACTTTGCATGTCATTTACCCCTTTTACTGGCCTGAAATAAAATTAATGGATAATTATCATCTGCCTACCTAAGTGATCTTGAAAATCAATATAATGGACTATTTGTAATGTAAAGAAAAAAATGAGTGATGAATAATTAAATTATAAATAAGGACACTGGAAGACATAATAAAGTTGTTTGTTGCTTGTATCTACTGATAATGAATGTGCTCTGGGTAGGAATATATGGGCCATAATATATAACGATGACCAAAAAATGAACACAGGTGCCACTGGAATATGTGTTAAGGTAACTAATAGCAGACTAGACTTACATGTGTTATGATAAGAGAAGATGGGAAGCAACTTTGAGTGAAGTTAGGATGTATGCTGTGACCAATGAAAGACTCTTGAAATGGAGAAAATGAGCTCAGCCTCTTTATAAGTATACTGGCAAAATAAATCTCTCTTGAGATATAGGACAAAGGGCCAGGTATCACACTGTCCGCACCCCCCGCCATATTTCCCCACATGAACTTTTAGCAGATACCAGGACACATTCAGAGTCTGAAACCTAAAAATAACTTGCAAGCCATGTCTTTCGATAGATGATGAGACTACAGGATGAACTGGAAAAAAAAAAAAATACAGGAAGACATGGAGAAATAGACCATTGTGAACTGTTTGACAGTAAAATAAAAACCAAACCAGGCCATTCAAAAAAAAAAAAACCACTTTGACATGTAATTTTTATGATATATTTATTACCCTTTGCTTAAAGTATTTAAAATTATATAAATTCTTAATGATATACAGTTAATCCCTTTATTAAATATTTATTATTCCTATGTTTTACATTTCTTTGCTAAATTAATTATGTTTGGTTCTAAGTTTATAAAATGAACTTCATAATCCTTTTGTACATTTTCATATGCAACTGCTAACAATGCAGAATGAAACAGGTGTATTGTTCTGTTAACACAGATAGAATAAACTGTCAGCAGAGTTGTCTTTGGTTGACCTGATATTCTGAAATGGTAAGGAATTCTTGTTGAAGTTCCCAGGAAAATGAGGTACAATCTTTCTTTGATTTACAAAGTAGTTGTATTCCTGGAAAATATAGTATGGGATAAATAAGGGGAATATTATGTATTTTTATATATAAAATGGAGAAACCTTTATGCAGAAACCTGTATGCAGGTCAAGAAGCAACAGTTAGAACCGGACATGGAAAAACGGACTGGTTCAAAATTGGCAAAGGAGTACATCAAAGTGTATATTGTCATCCTGCTTACTTAACTTCTATGCAGAGTACATCATGTGAAATGCCACATTAGATGAAGCTCAAGCTAGAATTAAGACTGCTAGGAGAAATATCAATAACCTCAGATATGCAAATGATACCACCCTTATGACAGAAAGTGAAGAGGAACTAAAGAGCCTCTTGATGAAGGTGAAAGAGGAGAGTGAAAAATTTGGCTTAAAATTCAACATGCAAAAAATAAAGATCATGGCATCTGGTCCCATCACTTCATGGCAAATAGATGGGGAAACAATGGAGATGGTGAGAGACTTTATTTTCTTGGGCTCCAAAATCACTGCAGATGGTAACTGTAGCCACAAAATTAAAAGACACTTGCTCCTTGGAAGAAAAACTATGACAAACCTAGATAGCATATTAAAAAACAGAGACATGACTTTGCTGACAAAGGTCCGTCTAGTCAAAGCTGTGGTTTTTCCAGTAGTCATGTATGGATGTAAGAGTTGGACCATAAATAAGGCTAAGTGCTGAAGACTTAATGCTTTCAAACTGTGGTGTTGGAGAAGACTCTTGAGAGTCCCTTGGACAGCAAGGTGATCAAATGATCAAACCAGTTGATCATAAAGGAAATCAACCCTGAATATTGACTGGAAGGACTGAAGTTGAAACTCCAATACTTTGGCCACCTGATGTAAAGAGCTGACTCATTGGAGAAGACCCTGATGCTGGGAAAGACTGAGGGCAGGAGGAAAAGTGGGGGCGACAGAGGATGAGATGGTTAAATGGCAATAACAACTCTATGGACATGACGTTGAGCAAACTCTGGGAGATAGTGAAGGACAGGGAAGCCTGGCATGCTGCAGTCCGTGGGCTCGCAAAGAATCGGACATAATTGAGCTACTGAACAACAATACAGGATGCAGGACATTTTTGTTTTGTAGGACTGTCCTGTAAACTGTAGGCTGTCTGGTCCATTCCCTAGTCCTTCCTTGCCCAGTAAATGCCAGTATCACTTTCCCATTGTAAAAACCAAAGATGCTGCCCCCACCCTCAGGCAATTTATAAATGTTCCCTGTGGAGCAGTATCATTCCTAATGAGAATCACTGATGTGCAGATAACTGTAGGCTTTTAAGAGCTTTGAATTTCACTTGGCATGGCATAGGAAGATGTTGGGGGGTTTCGAGCAGAAGCATAGGGTAGCAAAGAGTTGGACACAACTGAAGTGACTTAGCACATCATATCATGGCATGACATGATTTGACCTTATTGTAAAATGATCAACTGACTACTGTGTGGACGGTAGTTTACAGGCTAAGCAGTGGTGGAGAAAAGATGACCAGTTAGGTGCCTCTTGCAGTAATCCACATGAGAGATGATTGTGACTTCATCCAACTGTGATGGTAGTGCTGGAAAGGAGGTGACAAGTGGTCTGACTTACCATGAATTCTGAAGGTCCCTTATGGGTTGAGAGGGTGGAGAGAGAAGAGTAGAAGATGACTCATGGTCTTTTGATGGGTGAAGTTAACTGGAAAAATTAAGTTTTCATTTTCTGAGATGGTGAAGACCAAAGATGAGTTAGCATGTGGGGTTGGTTTAAGTTCCAGTTCCAGTTCCAGTTCAGTCACCCAGTCATGTCTGACTCTTTGTGACCCCATGAATTGCAGCACGCCAGGCCTCCCTGTCCATCACTAACTCCTGGAGTTCACTCAAACTCATGTCCTTTGAGTCGGTGATGTCATCCAGCCATCTCATCCTCTGTCGTCCCCTTGTCCTCCTGCCGCCAATCCCTCCCAGCATCAGAGTCTTTTCCAATAAGCCAACTCTTCACATGAGGTGGCCAAAGTACTGGAGTTTCGGCGTTAGCATCATTCCTTCCAAAGAACACCCAGGACTGATCTCCTTTAGAATGGACTGGTTGGATCTCCTTGCAGTCCAAGGGACTCTCAAGAGTCTTCTCCAACACCACAGTTCAAAAGCATCGATTCTTTGGTGCTCAGCTTTCTTCACAGTCCAGCTCTCACATCCATACATGACCACTGGAAAAACCATAGCCTTGACTAGACGGACCTTAGTCGGCAAAGTAATGTCTCTGCTTTTGAATATACTATCTAGGTTGGTCATAACTTTCCTTCCAAGGGGTAAGTGTCTCTTAATTTCATGGCTGCAGTTACCACCTGCAGTGATTTTGGAGCCCAGAAAAATAAAGTCTGACACTGTTTCCACTGTTTCCCCATCTATTTGCCATGAAGTGATGAGACCAGATGACATTGTCTTAGTTTTCTGAATGTTGAGATTTAAGCCAACTTTTTCACTCTCCACTTTCACTTTCATCAAGAGGCTTTCTTGTTCCTCTTCACTTTCTGCCATAAGGATGGTGTCGTCTGCATATCTGAGGTTACTGATATTTCTCCTGGCAGTCTTGTTCCCAGCTTGTGCTTCTTCCAGCCCAGCCTTTCTCATGATGTACTTTGTGTATAAGTTAAATAAGCAGGGTGACAATATACAGCCTTGATGTACTCCTTTTCCTATTTGGAACCAGTCTGCTGTTCCATGTCCAGTTCTAACTGTTGCTTCCTAACCTGCATACAGATTTCTCAGGAGGCAGGTCAGGTGGTCTGGTAGTCCCATCTCTTTCAGAATTTTCCACAGTTTGTTGTGATCCACACGTTCAAAGGCTTTGGCATAGTCAATAAAGCAGAAATAGATATTTTTCTGGAACTCTCTTGCTTTTTCCATGATCCAGCGGATGTTGACAATTTGATCTCTGGTTTCTCTGCCTTTTCTAAAACTAGCTTGAACATCTGGAAGTTCATGGTTCACATATTGACGATTTAAGTTAGAGGCACCTAATATAATTCCAAATGGAGATGTTGAGTAGGCGATTACTTACAGTTTCAGAGATCAGGAGGCAGGTTAAGGCTAGAAAGATTGGGACTCATCAGGGTCCAAATTCAGTAGTTTGAATTTATTAAACTGGAAGAGATGACCAAAGGAAAAGTATAGTTGGAAAGGAGAAGAAGCCTAAGGACTAAGAGCCTCAGGGCCACCATTGTTTACAGGCTGAGAGAAGAGGTAGAATGGACAAAAGCCACAGAAGAGCCAGGTGTGGGAGAAGGAACCGGGAGGAGGGGTATGGCAGCGGTCCCCTGCCTTTTTAGCACCAGAAACCTGTTTTGTGGAAGACAGTTTTTCCATAGACTGAGGGGCTGGAAGATGGTTTTGGGATGATGCAAGCACGTTTATTTATTGTGCACTTTATTTCTGTTTTGTGGCAATAAGAAGATATTCTGCCTTGACTTTAGGGTCAGGGTTCATGCCTCTGTGAGAATCTAACGGCACTGCTGATCTGACAGGGGGCAGAGCTCAGGTGATGATTCGAGCAATGGGGAGCGGCTGCAGAGCTCTGCTCCATCGCCCCCTGTTCACCTCCTGCTGTGTGGTCCGATTCCTATCAGGGACCCTTGGTGTATGGGGTCTTGAAAACCAAGTGAAGGAAATATGTCCAGAAGGATGCGATAACTGTGTCAAATCCTGCTTCTGCTGCTGCTGCTAAGTTGCTTCAGTCACTGACTCTGTGCAACCCCATAGACGATAGCCCATCAGGCTCCTCTGTCTCTGGGATTCTCCAGGCAAGAATACTGGAGTGGGTTGCCATTTCCTTCTTCAATGTCAAATCCTACTGGGTCAAATTAGATGTGCACTGTAAGGATTAATAATAACATTTCAACTATATCATATAGCTACACACAGACACATAAGCATACCTACCTTACAGATCTTACTGTTCTTGTTGAGTGAGATTTTTTTTCCATTCACATTTTCAAATTGTTTATTACCATGTTGGTTTAACATGTTGATTGTATATCCCAAATATCTCTGAACTCTCTTATTTGTTCCAACAGTTTGCCTATAGAATTTCTTTAATAAAATTTGTGTTGAATAAAAGTGGTGATAATAAACATCCCTATTTTATTTCTGACTTTAAAACAAAGACTTGGTTCTTAGTTTCACCACTAAGTATAAGGTTTGCCATACCTTTTGATAGGTACTCTTTATGTTCTCTTCCTTTATCAGCTTGTCAAAACTTTTTGTCATTAATGAGTGCTGACTTTTGTTGAGTTCTTTTTTTGCTTCTTTAATGTTGTGATATGTTGGTCTATCTGAACTATCCTTGCATCCTGGGAAAAAGTCTTGTTTGTGTTATAGTATGTTTTTATACAATGAGAATCTCTATGGGTATTTTGCATTTATGGTTTCACCTGAGATTGGTATATATATATATTTTCTTATACTAGCCTTGTATGTTTTTGGTATTAATGTTGTTCTAGATGCATAAGCTGGATGCTTTCTATCTTTTTCTGTTCTATATATGTTGTATAAGAGATGGGTTGTTTGTTCCTTGAAAGTTTGGTAATTTTCACTTGTAATGTGGCTTGTGTCTTGGGTAAACAGAGATTAAAAAAATTATCTCAATTTCTGTAATGATTATTAATTTATTCAGACTTTTAATTCCCTCCCTCCCTAGTGGGTCAACTTTGTGACGTATATTTCTAGATAATAATTTTTAAAATCAAGTTTTGCTGTATTTATTTATAAATATATAAATATTATATATTATTATATATAAAGTTATTTATATATTATTTTTCTTATTCTGAGGTTTATAGTCTTTTTATTTTATAGCTATGGAGTCTGTCTCAGCATACAGTGGGTATGAATCTCAGCCTCCAAACATGGATGTGCAAGAAATATATTTATTTCTTTAGAACTCAATTTAGTCTTTATTTGGGGTTCCTATTCCATCAGGACCACAAAAATTTGGTCTTAGGCAATTTGGGGTTTCCCTATCACCTTGCCTGGGGTGTTTACAGAGTCTCTTAAGATTGCATCTCATTCTTTGCCTGGGACATCTTTCCATCTGGTGGTCCACTTAGGGCTCCCCTTAGGTCATGTTAGGAAGGAAGACATGAAGTCTTTTGCCTATTGGAGGGTACTCCAACTCGGCCACGTAGGAATGGGCCTTTGGCTTGGAATACTTCTCTACCAGGGTCCTCATAGCTTGTGTTGGATTTGTATCCTTGTATGGGAATATCTTTTCCTGCTTCCTATTCAAAATGTATGTCTTTGTTCTGCCTAAGTGTGTGTGTCATATGGCACCTGGTGAACCCCATTACTTTATCCGTCCATTGCAGGGCAGGGCTGGGGCCTTTGATTTTACCACACCAGAGTTCTGGACTTCGTGAAGGCCTCTGGTGCTGCATTGGATGTCAGGAGGGCCTTGCTGGCCTTGGTGGACCTACGGCCACTAGCGGAGCTGATCTTCCTCTGCCTCTCTGTGGAACATTGTTCCCTCCAGTGCTCGACTGTTGTGCTTTCCTTGGTGACACCAATAACCAGACGCAGTGGGCTTCTGCCCCTGCTCGCTGTTCCTACAAACACATCTCCCTCTTGTTTCCTTTGGGCTTAGCCCTGGGGAGCTGGTATGAGTCTCTGTCCTGGGGATCCAGCAGCATTCCGTGTTTTCATCACCTCCCCACAAATGTTTTCCGGTCCAGGAATTTAATTCTTTTCTAGCTGTAGAGGTAGGACATGTTACTCAGATAAACTCACCTTGTTTGCTCCCAAATTAATTGTTACTGTCCTGTGTTCTTCTTTTCCATAAGACTCCCTGGTTTTTAAAACCTGAAAACCAGAATGGACCCTTGTTTTATCACTTTATCCTGCAGTAGCATCTTTTGCCTAAGGCCGTGGGTCCAGAATGGCCAAGTTGAATAAAGGGAGAATACTGTGAATGTGGGTTGGAGGGAAATGTCAGTGGATTCTTCAAAACTGTCCCTTCAGACCCTTATTTGACAGATGAGGGATCAGAGTCTCAGAGGAGTAATGGACTTGCCAAGGTCACGTCCAACAGAGACCAAACTCCAGATGTCTACTACTTTTCTGTTCTTTGATGTTATATATTGTCTTAATAGTTATTTGAAACACCTATTGAGTCTAGATTCTACAACCCAATACTTATTTCACCTCAGTTTCAAATACTTTGTAACTGTCATCATGAGGATACCTTAGCAAATGAACTATTGTAGATGCTCAATTTTCTTAATAATTATGGGTTCAGGACAAATATGCCTTTTTTGGGGGGAGGGGAGTGCTGCAGGGCATGTGGGATCTTAGTTCCTTGACCAGGGACTGAACCCATGTCCCCTGCATTGGAAGCTTGGAGTCCCAACCATTTAGCCTCCAGGCCAGTCCCAAATATGCCCTTTTAAAATGTTTTCTCTTTTAGTAGAAACATGTTCTAAAATCTATTATACTTCTTCCCCTTTGTAAAAGTGGGCGGGACTTGTTCCCCCTTGCATTCTCATTACCTGCTCAGGTACCCCCTAGCAGAGGTGCTAAGTTGATTCTTTTCTTGAGGACCAAGGACACCACTTTGGAAGTTGGTTCCTAATACTATATAAAGTAATGGCCATGGTCTTATTGAGTGAATGAGGTGTTTGTCCCCCATACCCTGGATCCAACTGTGCTTTGAATTCTCTTGTTTTCTTTTTGTAATTTTTGTTTCCTCCTTCCAATTATGCTAGCAAGTGTCTCTGTTTTGCAGTCAATATTTCAGTATGTTGTAAGTATCTTCCTCTGCTCTCTTCCTAATATCTTTTGTCTGTTCTGCCCTAGGCTTTGAAACTAGGTAAATAAGCCTGGTGATATTGTTTGTAAAGTGAGAGTAAATAGCCTCTGAGGGAGAGCCTTCCACGCTTTCCTATGGGAAAGTTTGCAAGCTTCTTTTGCACAAGCCTTTGTTGACCCCTCTTTGCCTGCTCGAAGGCCTTTTTTCTTACATCCTGCTTCCTGTCTCGGCTAGATCCGTGAAGGTGCAGGATGTCTGCACAGTGAACAGGTGAGGATCAACTGCTTTTCTCCCCCCTTCCTTTTCTTATTTCGTTGATTCAGAGTTTCTGTAAGAATGTTTTGCATATGATTATGCCACTTTCTGAGAAAAGAGCCATTAACTAGGTAGTTGCAAATAAAAATAAAAAAGTCACCACCCCAGAACCACAGAATACCTTTGGGCCATTTGATGCAAACGGTACCGCTGACCTTGGGGGCTTTCTGAACCACAGCTGTCAGTTTAAACAAAACTCCAAACCCAATTAAACTTTTGTTGGATAGGGTGCTAGTTTGAGAACTGGTTGGACGGCTTTTAAAACTTAATGATGAAGCTCTTCACCAGAAGATAAACAGAAGTACAAATACTTGGTACACATATTTTTCTAAAGCTAACTGTGAGCTGGTCTTAGGTTTATCATTTTGTTGGAAAATGGAGAGCAATTTCCTGCAAACAGATTAGTTGTAATGTTTGCAAGTTTATGTCACATAGTTGTTACATTGTAAACTTGAGGTGAAACTTTTTTTGTCCTCAAGAGGGAAGACTGTTTATTTACTAGTATTATGATTGAAATACTCCAATGATATATATTAGTGGATTCTCTTTAGTAAGAGCAGACACTATGCCTGTGAAGCTGTGTTGTATTTTTTTTCCAGACCCTTCTCCATGCCTCCCTATCCCATTCCTCTTTTCTTTTTCCTTCTCACATTCTTTCTCTGTCTCTCCCTCTTTCAGTACGACTAGTTCTTAGTTCCCTATCACCATTCATTTGAATATTTAAGTAGAACATAATCAGCCTTACATCATTGACTTGGCCCCTAGAAGAGATTGAAATTTTTTTCCTCCATGATTACTTTTGGGATTGTTTAAGAAAACACCGAATGGTTAGCTTGAGTCAAGTATAGAGTGCAGGGTGGTAGTCTGTCTAGGATGGGTACAGAGAGAGGCCGCAGTGGTCAGCCCACGGCCGTGGGAGAGTTTAGGTTTGAATCCGATGGTTTGGGGATGCATTGTAAGAAGGGGAGTGTCACAGCACTGAGTGTTTAGAAAGCCTGTCCTGGCAGCAATGCCAACGTGGCCTGGTGGTAAGCACAAGTTAGGAGGTTAAGGCTTTAATCCAGAAAGAAATGAAGAATGTCTGAATGAAGGCAGGGCAGTGTTGCTGCAGTGCAGGGCACAAATGAAACAGCAGGGCATATTCAGGTAGTGAATTCAGAATTTGGTGGTGATGAGAGTAAGCCATTTAGATGAATCATATAAAATGTTCTTTTTATAGGTAAAAAATGATGGGATCGGTACTTTTTCATATGATTTAATTTAATTTTTGCTGCAGGTTAGAGAATAATATGCAGTAAGATTGACTGTGATGGAAAGAAAAGAATCTGGACTATGGCTGGAAGAGGTTATATAAGGGTTTTCTTGGAAAGGATGTTTATATGCTGAGGGGAAAGACAACCTGGGGGGAGAGTGAAGCTATAAGAAGAAATGGATTTAATGTTGTTGTTTCTTGTATTGCTTTATTTATTTATCAAATTTATTTTTAATTGGAAGATGGCTGCTTTACAGTGTTGTGTTGATTTTTCCCTGCATCGACATGGATCAACCACAGGTATACATATGTCCCCTCTCTCTTGGACCTCCCTCCCACCTTCCACCCCTTCACACCCCTCTAGGTTGTCACAGAGCACAGGATTGAGCTCTCTGCATCATACAGCAAATTCCCACTGGCTATCTATTTTACATATGATAATGTATATGTTTAATTACAAATCGAGAGTTGCTTTATGTATTTTAAAAACATATTTACTTATTTGGCTGTGTTGGGTCTTAGTTGCAGTATGCAGAATCTTTAGTTGCAGCACGTGGGATCTAGTTCCCTGACCAGGAATTGAACCTGGGCCCGCTGCCTTGGGAACTCCCTGGACCATGAGGAAAAGTCCCCAAATGTTTTATTTTTTGACCACACTTTGCAACACATGGGATCTTAGTTCCTCACCCGGGACTGAATCTTTGCCCCCTGCAGTGGAGGCACAGAGCTTACCACTCAACCACCAGGGAAGTCCAGTATTATCATTGTTTTATTTAAAATTTTGTCAAAATAATAGGGAGATATAGTTTTAAAAGTTAAATAGTACTACTTGATTTTAAAAAAAAATTACAACAGTTCCATACCTCCCATTTCTACTCCCCATAGAAAATTACTCTTCAACCTTTTAGCTACTCATCTTACATGTATCTTTATACTTATAAATAATATTTTAATGCTGCTCTTTCTGATTTTTTTATATTAGACAGCATCTGTTGATTTTCTTTATGAAATATAACAATTTAGTGCTTTTTCTACCATTTGCCATCACTCCATGGCACATACATTTTCCTGTCTTCACAACATAATCATAATTTTTGGTATTTGCAATGTATTATTTAGGAAGATATCATAGCTAACATTTTCTTTATTGAGTAACTACCTTTTCCTAGACTTAATGATAGCAGAGTTTTTCTTTCTTCCCCTAGTTATTTAGTGTTTTGTGTAAACATCACTAATTTCTTTTTTTTTTTTTTTTTGGTTAATTACTTTACAATATTATATTGGTTTTGCCATACATCAACATGAATAATCCGCCATGGGTATACACGTGTTCCCCATCCTGAACCCCCCTCCCTCCTCCCTCCCTGTACCATCCCTCTGGGTCGTCCCAAGGGACCACCAGCCCCAAGCATCCAGTATCATGCATCGAACCTGGACCAGCAATTCATTTCATATATGATACTATAGATGTTTCAATGCCATTCTCCCAAATCATCCCACCCTCGCCCTCTCCCACAGAGTCCAAAAGACTGTTCTATACATCTGTGTCTCTTTTGCTGTCTTGCATACAGGGTTATCGTTACCATCTTTCTAAATTCCATATATATGCCTTAGTATACTGTATTGGTGTTTTTCTTTCTGGCTGACTTCACTCTGTATAATTGGCTCCAGTTTCATCCACTTCATTAGAACTGATTCAAATGTATTCTTTTTAATTGCTGAGTAATACTCCATTGTGTATATGTACCACAGCTTTCTTATCCATTCATCTGCTGATGGACATCTAGGTTGCTTCCATGTCCTGGCTATTATAAACAGTGCTGCGATGAACATTGGGGTACACGTGTCTCTTTCAATTCTGGTTTCCTCCGTGTGTATGCCCAGCAGTGGGATTGCTGGGTCATAAGGCAGTTCTATTTCCAGTTTTTAAAGGAATCTCCACACTGTTCTCCATAGTGGCTGTACTAGTTTGCATTCCCACCAACAGTGTAAGAGGGTTCCCTTTTCTCCACACCCTCTCCAGCATTTATTGCTTGTAGACTTTTGGATCACAGCCATTCTGACTGGTGTGAAATGGTACCTCACTGTGGTTTTGACTTGCATTTCTCTCATAATGAGTGATGTTGAGCATCTTTTCATGTGTTTATTAGCCATCTGTATGTCTTCTTTGGAGAAATGTCTGTTTAGTTCTTTGGCCCATTTTTTGATTGGGTCGTTTATTTTTCTGGAATTGAACTGAAGGATTTGCTTGTATGTTTTTGAGATTAGTTGTTTGTCAGTTGCTTCATTTGCTATTATTTTCTCCCATTCTGAAGGCTGTCTTTTCACCTTGCTTATAGTTTCCTTTGTTGTGCAGAAGCTTTTAAGTTTAATTAGATCCCATTTGTTTATTTTTGTTTTTATTTCCAATAAAAATATGGAACTCTTCACGAATTTACATGTCATCCTTGCGCAGGGGCCATGCTAATCTTCTTTGTATCGTTCCAGTTTTGGTATATGTGCTGCCGAAGTGAGCACCATCACTGATTTCTTGCTGTGCCTTTTGATACATCATAGAATCTTTCATATTCTTTCTTTGAGACTTTTTGGGGTTGATTTCCTGGTAAGATCTGGACTAATTGCTCTCTGGGCTACTGTTATGCTTACCTGTGGCCATGGCATTTGCCTTCATCATCTGTGGTTGAGCCACATATCTTCTGATTTCTTGACTTACTAACTACCAAGAAAGGATACTTGGGAAGTACTTAAAAAAAATATCTCACTTGTGAAAGTTTCTGTATCTTACTTCACTTAACAGTTTGGTCACAGAATGCTAGGTCAAAAGTTACTTTACTCAGAATTTTGAAAGTGCTATTCCATCTTCTAACATCTGTGGTTGCCGGTCACAGCTTCAGTGATGTTCTCCTTTCTGTTCCCTTCTAGTGACCTTTTCTCCTGTCTCCGAAAGCCTTTTACTCCAGGTTTCCTGCAGTTTCACAATGGCATGATGTCCTTCAGTTCTGGGAAATTTCCTTTTGTTACTTATAAGTCTTCACCTCTGTTTTCTCAGTCCTCTCTGAAACTCCTCTTAGTTGGATGTTGGTTCTCTGGAGTGATTCTCTTATTTTTATTTATTTCTCTACTATTTGCTTCCTTGTTGTTGCCTCTTTGTTTTGGCAGAATTTTCTTAATTTTTGTTTCTTGTTTTTTTGTATTGACATATTCATTCTGCTGGCTTGTTTTATTCTTAACCCTTTCTGTCCTCTATCCTAGTGTGGGAGAGATAGTTATTTGGCTGTATGAAGGGGAGTTCTAGGGAGGCTGCCTTCCCTTGCACCCTCACTTTTGGAGATAATTGCCTCTAATCCCTGGAGCTTCCCCAGTGGCTCAGTGGTTGAAGAATCAGCCTGCACTGCAGGAGCTTCAGGAGTGGTGGGTTCGATCCCTGGGTCAGGAAGATCCCCTGGAGGAGGGTATGGCAACCCACTCCAGTATTCTTGCCTGGACAATCCCATGGACAGAGGAGCCTGGCGGACTGTAGTTCATAGGTTACAAAGAGCCTGACAGGACTGAAGCGAGTTAGCACACACACTTGCCTCCAATTCCTAAATCTTTCTGAGGTTATAGTTTGACTTGTTTTGCTTCTAGGCTTTCATTTTTGTAAAGCAAGTTTACATTTCACAGAGCATTTTTGATAAAATAAAAAAAATTTACAAAATATTCTCATGTCAGCTTATCAATGTTTAGAATTGTTTTTAATGTGTGCCTTTATTTATTTATTTGCAACTTGCTATGTGTGTGTTATAGTAGTAAGACACCAGAATAAATAACAGTCTTACAAAACACATTTTGAGATTCTCATTGGCTGTTTTTTTTTTTTTTTTCCCATTGGCTGTTAAGTCACGTCCAAAGGAAACTTCCTTTAATATATTTCCTCCCAATTAGAGGAGTGTTTATTTAAAGCAGTGTCTTCTTATATTTGAAACTTGTCTAAGATAATTGTCTTTTAAAAAATTGAAGTATCATTAATTTACAATGTTATGTTAGTTTCATACACAGCAAAATGATTGTTACACATATATTCTTTTTTTATATTCTTTTCCATTATAGTTTATTACAAGCCTGGCAGGCTATAGTACATAAGGTCACAAAGAACTGGACATGACTGAAGTGACTTATCACACTTTATTATAAGATATTGGACATAATTCCCTGTGCTATACAATAGGACCTTGTTGTTTATCTGGTTTATACATAGTAGTTTGTATCTGCTAATCCCAAATGCCTAATCTATCTCTCTCACCCTTTCCCCTTTGGTAATCCTAAATTTGTTTTCTACGTCTGTGGGTCAACGTCTTTCTTGTATTTAAGTTAATTTCTATCATTTTTTTTTTTTTTTTAGATTCCACATATAAGCGATACGGTCTTTCTTTGTCTGGCTTACTCAGCATGATAATCTATAGATCCATGCATGTTGCTGTAAATAACATTATTTCATTATTTTTTTATGACTGAGTAATATTCCATTTGACTCACACACACACACACACACACACACACACACAGACACACATATCAAATCTTCATTATCCATTCATCTGTCAGTGGCCATTTAGCTTGCTTCCATATCTTGGCTGCTGTAAATAGTGCTGCTGGGAACACTGAGGTCATGTATCTTTTGAATTAGACCTTTATCTGGATATACACCCAGGAGTGGGATTACTGGATCATATGGTAACTCTAATTTTAGTTTTTAAAGGAACTTCCATACCGTTCTCCATAGTGGCTGTACCAGTTGCATTCTTACCAACAGTGTGGGATGCTTTCGTTTTCTCCACGCCTTCACTGCTGCTGCTACTGCTGCTAAGTCGCTTCAGTCGTGTCCAACTCTGTGCGATCCTATAGATGGCAGCCCACCAGGATCCCCCGTCCCTGGGATTCTCCAGGCAAGAACACTGGAGTGGGTTGCCATTTCCTTCTCCAATGCATGAAAGTAAAAAGTGAAAGTGAAGTCGCTCAGTCGTGTCCGACTCTTAGTGACCCCATGGACTGCAGCTCACCAGGCTCCTCCGTCCACGGGATTTTCCAGGCAAGAACAGCTTTTATTATTTGTAGACTTTTTGGTAATGGCCATTCTGACTGGTGTGAGGTGATACCTTATTGTGGTTTTGACTTGTATTTCCCTAATAATTAGCACATGAGCATCTTTTCTTATGCCTGTTGGCCATCTGTATATCTTCTTTTGAGAAATGTCAGTGTAGGTGTTCTGTCGATGTTTTGGTTGTTTGTTTTTTTGTTATTGAGTCATATGAGCTGTTTGTATATTTTAGAAATTAATCTGTTGTTGGTAGCATTGTTTGCAAATATCTTTTCCCATTCTGTAGGTTGTCCTTTCATTTTGTTTGTGGTTTCCTTTGCTGTGCAAAAGCTTATAAGTTTGATTTAGTCCCATTTGTTTATTTTTGCTTTTATTTCTAGTGCCTTCAGAGACTGGCTAACCTAGGAGAACATTGCTACAATTTATGTCTGAAAATGTTTTGAGTATGTTTTATTCTAGGAGTTTTATGGTATTTGGTCTTACATTTAAGTCTTTAAGCCAGTTCAAGTTTATTTTTGTATATGGTGTGAGGGTATATTACAATTTCATTGATTTGTGTGTGGCTGTCCGGTTTCCCAACACTACTTGCTGAAGAGCTTATCTTTTCTCCATTGTATATTCTTGCCTCCTTTCTCACAGTTTAATTGACTGTAGGTCTGTGGATTTATTTCTGCGCTTTCTGTTCTGTTCCATTGGCCCCCACGTCTGTTTTCGTGCCAGTGCCGTGATGTTTTGATTGCTGTAGTGTGGTAGTGATGTCTGAAGTCTGGGAGGATTCTTTTCCAGCTTTGTTCTTCTTCCTCAGAATCAATTTTGGATCTTTTATGATTCCATATCAATTTTAGGATTACTTATTCTAGTTCTGTGAAAAAATATCATGGGTAATTTGATAGAGGTTGCATTAAATCTGTAGATTGCTTTGGATAGCATGGCCATTTTAACTATTAATTCTTCTAGCCCAAGACCACAGGATAGCCTTCTATTTCTTTGACTCATCTTCAGTATCTCCTTTATCAGTGTTCACCTCCTTGGTCAAGTTTACTCCAAAGTACTTTTTTGGATGCTATTTTAAAATTTTTTTTTTTTTTTTTAACTTTCTTTCTAGTATTTCATTTTGTCAGCGTAAAGAGATGCAACAGATATCTGTTAGTATCCTGCTACCTCACTGAATTCATTGATCAGTTCTGCTAGTTTTTGTGTGGAGTCTTTAGGATTCTTTCTCTCTATTGTATGTCATTGGCATATAATGACAGTTTCACTTTGTCCCTTCCAATTTGGATTCCTTTTATCTCTTTCTTGTCTGATAGCTGTGGCTAGGACTTCTGGTACTATGTTGAATAGTAGAGGTGAGACTAATATCTTTGTCTCTTTCCAGATTTTAGCATGAAGACTTTCAGCTTTTCACTGTTGAGTATTATGTTGGCCATGGGTTTGTCATAAATGACTTTTATTAGGTTGAGCTATCTTCCCTCTATACCCACTTTGATAAGACTCCTTTTTTTCATGAATGGATGTTGAATTTCATCAGCTTCTTTTTCTGCATCTATTGAGATACTCATGTAGGTTTTGTCTTTTTTTTTGTTGATGTATATCACATTGACTAGTTTGCATATGTTGAGCCATGCTTGTGAGCTTGGAATGAATCCAACTTGATTGTGGTGTATGACCTTTTTTTAATGTGTTGTTGGATTCTATTTGCCAATATTTTGTTGAGAACTTTTGCATGTATATTCATAAAAAATATCAGCCTGTAATTTTCTTTTTTGATGGTATCTTTGTCTGGTTTTGGTGTCAGGGCGATGGTGGCTTCCTATAATAACTTTGGGAGCATCCCCCCCTTGAGTCTTTTGGAAGAGTTTGAGAATTGGTATATGTTCTTCCTTTATGTTTGGTAGAATTCTCCAGTGAAGTCATCCAGTCCTGGAGTATTGTTTTTAGAGAATCATTTTTTAAATTAGATTTTTGATTTCAGTTCTGATAATTGCTGTGTTCAAATTATATATTTCTTCTTGATTCAGTTTTGGTGGGCTATTTATTTTCAGAAATTTGTCCACTTCTAGGTTGCCCAGTTTTTTGACACTTAGTTGTTCATAGTATTCTCTTACAGTTTTTTCTTTTTTTGTATTTCTGTGGTATTGAATGTTATTTCTCTCAAATTTCTTATTTTGCTTATTTGGGTCCTCTCTCTTTTCCTCTTGGTGAGCTGGCCAGAGGTTTGTTGGGTTTGTTTACCATTTCAAAAAAAATGAGATTTTGGTTTTATTGATTTTTCAATCTCTATTTTATTCATTTCCTCTCTGATCCTTATTATTTCCTTCTTTCTGCTGACTTGAGATTGTTGTTGTTGTTGTTGTTCTTTTTCTAGTTCTTTTAGATGGTAAAGGTTAGGTTGTTATTTGAAATTTGAAATTTTTCTTGTTTGAGGAAGTCTTTATTGCTATGAACTTCCCTCTGAGGACTGCTTTTGCTGCCTCCTATAGAGTCTTATATGATTGTATTTTTAAAATGCTTTAAATTGAAAAGATAGTAAAAGCATAACTTTAAAAAAATATTTGGAAGTTGGAACTGACAGAATCATTAGAGAATAAAGCAGTTCAGGGCTAAGTAATTTTTCTCTTGGTTTGTCTAGTCTCATAAATTTAAGCAAAAATATGTAGTGTGTACTTGGACAAAATTTAAATTAGTTTAAATAATAGCACTCTCAAAAATATGAGTAAGTCAGGTATTTGAGTTATTAAAAATTTTTGTTTTCTAATTTATAGAGAACGAGACTAGATTTTATAGTTGATTATAGTCTACTAATGCTAATCTGGAGATTATGTAAATAATTTCTAAATTTATATTAAGTGTGTGATTTCAGGATGCTGTGGATGGGTTTGGAAACTGTGAGGAAGTGATTTTGGCTGCTCTTTGGATGTGTCGCTTACAACCCCTCACCACCCCCCACCCTCACCCCTGGCCTCACCCCCAAGTTGTTTAAATCATTTGCACGTCTAGTGTAGTGGGCTTGGAGATTTTGACATAAAGACTGGAAAAATAAGAATCATGACCAATGCCACCTTTGAATTTTGATACTGTAAAGATGAGTGTTAGTTGCTCAGTCATGTCTGACTCTTTGTGACCCCATGGGCTGTAGTCTGCCAGGCTTCTCTGTTCGTGGGATTTCCTGGGCAAGAATACTGGAGTGGGCTGCCATTTCCTTCTCCAGAGGATCCCGACCCAGGGTTTGAACCCAGGTCTCCTGCATTTCAGGCAGATTCTTTACCATCTGAGCCACCTGGGCTTAAGTCCTTAAAGATGAATATTTATAATGAAACAAGTTGACAACATTTTCATCTAAATAGAGAAAGTGAGTGGTACCCAAAAAAGCAAAGACTAAAGAAGAAAAAAATACTCTTATGTATAAAATGGATAGTTTCTCATAGTTTCTCAAATAATTCCTCTAGTTTCCATTTAACTTTCTGTATTTTAAGCTATTTCCTGCAGTTTAAAAATAAAACCTTGTGTTTTAATTTCTGTTAATATACTACTACTTTGCTACCATGTGATTGATATGAATTATGATATCTTGAATTTTTAGAGTATGAACCCCCAAACAGGATTATTGTTCTTTTTTTTTTTTCAGAACTACCCTTGTGTCAATTTGAAGTTACCATCTTTTTCTTTGAACTTTTGGCTGTATCTATAATATAGGCATATCATATCCCTTTTCTAGATTTTTATTTTTCTAACAGCTCCTCCCACTCTTATTCATTATTCAGCATGACTTAGCATCATGCAGGGGCCCAAAATACTTTGAATAGGTATCAACAAAAGATAATAAAATGACTGTAGATTCCCAGAAAATGTAAAGATAAACATTAATCTGCTACTACGACTACCCAGTACCTGTGATCACTCAATATTTTATTTGTGGGTATTCATAAGAGACTTTACTGCAAAGTCTTCATTTTTGTTTAATTAAAAAATTAATGTATTTATTTTTGGTTGCCCTGGGTCTTTATTGCCGCATGAAGACTCTCTCTAGTTGCGGTGAGCAGGGGCTACTCTTCGTTATGGTGCAAAGGCTTCTCGTTGTGGTGGCTCCTTTTGCTGTGGAGCACAGGCTCTGCGTGCACAGGCTTCAGTAGTTGGGGCACATGGGCTCAGTAGTTGTGACTCAAGGGCTTTAGAGCGCAGGCTCCGCAGCATGTTATTCCAGTTTAGAGATCGAACCCTTGTTCCCTGCATTGGCAGGAGGATTCTTAACTGGATCACCAGGGAAGTCCCTTCCACAAAGTCTTAACCATGGCTCTTAATTTCAGTTTGTTGTTATTTTCTTTTAATATGTAAAGTTGGAATGATAATAGTCATTATCACATGGATTTGTTGAATAATGTCTGTCAAGTGTTCACTGATGCTTGGACCACCGTAAGTGCCAAGTAATTCTTAGCTTTCATGATATATTCTTTTGCCTATCTCTTGTTAAATATCTGGCTTTTGGATGTGGGTTAGATATTTTGGAAAGAAGCAAATGTCATTTAAAGCAATGTCTTTCAAATACAATGGGTGAACACTTTTGGAGTAAAGCCTTTTTGGGTCAAAAATCCAGGTATAGCAATGAAAAAGAAAGACAGTTTTTTCTTTTGTAGAAGGCAAAGTGTCTCTGAATGCAGTTCGAAAAGATATTCCAAAAATTACGGAATTAAGTGTGGAACTTCCAAAATGGACTCCTTTAAAGTAGTTGGCAGCATCGAGAATGCAAAGAATGAGGTGTTGCCCAGCATTAATTCAGTCATGAAATGTCTTTGAATGAGTACTATATACACATCATTTGTTATGATCTCGTGGAAGGGACAGGCTTCAAATTCCCACACAATTTTGCAAGCCACATGGTGCTATGATCTGTAGATGTGGGTGCTGTGGTTGTGGGTAGATGAAGTCAAGGATGCTAATGTGTGAACATGGATGAGTTTGATTTAAGAAGATTACCCTGTCTAGTGGGAGAATGAAATAGCTTTGGTAGGTGGTGGTAAGGTTGGTTGTAGGTTATAACAGCTAAGAGGCCAGTGTGGAAATTCCAGAAATATTTAGGCAGCAACTTAAGGATTTGGTATTGAGCTGGATTTTGGAGATGAGGGAGAGGAGAAATGTCAAAGATGTTTCCTCCTTTCTGACATTTGTACATTGCCATTCTGGAAAACAACTAGCTGCTTCTCCTTTTTAAAAAAATATTTGTTTATTTGGCTTTGTTGGGTCTTAGTTGCAGCAGGGAATCTTGAATCTTTGTTGCTGCATGCATGATCTTACGCTGTGGCATGAGAACTCTTAGTTGCGGCACGTGGGGTCTAGTTTCCTGACCAGGGATTGCATCCAGGCCCCATGCTTTGGGAGCATGGAGTCTTAGCCACTGAACCACCAGGGAAGTCCCACACAATGAAGTTCTTGAAATCTGTAAAGAGCTAGAGATGGATGATTCTAAAGTCACATTCTAACCAGATAGAATGGCATAAATACAAAATAGAAGTTCAAGTAATGTGTTGTGTGAGCAATGAATTCTGCGTGAGCTTTCAAGGAGGACAGACAGTTCAATAAAAAATCATTTTCAAAAGGTTTAGAAGGCTTGGAAGCTTTCCAATTAAAAAAAGAAGAAAAACAAAAAACAAAACAAAAAAACCCTCCTCCTCCCCCAAACCTCCTGAACGCCTTATTTATCTACCTATGCCACCTGGAGAGAATCCCTGAAACAGTGTATTCAGAAAGAAAATTCCTGACAGCGGGACAAATGTAAGTAGGGGTACTAAGCCAAGAAAGGACCCAATGTATTTGGGAAACTATACCAGTATGAATGATTTGAGACAATCTATAAAGAAAAATAACACATTTACAGTCATACCTCAGTGATATTGCGGGTTCATTCCAGACCATTGCAATAAAGTGAGTCACACGAATTTTTGAGTTTCCCATTGTGTATAAAAGTTATGTTTACACTATAATGGAGTCCATTAAGTGTGCAGTGGTAGTATGTCTGAAAAATGTACATACCTTAATTAAAAAATACTTTGATGCTAAAAATCATCTGAGGCTTCAGGGAGCTGTAATCTTTTTGCAATAGTAACATCAGAGATCCCATTTCACAGATCACCCATAACAAATATAATAATAAAAAAAGATTGAAATATTGCAAGAATTACCAAAATATGACACAGAGACACCAAGTAAGCCAATGCTGTTGGAAAAATGACACCAATAGGCTTGCTGGATGTGGGGTTGTCACAAACCTTCAGTTTGTAAAAAACGCTTTATCTACAAAGTACAATAAAGCAAAGTGCAATAAAACAAGGCATACCTGTATTGGTGTGCTTCGTGAATTGAAATTTACTTCATACATTGCTTATCATTATGTAGATTTTTTCACAGGTATCAATTTTATAAAATATTATTTGGATTAATAAAGTTTAAAGCAGAAGGTCAAAGTAGAGTGGTTGTTTAAATTCTTTAACTTAAACTCCCAGTGAAAGTAATTTTGGGAGGAGATACCAATTTATCTTGTTTTACAGACAATATGGTATGTAGTGAGGCGATAACATCAGTTCAAGCCATGTAACTCTACATAGGGAGATAAGTTTGATTTCTTTTGTTGATATATACCAACTCTTAAAAGTATTTGTTTTGTCAGAAATTCCAGAGTGGAAAATTCATTCCTTTGGTCCTCTTTAGAAATACATTTTTCCCCACAAAGTGGTGATTTCTTGTTACTTATCAGTCATTTACATCAGGGGTCACCAAACTTCTCTGTAAAGTAAATAGTAGATAGTAAATAGTTTAAGCTTTGTGGGCCGAAAGGTGAAATCAAGAACAGTGTGTAGGTACTTATATAATAAGAGAAAATGAATTTCCAAAAATATCAATGAAATTAAAATTTTTAAATGGACATTGAAATTTGAATTTCACATGATTTTTTACATGTCACAAAATATTATTTTTCTTTTGCTTTTTAAAAGTCATTAAAAAATGTAAAAACCATTCTTAGCTCATGAACCAAACAAAAACAGGTGACTGGCCAGATTTGGTAGGCCATTTTTTGCCAAGTCTTGATTTATATTATATTATGAAAGACTGTCATTTTATGTGATCAAGTTTTCCTCTTTTGAACAAAAGAGAGATGGAGGGGACCTTGGCCATTGTTACTTAAAAGTGTGAGTTGGTGAGGCTTGTAGTTGGAGGTATTCTTGGTTTGACTGGTCTTGGCTTTCTGTTTTTAGAAAAGCCCTGGATAAATAAGATGTCTGAAAAAGTCTTTCTTTTACCTTCACTTTAGAAATGTATATGAAGGTAAATGATTATGGAAACTCATGACATTTTTGAGAATACATCCATGCTTCCACTCTAAAATTTGGATCTTGGTCTTACAAAGCTATAATCATTGGGTGACATTGAGTTTATTTTTCTTTGAAATATAAATTATATGATGATTAATTACCAAGACTTAGAAGTTGGTTAATCAAGGGTTACTCTTAATCATCTGTTCTCTTATTCATGTTATCAAGTTGAAACCTTTTTGCTTTGCTAGTTATGCTAGTTGCTTTAGACATGATATTCATGATATTAATATAGATAAAATTTTGAGAAAAGTGTCTTTTGTTCTACCATTGACTGTTTGAAAAGTCACAGAATTTCCCTTATGAAATTTAATGCAGAGATTTATTCTGTGAGGAGTCAGGTTCCCAAATCAGCACTTAAATTGAAAATGATGAACACTCCTAACTACCCCTGAGCATCTTAAAGGACAAGAGGCCAGATAAAACAGCTACACAGGCTTCCCAGGTGGTGCAGTGGTGAAAAAATCTCCCTGCAAATGCAGGAGGTGAAAGAGACGCAGGTTTGATCCTTGGGTTGGGAAGATCCCCTGGAGAAGGAAATGGCAACCCACCCCAGTATTCTTGCCCGGAGAATTCCATAAACAGAGGCTCCTGGTGAGCTAGAGTCCATGGAGTCAAAAAGAGTCAGACACGTCTGAACGGCTAAGCACACAGCACACACCGCAAGACAGCTACACAGTCTCCAAGTAAGCCCAGGGGAGCTAGGCTGAGCCCAAGATGACGTGGCTGGTTAATGTTTTGGAGCTGTACATCTGCTTAAAACTGAAATCACACTCCTTAGGTGAGATGTTCATACTCTGAGGCTGCATCGGGAACTGAGGCAGCAGCCAAGTCATGCTTGTCATCTTAAGCACATACAAGAGCCTTGATTTAAATAGATGATTCTTTTTCTCCTTCTACTCCCAACATATATAGTTAAATCTGTTGGAGCCAAATAAATATATAATTACAAAGCAGTTTACAAATGAAACGAGTTATAAATTTAAATATATTTTTCGATTAGCCCATCTATATTATATTTCTGCTTAAGCAAGAGCAGTGATTTCTAGCATACCAGAGACTCCTGGGATCATATGGAGGTGGGCGGGAGGAATGAGTGGAGAGGGCATTGGCCTCCCAGCACTCTCCATCAGTCCTTACCCAAGTGCAACATTCCTTTTTTTTTTTTAAACTTTATTTATTTTTGGCTGCTCTGGGTCTTTGTTGCTTAGCACAGGCTTTCTCTAGTTGCAAGCGAGCAGAGGCTGCTCTCCTATTGCACCAGAGCACAGGCTCAATAGTTGTGGCGCACGGGCTTAGTTGCCCTACGGCATGTACAGTCTTCCCAGACCAGGGATCAGACTCATGTCTCCTGTGTTGCTAGGTGGATTCTCTACCACTGAGCCACCAGGGAAGCCCCTGGCATTCCTTTTTGATCTACTGGTTTGCTGGACCTTCAAGCATGAAATTGACAAAAAAAGATCCTGCTTTTTTTTTCTTTTTTAAATATTTGGCTTGCTGGGTCTTTGTTAATGGGCACAGGCTTTGCATTGCAGTGGTTTCTCTTGCGGTGGAGCACAGGCTCCAGGGTGTGCGGGCTTCAGCAGCTGCAGCACGCGAGGCTTCCAGGCTCTGGAGCATTAGGCTCAGTGCATGGGCTTAGTTCACGGCATGTGGGATCTTCCCGGGTCAGGGATTGAACCCATGTCTCCTGCAGTGGCAGAAGGATTCTTTACCACTGAGCTACCAGGGGAGCCCAAGATCCTGCTTTGTAAAAAGCTGAAAGTTGATTTAAAGTTGATTTCTACATGTCTAAATTCTCCAGTGCCTGTCCCCACGCCTAGCAGTTTTCCTGCCCCTCTCAGGCAGTTGCTGTCTTGTCATATGGCCTGTGGGATGCCTTATCTGGGCAGAGGTTCCCTTAGGAGAGGAGGGAGGGGAAATAAAGAAAGATAACCCCAAACTCATTTGATCTCGATCTGCTAAAGCCCCCCTCTGCCTCCAGCCTTGTCATTTTCTGCTCATGTCCTCTGAGGGGGTAGGTGGAGGGGGCATTACCCAGCTCCCATCCTGGTGGCATTCACCGCAGCTCAGGGCTCTCAGAGTTCTCAAGTTATACTGTGCTGGCCCCAGGACTGCATTTGTGACTTTTGTGGGCCCAAGACACTTTTGCCTTTGGAGTTCCTTGTATTGTAAAAAATATTTGAAGATTATTTGACTCTGTTGGTATAAAAAAGAAATAGAATTCAGGCTGGATTCATTATTACATGTTCATACTTATAAGTATCATTTTCATCTGATTGTAAAAGAAATGAAAATGAAAACATTTTTGTAGGTCTTCAAAATATCACAGGCCCTGGGCACTATATCTGCTGAGTCTACCAGACATGTAAGCCCTGGTTAGAGCAGGGGGATTAGGTTGGGGAGAAGGACTCTTTTTCATCCCTTAGATGTGTTAAGTTAATTAATTCTTTTACTCTTTACTTATAACACCCATTCTCCCCAATCATATACCTACTATGAATCAGACATGAGTTCTATTGGATTGAACCAGGAGACAGATTTGAGAGACAGACGTGTCACTCCTCTCAGAAGACAAAGGCTTTCTTGTGGGATTCTGCTGATCATGCCTTAGCTTTTTCATTCGCTGTTTTTTTTTTAATTTTTTCCCACAAGTGACTCCATATTCATGCAGATGAGATTTTGGGAAGTTTGTTCGTAAGACTTTGCCAGGCATGTCCAAACATATCTGAATTCCATTTAGACTCAAGGTAGCCTCCCTATATTTCAAAAACTTGAGTTATTTTTTATTAATATTTTCCTTTGATCTGTGAAGATATCCTTAAGGAACGGAGAATGAGAATTTTTTCTTTCAGATTTTGTTGTTGAGTCTTCATTGTGGCCCACTGGCCCTCTCTAGCTGGGGCACTTGGGGGCTTCTCTGGTCGCAGCACTAGGGTTTCTCTTGTGGCAGAGCATGGACTACAGAGTGTGTGGGCCCCGTCGTTGTAGCACGTGGCCTCTCTAGTTGGGTTTAGTTACCTTGCAGCGTGTGGGTTCTTAGTTTCCCAACCAGGGATTGCATCTGCATCCCCTGCATTGGAAGACAGATTCTTAACCACTGGCCCACCAGGAGAGTCCCAAGAATGAGAATTTAAAGAGAATATTCTTTTAAATCTTCTTATTTCCACTGACTGTATCTTCAGTTAGGCCCTCATCAGCTTTCACGTGAATCCTTTCAACATCTTCAGGACCAACTGCCAGTTCTTACCCTCACTGAAGTTTATTTACCAGGTACTTGTTATTGTGTTATTTCTCACAAAAATTTGGCTGGATTCCTACTGATCACAGGATAGAGTCCAACTCCAAAATGTAGATAACCTAGAGGGTGCTTCATGATTTAACCTTACTAGCCTTATACTTTTCTCTTGCAATCTGATGTCAATCACCAGATATATCAGTCAGCTAATGCTGTGTAACAGCAGCTTTCCGAATCTAGTGGCTTATGACAGTATTATTATAGCTCTCACATCTCTTGGCTGGAGTTATTTGATCTGAACTGAACTTGCATATGGGTCTGCGAGTCCAATTGTTCATGTATCAGTGGGTCAACAGGAGGCTTTAACTGGAGCAGCTCTGCCCCTGTGTTTCCCTTTGGGGACTAACGTGTAGAGCAGGCACATCCATGCCTGTTTTCACCTCAAACCCATTGGTTTGACCAGGCATGCCTTTCTCACAGTGACAGCAGAAGCTCAAGACAGTGAAATGCAGGACCTCCTGAGCTCTGGGCTTGGAATTGGCCCGTCATCACTTGTGCCAAGTAGTGGCACAGGTGGTAAAGGTTCATTCTGAGCCATTGTGTCATGAGGAAGCCTGGCAAGTCTATTCTTGCTGAAACACTGTTATGATATTTCTTGCTTCTTGATCCTGTGACTCCTTTGGTCCTTCTCCCACTGATTCTGTGAGTCTTGCCCGTCTTCCAGTGCCTCTTATATGACAAGAGCCTGTTTTTGATGCTTCTGACTGAGAATGTTGATTGAATCATTTGATGACTTGAGTAGGCTCCTTGCGTTCCCCGACAGATGAACTTCCTTGCTCCTAAAATTCGCAAAGTGGGAGGAGGGAAAGTAAGAATGTAGATAATGTGGTACAAGTTCTAACAACTTCATATAAACCAGGTGAATAGAATGATTTCGCTTTTGAATTGAAATCTGGCTATCAGGAAAGCCATTTTAGAGAATCAGGTAAGCACACAGCCAAAAGACTTATTCCCATCCCTTGAAAATAGACATGGGGGTGGGTAGGAAGTGAAGGAGCCAGTGTGAATATGGCCTCTATCCTCACCCTGCTTATCTTGAGTAAGTGGCATGTGTGTGCCTGCCCCTTGGGGAAGAGAAAGGACCTAAGAATCTGCCCAAAGAGTATTTTTCCACACTAAATGCCCTTTGTATTCCCCAGACACATTTAGATCCTACCTTTCTCTCATGCCTATTTTAAGGAAACAATGCCTTCTATTCTAAAAATATTTAATCTGTCCCCTCCTTGCCCTAACTCCATGGTACAAGTTTACTTTCTACCTCTCTTATGGCATGGATTATTGTTATTTACACAGATACCAATACATTTGTCTGTCTAGGCTGTGAATAACTAAGTGATTGGAATTAAGTCTTACTTGTCTTTCTGTTTTTAGTAGGATGGATCAAATGAATGCTAAATGACCTGGAGGCAAGATTATTTATATTTTGTCTTTTTATCCCTTACATCACATAGTTCCTCAGACTTAAGAGTTAACTATAAATACATATTTGTCAAATGTTGTAAATAAAAATATGCTTATACTTGGAGACCTGAATTTTATTATTGAAGAATTTATGTTATTAAATCATATGTGATATTAGAAGGCTTTAAGAATATACTTATGGACTCTGCTGAATCATTTCCACTCCTAGATCCATGTGAGAAAAGTTTGGAGGAGTTTGAATTTGGTATGGGGAATACATAACAGAAGCTGGATTATTGATTCTCCTTTATGGATGATATTAGTCATTCTTCATCTGAACTAAAGATGTATACATTGCCTAAAATAAAAACAGTTTGGGTATTACTTATAGATTTATGTTTCTTAGGGGACTTACAGAATTTCCTTCCTTGGCTTTGCCTAGTAATAGGACAAAGAACCATGTTCTTGGTATAGCCTGCTTCAAGTAAGCGCCCTAATTCTCTGTAACTGTGTAGTTTTCAAATACTATAGCAGTGGTGCTTAGCATGTGTCTTTTAAAGTTGCTGACATAGGTAATGAAATGTCAGATGATAATATTTCATGATGTACAGGATAATTATGTGGGACAAAGAAAGGCGTATTAAGTTATCACCCAGTATATATTGCTAATGCACATACTTTTTGTAAAGACCTAGCACAAAATACTTACCTTTTTATTGGACTTTCTTAAGCAATATATATCTTTTAAAAGAGCTAAGAAAAATTATGTAATTATAGATAATAGGAAAGAAAACATATTATTACCTAAGTAGGAATGGTAATTGCTTTGAGCTCTTGAAGTCTTGGGTTCTCTAGGAACTGCCATGAAATATCTGAAGAGTTAGAATTTAGCCTTTAGTGCCTTTCAAAGTTATTTCTTTGTAACAAATCACCTCAGAACTTAGCAGTTTAAAACAATGAATATGCATTGTTTCACATAGTTTCTGTGGGTCAGGAGCAGCTTAGCTAGATGACTCTGACTGGAGGTCATGGGATTGTGGTCAAGATCTTACTCTGTGTGTGTGTGTGTGCGTGCGCACTAAGTCACTTCAGTCGTGTCCGATTCTTTGCGAACCTATGGACTGTAACCCGCCAGGCTTCTCTGTCCATGGGATTCTCCAGGCAAGAATACTGGAGTGGGTTGCCATGCCCTTCTGCAGGGTATGTTCCCGACCCAGGGACTGAACCTGCGTCTCTTATGTCTCCTGCGGTGGCAGGCATGTTCTCTACCACTTTGCCACCTGGGAAGCCCCAAGACCTTGTTGGGGGCTGCCATTTGAAGACTTGATTGTTGGGGACTAAAGGGTCTGGTTCCAGGATGCCTCAGACACAAGACTGGCAGTTTGGTGTAGGCTGTTGGCAGGAGACCTCAGTTCCTTACTGTGTGGACCTCACCATAGGACACTGCTTGAGTGTCCTCGTTACATGCCATCTGGCTTCCCCTAGAGCAAGTATTCTAAGAGGGAACAGGGTTGGACTTGCAGTATCTTTTATGACATAGCCACATACTGTCATTTCCACTGTAGCTTATCAATGACACAAGTCTGCCATATTCACTGAGGAGGAAGACTACTCAAGGGCATGATTACCAGCAGATGGAAATCACTGGGGACCACCTTGGGCATGGGATATCAGAGTCTGTTGTAATAAGATTTGCATATGGTACTACAAATGTTTTTGATATTTATACTTATGTGGCTGCCATTCAGGTTCTTTTTTTTTTTTTTAATCGTATTTTTTAGAAGTGACAGTTTACTGAATACAGGGGTCAGCCATCCAGAACAATCCCATAAACTGTTTAATTAAAAAAAAAAAAAAAGTCAAATGTGGTTAAGAACGAGTGCAAAGCAGCTCTGGCACATTCTTGTGCCTGTGAGCAGGATTCTGCAGGCCAATGCCAGCAGGGTTTTGCCTGCGGGAAGCAAGAGAAAGTCAATGCAAATCAAGGCAGTTTCTCAAGAAAATAACCTGTGTGGACAGGTATTTGCTTAGGGCCATAAAAATGTCTTTTCTTTCCTTCTTTCTGAAACTTGAACTTCATAGTAAGTTATTTAAAGGCAGTGCACCTTGAATAAGTGCTGATGAAACCATAAATGGGTATGTGGGAGAAACACACTCTCAGCCTCTATCTTGGCGGGCAGCGTCGTTTGGGGACAGCTGGATTATGTGAGGAAGGGTAGGGGGAAGTTGCTCTTCCCATCACTTTTTAAAGATGACTGAAAAACTACTGGGCCTGCCTAACAGGCCACCGGAACACTTCTGCTTCTGTTGCTGGTTCCTCTGCTGGAAGCAGGTTAGGGAAAAAGACCACCATCTCTGTTTGTTTTGAATACTACCCAGCACACTTTGGGGCGCAGAGCTCTGGTTTCAGTGTCTGTGACATGTGGCTTCCTTCAGACTTTATTCATCTTTCAGGTTCCTTCCATCTCTGATGTTTTGGGTTCTAAGTTTGACACCACAGGTAGAAACTGCTCTGAGAAACATATGAAAAATGTATCTAGGATTGTGAAACTGGACTGCTCACAGCTTTATAAGTTCTCAAGTTTTAAAACATTTGTTCAACACTGTGCCAGACCTTGTGTAAAATGAAGAACAATGCTAGTTGTTATAGTTTCTGACTCAGTTGGAGAGACAAAATGGAATTAATACTGCTCTTAGGTAAAGGGGGCTTCTCTGATGGCTCAGTTGGTAAAGAATCCACCTGCAGTGCTGGAAACCCAAGTTTGATCCCTGGGTGGGGGAGATTCCCTGGAGAAGGAAATGGCAACCCACTCCAGGATTCTTGCTTGAAAAATCCCACGGACAGTGGAGCCTGGCAGGGTACAGTCCACGGGGTCACGAAGAGGCAGATGCAACTGAACAACAGACAAACACTTGGGCAAAACACTAATCGTATTTCTTTAAAAAATTATCTTTGCTTTTCTTTTTAGTCCTACATTCAAAATTTCTGATTCAAGTCAATTTTAATATCTCAGTTTTTTAGTTTTCCTCATATTTGTTAAGGCATTGTTTTGATAGTTTATATTTTTGTTGCTTTTTGCATTTTTTTTCCTTTTCTCATTTTCTAAATTTGTTTTTGTGAATTGATTTTATGTCTAAATAATATGATTTCTAATACTTTTGCAATAGATTCTGCTAGGGTTTCTAGTCATATAGTCATGTCCTCTTCAATGCTCAGTAATTCAGTTAAATTATTTCTTATAATTTTATATTTATTTCATATCTGGAATTTATTTTGTTTTTTTATTTCAATGTTAACAGTAATAGGTATTATTACATATACGATATTTTTTGTTTTCATATATTATTTCATTTATTCCTAAGGATAAATATAAGAAGTATGCACTGTTATTATCTCCATTTTACAAAACCAAGGTCTGGAGAGAGTAAGTAACTCATTCAAGTCTGCCATATGGTGTTTGAGTTAAGACTTGAAGCAACTTTTGACTTCAAAGCATGTGTGCTCAACCAGCTTATCCCATGGGATTGTCACTTGAGACTGCCATGATAGTAACTCTTATCTGTTACCTCCACATCAGTTTATGTTACTGAAATTTAGAACTAACACTAACAAAATTGATATTAATAAATCATTATTTTTATATTACATGTCTTCAAAAAAATGTCAAATGCGATTTTTATTTCTATGAGTTTACTACAATACAGACAAAAGCAGTTCTTTTACCATTGGACAGTATCTTAGAATTATTAGGTATAGATTTTATTGCTATATTAGGAAGTATCAAAGAAGCAGGGAATATTTTCAAGTGCTCATCAAACCCAATCCCTTTTTTTTTTTTAACATTGAGGTGAAATTAACGTAAAATAAACCATCTTGAAGTGCACAGTTCAGTGCATCTGGTACATTTTCCCTGTTGAGTAACCATCACCTACATCTGGTTCCAAAATGATTTCATTATCCCCAAAGGATATACACCACATGCATTAAGCAGTCACTCCCCATCAGTGCCCTCCCTCCAGCCCCTGGCAGCCACCAGTTGGTTTTCTGTCTCAGTGGACTTACCTCTTCTGGATGTTTCATGTAAATAGAATCATGAAATATACGACCTTTTGTGTCTGGTATCTTTCAATTACCATAATAGTTTTGAGGTTCATTTATGTTGTGACATATGTTAATATGTCGCTTCTTTTTTTGGCTGAATAGTATTCCATTCTATTTATAGACACCCAGCTGATTTCTACATTTTGGTGATTGTGAATAGTGTTACTATGAATATTGATGTACAAATATCCTTTGCCAAGATACCTTGTTTCTACATATGCTGATTAGTTTGATTTGCAAGTCTTTTAATTGGGATTTTTGCATTTATGTTTACAAGTGATGCAAGCTGTAGGTTTCTTTAGTAAGATGTTTTTATCCATCTTTGACAGTTTTATGCTACCTACATTAAATATGTTGAGAGATTTCTTTTTTTTATCAGGAAATATTTTAATTGTAGAATAAATACTCAACACTCAGATTTTTCAAAATTTATTTTTACCACATTTACTTCAGATTGTTTAAATAAATAGAAAATTGCAAGTAAAGTAGCACCCCCTTTTGTACCTCTTTCCAGTAATTCTCTTCCACCTCTGATGTGAATGGTATCCTGAATTTGATCTTTGTTGCCGTCATGTTTTTATATTTTAATGATGTCTTTATAAGCCTAAAAGGTTGTGAAGAATTTTTTGTAGTTGTTCGTATTTCAAATTGACTGTTTAGTTATTAAATTAAAAAAAATGTAGTCTCTGGAGCCACATAGTTTTTGTTTGAAATTTCTAACTGTAATAGTGTGTTTTTTTAATATCTGTTTTTAGTTCTTTTAGTTTTCATGTTATGCCCTTTGAAGCTTTGTCATCAGTGCATACTGTTATGTTTTATGAAGGATTTGATTCTCTTTTTTTATGATGCATTGATCCTATTTTTCTTTCTAATACTTCTTGTTTTGAAGTCTGCCTTGTCTGATGTTAATATAATCAGTTCTGTTTTATCTTCGTATTTTCATGTTTTATTTTCCTTCATCCTTTTGTCTTTAACCTATCTGTGTCTTTATACTTAAAGTAGGTTTCCCATAGCAGTCATATAGTAGGGTCTTGTTTTTTCTGCAATGTGACTGTCTTTGTCTTTTAACTGGACTATTTAGCACCATTTACATGCAGTTATTGAAATGAAAGTGAAAGTGTTGGTCGCTAAGTCGTGTCTACCTCTTTGCAACTCCATGGACTGTAGCCCACCAGGCTACTGTGTCCATGGATTCTCCAGGCAAGAATACTGGAATGGGTTGCCATTTCCTTCTCCAGTGGACCTTCCTGATCCAGGGATTGAACCCATGTCTGCTGCATTGCAGGCGGATTCTTTGGCATTGAGCCACCAAACAGTCATTATTGATATTTATATCTTATATACATTATATATATGAATTATATGTTTTTAAAAACTTAATATATATAAATTATAAAGATATTTATATCTTGCTATTTGGTTTCTATTTTTTGCATTTATTGTTTGCCCCCCTTTTCTGCTTTACCTGCCTTTTTTTTTTTTAAAGCCTTTCATGCTATTTCATACTGTTAGCTTACTTACCTTTTTGTTTTATTGTTTTAGTGGATGCTATGGGATTTGCCAGAGCAGGAAATGGCAACCCACTCCAGTGTTCTTGCCTGGAGAGTCCTGTGGAAGGAGGAGCCTGGTGGGCTGCCGTCCATGGAGTAGCACAGAGTCGGACACGACTGAAGTGACTTAGCATGCAGGCATGCATTGGAGAAGGAAATGGCAATCCACTCCAGTATTCTTGCCTGGAGAATCCCAGGGATGGAGGAGCCTGGTTGGCTGCCATCTATGGGGTCGTACAGAGTCGGACATGACTGAAGTGACTTAGCAGCAGCGGCAGCATGGGATTTACAATAAGTATGTCTAGCTTATTCCACTAAATAGTGTATAATATAAGAAACATAGAGATGTATACTTCCTTTTCCCTTCTCCTATTATTGTTATCTCATTAGTGCATACTTCACTTCTATGTACGTTATAAATCTCAAAATGTATCATTTTTAAATAGTCTATTATATTTTAAAAACTTCAAAATGGGAAAGTATATTTTTTATTTGCTAAGTCGCTTCAGTTGTGTCCGACTCTGTGTGACCCCATAGACGGCAGCCCACCAGGATCCCCCATCCCTGGGATTCTCCAGGCAAGAACACTGGAGTGGGTTGCCATTTCCTTCTCCAATGCATAAAAGTGAAAATTGAAAGTGAAGTTGCTCAGTCGTGTCCGACTCTTAGCGACCCCATGGACTGCAGCCTACCAGGCTCCTCCGTCCATAGAATTTTCCAGGCAAGAGTACTGGAATGGGGTGCCATTGCCTTCTCCCATTTTTAAAATCATTTTATCATTTATTTTCACTATATGCATTCAAGTTTGGCCCCTTCTGCTTGAAGAATTTCCTTTAACATTTCTTGTAATGCAGCTTTGATGGCAATCAAACTTTTCACCTTTCGATTGCTACAGAAGTATTCCACCTTCAGTTTTAAAAGACATTTTTGCTGGCTATGGAATTCTGTGTGGACTGTTGTTTTCAGTACCAGTGCTCTAAATATGTTGCTTCCTTGTCTTCTGTCTTATATTGTTCTGACGAGAAGCCTGCAGTGTTACTTTGTGGTAATTCTGTCTATCTGCCTATATACTCAGTTGCGTTTGATTCTTTGCAACCCCCTGGACTGTAGCCCACCAGGCTCCTTTGTTCATGGAATTTTCCAGGCAAGAGCACTGGAGTGGGTTGCCATACCCTCCTCCAGGGAATCTACCTGATTCAGGGATTGAATCAGTATCTGTTGCATCTCCTGCATTGGCAGGTGGATTCTTTACCACTGAGCCTCCTGGGAATTAGTTGCCATAATTCTTTGTGTCTTTGTAATTGATGTATCTCTGAATGCTTCTAAGATTTTTTTCATTTATTACTTTTTTTTTCATTTTGATGATAATGTGTTTGTTTTGTACAGATATCTTCTGCTCTCTTCATACTCGGCTTTCTGTGACTCTAATTAAATATATGTTAGTGTGAGTGTTTTGTTAATTTTGTTTTGGTTTTTATTTCTCTCAGTGATTTATTTTGTGTGACTTCTTTTGCTGTGTCTTCAGGTTAGCTGATCTTTTCTTCTGCAATATTTTCTCTGGTTTTCATGCCAGTCAGTGAAAATTTTGTCTCAGGTAGTGGACATTTTATCTAGTCATTCCATTTGATTCTGTCTTTCGCCTACATTTGTTCCTCACTATATTTATATCTTTGAAAATTTATAATATTTATATTAGAAGTTTCAAGATTCTCACCTCTTAATTTCAATGTCTCTGTCATTTCTGGGTCTTTTTCTGTTGGTTTTTCTTCTGGTTATGTGTTACATACTCAGGCTTCTTCATATAAGTAGTAACTTTTGATGAGGTGTTGAACACAGTGAATTTTCCATTGTCAAGTACTGGATTTTGTTGTTTTCCTTTAAAAAGATCTGGAGTTTGTTCTGTTAGGCAGTTAAGCTACTTGAAGATCAGCTTGATCTTTTAAAGTATTTATTTTAAGATTTTTTTAATGTCCAAAGAGGTTTTTATTCTAGGGCTAATATATGATCCATCTGAGGTTTGTAATGAGTGAGTGAAGTCGCTCAGTCGTGTCCAACTCTTTGCGACCCCACGGGCTAGTAGCCTACCAGGCTCCTTCCTCCATGGGATTCTCCAGGCAAGAGTACTGGAGTGGGCTGCCATTTCCTTCTCCAGGGGATCTTCCCGACCCAGGGATTGAACCCGGGTCTCCCACATTCCAGGCAGACGCTTTAACCTCTAAGCCACCGGCGTGAGGTTTGTAATGAATGTAGCATATATTCAGAATGTCTAATGGGAGATCTGATGATTCCTAGCATTGTTTGGCGGCAACCCACTCCAGTATTCTTGCCTGGAGAGTCCCATGGACAGAGGAGCCTGGTAGGCTACAGTTCATGGGATTGCAAGAGTTGGACACAGCTTAGTGCTATCTTTCCCTGGTGACTCAGACAGTAGAGAGTCTGCCTGCAGTGTGGGAGATCTGGGTTTGATCCCTGAGTTGGGGAGATCCCCTGGAGAAGGAAATGGCAACCCACTCCAGTATTCTTGCCTGTAAAATCCCATGGACAGAGGAGCCTGGCAGGCTAGTCCATGGGGTTGCAAAGAGTTGGACACGACTGAGTGAGCACTGTGTGAAGTCTGGGAATTATGACGTCATCTTTTTGGCAATTGCTTTTTCCCCCTGGCAGTTTTTCTCTGTTTGGCCTCATGGGTTTCACTGTTTTACTGAGCAGATTGATATTCAGCCAAAGACTCAAGGATTCTGTTGCAGATTTCTGGAGCTGTTTAATCTGTGCAGCTCCCTCCTCCCCATACTGTGTCCTACGAATTCTACCCTCTTTGTCTTCCTTCTCTAATTTCTGTCTCTGCAACTCAGTGAGGTTCCTGGGCTCTGTGTGATTTCTCTCTCCTTATGTTGTGGTCTGAAAATTGTGTGAGGCAGAAATGTGGGGTGATTTAGCTCATAACGTTTTTTGTTTCCATTCTCTTAGCCATTATAGTCTTGCATTTCCTATTGTCCAGCCCTAAAAGAGTTGTCCTTATATTTTGTCCAGTTTTATAGTTATTTATGACAAGAGGGCAGACGTATAAGCCAGTAACCTCAGTTGCCTCTTTCTAATGAAGCAAAGGAAAGGTAGACAAGCAGCATTTTAAAGTACAAAGAATGTTCATATTTTGCTACTGACATTACTAAAAGTCCAGAGGAGAAAGGGGCCTTAAAAAGTCATGAATGTCCATTTTAAGGATGATAAAACTGAGGTAAAGGGAAACAAGATAACTTGCCTTGGGCAAGTTTGGGCAGAAGCTGGGTCTCTTCATTCCTGTTCATTGTTAGACATTGTGGTGTGCTGTTTCTTACCACTTCAGCTGAATTGAGGGTATATCATAGCAGTTAGCATCAGTAATGATGAAAATGACACTAGCAGTTCCACCCATTAACATTTAAAGTATATTTATATTCCTTCTTGTTCTTGGTTAGGTTAAATTTTACTTTTGATTTTAAATTTCTTGTGCAGCCATTTAAGAGCAGTGATTTATATTATCTGATTTAATATTACCTAATTGTTTTATTAAGCCTGATGATATATCTATAGAGGTCAGTAATTTTAAAAGTTTTAAATTGAAATGATAGACAAAATATTTTTACTGTGTCTTTGGTTTTGTCTTCTCATTTACTGCATTTTACTGACTACATTTAATTGCATTGAATAATATGCCTCAGTGATCTTTAAAACTGGCATTATTAACTTACATTACCAAATGTAAAATAGATAGCCAATGGGAATTTGCTGTATGTCTCAGGAAACTCAAACAAGGGCTCTGTATCAACCTAGAGGGGTGGGTGAGATGGGGAGGGAGATGGGAGGGAGTTTCAAAAGGGAGGGGCTATACCTATAGGTACACCTATGGTTGATTCATGTTGAGGTTTGACAGAAAACAACAAAATTCTGTAAAGCAATTATCCTTCAATTAAAAATAAATTTTAAAAATTCACATTATTTTAATTGTTTTCTTTTCCTCCTTCAAGGATATTTCTTTAATGGGAAAAAGGTACTGGCAGCAATCACCTCAAATGCAAGCAGAGCAAGGACCACAGATAAGTATTAAGGAAACTCAAATGGTAATGTGTTTAATAAAAATCATCCTCACCTATTTTAAAGTAACAGTCTGCTTCTGTTGCTTTAATGTTTTATCTAGAGAGTTAAAAAAAATCTCTGATGTATTTTAGAGGCGTGTTTAACTATAAACACATCTAATCTAATGCCATATGGAGAGTCTTGGCTACTTTGACTCACCATTTTTGCCTATCATAGATGTTCTCTGCTAAGGCTCAAAACTCTTCAGAAAGAAAAGGTTTTTAACAGTTCTTCTGCTCTGAACACATTTATATCTAGAAAGTGGCTGGAGAAATTAAAAGTTTTTAGTTTTTAAGAAAGCATCCCCTAATTCTTTATTTAGGTGGAAGAATTGTGAAAAGCACTGACAAGGGGAGCATTTTGTAGAGAAATACGGACACTTGGTGATAGAAGTTTGCTTCAGAAATAGAACTTTCTTTTCATCTATCACTGGCAAAATACTTATGGGACTCAAAGGAATCTGGAACATATTCCCTGTGAATGGGAAATGTCTCCGTGTGTGTAGAAACCCATATTTACATGAAATAAACAATGGCACGATGATCAGTCTTTTACAAAGGATTCATAAAATGATATCATTAGATAACAAGCTCCTTTAGTTCCTGAAAATATGATTCTGAGTACATACAAATTCAGATCACAGTTATTTTTAGGATAATATATCATGTTTAGAAAATGTACTGAATCTTTTCACAAAAATCATGGATCTTATAACGTTAGAGTTACTACAAGAGGTTGACTCCTAGAGTTTGAGATGCTTCTGGGTTGAGATCATGCACTTTTCCCCTTTGTAGTCTGATCATGTGTCTCAATACCCAGCGTGCGTGGCACAATAGTAGGTGGATAAATCAATTCTGAAGCCTTACCACGTATGCTATGGGCTTAAAACTGACATTTAGGGTAGCTGCCTCTGGGTGACACCATTTACAGGTAGATACCTGGAGAAGGAAATGGCAACCCACTCCAGTACTCTTGCCTGGAGAATCCCATGGAGGGAGGTGCCTGGTGGGCTACAGTCCATGGGGTCACAAAGAGTCGGACACGACTGAGCGAATTCACTTCACTTCACTTCACTTCACTTCATCAGACCTGTAAGCTTGTAACAGGTATAGTAAACTGAAACTGCAAGATCACTTAGGTTCAGAAAATTAAGAATATTCATTCACAGAATAAACTTGACATAATACCATTCACTGAATATTCATATAAAGTAAGAGAAAATATTATTCCATTTTGAAGGAAGCTGTGAAAAAGGCTAGTTTCAGATACCTAGCTTATATATCATCTTGATTGTTAAAAGAAAGGTTTAAACAAAAATATCAATTGTTTTGTAATTCTATAGGAACCATACCCTCAGCTTTGATATTTATAAGCAATCTCTGGACCTCTCCTGGCCACTGGTTTTTTAAGAGGAAGCTTACCACTTGTTTAGATCTTTTATCTTTTGTTTAGCTTTTATTAAGTTTATCACTTCTTTATCTTTTAAGTTGATACCTAGCCATGGTTAGAAAAAAAAAATGCGCTCCTCTATGGTGCCTTTAATTCCTAACACATTTTTGGGGTTCCTACCCTGGGTCAGAGAACAGAATTCTGTCTATTCATTCTACCTATCCTTTAGAGTTACTCTCAATATGGCCTTGGGCAGGTTACTTAACTTCATTATGCCCGTTTCTTCATCCATAAAGTGGGGTTGCGGACAGTTCCTACTTCATGGAGTTGAGGTGAAGATTAAAATTTTATGAGATAATGCTGCTATATGTTGACAGTTATGATGGTTACTTAGATGAATATACTATAGGATGATATGTGCTACAATAGAGCAGGTCATAGGGTAGTGATGAGATCAGTAATAGCTTTGTGGGTAGGTGAGGCAGAGTCCTGAGATGGTCACTTGCAGTTGGGGGATGACCATTGCCCTCTCAAGCTTTTCTTCTCCATTTTCTATTTTGGAGGGTGGCACCTTCATGTGTTCAGTCTCCCCAGCCAGATCCTGGGAATGTATGCTGCGAAAGCCAGGAGCAGAAAGAGTAAAAAGCAAGGGAGTGATGAACAGTTCCAAAAGTTATGGAATATAAAATGAATGAGTTTGGAGGTAGACACTATAAGCCCATAAGACATATTGCCTTTGTGTATCTATCCTGCCATTTTATGGAGGGACTTTTTAAACCCTTTTCACCAGTGAGGAAGATGAGGTTAAAGAGGGTTAAATAATTTGACTGAGATTACACATCTGTTAATAGATCCAGGATTTGAATCAAGTCCTATATAGATACAAAGCTCTTACTCTTTCTCCAGTACCACTGAGTAGCTTTGTAAAAACATGAGCTCCAGATTAAAGTTACATTTCACAAAAGTACGTTTCTTTGTTTAGCTATCCTTTCTTGCGTAATAAAGAAACTTAAAGAGTATTTGGTACTATTCACCATCTTTACCCCTTATTTGGACGACAGAGGATGAGATGGTTGGATGGCATCACCGACTCAATGGGCATGAGTTTGAGCAGACTCCAGGAGTTGGTGGTGAACAGGGAGGCCTGGCCTGCTGCAGTCCATAGGGCCACAAAGAGTCAGACACGACTGAGCGACTGAACTGAATTGAACTTACTTATTATCAAATGAGTACGCCAGAGAGAAAAGGGATACAATTGTGTTTTCAAGTCATTCTATAAAATTCAGATTCTGTGTAAATCAAACTGGTTTTATCATCTGTTAATCTGAGGCAGTGCTCATAATCCCCAATAATCTTGGTTTAGAATTGGATAATACCCAAAATATGTCTATAGAGGTACTTTCTTTGAGGCTCAGTGAGATAGATATTAAGTAAGTCAGACGTTTTTAAGAAACACAAAACAGGTGTAGGAATGATATTTTGTAAGAATTTTTCATTAGGGCTTGGCATGGAGCTGGGGTGTCTGTGTGGTCTTCTTGGGGCTCTGGGTGAGCCCTTCTCTGACAGACTGAAGTCACGCTTCTACAAGAGCATTTGGCTAGTAGGAATCTCATTGTTTAGGATGAAAGAACCTCAGATTGGGGAGAGGTTGAATATTTCAATGGGCTTGATTCTGTGTGAGTGTGGGGAAGAATCAGGGCAAGAGTAGAGTCTTATTATTTCCTTAGAGTTGTTGGATCATATGTGTCGGGTAGTAATATGTTTTGATACAAGGGCCAAGGAAAATAATTTGCCAAGCTTCACATTTTTCTTAAGTCCAGTGTGAGTTTCTCTTTCTCAGTCTTTCAGAGGAAGTTTATTATTTCTGCTTAATTTCAATCATGCATTTTTCATAATCAGTTTGTTGTCAGAGAGAAAACATTGCATAACTTAAAACTTTGGAAGGACCAATTTAAAAAAGCACGCTTTGTGCACTTATGTTTCCCAACAGAATGTGCTTGAGAAGCTTCCTGAAACTGTATCAAGTATTTTCCAGATTGAACAAGAGGATGTATTAGAATGGGGAACCTCAGAAGCAGAAAGCATATTATTTAAACCTCAGGAAACTTCGGAAGTTCAGTCAGCAAGTGAATCAAGTAAACCTCTGGAAGGCGCGCAGCCCATAGGTGATGCAAAAATAACGAAGCGGGTATCTTTAAAGGTAAAACACTACTTACGTTGGAAATAAAGTTGTGAGAGTTGAGAACGTTTAAGTGTGAAGATATGGCCCAGCATGGGCCAAGGTTTGTGAGAGGGTTCGTCCTGAAAAATGGCTTTTCATGTGAACTTGCTTGTCTGGGAAAAAAGGACTTCTGTTTCTTACAAACTTTTAGTCTCAAACCTAATTGCAGCTCTGGAGAGAGAAGAAAGATTTTTAAGGAATAAAGGAACCTTGGGGCTTTCAGAAACTGACCAAATGTTGTCTTGTTACCATCTTGAGAGAGTCAAGGACTGTAGCCTGGGGATCAGGATTGGGTGAATTTTGTAACCTGTGTTCCATTTAGGTTTCTCCTACTCCCAGTGTCTTTTTCTACTGTGAGAATTTTATTTTATTTATAATTTTATTCTATTTTATTCATGCATAATTTTCATTGTTTTACCACATTTGTATATTGCCTTATTATTATTTGCTTGGTGTGTTTCCTTGAGTCATTTTTTGATTTAAATAAATGAGTTATTTAGGAATTTGAGTTTATTTAAGAATAGATAATTAATAATAAGCCTTGGACTTCCCAGGTGGTGCTTGTGGTGAAGAACCTGCCTGCCAGTGCAGGAGATGTAAAAGACGTGGGTTCTATCCCTGGGTCATGAAGACTCCCTGGAGAAGGAGATGGCAACCTGCTCCAGTATTCTTGCCTGGAGAATCCCATGGACAGAGGAGCCTGGCAGGCTACAGTCCATGGGGTTTCAAAGAGTTGGACATGGCTGAAGTAACTTAGCACATTTAAGAATAGATATATTATTATTAAGATTTTTTTGAAAAGCCACTTTTTAATGAACCGCAGCATGTTATCTTGATATTATCTCCTGCAGTCTTCTCTGATTCAGATGGATACCCCTTTTTGGATAAACACTCCCTTTAGTCAGTCCCTCTCCCTCTGGGCTCCTCTGTCCCCACCAGCGACCATGATCCTGCTATTGTGCATCACGCAGATCAACTGGCCATTGCCCGTTCTTTAACTTTTGCCCCAAACACCCAACTCTGAAACCTTATAGTTTTCTGTGACCTTACTGTCTTCTTGCCTTTCACAAAATAATCAGTCTCCAAGGCCTAGATTCCTCCTAAACATAATTGCTTATAACCTTTTTCTTCTCTTTTCCAGTTGACATTCTCTCTGGATTAGTACCGTTGCCTTTTGCCTTTTATTCATTTCTCAAGTCCTATTTTCTTAGGGTCATCTGGCATGATATTAGCATATGGATCTTCCTGCAATAATAGATAATAAGGAAAATCCACAAGTAATAGGTGACCAGAGAAAATCTGCCACTGCTGTCAGGGGGAAGGGACTTAACTGCTATGATTGGTGACTGACATTATCCTACATCATGCTGTCTCCCTAAGCTCACACCGAGTATATGAAGTGAAGCCTGCCACGGCTGAGTGAGCCCTCTCAATGATAACTACCCTGTGTTAGGCTGATACCTTCTAGGTGTGGAGAACTTAAAAGGCATCTTTAAAAATGATGATGTCTTGCTGAAAAAGTGTTCAGCTGGTGGTCACAGGTGATGTGTTTTACCCATTCTCCCAACTGAAAATTAGGACTTTGGAAATAAAATGTGGCATGAGGGGCAAATGGTTAATTAGTAAGTGTGTCAAAGAATGAAATGGATTTTTTGGACAATGATTTCACCACCATGACCTGTGAGGAATTTAAATCTTGCATTGAAAAAAGGCCCATAATGTTCATTCTTTTGATTTGCTGTGGCTGCTATTAAGTGTCATGAAAAAATGTGCAAAATTATTTATTTTTGGTAAAACACTCATTTCCTAAGGTAACTAGAGTTTACTGAGTGTTTATCATGTTCCGGCCACTTTGCTAAGTGTTTTACATGTTATCTTTTTTCTCCTAACAACAACCCTATTATAGGACTCTCAGTTGAAAAAACTGAGTCATGGAGAAGAGAAATAGCTTTCCCAGCTACAACCATATGGCTAAGTTGTAGAGGTAAGACTTGAGCTGAGGTAGTCTAATTCTGGAGCCTTTGCTCTTTGCCTGTTTGCGGTGCTGCCCATTCATAACAACAGTTAACAGGCACCTGGTGAAATACAAGAACATGGACTCATAGTGGCGAAAATGACCATGGCCAGAGTGTCCCTCACTGAACTGGGAGGCACGGTTTGATGAGAGAGACTCAGAGAGCAGATTCGGAGGGTTCTAACCTGAAACCAGAAGTATTTCAAAAGGAGGAGAAGAGAATGTCTGATAAGACTTTGATGGTTTATTGTCATGGGACACATCAGAAAGGCCCAGAGAAAAGAGAGCTGGAAGTTTTCTGACTCATCCCACCAAATCTTCACCTCGTATTCCTTTTATTTGTGATAACATCTCAAGGTCAGTTAGTCTCCATGAACTTTACCCCGTTTGGACATCTGAGGCCATAAAGTTAGTCTCCAGCATCTCTGGCACAGGAATGAGGAACAGTGTATTCCAGCTAGCCAGGCCGGACTGGGGACACAAGGAAACCTCTTGTACGTTGCTCAGAGAAGTAGCCTGGAGCTGTGATAAAGGAACAATGCAGGATTTGCACTGCTCAACTACAGGCCAGATGGTCTCATTCAGCCAAAAAAAAAAAAAAAAAAAAAGGAGAGAATTTAATCAGTTCTTACTTTACTGACCATTTCTACCCTTAGAAGCTTATTAGTATAGAAAAGATTGAGGACTCTGATTTGAGCCATGACCAACAAAAAGAAATTAGATAATAGTGACTCTGAAGAAATGACAGACAGAAGAACCTGTGAGAGGATCGTTGAACATTTTAGGAAGGAAAAGATCAAAAATTTATTAAAAAAAAAATATAGCTAACATGTATCTCAAAATTCTAAATAAAAGGAAGCTTCAGAGATGTGGCATACCCCAAATTCTCCCCAGTTTTTACAAAACAATTTTGAGTGATCTATTGCATTCAGAGTTTTAAAAATACACAGAGAATGAAAGAAGAAATATCCATAGATAAACGTAAAAGTGGCATGTGGCTATAACAATTATATCAGGAGGGCTAAGATCCAAAATGGGTTGAGGCCTGTGAATAATGCAAAGAATAAGAAAATATTTTTTTTTTGGTGTTAGTTTTGGAGCAAAGAGAGAAAAAAGGAAGGATAACCTTGTCATTACGGATGAATAGAGTGATGACAACAGATGACAGAGCAGTCTTAATTTATTTTTGGGAAAAGGTTGAGGTTTTAAATAAACAGAGCTATGTCGAAAGGGAAGCTGATAAAATTGTACTTTGCTTCTCTTAAATCTGACAAGGAGAATGATCCTTAGTTTAGAAAGAAGAAAGAATTAATAAAAGAAACTTGAAGCCCAAGATTGGTAGAAAGATTTTAAGAGTTAACTTGGATATCTGATCCTGTTGGCTCAGAGAGATGGGTTTAAGCCTGCTGTGCCTCTGTCAGCAGCAGCTTTGAGGAGCTGTTGTTGTGGGAGAGGTGCTGGGAACCTGGAAACAGGCAACTCAAATCCTGAGGTTTTTTTTTTTTTTTAAGGATAAGAGTTATGGTTTCTGCAGTGTATGCACTGATCTTAGATAAAGATCTGAAATGATTAAATGAATCATTAAAAGAATTGTGTTTGAACCCTTATAAAAAGGAGCCAGTATGTGTTCCCTAAAGGCAAGCCATGGAAGAACAACCTTATTATTATTACTATTATTTTTTGAGAATTACTAGACTGAACAGAAGAAAAGTTTCATTCCTGGGGGTCAACACAAGAGTACCGTGGGGAAGAGCCCAGCACATCAGAAAGCTCAATAAACGTTAGTTATTGTTACTATCCTTTGGATTTCAACAATCTATTTAGCCTCCTGATGACAGTTTTGAAGACAGGACAACTTGGTGAACTGCCAGGTGGACTTATAAGTAGTTATGTGAAGGAGGCACAGTTAGTCACGGAAGTCCCTAGTGGACTGTCATAGGGTTGTATCTAATTCAGCCTATTTTTCAATAATTTGGGTGAGAATATGGAAGACTTACTGATTAGATTTGCAGATAATGTCCAAAATGAGACTGATAATATTTGCTGGCTCAGATGCAATTTAGTTGGGATAAATGTATGTATGATTCTTTCCCTGACTCCACAAACTAAGTGTGTAGCTGTGGGATGGCATGACTTAGAGCGAATGTGGAAAAGGTTTCAGGGTTTTAAGTTATGATTCAGTTTTGTGATAGGAAGATATGTGCAATCATAATTTGCATTGATTGACAATTACCCTAAAAGAAGATCGTCTTTCTCCTGGTGGATCTGATCACGTGCGTGTGCTGTGCTAAGTCACTTCAGCTGTGTCTCTGGACTGTAGCCCTCCAGGCTCCCCTGTCCATAGAATTCTCCAGGGGTTCTCTGGAGTGGCTTGCTATGCCCTCCTCCAGGGCACCTTTCCAACCCAGAAATTGAACCCACGTCTCTTATGTCTCCTGCATTGGCAGGTGGTTCTTTACCACTAGCGCCACCTGGAAAGCCCTCAGATTTGATCACATCTCACCTCAAATACTGTGTTCGGACCTGGGAGTCCAACCCCAGGAGAGATACTGACAAATTGGAGACCATTTGGAAGAAAGTACTCAGGATGACAAAGAATATTTCAAAAAAAAATATCATGTGAGGTAGAGTCGGAGGGACTGGAGATGCTTATCGCGGCGGGGTGGTGGTGGTGGTGGTGAGGGGGTGGGAGGTGGGAAAGCAGGCCCAGGAAGTCAACTGTGTTCAAATATTTGTCTGTCACATGGAAGAGAGCCATTGTGCCTGTATGATCCCGAGGATTGAATTGAGATTGGTAGATGAAAGTTGTAGGCACAATAATAATAATAAACAAAAATTCTAACACCTGGAAGAATTTCAAAGATGACTCCGAGTCCTCTGTTGCCGATCATGTTCAAATCAGGATGGATGGCCTTTGGTGGAGACGCTGTAGAGGAAATTCAGATATGAACTTGATGTGAGATAGAATACCCCATCCTGTGAGTTTTCCCCATTCATCATCATTTCCCTCCCCATTTTCAAGTCAGGATGGATGGCCTTTAGTGGAGACACTATAGAGGAAGTTCAGACATGAACTTGGTGGTGAGATGGAATACCCCGTACTCTGAATTTCCCTTATTCATTATCATTTTCTTACCCAAGACATTGCAATAGCTCTCTCCTTATGACTGCAGCGAGCCCAAACCCTCTACCTAATTTATAAGGACCTCTCTTTACCTGGCCTCCTTCTACTTATTCAGTCATTCTCTGCTTTCCTCAAGGAAAGCCTCCCTGCTTTCTTCCTGAAATCTAGTCTCCAAAAAGTACAGAGCAACCCACAGAGAAAAGTATCTTTAAATGAACTGCTGCCATGAATTCCGAAGATTTCCTAAGGAATCTAGGGAAACGACATTCCTAATATCTATAGTGATTAAAAGGCAATTATTTAAGAGACAGAAATGCATTTGACTTTTCCCAAGTAGTCAAAACAGAAAACAGTATAACTATAAGAAGTATAAATTGGTAAACATTGCTCAAAATAGTTCTATAAAGCATTAAAGTTCATTTTGGCTTGTGCTTTCAAGCACCAGTCATGACCAACTTTGGGGCTGAAGGTAAGTTTTATTAAAAATACTAATCAAGAAGAGTAGATTTATGAAGGGAAAAATCTTATATTTTTTCTTTAATAGTTTAAAGGCAACAAATAGACTATTATAAATAATTATGGCACTAATATTTTCATTGCTGTGAAGGTAGAAAATTACGTGTTATAAAATTTAGGAAAAAATTTAGAGGAAAATATCAACACCTCCTTTAGGATTTATATTCTAAAATATACATAGAAATTAGGAGTTGAAAAATAACATGGAACATCAGATATGAGAGAAAGATCTAACTTTTCTTAACAGCATACTTTATGTTTTTTCCAAGGTGAATTCATCAGAATTGTTGCAAATCAAAGGAAAAGAAGTTAAGCGAAGGCGAAAAAGTAAATTTGGAGTTACACCACAGAGACCGAAAAAGATTTCAAAACCCAAGTGTGGTCAAAAACTACCTAAAAAAAAGTAACTTCCTTAGCTATACAAATTTTATTGTCGGTTTCTTAGCTATACAAATTTTATTGTCGGAAGAGAAATTATTCAGTAGTACTGATACGTGAAACTGTGTTTGTAAAGGAAGATTAAATGTTTTAGAAATTCACGTATGAGATCCAACTTAAACCTTCTCACAGGAAGAGTTGGTGGCAGCTGGTACAGTAGGATATATATATATATTGTGGTCCACGCTTCTTTCTACTTTTTTTTTTTTTTGATCAGTGTACTAAGTAATGACAAAGCAACAGCTAGAATAAAAATGACTCTTTGAGAGACAAAAAAGAATTTAATGTTAACATGTAAGATTTGATATTTTTGGTCACTGAAGTGCCTAATTTGGATTAACTGCTCATTATATTGGTTAATTTTGTTATGATAAAATAAAAGACAACCCCCCACTGTCTATAGGACAGTCGATTTGGAAATTTATTTATTTATTTGTTTTTAGTTCTACCAGTTTATTGCTACCAACCTCATGCACACATGCTCAGTCATGTAACTGCAGGGACTGCAGCCTGCCAGGTTCCTCTGTCCATGGACTTTTCCAGGCAAGAATACTGGAGTGGGTTGCCATTTCCTTCTCGATTTAGAAATTTAGATGGCCTTACTTTTCTCTACTATAATTTTATATTTCATTTCCACCTCTCACATACTTTCAGTAGGGTTTCTTATTACACAGGGGTGCAAGCACAATTTTGAATAATAGTGTGTAAATGCAATTTAGGTTTATGGTTTATCTTTTGCCAGTCATCTTGATGAAACTTATTTTCTCCTTATTTTTCCACTAGGTTTTTATGGGTTGGTTTTTTCTAGGTTCTTCTTCATTTAACTCTTTATGGGGGGCTTAAAGAAGCTTTAATTATTAGCTTTTGTTGTTGCTTAGGGCACTGAAAGGTGTGCAGGACATGGAAGACAACCTTTTTATGGCCGGCCTAAACTTTGTAAATGGATAATACTCACAATTTAGTAGCTGAGAGTAGACTCACAGGAAAAGAATTCCAAAGTTTATGAAAGAGTCAAATTGGCATTTAAGTGACCCTGTACATGCCATTGCTTATCTGCATTGCTTTAAGCTCATTTAGTTAGCAAGATTATGTATTAAAACAAATAGTGACAGCAGACAACAAGTATTTTACCTTCAATAAATAGTTACTGTCAGATTATCAATGAAGCAGAAACTTCTTGATTTTTTTTCCCTAAAAAACCTTGCATTTAGTGCATTAGGCAAAGTAGTGTGGCCACACACAGAGGCAGTCTTTTCTTTTTTATGTCTTAGTGTTTCAAAGAATGACAAATAGTCCTGTTAAAGGAGAGTGTGCTATAAAAACACACAGCCTTTCTTGAGCATGCCAAAAATATTTGTAGATCTTTTTGATATATATATATATAGTACTCTGTTAATTCATTAAAACTGAAATTAGAAACCTCCATTATAAAGAACTAAGAATGTGATGCAGAGGAATAAAAATCTGGTATTTAAAAAGTTTATATGAATAGAAGAGAATTTTGGAAAATCTTTTATTCACTGGACTTTTTTCCTTAATCAGTTTTTTACCTAACTTTTCTCACCAATGACTAGCTTCCCAATTGAACTGTTTTCTTAGGAATTCAGCCATCTCTTGAAAACATAGTGTTTTTTTAGCTCAATAACCAAGGAGATTCACTTGCAGATCTATATTATTAAAAACATGAAGAGAACATAGGAATTCAGATTGGTTCTGATGCTTTTTTAAGTAAAAAAAAAATCTGTAATCTCAAGAATATTCCACTAGCCAAGACCTGTCCCTGATAGAATGAAGATGTAGGTGAGCGTGACATCAGAACCCACCTTTTTCTCTTTTTCCCAGTCCTTTCTTAGGAACCGTGAGTTTCTTAGGGATCCTCGGCTTCCTGGAGACCCATTTTCACTCCCTGAGTTATATTTCGTTGTCCCAGGCATTTCCAAACGCTTTAGATTTACCTCTCTTTTCCTCTGCCACTTAAACATGTACACATTTCATATCCTGTTTTTGTTGGGCCGTATACTGTTTTGGAAACGACATAAACTACTCTCTATCAGTGATTCAATAATGTGCATGTGATCCCTAGCAATGGGTTAGCTGTTGTGCAGTGCAAATTGGTAACATCAGTAAACATAAGTGAGCATTTCTGGAGAGTTCCAGAGACCAAGAAGTGTTACTGTTATCAATTTTTTTATAAGGTAGGGGTTAAGAATTTTTGCTTTAATTTTGCAGAAGACCTTCAGAGAGGCCAGTAGTAGTGTTTCCAAGTGTTAGAACTAGGCTTCTGATGCAGGCCCTGCTAACTATTTATACTATGCTACTATCCAGACTCATGGAACGGTCAGTGGATAGATCTGCATTAACCCATTACATAAAGGGTCAGATTGGGTGGGACAGGAATAGGGCGATGTATGAAAAGAGATATTTGTAAGAAGGAAAAAGAAAGTAAAGTTTGCAGAGAAATTTGTCCTTGAAGTATTATTTGAAGAATATTTGAAAAAGTGAAAGTGCTGGTCACTCAGTCATGTCCAGCTCTTTGCAACCTCTTGGACTGTAGCCCATCAGCCTCCTCTGTCCATGGGACTCTCCAGGCAAGAATATTGGAGTGGGTAGCAATTCCCTTCTCCAGGGGATCTTCCTGACCCAGGGATTGAACCTGGGTCTCCCACATTGCAGGCAGATTCTTTACTGTCTGAAACACCAGGAAAGCAGATAAAAAGTTAGGAAATATATCTATAACTCAAAGGACTGAGAGGTCTTTCTGGCCCTATGAATTGTCCTGGAGACAGCATCTGCCATATGAGATGGCACATACGCTCTAAATGCATTCATTCCTTTCTTTCTTAAAGCAACCTTACTCAGGATGCACTAATGTTGTAATTCTCATCTTAACGAATGTTGTTAATTCTCACCTTACTGAGGTATAATGAAATTAATTGATTTGCTTATTGCCAAGTGATAACTTTAAACAGGATTTGAACAGAGGCATTCTTAACCACTATGCTGAAAGTAGGGCCAGATGCTAGGAGCCTTGAAACTTGAGAGAGGAAATTGTTGCATGCAGCAAGCAACAAAAAAACCATTGTATTGGGGAGAGGAGTATTTAAAGATCCGTGTGCTAGAATTTTGCAGGATCTTTGGAAGGAGGTGGAATAGCAAATGGCAACCCAATCCAATATTCTTGCCTGGAAATATCCATGGACAGAGGAACTTGGTGGGCCACAGTCTGTGGGGTCCCAGAGAATCAGATATGACTGGGCAACTGAGCACGCACGCAAGCATGCATGGAAGGGGGAGGAGACAGAGGGTGCAGTGCTGAATCCAAGTGGCAGACTTTGCTCTGCAGGCGAGGTGGTGAGGGCTTGGGCTGGAGTGTGGTGGAAGTAAGAGGGAGAAGGAGCACACAGGAAGAGCTCTGTCCAAGGGAGACGCTCAGTTTTTCATTGGCTGAGCAGGTGAAGGGCGGAGACAAAGATGGCTCCAGTGCTTTGTTACGTTGAAGATGAGGAATCTCAGTGAGATAGTGATAGCAGAGATGGGGCTTGGGAATTCAACACAGAGGGAAGAGTTGAAACACTGAATATGATTTTTCCAGTGTAGAAAGAGTAGTTCAACTTTGGAAGCCATACCCAGTTCAGAAGATGGTGAAAGAAAAGCCGGTGACTAAGTCAAGTTATAATGAATTTGAAAGGTAGATGGCGAGCTGGGATGGTGCAGGCTTAACAAAGCTCAGAGAGGAAGAAGGGCCATCAGTATTGCCAGCTGTGGCTTGGAGGTCCGTAATTTAAAGATTTAAAGTTCATTTGATTTGATGAGAAGGCCATCGTTTGGGTAATGTAAGAGTATAACGTTAGTAGGAGGTGGGGATGGAGTAGTACTGGCTAATGACCATTTCCTCCTCAGAGGTCATTAATAGGCATTAATAGGAAAGAAATTTGACTCATAGTTAGCAACACTTTTTTAGATCCAGTGACCACTGACTAATTTTGTGACCTATCCAAAACAAGCCTGCTCCAAAATAAGGCTAATAATAATAATAATACCTCCCACATAGTTTCATTATAGAAGTTAGAGATGATGTGTATAGATTGCCTGGTACAAAGTCTGGTATGTAATAGGTGGTCAAAAAGGATTTGTTGATTGAATGGCATGGCAAGTGAGAGTGGGTATTAAGAAATTAGATCTTCATGGCCTCTTTTCTGTTTTGGAAAGGCAGGAGAGAAGCAAGTTCTATTAACTGCATAGTGGGAAAGAAGATGCTTTGTTAACTTAGAGAGACCCAGATTTCCACCAGTGCTAGTTAATGGATAATGTACTGTGTTGTTGAACTTCTTCAGCGATGTAAGCATTTGAGCAGAGTAGCGATGAAGTAATGTATGATGGCTAAAGGTTATGGTGTCACTGAGTGAGTTGCAGAGTTCAGAAGAGAAGAGATTTGGGTGGGAGTGGGATAATAATAATAATGAGTTAGCTTTTAGACCTGTTGATTCTGAGATACTTGTAGAAAATACAGGTTGAGATCTTTGGCAGGCAGTTGGATATATATGACTAAAGATCTGGTCAATGGCCTGAGGTTGTAATAATAAATTTTTTATGAACCACTGTAATAGTTTTAAATGTGATTTCCCATGTGTAGACGTCTTTTGTAGAGCCTGAACTAAACTGACAGTGTAAATAAATTTTGTATCTAAAAAAGCAGAAAATGATAAAAAAAAAAAAAAAAAAAAAGAGGCCTACTTTCTTATTTCTGTGGCAGAATTCCAGACTACTCCACTTGGACCCTTCACAACCTGTGCACCACCATCCCAGCCAAAGAGCTGCCCGTTGACTTGCGCGTGGCCTCTCGAGTGTATCATACAGCCGACAAGAAAGGTCACAATACTGTGCTTGGAGTATTCGGAACCTCTTTGTTAGATGATCGCTATACAGACGAAGAGCAAAGAGATAGGTGAGAATTCCACTGTTCATTTTGTCTTAAACTAGATTTAAAAGAATTTAGCCAAAGAATTTCTGCCTTTGAGCCTTAGATTCTGAAGACCTGCTTCTGTTCTTGGGCACTAGAAAGGAACAGTTGAGTTTTGGCCCTTTCTGTCCCTTCCCCATATGTACACAGTCTAGGTCAGTGTCTTCATTTCCTGGTATTGACATGAACCAGAAGGCAAATTTCGTTTAATAATGGTTTATAGTTCCCAAAGAGTGTCACATGCACGGCCTCCTTTGTTCTCTGTAACAACTTGATGGAGTACAGATGTAGAAATGGAAGCTCATAAGAACCAAGCAACTTTGCCTGGCTTATACAACTAAGAACATCACAGATTTGAGAGCTGAAGGCAGTGTTTAGATTTCCTCATCATTGGGCATTCTTGGGTCCAGGGATCATGTACAAAAGTCATATCTACTGGAACCTTTTCCATTTCTCCTCATGTCTCAGTTTCCTTTGGAATAGGAGTATTCTTTTATGGTGAGTATATAACTTATAGCATCCTCAAATGGGAAAAGAAAAGGGAAGGGGGCTAACATTTACTTAACATGAACTATATTCCTTGTACTATGCTCTGTGCTTTGCATTTTTCCTGTTTAAATCTTCAATCATAAGAAGTCATAATTTCCATTTTATTCATGAAGAAACTTAGGCTTTATAATATCAGGTAACTTACCTCTAAATAGTGATTAGAATCCAGATTTGTTTAACCTAATTTTTCTCAAAAATGTTTTTTCATTGTCACCCCCTTAAGAAGGCTTTTTAAACTTCTCCCCACCCTAATTTCCCCTCCGCATTAAATTATAATGCTCTAGATATATTGTATACCTGTCTATGGTACTGTGTGTATATCTGTACCTTATACATAGAAAGAGTAAACTTATCATCCCCTGCCCTCCTCAGCCACTAATTTTCACTCCCTTGAGGGTGATATCACGTGCATACAGAGAATGCATACTCTAAAGTCTCTTGTCTTTCAAAAGAGCTGGTAGGAATCCTGAAAGATCATCTGTAATGCATTTTTTTGCATTAATTTTTTTATTGGAGGATAATTGCTTTACAGTTTTGTGATGGTCTCTGCTGTACATCAACATGAATCAGTCATAATTACAAGTATATCTCCTCCCTGTTGAGCCTCCCTCTGCCACCCACTCCATCCCTCTAGGTTGTCACAGAGCAGCAGGCTGGGTACTCTGTATGTTTTTAAAATACTAAAATATTAAATATTAAGTTAAATTTAAATAGATATGTTCTTAGTGTTATATTTTAACCAGTCTACATATGAAGATCATATTTTAAATGATCACTTTTAATTTTACTATTAAAAAAATTATTGGTGACTTACTCTCACATGCTTTATTCTGATCCAGTTTCCTCAAACTTTACTTTTAGTCAAGATTGTAACACTTTACTGCCTTCTTTTAAGATTTAAAGTCTTCTGATTTCCCTGCATTTAGTAATCACCGTGCCATTCAATATGAATCCCCCAAGGAAGGTCATTCGCATGTTTGTTTTCTGTTTAGGCAAAAGATTTTTTTAAAAAGGATTTATGTATTATTCATAATTTTATGAATAAAATTTTATATAAAGATTTTGGTGATTTCAAAATTGCTCCAGTTTCTCTGATAGATAATAGCAGTTCCATATAACTTCTTTGAAATGTCTTTTAAAAGCGGAGAGTGGACATAAAGACATAAACATAGTCCAGTAGATACAACTAGAGAGTAGTAGATGCAATGAGACAACTATATTGAGTAATTTCCATTGGCACTCTGCAAGCCAGGCATCCTCTTTTGAGGACTCACAGCTTATATTATTCATGCAAAGTGTTAAAAATACTGATTTCTTTCCAATTCTAAATGTTTTTTCCTTAAGCAGATCTCACTTTCTTTTTCCCAGAGAGTCAATAAATGTTCTATTTGATGATGATAATTCTTGGCAATTTGTTCCTAAGTACCAAATAAGAAGTTAATTTAAGTACTGAATATTTAATTCTCTGGCATCCATTTCTTGAGGATTATCTTGCTAAACATAGCTTAACCTTTTCAAAATATATCTGTCTGCTGAGCCTACAAGTTCAGAGAAATGTATATTTTTTTCTGCACTAATAAGTTGTCTCAAGAAAGGTAATTGTGAACAGAAAATGAATACCTTTTCACTTGGTGGCTTTTTGGTTTTTCTGTGCAGGGAACAGTTAACCACAAAGCATAACACTTGTGGTTATATAGTTTAATGCTTTCTTAATTTTGCACATAGTAATTGTCATTTGTGGGAAACACCAAGGATACTTTAATGGGATAGTGTGGGTACATAAGTTTAGTTAAAATAGCAATCTACTGTTCAAACTTGTTTATTTTGTTAAATAACAATTTTGATGAGAACTATAAAAATACTCCATATTGATCATACTTTTGCATGTAGAAGTTTCTGTATTATAAAGAGAAGTTTATAGACATCAAGAATTAGGATTCTTAGCATGGAATTTTAGTGAATAGCATGGAATTTTGGTGAAAAGCCTTGTGAACATTTCTCTGTATACATGAATTTAAACCATAGATGGCATTCTATAGACTGATATTTTTCACTCAAGGTTATGTGTGAACATTTAAATTATTCCATAATATTTGCTAACTTAACCAATCTGTAGCTTAAGAGAATTCCTTGGTATGGAATTACTTATTAAATTTTGTGGTGTAAAAATTTTGATGCATATTGCTGAAATTCTCTCTGGAAAAGTTATACCATCTTATATCCCTACCAACAATTGATGGCATTGTTCATTTCCTTTCAATCTGACCAAACTATTAACTGTCAATTTTCATGATTTTTTTCCCTAATCTAATATAGAAAAAAATCTCTTTATTTCTTTTATTCATTTCTAATAAGATTGAGCATGTTTTTAGATGTCTCTTGGTTATTTGTTTTTATGCTTTTGAGAATTACCAATTTATCTTCTGTTATCATTCATCTTTTTCTTATTGATTAATAAGTGATCTTTCTATATTAAAGATTTTAATTATTTGTCATATTAATGAAGACCTTAAAAAATTTTGTTGTTTGCTTTCAGTTTTGTTTATGCTGCTTTATGCCATACAAAAGTTTTACACTAATACAGAAGTAGTGAAAACTGGCAATAGTTTCCTTTATGTGTTTCTAGTCTTGGTGTCATTCTTAGAAAGGGCTTTGCTACACTTAAATTTAAATATATTTTTCATATTTTCATCAAGTAATTTTATTGCTTTCTTTAAAAAAATTTAATCTTTGATCCATCTTTAATTAATTTGATAAGATTAAGCATTATTGTTTCCTTCCCAAATGACTAATTAATTGCACAATAAGTTTAGTTTTTCAATAAATCCTTTTCCTCACTAATTTGAAATGCCAACTTTTCATACCTTAAATTGCAATGTGTCATCAAGTTTGTTTATAGACTTACATTCTATTTTAGTGAGTTTTCTGTGTAAAATTACATGTATATTTTGTTGACCCACCATCAAGAAAGAATGGGTGGCAAAAATGCTGTCAATAAACATTGACTGACCCTCTCAAGTCAGGTATCCCTCATAGCCAGCTTCTGGTGGTAAGACGTGCTTAGATTAGAGATACCAAATTTAGCCCTCAACTGAACTTCATTCAAATTACAAGGGAAATTTCTAGTCATATTTTAGAAAAACGTGTGTAGATGGTTAGTTCTGTGCATTAAAATAGCAGTCATGACTACCACAACAAAAATTGGAAAAGCAGAGGTTAGATGGTAGAAATCAAAGTTTAATTTCATTTGTTATTTTGCTATAAAATAATAATAAAAATACAAATATGCAATAAAATACAAAAAAGGACAACAATTACTCAAGATCTTGCCATCCAGAGATAATACTTTTCTTAAGTATATGATTCTGGACTTTGTTGTTTGCAAATAAATCATATGGAACAAAACTTGGGTAATGCTATGTAAATAATGTTTTGTAACCTGATTTTTAAAGCTTATTATGCCATAATTATCTTTCTATGTCATGAAATACAGGTCTGAATAGTCATTTAAATTGATCAGTTTAAGAAATTTTTTAAACTTACTGTGTGGCAGGCTTTGAGTTAGGCACTAAGTAAGCATCTGTGAGCAGAGAAGGCAGTGGCACCCCACTCCAGTGCTCTTGCCTGGAAAATCCCATGGACGGAGGAGCCTGGTGGGCTGCAGTCCATGGGGTCGCTGAGGGTCGGACAAGACTGAGCGACTTCACTTTTGACTTTCATGCACTGGAGAAGGAAATGGCAACCCACTCCAGTGTTCTTGCCTGGAGAATCCCAGGGACGGGGGAGCCTGGTGGGCTGCCGTCTATGGGGTTGCACAGAGTTGGACACAACTGAAGTGACTTAGCAGCAGCAGCAGCAAGCATCTGTGAGGAGCTTCCCTGGTGGCTCAGATGGTAAAGAACCTGCCTGGGGTGTAAGAGACCCAGGTTCGATCCCTGGGTTGGAAAGATCCCCTGGAAAAGGGAATGGCTACCTACTCCAGTAGTCTTGCCTGGAGAATTCCATGGACAGAGGAGCCTGGAAGGCTACAACCTATGGGGTTGCAAACAGCTGGACACAACTTGAGTGACTGACAGAGTTAAGAATCTGTGAACACAACAAACAATCTCTGCCCACAGGGAATTTGGAGATTAGCAGAGAAGAAAGGTGGTGAATTAATTATTGTGAGTTTGACAGTTAATATGCAGATGGGCAGTATATAGAAGCATGTTTTCAATTATCTGTGGAAGATTGAGCAAATGATACTTAAATTGAAATCTAGGAATGAACAGAAGATAGCCAGGAAGAGGGAAAGAATATTTTTAGTTTCTTGCTACTCCAAAGTATAGTTCACAGACTAGCAGCATCACCATCACCTGGAAGCTTGTTAAAAATACAGGTGATGTGTATGCAAGCTGAAGTTTGAGAGTCTGTGCTGTGGACAGTTGTAACCCATTTGAGAATTAGAAAGATGTCCATCAGTAGAGCAGTGATACCATTGATTCTGGAGAGGACACAAGGGTCAAGATTATGCAGGACTTGTAGATGTTCTCTGTGTGTATGTGAGAGCATGTGTGTGGGGACCTGGGGGAGAGATTGTTATTCACAGTGTGTTGAGAAGCCACTGATAGGATTATTTGAGGAAGAAGGACATGATCAGATTTGCTTTAAGATAGCACAGTCCTCATCATGACTTCTCAGTAGCACCTAGCACAGTTGATCACCTGCTCTTCCTTACAACACCTTTATCCCTTGGCCTTCAGGACTGCAGTCTCTCTTGATTCCTGCCTCCTTTGCTATGTCTTCTTAGTCTCCCTTGCTGGTATCTCCTCATCTCTTGACTTCAAAGCATTGGAGTGCCCAAAGCTTATCCTTGGATCAATTTTCTCTTCTGCCTGTACTCTCAAGGTGATCTTATTCAGGATCATAGCTTTACATATGATCTATATGCTGATAACTATTATTAATTAAAATAAATGATTAAAGGCTATAATTGTCCTTATAATAACTAAAAGCTGGAAAAAACTTAAGTGTCCAACAATGGAAGACTTTTTATAGTGCATCCAATGATGGGATGTATTAGAATTGTGGCAAAGAATAAGTTAGAGCTCTGCGTACTGAGAGGAGTTAGAACCCAGTATATAAACAGATATATGATTATGCACAAACAGATTTTTAGCATGGAGGAAAATTCAGGAAACTGTTAACTGTGATCCTTCTATTTTCCTTTTATATTTTACACCAAATTGATAAAAAGTGAAATTATACTTTGTCTTATTTTTGCTTTATTTGTATGATATATGAAAGTGAAAGTCGCTCAGTTGTGTCCAACTCTTTGGGACCCCATGGACTATACAGTCCATGGAATTCTCCAGGCCAGAATACTGGAGTGGGTAGCCTTTCCCTTCTCCAGGGGATCTTCCCAACCCAGAGATAGAACCCAGGTCTCCTTCATTGTAGGCGGATCCTTTACCAGCTGAGCTACAAGGGAATATATTTGTCCTTTAATTTTTAATTTTTTCTAAGTTGTTTCCCTTGTAGATTTCATAGTATTGAATATTAGTTAAGCCAATCAGAAATTAATTTTCTTATAGTAGGCTGGATCATCTCATATTCATTTATTGTCATATCAGATACACTTGGTAGTATTCTTGAAAGGTGTTGGAGGTGGGAGAGGACAGGATTGAAAGATTTTGCATCTATGGTTTACATCTGTGATTGTTAAAACTATTGTACTAGAAGCCGACCTTTTCCTACTGAGTTTTCTATGTGGAAAGATTATTCTTGGCTTTTTTTCTGTGCATGCACATATATTACTTATACATACATTTTACAGAAAAGACATTAAAGATGTTATCTTGACATTTATAATCCTTCGAGGATTTTAATTTTAAAACTGAAGGGCAGACATATGAGTAATTATTTTGACTTATTATCTTTACTACTTACAGCTTACAAATCAACTATATAAAATGTACTTCCATCAGGAAGATTTTATCTGGCCCTCCATCTTGAGTAGGGTAGCAATATCTGAAATGGAAAACAGAATATTATCTAGTAGAAAGTCTATTGAGGTACATTTATTGCATAATTTATTTTTAACAACCACTCTATGCAGTAGATGAAATCATTCTGTTTCCCAAACAGAGAAAAGGAGGTTCAGAGATTGACCAGTTCATATTTATAGAGCTGGTGAAAGCTGGGACTCAGACCCAAGTTGCTCTGATCCTAAATGTGGTTTCCAATATATCACACTGTTTTTTTAAATTAATTTTCATTGTTGACTTACAATGTTGCGTTAGTTTCTGCTTAGTTCCCCTGGCCCAGGATCGAACCCGTGCTCCCTGCATTGGGAGTGCAGAGTCTTAACCACTGGACCACCAGGGAATTATTTATATATATATTCATACACACACACACACATATATGTGTATATATAAGTTCACTGTTTTGTGACCTTATAAAAATTCCTCTTATTTTTTTCTATGTTTCAATTCCAAATACTGATTCTTATCTTGTTTTCAGAACCAATCCTGATATGAACTAGGAAGGATCATATTTTACTCACCCTTGATGCTTTGTATTTGGTCTGTTATGACCCAATTTCGAAAGTAGGGTTTATGCTTATTCAGGTGGGGATTTTATCTGGTATCGTTTGTTCCTTCTTAGGAACTGAAGTTCTGTTTCTGAGTCCTGGGCCAAAGCTGGGGCCTTGCTCCCTGAGGGGACTTTTCTGATACGAACTGCTCAATTATTGAAAGCTCTCACCGAATACTGCCTGTATTTGTACTCCGTGTCACTGGTTGCTCCTGCCCCCACACTAGAATGTGCCCTCATCCCATTTAGACCTTTCCAGTGCCACCTGCAGTGCTGTGGTCTGCAGCTCTGCGTTTGGGAGAGTCTGTTTGGTCTTCTGCTCCACATGTCCTTCCAGTGTGGGTATCTGGGACTGACTTTCCCCACCATCCCCATGTCTGGCATTGTCTGCCATTCATTCCTCGGTGATCAGGTCAATCCTGACCTGGTCTACCCCCCACCCCTTACTTGGCCTTGTTCCTTGCTACATAATCCAGACAATGACCCAAGGTATTATACCAAAGAATATAAGACCTAAGCCCCATTTGAGGTCTTGCTGGTGATGTGTGTGACAGAAGCACATATATAAGAGCTGTAAGAGACCTTGGCCTTGCCCTTGCCTAACCATCTCATGTTATAGATGGGGAAACAGAGGCAGAATTTTGCACCCCAATCACAGTAGGTGGCAGTTAGGACTAGCATCAACAGTAACCTCATTTAGATTTTTGTTAATTCATTTTCAAGTAGCCCCCATACCTAAGTAAGCCTTAAGCATACTTTAAAAAATAAATTGGGATGACAAATTTATGTTAGTACACATTATAAATATTTGATAAGATTAATATATTTTTGTTTTTATATGGAAACACCAAAAAATTTATTTGGAAATTTGCCTGATTTCATATCTGCCAACATCTAGTAGCTCAGCTGGTAAAGAATCTGCCTGCAATGAAGGAGACCTCGGTTCAGTTCCTGAGTTGGGAAGATCCTCTGGAGAAGGGGTAGGCTACCCACTCCAGTGTTCTTGGGCTTCCTTGGTGGCTCAGCTGGTAAAAAATCCACCTGCAATGCGGGAGACCTGGGTTCGATCCCTGGGCTGGGAAGATCCCCTGGAGAAAGAAATGCCTACCCACTCCAGTATTCTGGCCTGGAGAATTCTATGGACTCTATAGTCCATGGGGTCACACTCTATGGGGTCACAGAGTCGACACAACTGAGCGACTTTCACACAAAAATGTCTGAAAGCAAAGCAATGTCATTCCACCAGATGTCACTCTTTGCATGTAGCAATGAAGTTACAATGATTAAAATAAAATTCCCCCCTCCCTAATTATATTTGTATAAAAGATTCTGCATAATTATACTCTTATTCTTCTTTGGCTTATTCTTCTTTAAATTTATTATTTTATTGAAGACTATGTTTCCTGAATTTTTTAAAGTACTGAAAATATTCATTATCTCTGCTATAGATTTTAAAGACTTTACTAAGCAAAATTATTTGTAGATTAGTATCTTCAAGAAGGTGAGCTCTTAAAGTCTTTTCTAGACCTAGAAGTTTGCTTTTGAAACAACATTCTTTTAAATTACTGTTTTCTAAGTTGTCGATTGTGACCTAGTAAGTGGATTGTGCGATCAACTTAATGGCTTGCTATGAGCCCCTTAAAGAAACGGTGTTTGGGATAGAATATTGCATGTAAGTATTACTTTGACAAAACATTTTGCGTGAACGCTCAAACTATCTCTGAACACATCTTCTCTGAGTTGCATAAAAATGGCTGTGAGCTTTATCCTGTGAATGCTCCCCAGGCTTAGTACCCCAAGGAGCACAATGAATTTTCTGAGGAAGGGGTAGGGAGGATGCGATGTGTAACTTCTCCGTTGTTAGAGTCACATCAGGGAGGGTAAGAGGGTTGCTGGAGGGAGAACCCTCCATGCATCACAGGATGGAGCCCGCAGTCACTTTTATGTAAGTCATAAAAGATGTGGGTGAAGATTTTTAAGAGTGCTCACAGCCTAGAGCAAATGTTCTCCAAACTTCTTCTAACTTGTAATAAGAACCCTATTTTATATTTCTGGCCCTTGGGAGATCAGTGTTGACTGAGAATGAGGTTTAACTTGCTCTGAGATGGGCTTGTTTGCTTCATTCAGTCCTCTCAGTCATAATAACAAAAATGATTGTAATATCAACTACTTAATGTATTTTTTCTGAACTTTGTGCAAATTTGTTACATATATTATTTTTAAGCATTAGATGCTGAAAGATCCCATCACTGTTGCTCTTCATAGATGAGGAAATGGAGCCTTAAGAAGGAAAAATGACTTACCCAAAACAGCACATCAAGTGGCCAAACTAAAGCTAAAATGCTGGTTTTTAACTTCGTTCCAAAGGCTAGCTCTTCTCACTGTGCTTTTTAGGCTTTTCCTGAGGATAAAGACCACCTGGAGTGTTTAAGTGATCTTGGTCTCTATTCCAAACCAACTGAACTAGAATCTCCAGAGGAAGTATCTGGGGAGCTGTAGATCTGACAAGCATCCCAGAATATTCTTACCATCAGACTGCTGGGAAAGGCTGCACTGCATCAGTGCTTCTCAGACTTCATTGTGCATCAGAATTAACTGTGAAGTGAAGTCACTCAGTCATGTCCGACTCTTTGCGACCCCATGGACGGTAACCTACCAGGCTCCATAGTCCATGGGATTTTCCAGGCAAGAATACTGGAGTGGGCTGCCATTTCCTTCTCTAGGGGATCTTCCCAACCCAGGGATCGAACCCGGATCTCCTGCATTGCAGACAGACTCTTTACCGTCTGAGCACTGCATCAGTGCTTCTCAGACTTCATTGTGCATCAGAATTAACTGTAGGGCTGTTTAAAACACAGAAGGCTGGGGTTCTCCCCAGACCTTTTAATGGGACTCAAGAATTTTAATTTCTAACAAGTTCCTATGTGGTGCTAATGATGCTGGTTAGGGAATACACCTTGAGAATCAGTGTAGTACATCATGCCAACCCATTATTCTCAGTTTCTCAGGACACACGATCTGGACTGGCTTTGGCTGTGGGATTTTTCAAGCAGTGTTAAACAGTATGTATTCAGTATCTACTGTACTCATGGGAGACAGGAAATGAATAAGAATCAGTCTTCCCCCACCCCAACTAGCCTGTAATCTGCTGTGAAAAACACACAGAACAAAATGCAGCATATTCTGTAATGAAATTGCAGATCAAATGTACCGGGAAACTAGGGAGGCAAAGATGAATTTTTGCTGGGCAGAGGGATATTTGTAAAGGCCCCATGGAATAGTTGAGACCTGAGTCGTCTTTTCAGTGTTTTCATAGGCACCTTGTATTGTAGGTATTTGTAGTTCAGTTTCCCTGTCTCTCCTGCAACAGCTGGAGTAATCTAGAGCATCTTTTGTGCAGTGAAAGATTGGGCTGGGTGTTGGGGAGGGAAGTAGAATTGGTAAAGTAGGTGATGCCCAGGTGTGGAGGACCCTAATGGCGAGGCCAGGAGCTTGTGTGTGTGTGTGCAGTCATTAAAGTATTTGGAAGAGGGTAACTGACAGTAACTTTGGTACCAGTCTGTAGCATGGATTAGAGGAGGGAAAGTTTGGAAGTGAGGGACAGCAAAAATGTTATCACAGGACTCAGTTGAGAGAAGAATGAAACAGGGTGGAGAGACACTGGAGGGAGAAGAGTCAGGACTAGTGATTACTGCTGGGATGAGGGAGAGGTTGGAGAAGAAGAGATTTTCAGTCTGAACCACTGAGATAGTGGTGATCCCCAAAGGGAGGATCTCTCAAAAGGATTGGTTCTTTTCTCTGGAAATTAAGAAGGAAGCAGGGAAAATTTGGACAAAAATTTCAAAGCAAATGATTTATTTTTGTCAGGCAGGAATAGTTGCTAACCTTGGGTAGCCTTTCCACTAAGATCTCCAGTTCATATCTACCAGAACTAGCTATGCACTTTAAAATGTCCAATGACCTCTCTCACTTTCCTTCCAACCAACCAGAATTTGTTTTTTTTTTTTGATGCACATTTGGGATATGAAAAGACAGTAATATGTAAATGATCCTGACCACTTTGTTTTTGGCTTTAGTTCAGTTCAGTTCAATTGCTCAGTTGTGTCCGACTCTTTGTGACCTCATGGACTGCAGCACGCCAGGCCTCCCTGTCCATCACCAACTCCTGGAGTTCACTCAAACTCATCCATTGAGTCAGTGATGCCATCCAAGCATCTCATCCTCTGTCATCCCCTTCTCCTGCTTTCGATCTTTCTCAGCATCAGGGTCTTTTCAAATGAGTCAGTTCTTCACATGAGGTGGCTAAAGTATTGGAGTTTCAGCTTTAGCATCTGTCCTTCCAATGAATATTCAGGACTTATTTCCTTTACGATGGACTGGTTGGACCTCCTTGCTGTCCAAGGGACTCTCAAGAGTCTTCTCCAACACCACAGTTCAAAAGCATCAATTCTTTGGCGCTCAGCTTTCTTTATACTCCAACTCTCACATCCTTAAATGACTACTGGAAAAACCATAGCTTTGACTAGTTGGACCTTTGTTGGCAAACTAATATCTCTGCTTTTTAATATGCTGTCTTGGTTGGTCATAACTTTTCTTCCAAAGAGCAAGCATCTTTTAATTTCATGGCTGCAGTTACCATCTGCAGTGATTTTGGAGCCCCCCAAAATAAAGTCTGTTACTGTTTCTGCTGTTTCCCCATCTATTTGCCATGAAGTGATGGGACCGGATGCCATGATCTTCATTTTCTGAATGTTGAGCTTTAAGCCAACTTTTTTGCTCTCCTCTTTCACTTTCATCAAGAGGCTCTTTAGTTCTTCTTTGCTTTCTGCCATAAGGGTGGTATCATCTGCATATCTGAGGTTATTGATATTTCTCCCGGCAATCTTGATTCCAGCTTGTGCTTCCTCCAGCCCAGTGTTTCTCATGATGTACTCTGCATATACGTTAAATAAGCAGGGTGGACAATATACAGCCTTGACATACTTGTTTCCCAATTTGGAACCAGTCTGTTGTTCCATGTCCCGTTCTAACTGCATACAGATTTCTTAAGAGGCAGGTCAGGTGGTCTGGTATTCCCATCTCTTTAATAATTTTACAGAGTTGTTGTGGTCCACACAGTCAAAAGCTTTGGCTTAGGGCCAGATAAAAATATAGCAGTGCCTCAAGGTAGCTTCTTAAGTCACCCCTCTCCTCCCTGCTTGTCATGTATGTACTCTCTTGGCTCATTATTCTAGACAGTGCAATATCCCGCTCTTTTGTTTTTGCTGGATATATCAGTGAGGAGCCAGTTGCAGAAAACAGAAACATTTTTAGCTATTTTAAGCATAAAGGAATCTGCTAATGGGAATATGATGCTTGTAAAATCAATGGAAAGATTGGAAGAATGGGCTCTAGGCAGTCTGGACTTTCCAGAGATGACTCATATAGCACGTTTAACTGGCTTCCATGCCTGCTGCTCCTTCTGGTAGAGTCAGGAAGGTGGGAAAGCTGGAGGCCAACCTTGGCAACATACCACTTTAGCTGAGACTCAGAGATTGTGTGGCCTCTCCTGCCACAGCTTTTGATTCTGGAGATACACCATGTCTGTTTGAAATATTCACTGGCAAAAAAGCCTACCCACAAAAGATGTAACTGGAAGGCTGCTACAGAAGAACTCAGTGTTGCCACGACTGCTTGCCAGCCTTCTTCTAGACTGTATGTGAGTGCATCTGGTTAGTAGATCCTAAGACACATCTCAGACACTGGCTGCAGGAGAGTCGTCACCTCTCCATCCTCAGCAGTTTGGGAAAGCATATTGGATTGGATGTTGAATGACAGTGTGTTATAAGCCACTGTGCTGGGAGTTGGGCTTTACCTTCTCTTTGAATTCAGATATTTAACTGGGTGAGATAGGAGGCTTTTTTCCCCCATGAACCTAGTTTGGCAAAGCCCTGTCTTCTCCAGCCTAGCTTTGGGTGGGCCTGATTTTTAAGAGCTGGTTTGATATGATAGAATCTGAGGATTTCAGCATATTGTTAAGTGCAGTCAGTCTGGTATGGGTGTGCTTGGTTTTCATATTTGGTGGCTCTAAAGTGATTGTCTGTTCAGGTAATGGTATACCAAGCATTCGAGGGAACATTGGCTCTACTTTTAAGTGAAATTGAAATATGGCTATAGTCAGTGTAGTTCCACTTTATACTCATTTTATGTATTTTGTATAGTGTTATGAAATTAAAAGACGCTTACTCCTTGGAAGAAAAGTTATGACCAACCTAGATAGCATATTCAAAAGCAGAGACATTACTTTGCCGACTAAGGTCCATCTAGTCAAGGCTATGGTTTTTCCTGTGGTCACGTATGGATGTGAGAGTTGGACTGTGAAGAAGGCTGAATGCCAAAGAATTGATGCTTTTGAACTGTGGTGTTGGAGAAGACTCTTGAGAGTCCCTTGGACTGCAAGGAGATCCAACCAGTCCATTCTGAAGGAGATCAGCCCTGGGATTTCTTTGGAAGGAATGATGCTAAAGCTGAAACTCCAGTACTTTGGCCACCTCACGCGAAGAGTTGACTCATTGGAAAAGACTCTGATGCTGGGAGGGATTGGGGGCAGGAGGAGAAGGGGACGACCGAGGATGAGATGGCTGGATGGCATCACTGACTCGATGGACATGAATCTGAGTGAACTCCGGGAGTTGGTGATGGACAGGGAGGCCTGGCGTGCTGTGATTCATGGGGTTGCAGAGAGTCGGACACAACTGAGCAACTGAACTGAACTGATAATACAAAAATTAATGTTATTTCAAGCCATCTGTAAGTCAGTCATTAATGACACATTTTGCCTTCACATTTTGATTTACCTCATCTCTTGGTTTAATTCAGGCTTTTGTTGATAAGTTTTAAACCTCCTATGTATATTCTTCTTATGTATATATAGTTAGTTGTTGTTAAGTTGCTAAGCTGTGCCTGACACTTTTGCAACCCCATGGACTGTAGTCTACCAGCCTCCTCTGTCCATAGGATTCTCCAGGCAAGATTACTGGAGTGGACTGCCATTTATTTCTCCAGGGGATCTTCCCAACCCAAGGATCGAGCCCACATTTCCTGCACTGGCAGGCAGATTCTTTACCTTGTGAGCTACAGGGAAGACATTCTGAGCCACTAAGGAAGCCCTGTATATTGTTGGTAGCCCAGAAGTAAAGACCTAATGCCATAACAGTTTTTTGTTCATCCTGGCAAGATATGAATCAAGAAAGAAAAACCTTAATGTGAGCAGGCAGTTCTGCTTAGGGTGATGCTTTGCCTTGGGCTAAGAAATGAAACCATTTCCCCATGAGCTTGGAGTGGGGAGCAGGTTAGGAATCAGAAGGTAGAGAACTTTTTACCTCTGTTGTAATAAGACTTTCGTAGAGTGAATTTATTATTATTATATTATAAAGCAAAGCCACCAAAAGGTTACTACTAAAGTACATTCAGAAGCAAACATAAATTATTTTTGAGTTATTCCCCATTTTGAATTATCTGACTTCTGCACAATATTTATTTAGCATAGATGCATGCATGCATGTGCTCTCAGTTGTGTCCGACTGACTGTGACCCCATGGACTGTAGCCTGCCAGGCTCCTCTGTCCATGGATTTCTCCAGGCAAAAATTCTGAAGTGAGTAGCCATTCCCTCCTCCAGGGGAGCTTCCTGACCCAGGAATTGAACCTGCATCTCTTGTGTCTTCTGCATTGGCAGGTTGATTCTTTACCAGCTGAGCCACCAGTGAAGTCTCCTTTAGTGTAGATATCAAATGTCAATGTGTTTATTTCATAGAGATATAAAATGAGAGTAAATACCTGTTGCTTTATCAATGACTTAAAAAATTTTTTTTCCACACTGTAGAATACTGCACGGAGCTCCTGTTATGAATGTCAGTCAAGAATATGCTGCTGTCGTTCCACCAAGACCAGGGATACTGCCTGAACTGATACCAGGAACTGACCAGAGTGCTCACAAACCACAGTTACAACTCGTAGGAGAGGAAGTAAGAGCTTCCTTTAATATTAGTTTTCTCTATCTCATAGACTCTCAAACTTTTTGGTTTCAGGACCCTTTTTTATGTTCTTAAAAATTATTGAGGACTTTAATAATTGTTTATGTGGCTTGTCTCTATTGACATTTTCAATGTTGGAAGTTAAAACTGGGAAAATGCTAACGTGTTTATTTTCTAAATGTAAAATAACAGTACTAAAATAATATATGTTAACATGCTATATGAAAAATAGTTATATTTTTTAAAACAAAGAAGTAGTGTAAAACTGGAGTTGTAGTTTTTGCAAATCTCTAATGCTTGGCTTAATAGATGACAGCTGGATTCTTATGCTTGCTTCTGCATTCAATTTTGTGATAAGTTGTTTTGACTGAACTATATGAGGAAAATTCTGGCTTCATGCAGATATGTAGTTGAAAAAGGAGAGATTATTTTAATAGCCTTTAAACGTAATTATGGATATTCTTGTTTGATAATGCGCTTCCTAGGTGGCACAGTTGGTAAAGAACCTGCCTGCCAATGCAGGAGACACAAGAGACGTGGGTTTGAGCTCTAGGTTGGGAAGATCCTCTGGAGGAGGAAATGGCAGCCCATTCCAGTATTCTTGCCTGGAGAATCCAAAGGACGGAGGAGCCTGGTAGACTACAGTCCATGGGGTCGCAAAGAGTTGTACATGACTGAAGCGACTTAACACACACACAAGAGGTAGTTTCTTGAAGCTTAGCTGTGAGACTTCCACTTCTGTGAATGATGCAGTGGAAGTTCTTTTTCCTATTCTTCCTGCGAAGTGCAAGTAAAAACCGGGTGTTACAAACAGGATAGATCTGAAAGGCGGAGAGACTGAGACTCTAACTAGGAACTTTGGGATCCAAGAAATGACACTGTGGCAAGCTAGTTCCTTGAGTTTCCTTTTTTGCCTTGTAATCCTTTGATAAATCCTTTTTATAATTTCAAGTTAAAAAAGGAAACCTGGAAAGAAAATTAGGTAAAGACACAAAGAAGTCCAAACAAAGCCTACTCTTTTTAGCCGAAGAACCAGGAAAGGGGCAGCCTAGCATGCCACAATTTTCAAACAACAGCTACCCATGGCATCTGGTCCCATCACTTCATGGGAAATAGATGGGGAAACAGTGGAAACAATGTCAGACTTTATTTTTCTGGGCTCCAAAATAACTACAGATGGTGATTGCAGCCATGAAATTAAAAGACGCTTACTCCTTGGAAGAAAAGTTATGACCAACCTAGACAGTATATTCAAAAGCAGAGACATTACTTTGCTGACTAAGGTCCGTCTAGTCAAGGCTATGGTTTTTCCTGTGGTCACGTATGGATGTGAGAGTTGGACTGTGAAGAAGGCTGAATGCCGAAGAATTGATGCTTTTGAACTGTGGTGTTGGAGAAGACTCTTGAGAGTCCCTTGGACTGCAAGGAGATCCAACCAGTCCATTCTGAAGGAGATCAGCCCTGGGATTTCTTTGGAAGGAATGATGCTAAAGCTGAAACTCCAGTACTTTGGCCACCTCATGTGAAGAGGTGACTCATTGGAAAAGACTCTGATGGTGGGAGGGATTGGGAGCAGGAGGAGAAGGGGACGACCGAGGATGAGATGGCTGGATGGCATCACTGATTCAATAGACATGAGTCTGAGTGAATTCCGGGAGTTGGTGATGGACTGGGAGGCCTGGCGTGCTGCGATTCATGGAGTTGCAAAGAGTCAGACACGACTGAGTGACTGAACTGAACTAACCCTAGCCAAACATCACAGAAAAAATGGTGGCCCTGGTCCTTCCCTCACTTCTACCAGCAAAGGCCTCGTAGGAAAACTAGACTTGCTCTTGCCAAAGTATGTAATGTGTGTGCTCATTTAGTTGTGTCTGACTCTTTGGGACCCCAGGGACTGTAGCCTGCCAGTCTCCTCTGTCCTTGGGATTCTCCAGGCAAGAATACTGGAGTGGGTTGCCATTCCCTTCTCCAGAGGATCTTCCCAACCCAGAGATTGAACCAGCATCTCTTGCATCTCCTGCATTGGCAGACAGATTCTTTGCCACTGTGCCACAGAGTACGAGAAGGCACTGTCACACCTCTGACAGGGTGGTGTTGAAGAAGGCCGTGTGGGGCTGGGACTTTTGTTTTGGTAGAGTGGTCATGAGGTTTCCCTTCTCTGGTGTCAGTTGATGCCACACAGGGATCGTGGACTTGCATCCCCACCTAGTAGTAATGAGCCACTTCTCTCCCTCCCCACTGTGGTGGTATCAGAGGAGGCCCAGCAGACTGTCAGCTGGAACAGAAGGTTTAAATAAGATCCAGAATCTCATAGCAAAGTATCCGAATTTCAATCAAAAATTACTAATCCATCCCAAGAACTAGGAAAGCCTCAAACTGAATATAAGAAGGTAATCAATAGATGCTATCATTTAGATGACAGAAATGTTAGAATTGTCTGACAGTGATTTTAAAGCCATCATCCTAAATATGCTTCAGTGATAATTATGAACACACTTGGAAAAAAGTTTTTTTAAATAGGAAGATTTAGAAAGGAAATAGAAGATCTTAGTAAAAATCATTGAAGATACTTAGTAAAGAAACCAAAGACATTTTAGAATTGAAAAAATATAATAAAGTAAAATGCTTGGCAGATGGGATCAAAAGTAGAATGGAGGAGATAGGAGGTGAAGTTGAAGATAAAATAGTAGAATTTATCCAGTCTGAGCAACCAAGAGAAATAGACTAAAGAAAAAAAAATTAACAGATCTTCAGGAGTCTGTTAATTGTGGGACTAAAGTAAAAGATCTAACATTTATGTTATCACAGTCCTGGAAGGAGAAGAAAAAGAAGAGGGGTGACTGAAAATGTTTAGGAAGAAATAATGACTGGAAACTTCCCCATTTTAGTGAGACTTAAACCTGCATATTCAGGAAGCTGAGCAAACTCCAAGCAGGAAAAGTCCACCAAGTCACTTAATAGTCAAACTTTTGAAAACTAATGATAAAGAAAAGAATCTTGAAAGCAGCAAGAGAGAAACCATATGTTACCTACAGGAGAAAAACAGTTGAGTGATAATGGATTTCTCATCAGAAACCATGGAGGCCAGAAATAAATGGCAGAACATTTTTCAAATGCTGAAAGGAAAGAATGGTATGCCCTGAGTCCTACATATCCAGAGAAGATACCCTTCAGGAATGAAGGGGAATCCAGACATTTCCAGATGACAGGAAAGTAAGAGAATTTGTCACCCAACAGATTTGCCCTGAAAGAAAGTCTGGAGCATGTTCTTAAATGATGAAAGATGAAATCTTGGACTATCTAGAAGGAACAAAGACAAATAAAGCAAAAATGTGAGTAAATGCAATAAAGAATTTTCCTCCTCATTTTGAGTTTTCTAAATTATGTCTGTCGGTTGAAGCAAAAATTACCATACCATTAAATGTATACAGAGGAAATGTTTAAGACAACTGTATTATAAATAGAGAAAGGAGACATAAAAGAAGGTAGGTTTACACACCCTTGAACTGGTAGAGTGCAGACATCAGTAGACTTTGATAAGTCTATGATAAGTCTTTGATAAGTTATGTTTATATAACGTAACACCTAGAGCAAGTCTAAAAATCTTTAAGAGGCATATTCATAAACACCACAGATAAATAAAAGTGGAATTCTAAAATATGTCCATGTAAAAGGAAAGCAGGGGAAAGAAAACAGAGAAACCAGAGAGAATAAGCAGAAAACAAAAAATGAAATGACAGATGAAATCCCTAACTTAAATACATTATTGGTCTAAATACACCAATTAAGTGACAGGGAATGCAGAGTGGATTAAAAGAAATGACACCCCCCCCCCCAAAAAAAAAGAAATGATCCAACTGTTTACTATCTGCAAGTAACTGACTTCATATATAATGATTTAGAGAGGCTGCAAGTAAAAGGATAAAACAGATAAGTCATACCAACATTAATCAAAGAGAAGTAGGAGTGACTAAGTTAATATCAGATAAAGTAGACCTCTCAGCAAAGACAGTTGCTAGAGACAGAGAAGGGGATTACATTATGACAAAAATGTCAACCCGCCAGGAAGACATAGTAGTCTTAAAAAGCGTGTGCACAAAACAGCAGAATTATAAAACATGTGAAGCAAAAGCTGGTGAACTGAAAGGAGAAATAGGCAATTTCACAGTTACAATTGGAGACTGCAATGCTCCTCTCTAAATAGTTGGTGGAACACTAGAAAATCAGCAGGGATACAGAAAAATCAATGACTCTATCAACTAACAGGATCTAATTGAAATGTACAGACCACTACACCAAATCAGAGCAGAATACTTATTCTTTTTGAGTTCCTGCAGAAGATATACCAAGATAAATCCATAATGAAATCAAACTAGATATCAATAACATAGATAACAGAAAAATCTCCAAACTGTTGGAGTCTAAACAATACAGATATAATTAATTCATGGGTTAAAGAGGGCGTCTCAAGGGATTTAAAAAGTACTTTGAAAACCAATTAAACTGAATTAAAATGAAAATGTAACATATCATAATTTGTGGAACAGAGATGATGCCAATATGGAAAATTATAACACAAAATGCTTACAATTAAAAAAGAGAAGTCTCAAATCAATAGTTTAAGCTCCCCCTGCAAGAACCTAGAAAAAGAAGAGGCAAATATCCCAAAAGCAAGCAGTGGAAAAGAATAAGGAAGAGCAGAAACCACTGAAGTTGGAAACATGAAAACAATAGAGAAAAATCACTGAGACAGAATAGTTCTTACAAAAAATGGATCTCTACAAAGCTGACACGAAACAGAAAAGACGCAAATTACTAATATTAGGAATGAAAGCTATCATTGCAGACCCTACATACATCAAAAGACTAGCAAGGCAGTACAATAAGTAACTCCAGTTGTTAATATAAGCAATTTATATAAGCAATTCCAGTATTCTTGCCTCAAGAACCCCATGAACAGTATAAACAACTCTACACACATAATTTTGACAACTTAGACAAAATAGAGCAGTGCATCAAAAAACACAAACTACCACAATTCACTTAGTATGAAATATTAATAGATAATTTGAGTAGCTCTATAACGTTAAGGAAAGTAAAGGCCTACAAAACTCCCTTCTCAGACCCCTGAAATAATTTGACAGTTAAAAAGTCAAAATAAATATGCAACTATAATACTATTAAGCATGTTGCAGAATAAATACATAAACTATAAGGATAAATCTTCAGAGAATTATGCTGGAAAAAACCAATTCTAAAACATTACACACTGGATGATATTCTTATAAAATGTTGAGGAAATGACAAAATTACAGAAATGCTGAACAGATTCGGGTTTTCCAGGGTTTCAGGATGAGGGGGTGGGAATGAGTGGAGTGTGTTTATAAAAGACAGCATGGGATCACTTATGGTGATGAAAATGTTCTATATCTTAACTATATCAATGTCAATATTTTGTTTGTGATTCTGTACCACAGTTTTGCAAGATATTACCTTTGAGGTAAACTGGGTAAAAGATAGTCTCTGTATTATTTCTCAAAACTGCATGTGAATTTATAATTAGCTTAAAAATTTAATAAAAATTATGGTTGTTGGACCAGTGCTAAAAAATTAAAGTTAATTAGAATGTGTATTAAATGATCATTTGTACAGCTAAAAATGTTTGTTGCATTTGAAATCTGAAACCATTGGGTCTTTAGTATGAATGTGGTTATTACATTGGGTTGTAATATATATAGTAACCTTAGGGGCTGTGCAGGTGCTGTTAAACTAATTAACCTAGCTTGCTTTATAGTTGTGTGTGTGTTTGTATGTTAGTCACTAAGTCGTGTCTGACTCTTTGCGACCCCATGAACTGTAGCCCGCTGGGCTCCTCTGTCCATGGAATTTTCCAGGCTAACATATTGAAGTGGGTTGCCATTCCTGTCTCCAGGAGATCTTCCCAACCCAGGGACTGAACCTGGGCCTCCTAAACTGTAGGCAGATTATTTACCGTCTGAGCTACCAGGGAAGCCCTGCTCTATAATTACTAAATTATAGTTAGTAATTCAATTTGCTGTGCAATCAAGTTCTAACAGCCACCAATCTAGCTGCTTCTGTTTACCTGATTTTCTCTTAGAAAGTTCTGAGGATTGTTGGGGAAACCAGTGTACCATTATGAGTGTTTCTTTGCTAGTTTAATTTGACAAATCTCTCCTGAAAGTGCATGGGTGCTTTTCCTTGGGAACAAAATAGTGTTGTTTAGTGATAGATTTTTCTTCCTTCCCATTTAGAGGCTTGTATATTACTTTCTTCTAGGGGAATAATTTTATTCTAGATGCTCAAGCTGCTGAAAGTCTATCTACTACAAGGAAAGGTTTACCACATTGTATGTGATATATCATTTGAATATCTGAAATCTTAATTTCTAGGTGATCTTTGGAAGAAGAATTTTCAACTGATTTTGGAAGAAATTTTTCATCTTTTACCAAGGAATTCCTGGCTCTAGGTCTATACAGCATAAAGGGATGCAGTGTGTCCACCAAAACAGAGGATGAGTGAGATGGAAACAATTTTGAATTTCTATGGTAGACAAATGAACATAGCATCTGAAAAAATCTACCTTTCTCTAAATAAATACTCTGTTGGTAGAGAAGAAATGTGATCTAGTTGAGAAATAAAAGTGGTGAAGACTCAGTATCAGCTTATAATTGTGAATCTTTATTTACCGTGTTTGGGTCTTTGGATATTACTCTAAAAGTCTGTAAAACAGCCATGCTCCAGGGGATGGTGGCTGTGAAGGTTTCACACTGCTGCTGCTTAGTCGCTTCAGACGTGTCTGACTCTGTGCAACCCTATGGACTGCAGCCTAGCAAGCTTCTCTGTCCATGGGGTTCTCTAGGCAAGAGTACTAGAGTGGGTTGCCACGTCCTCCTCCAGGGGATCTTCCTGACCCAGGGATCGAATCTGGGTCTCCTGCATTGCAGGCAGAATCTTCTGCTTAGCCACCGGGGAATTCTGTTAAGATTTCATGGGTGTGTGTGTGTGTGTTTAGTCGCTCAGTTGTGTCCAATTCTTTGTGACTCCACAGGCTCCACCACGGAGTCTTTGTGACTCCATGGACTAGCTTGCCAGTCTCCTCTGTCCATGGAATTCTCCAGGCAAGAATACTGGAGTGGGTAACCATTCCCTTTCCCAGGGGATTTTCCTGACCCAGGGATTGAACTGTGGTCTCCTGTATTGCAGGCAAATTCTTTACCACCTGAGCTACCAGGGAAGCCACAGATCTTGTTGGGGAAAGTGTTTGGTCCAATTAAGTATTGCTCCGAGTTAGTGAAAGTTAAGGCAAACATAATTACCAGGAATACCATGGACTCAAACAGCTATAATTTAAAAAACTCACAATTCTTCAAATCTTGTCATGAATGCCTGATTAATTTTTTCACTTTCAACTATTAAATTTTTTTATTTTATTATTTATTATTATTATTTTATTGATAGTAGACTCTATTTTTTAGAATAGTTTTAGACTTCCAGAAAAATTACAAAGACAGTATGGAGATTTCCCACTCTGTTCCCCCTATTATTATATTAATACAATAATGATGGGTAAATAGTGGTCCCCAAAAGATACATGCTCAGTTGCTCAGTTGTGTCTGACGCTCTGT